>NC_077233.1:129814574-131014574 GCF_027887165.1 Monodelphis domestica
TTACTGAAATAACCCCCAATTTTTCTAAATGTGGTGCAATTGCAGAGTATAATAATGAAACTGAATAGATTGTCAACCTGGCTCAGAAAGAGAGGCCTAATTAGTTGAAAATTTGAGTACAAAGTTAATAAATGGACTTTAATATTTGTGATATTTAATATTAGAAAAGCTCCACTGGAATTTATGTATTTTTTTTCTCTTAAGGCACTCATGTTGGATAAAGAATATCTACCAGAACGTAAACTCTGTGAGGAAAAGAAATGTGTACCTTCCTTATAGTTCTCTGCCTCCTTTCCTCTTAAGAGTGTTGAATTGAAGTTACTTGAATTTTTTGGTAATGTGTTAATTGGGACACTGTGGCCCCTTAAAAGGCCTTATCTAAATTAAACATTCAGAAAATTTGAAAACTATTTCTTTGTGTATTCTCATTTGATTCTATTACAGATTTTGACTGCTTAAATTACTCAGTAACAGAGGTGTTTAAAACATAGCACACAACACTCAAGTGCTGCCCCAACCAGATTAAAATGTAATTGGGAAAATATTCAACAAATAAAATAATAAAAAATAAATAAAATGTAACAAAATATACATCATGTTAATATGTAATTTTTTTTGGAAGTCAGTATACATGTAGCCCACAGGGATCCTTATTGTTTCTATTTGAGTTTGGCATCACTGCTCTGGAGAATGAAAATGATTCAGTTCAAATGCCACTTCAGGAATTGAATTATTGACTTCAAGAGATTTAAAACAAGAATCCTAGATTCTGAAGCTGGGTTATACATTACCTTTTAGATTTTACCTGGGCTAAAGAGGAGGGTTTATTGGTTGTGTTCATAACTAAATAGAGACAACAAATACTTGGAAATATATTTTTGTGCCTCCTTGCTAGATTACAATAGATCATAGGTAGGACATATACTCTGTGAAGCTAGAGACTGTTTTTGTTTTTTATGTTTGTATCCCCTCTAACTTCCCATCTAGAATAGTATCTATGGCAGAGTAAGTGCTTAACATACTGTTAAGCTGAATTGAATACAAATTCTAAAGAGATTCCATGTTTCCTGATAAATTATAAAGTACATATGAGTCAGTAAAGCCCCTTTCTCTTTATGATAGGGGGCTGGGCATTAGTAATATAACCAACACAACTTGAGAAAACCTCAAAAGTATTTTTAATTGTTCATTAATAAACCATAGTTTTAGATGTAATTTAATAGAGTGCCATTGGATCTAGAACATTTGAAGAGAGTGAGAGGGAATAGAATTGGTTAATAGAATGATGTTTAATATTTTTCATCTGAAAAAATTATAAATCTTTTTCCAGAATTCTTTTTTAATATGTTTTACACATACCTTGATGTATTACTTAACTTATATATTATTTAACTTACGCTTGTGTCAAATTTGACTAAGCAACACTGGTTGAGAATTCTGATTTTGTAATACCAAAGGATGATGCTAATTCTCTTGAAAATTTTTAAATGTCAAAAAATTCATTAAAGTTAATTTAAATGCATACATAGTGTACTTTTAGGAAGGTGGATGGGTTCAGAATGAAGTGAAGGAAGGTCTGCTGCTTCAAGAAGTCTAGAAATTGCTGCTTAATTAATCTAATTAATGGGGTCTAAAAGTACCACTCTCTTACTGTAGATTCTGCCAATGAAGAATGTCAGTGCATTCTGCCAGTGTCCAACTTAGGCACTGTAGCCATATGATGGCATGTATTAGAGGTGAGCAACTTCTAGACCCCAAAAGGCATTGGAAGCAGAAAGACTGTCAGTAGTATAGGTAATAGGACCTTTTAGGTGGTAGTCTTTGACAGAATCTCTGTTATTAGGTTGTATAGAGAACATGGTGCCCTCTTGGACCAGTGGAGCAACACAATTTCATGGACATAGGTAGTAATTTATTAAATAAAAACCTAGTCTGAAAAGATAGCACATTTTCCATAAGTCCAAAATATATCCAAGGGAAAGTTTAATCACTAGTGGTATATGCCAGTCTTATTTGTTCTAATTGTGTTGCTATTTTTCCTTTAAATTTTTAAAAAGCATGTAAATTAATTCAATGTATATTTACCAGCATCTTCAATCTCAAATAATAGCCAGACTTTTTATATTGTGAACATGATTTTACCCACCACATTTTCCAGAATCCCAAATTGTGAGATTTATTTAAAGAAGAGAGCATACAGGAAATGAGATGTCAAATGTTAAGGAGAATTACTATATCTAAACAGAATCTCTTTTTTCTTTTTCTTTTTCATATTTTTCCCTTTCTCCCTGTTATCTAAGATGAATATTTATCTCACATTCCAAATCTATGTTCACAGAATTATAGACTGTTAGAGCCAGAAACAACCTAGGTCATTTAAAATCTAACATCCTCTCACTATCCCCTCAGGAAAAAAAAACAAAAAAAAGGAAAAGAGAATTGAAGGGACTTGTCTAGAAGCCAGATAGTTAGGAAGTTTTGGTTCAAGGACTTGATTCTAGATCCATACCACTTTAAAATTTTTTCCACTACATCACCCCCAAATTCTTTTGTATCTTTTTTTCATCTTGCTTTTATCTGTTATTTTACTCTATTTTGATTTCATTCAAATTTCAAGCCATTTCAGTTTTTCTCCCTATTGTCACTCTCATGCCTACTTCTGTCATATTTTGCTTTTTTGTCTCTCAAACTCTACATCTTATGAATTTCTTGGTTCTTTGTTTCACCTCAACTTTCCTCCTATATAGTTATTCTCTTTTGGTACTTTGTACAAAAATCTAAAGTAACTTCAAAAAAAAAAAACTTTACATCACATGGTGTTTAAAGAAAAGAGGACATTAGAGGGATCCACCAAAGCACAGATAATAAGGAATCACAAAAAAATGACAGGTTATTTATAGGGAAAAAAGTAATTCCCTGAAGTTTTTGGTGTTTTGTTTTTGTTTTTTATTTTTTAAACTTCCCGATAATTTCAGGATAGTGGCCTTGTAGCCACTATCCTTGGAAAGTCTCAAGATATAGGCAGAGAAGGTAGTCATTGTTAAATGAAGAATACTCATTTGAAGGTTTACCTCTAGACTATCCAATTTTTTAAATAGTAAAGTAGCTTTTTTTCTTTTTCAATAAAGACAAAACCCAGTAGATATAGCAGCTTTGTGCCCACCTTAAAAAAAAAACAAACCTGTAGATATTTTCATTCATATTTAAGCATAGCAATATTATCTCTCCTTTTCTTGAATTTTTGTGTGAAATTATGAGATAACTTTTAAGATTCTTTTATTTTTTATGTTTTACTAGACTTCTGAAATCTATATAATTTACCAAATTATTTGCTAAATCTATATTATTTACCAGACTAAGATTTTGCAGTTTTATACTTTTTTATGTTTTTTCCCCCTTCATAGGTTTCTCTTATGTTTATTTTCATACACTTCATGGTCTTTTGTTCACAGGATTAGCTTCCATTAGTTATTACTAATGTTAAAGTAGTACAGGATATGATTCTTACAAAAATATTTGAATTCACTCCCTCATTTTCCTGAAACTTTACCACTGCATTTATATCCTTTATATTCCTTTAGTGCCATCTGAAAAAATTTTAAATAAATGTTAGAATCTATAATTGAAATGTAGATCATAATCTATCCTTTGTTTTACCAAATTATTTGGGGATTTTATGGATAAATTTTGAATATTTGTATATGTTTAGCATTTTGTTCCTTTGTTAGAAATCTCTCACTGTGACTTGTTTTTAATAGGATGTGTCTTGAATTGTGGGCAGATCACTCTAGAAGAGTATTAAGCTCTTTAAACATACTGGTCAGACTCATAAAGGGAAGCCTACAGGTTTATTAACACTCCTTAGCCTGAAAGCACGGCATACCCTTTTAGGTTGCACAGCAACAGACTCCTAGCAACCATAATAGATTGAATTTCTAAGAGTGACCAGGCCGGATGTAATAATAAAGCAAGAGGTACAAACAGTTGTCATGGTTTTCTTCTCAGAGTAAACTAGTCTGACTTGGGGGAGCTTTGCCTTTCAAAGATGGCAAACTTGGAAAACTAAGGCTGCTTGTGCACAGGACTTCTGGGATCAAAATAGTAACAATAATACTGTATAAAAAGGCCACCATTAAAAAAAAAAGTAAAAATCCGAAAGCTGCAAACAAAAATGGAAAGGCTTATCATGTAAAGGGATTTGAAAGGGAAAAAATCATTTAAAATGTTCATAGTCTTTTATGTTATTTAAAAAATGTTATCATAGTAAAATGAGAACCACACTGTAGATTTGAGCTTCTTTAGTCAATGAACTCTAGGGTATTATTTCTTAATTTCTTTGGTTTCCTTATCTTATATCTTCATTTGAGTTTTGTGTCAATTTACAGTTCCAATTTAATCTTTGTTCTTTTCCAAATACAAATGTTTATTTAAAACTAATCTTAGTACAAGCTGTTTTTTTCTTTAAGAAATTAGTTTCTTTTTGATTTATATAAATTAGTTTTTGAAATTTATTGTATAAATGAATGAAAATTAGAATATCATTAAAAGCATTAAATCATTGGTGAACTACAGTATTTTAACCTCTGATTCATGAAAATGCTTGATATTATTAAAGCTTACCAATTATTATTCCAGAGTGGAGCCTCTTCAGAAATTTCTCGTGGCCTTTTCATATAACTAGAGGTTTGATGATATAAATTTGAATAGAAGAATAATTCAGAGAAGTTTACAAGAAACTTGTAGGATGTATCCATCAATAGAAACAGATCCTGATATAGTAACTTGGGTTGAGAATGGAACCACAGCCTTTGACAGCAGTAAAGCTGTAAATATACAAACATGCTAATACCCTTGATTTGTTCATCTTTTGTGTCAGCATTTGGAAAAGATTGTTAAAGTGGCAGTTATAGTAAAGCCTGGCAATTACAGTAAAGAGCAGAAATTAGGTATTTGTGACCTATTATATTTCATTAAAAGACTTCCTTATTAAAATGGCACCATTTACTCTGATTACTTGACAGCTGCCCTAAACAGATTAGAAAACACACAGCTTTAGCTAAAGGTAAAATCAATCTCTTAAGTAAGTGCATACCAAAGAACAACTAAATGGTATGTATAGTATATATTACTCTTAAAAAAAATTTGCTTTGAGTAGATGTATTTATTAATTATGTTGGATGCTATTTTAGATTCCTATAATAATAGGTTGATTGCAATGCATTTTCCCATTGAGATCTTTTCAAACACCCACCTAATATCCTAGCAGCTTCCTTCTCTAGAATTGTATTATGAAGTATATGATCAGAGATGATAGTAGTATTGTCAGTGAAGGTTTTTCCTGTCTGTATGATGAATTATTCTCCTGAAGATTAATGTAAATACTACTTTAAAATTATAAAGTACAGTGCTTTAGGAGAAATAATCACTGGCATGTCAGTTTCTGAAACATTTTTAATGGCTAATCATCCTTGAATTTTAATTTAAGAATATATACTATCCAACTAATAAAAAATGCCACCAGAATTACTTTTATAACTTTAATTCTTGTGCATTTTTAGGTAGAATAAGTTGTGACTCATTAATTCTGAAATCTATAGAGTGGGTAGAGTGTTAGACTTAAAATCAGAAGATCTAGGTTAAAGTACTAGTCATATCACTTACTTGATATGTGACCTTCACTCAACATCCAAACTTCTCAGTTACTTTGTTTCCTCATATATAAAATGAAAACAAATCCAATCTTGCATACCTCACAGGGTTATTGTAAAGATCAAATCAGATAATGGGTGAGAAAGTGCTTTGTAAACTAAGTGCTATATAAATAAAGCATTATTAAGATGTTGGTTTAAGCAGTGACTACTACAACCATATAGAAACAATAAATATAACTTATTCTACATTATTGAAGTTTGCCAATTGTTTACTGTACATTGTATTCAAGTTCTCTTAAAACTTTAGTATATTTTCACTTACTGAATGAATCAGGTCAGTACCTAGCACACTTGTCAGACATAAAAAATCTCAGAGTTGGAAAGAAATTCAGAGGCTATCATCCCAACCCCTTGCTGAACAAGAATCCTTTCCATGACATAACTGAGAAATAGACAATCAAGCCTTTGCTTTAAGACACCTAAACACTTTTTAAAGTATCCCTGAACATTTTTAATAGCCCTAACTTTTAGAAAGTGTTTTTCATGTATTTTTGTCTTTGCTTCAGACTTTTACTCCTAGTAACGTCTCCTGGAGTTAGGAAAAACAAATTTACTCACTTTAAGTACTCTAAGATGATTATCTTTGTCCATTCCCTTACTCCCCCCTAGTCTTCTTTTCTCCAAGCAATATATCCCCACTTCTTTTAGTTGATTCTCATATAGCTTGATCTCAAGGTTTTTTCACCAACATGGTTCCCCTCGATCAGGGTTCTCAAGTTTGTCAATGTCCTTCCTAAAAAATATACCAATAAATTTTCTGCAGATGTGGCCCAAGACAAATTATAATGGAACTATAATATCTCTTGTCCTGGATAGTATGCCTCTTGATTAAGACCAAGATCTAATTAGCATATCAGATTATGATATTCTTTTGAATTATTTTGAGCTTGTTAACTACTAAAGTCTCAAATATCTTTTTCAGAAAGATTGTTGTCCATTCTGTATTTCCTGTATGAAGATTTTTTTTTATCCAAATGAAAACCTTTACATTTATTTAAATTTCAGTTTATTTGTTTCTCAAGAAATGCTTATCTATCAAGATCTTTTTTGGATTCTTTCATCCAACTTATTAACAACCACTCTTAGCTTTAAGTTATTCCATAGTTTGATGATGATGCCTTGCTTTAGCCCCTGATGAAAGTGCTGAACAGTAAAGAGCCAGACATAGATTCTTGGAGGACTCTAATGAATACCTAAATTGACAATGAACTACCCTTTGGTCCAGCTACTCAACTAGTTCTATATGTACCTAATTATACTATAATCTTGCTCACACTCCATCTTTTTTATAAGAATAGCATGAGAAAATTTGCCAAATGTATTGTTACAATCCAGCTGTCATTTCACAATCTGCCAGTAAACTGTCCAAAAAAATGAAGTTAGTCTTAACATGGCCTGTTCTTGATTAAATCATTTTATCACAGTTCATTAACTACCTCTTCCAGTAATACATTGATATATTTTATAATTTTGCTAATAATAGAAGTCATGCTTACTGGCTCATGGTTTGCAGACATTCTTTTTTTTAAAAACTTTTATAATTTTGTTCTTTTCCAGTCTTCAAGCACCTCTCCCATTCCCCATGATCCTTTAGTGGCTAAGATCTGCCAGTTGTTTTAGTACCATGGACTATCATTATCTGGGACAAGTAACTTGAATTTGCCAAGAGCAACTAGCTGTTCTCTTGCTACCTTGCTTTTTACCCTGATTTTCAGCTCCCTATTAGCCATTTTTGTTTTGCCACTTCTAATCCAAAGATCATTCTTCTTGTCATGGAAAACAGAAACAAAATATGATTTGAATAGTTTTGCCTTCTCTCCTTCATCTGTTATCATCTCCATATCTAGGAATGTTCCTATCCTTTTGATAGTCTTTTCCTTAGTACAGCTTTAAAAATCCCTTGTTCTTTAAGAACTTAGTGAGCATTTGTATCCATTTATTTACTTCATATCATGATTGGTTTTTGAAAGTGAAGTTTCTAGGATGAAGCTAATCTGAGAGGCCCCAACTGTCTTCTATCCTCTTAATTGCTTTTGATTATAATTTCCTTTTGGAATCCCCACAATATTATTGACAGAGGACTTTTGCAAAACCAGCATGGTAATCTGAGGTTCCTATGGAGCCTATTGACTAAATTGACTAAAATTGACTAAAGCTTTCATAGTACAGACAGACATCATAGGAATATCACCAAAACTCTCCAAATATTCTCTTCTGAAAAGGTCATATTATATAAGAGGAAATGAAGAGTAGTTTAGAAATCAAGTGAGTGTTACCCCATATTTACCACTAGATTATCATGTGAACATTAGCAAGTAATGACCAAATTCAAGGCTTAACTTCCTATCAGATAGGAATAATACTTGTCCTATCAATATCAGAGAGTGATCAAATCAGGTTTGTGAAAGAGCTTTGCAAACTGTAAAGCATTGTTATATTTGCTCTTAGCCAAGCTTTATAGGGAAAATACATCTGTATCAGTACCTTTTTATGTTTTGACTTATTTTTTCTTTTTAAAGATTTGTTATCAATTCTCTGGGAAAGGAACAATTGCCAGATCTAAGAGGAGAGAATTCCTAAGAGAAAAATCCTTATTTCTTCCACCTAGTTAACATGGTAGGATGTAAGGAAATGATAGGCAAGAGGTCATTTTGAAGATGAAATAAACCTACACATACTCAGGAGCCTAGATTACTTTTATAGTGGGGAATGGTGCATACTACTTCATATTAAACTACTTTCAGTCCTGGCAACGGGGTGTGGTACTTTAAAAAAGGAAGTATTTGCTAGATTACATAATTTTATTTTTATGATATAGTTCACCAATTTGCCCTTGAGATAAATCCTTAACTCACAGTCTATCTTGGTTCTGAGTGCTTAAGCGATTGAAGTTTACTTATTTGTTTTAGAGTAAAATGTTTTGGGGAACCAATTTTTCTTAAAAAGGAAGTATTTTCTCATTTTCTTTTTAAGGAATACTAAATATAAAAATGAAAATGATTATACCTGTAACTAGTTAATCTTTGGAAAGTATTTTATGTCATCTAGATGCTGGAATACAAAGATATGCAAAAATGCTGGTTAAAAAGTGATAACTATAAAAGCAACAAAATACAATGATTATGAGGACTAAAAAAATTTCTAGAAATTAAAATGATGGTGATGATTGCATATAACTCCCATATGTGATGTTAGTACTATGCCTGTGTCTTTTTAAATGATTTGTTTCCCCTAGGTTGTTGCTCATTAAGTGAACAAATATTTATTGAATATCTGTTACACACCAAAGAATAGCTGAAAAGAAGAGGGAAAAGGGAGAAGGCATTAAGTGCCTATTATGTGCCAGACACTGTGCCACACATTTCACAGTATCTCATTTTATCTTCATAATAACCCTGCAAGTTAGGTGCTATTATTTACCTCTTTTTACAGTTGAGGAAACTGAATCAAACAGGTTGAGTGATTTGCCCAAGGGTCACACAGCTGGTAAGAGGCTGAGGCCAAATTTGAACTCAGCTGAATCTTCCTGACTCCTGGCCTAGCACTCTACCCACTGTGTTACCTAGCTAAGAAGAAAATAATTGAAGATGCTTTTCAGAGCCCTTTTCTTAGCTTCTTGTTCTTTTCTACATTCATTCCTTTAGGGAGTTTAATCATGAACTTTAAAGGTCATATGTTTTAATCCTCTTATTTGACAGATGAAAAAACCAAACTTCATATAGTTTAAATGACTTATCAGAAGTCATATAGACAATAATGGTCAGAGACAGAATTTGAACCCAAGTTGCCTGACTCCAAATCTACCATTTATTTCATTGTACCATGCTGACTCTCCCACTATTATCTCACTCCACATGTCCACAATTAAACTCTTCTCCCATGTAAGTTCTTCCTTACTAAGGTATTTCATTCAGTAGCAGCACTGTCCTACCACCTTTTTAGTCAGTAAATCTTGTATGCTTCAGACCCTTCTTTCTCATCAGTCAACAAGCTAACATTTATATTCCACTTAAGATATTTTATCAAAATTTTTCTTCTTTTCTAATGACTCATATCTGTCTCCTTTCTAATCCTATATCCTTGAGATTCATTACTTCTTGCCTCTTCACTTAAGTTCTAACCATCCTAGACAAACTCTAACCCATGAGCTTCTCTTACAATCTGTTTTTCCAAATTGTAGTACATTTATAATAATAATAACCTAAAGTTTATAAGACATGAAGCAGATTGTATAGGTTTCAATGGAACATTAAGCATCAACTAAGTGCTTGACTAAATTTATCACTGAGGATGTACAGAGAAAATAAAAAAAAAGTTTCTTCAAAGAACTCATATTGTACTCAGGAATTCAATAAGTAAATAATGAGATAATTAGGAAGGAGTTCACAGAGTAAGTAAGACTGGGATAAGGATTCTAAGTGGCAGAAATGGAGAGTTGGTGCTTTCTACATATGAGAGACAGCTTATGCAGTCACAAAAGGGAGGAGAAAAAGTGCTAAGTTTGAGGAATAGATTGCTTATTTAGGTTGAATATAGGGTTTGTGAGGGTAGGGAAATAATTTGCATCCTGAAAATTAGCCTAATCAAAGAGCTATAAATGCCAAGATGAGGATGTTTGTATGTGATCCTAGAGACTGTAGGCCTCAGAAGATTTTTGAGCTTGGCAATATTGTGCTTAGGGAATGTCATTTTGACATCAGACATAGGGAGACCAATCAAACAGTTATTAAAGTAGTTCAGGTGAGAGATATTGAGGTTAGCCATAGGTAGAGAAGATAGAAGGAATATGACTCAACATCTACTTGGATATGAAGAATTGGGGAAGAGGGAAGAATCAAGAATTCTGAGGTTGTGAACTTAGGTGACCAGAAGGATAGTGGGTGCCCTCAAAAGAAATAGAGGAGCTTGAAGAATGAAAGTATTAAAATGGTGGAAGATAATGAGTTCAGTTTTATATCTGTTGAGTTTGAGATTTCTGTGGGACATAGAGATGACCATGTGAAACCAGCAAGCAATTGGTCATTTGGAACTAGAGTTCAAGAGTGTTATTAGAGTTCAACAGTGATTAGGACTAGAAATGGTGGTTTGGGAATTATAGTGATGCCAATTGAACCAATGGTGGCAACACTGAGAGAGGGTATAGAAAAAGAGATGACCTAAAGACAAAGCCCAGAAAATAAATATTATTAGGGGATGGGAGAAAGATGATGATGCCAGTAGAAATAGATCAAGGGAATACAGTGATGTAGAAACTAAGCAAAATAACTATTTAGGAAGAGAGCATACAATGTCAAGACCATCTTCCCATTCTACTTTTGAACTTTCTGATTGTTAAAAAGTTTTTTCCTCACATGAAACTTAAATCTGTCTCTGAAATTTTTACTTGCTTTGGAGATAAACATTTTAAATTAGGTTCCTATCTTATTAAAGGTACTGTATTAGGTTCTGTGAATACAAAGGAGAAAAAGAGTTTTTACTTTCAAAGAATTTTTATCCTACTTAGAGATATGGCATGTATACAAATAAATATGGGTTATGGATTATTTGGGGAAATTTGGGGAAAGAGGTGTAATAGAGATGTAGAAGGGGTTCTAGGAAATGTCAAAAAAGGGAAAGAGCACTACACTTCAACTAGTGGGATCAGGGAAAACTGAAAGAAACAGCGCTTTCCAGGGAGTTGTAGATGACACCGTAGATAGAACACTGGCCCTGGAGTCAGAAAGTTGTAGGTCTAAATGTAGCCTTGGATACTATGTGACCCTGAGCATGTAATTTAACCTCTGCCTAAGTTTCCTCATCTGTAAAATGGTAATAATAAAAGCACCTATTTTCCAGGGTTGTGAGGATAAAATAAACTATTTGTAAAGTGCTTTGAAAAGCCTAAGACTGATTACTATTGCTAGCATCTGAGTTGAACTTTGATGTAAGAAAGGATTCTAGAAGGATGGTGTGCATAGGATATGCATTCCAGTATATGGTATGACTTATGTAAGTCTATGAAGGTGAAAGATTGAATGTTGCATTTGAGAGATAGAGATACATTTGACTGAAACATAGAGTTCATGTAAAAGAAGTAATTAAATCTGGTCAGTATTGGTTAAACTTTTCATTGAGGGTTTTGGGGCAAGGAAATGATTTGGATAGACTTATAGAAGATTCTTCTGACAACTATGTAGAGGATGGTTTGGACAGGAAGAATTCAAAGCGGGGAAAACCAATGAGGAAACTAATACAAAACAGTCTAGGTGAGAGGTTATGAGGGCCCCACTAAGGTGGTGACTAAGTGGAGAAATAAATATATGAAAGATGATATTGAAGTAGAATCAACAAGGCTTAATAATAACTCATTGGATATAGGTATTTAAATGATAGGGAAGATGCAATACTCCTATTAAAAACACTGGAAAGCTTAGGTATAAGTGGATTTTTTTTCTTAAAATGGGGTGAAGCATCATCTATCTAAAACCATCAGCAAGTATTATTTATTGTAATGAAGACAAGTTAGAAGCCTTCCCAGTAAGGTCAGGTGTGAAATAAGGATGCCCATTATCACCAAACTTTATTTAATATAGGACTAGAAATGCTAGCAATAGCAATAAGAGAAGAAAAAGAAATCAATGGAATCTGATTGGGTAAAGACATAATAAAACTGTCTCTTTGCAGATGATATGGTATATGTGGAAAATCCTAGAGATTCAACTAAAAAGTTAATTGAAACTGTTAACAATTTTAGAAAAGTGGCAGGATATAAAATAAACTCACATACATAGAACACTAACAAAGTCCTGCAAGAAGAGATAGAAAAAAGATACCCTGTTTAAAATAACAGAATAAAATACCTGGGAGTATACTTGCCAAAACAAACCCAAGAGCTCCATTAACATAATTATACAACACTGTTTACACAAAGTCAGTTTCAAATAATTGAAGAAATATTAATTGTTCATAGATAGAGCCAATATAGTTAAAATGACAACCCTGCCTACACTAATCTGCTTATTTAATGCCATCTCAATTAAATTACCAAAATTTTATTTTATTGAGCTAGAAAAAAATAACAAAATTCATTTGGAAGAACAGAAATGATCAAGAATATCAATTAATGGGAAAAGAAGGAAGGAGGTCTATCAGTACCAAATTTAAACAATATTATAAAGTGGTAATTATCAAATTATCTGGTACTGGCTAAAAAAGGTTGACCAATGGAACAGAACAGATATACAACAAACAATAATAAAAGATTATTATAACTTTGTATTTGACAAAAGTATAGATCTAAGTTTTAGGGATAAGAACTTATTATTTAGTAAAAATTGCTGGGACAATTGGAAAATATTTTGGCAAAAACTAAATATAGATTAATATATTTCTCTGTTCACTAAGATAAGATCAAAATGGATAGAGAACCTAGATATAAAAGGAGATATCATAAACAAATTAGAACAGAGAACATACTACCTATCAGATTTAGGAATAAGGCAGAAATTTATAAATAAACAAGAGGTGGAAAGCATTGTAAGATGTAAAATGGATAATTTTGATTACATTCAGTTAAAAAGTTTCTCTACAAATAAAAGTAATATAGCCAAGATTAGAAAGAAAGCATAAAATTGAAGGGGGGAATTTAGACAATTTCATGGTTAGAGGTCTCATATAAAATATATAGGAGAAATTTTTCAAATTTTTAAGAATAAGCCTTCCCCCAATTAATACATAGACAAAAGATCTGAAGACAATTTTTTGATGAAGAAATCAAAGCTACATCTATCTATCTATATATGTATATGGGGAAGCTGAGATATCTTACATTTATTAGATTGGCTAAAATGATAAAAGGGAAAAATTACAAATGTTGGAGGGAATGTGGGAAAATGGGGACACCAATACACTGTTGGTGGAACTGTGAACTAATCCATTTTGGGGAGCAATTTGGAATTATGAAATCAGAGAGTTACAAACTTGTATATACCTTTAGACCCAGTGATATCATTGCTGGGCCTGTTTCCCTAGAAGATCAGGGGAAAAGGAAAAGAATCTATATGTTTCAGAATATTTGTAGTAGATCTCTTTGTGATGGCAAAGACTTGGGGAATGGCTGGATAAATTGTAGTATATGTTGGAATATTACTGTACCGTAATAAATAATGAATAAGCTTATTTTTAAAAAAACCTTAGAAAGCTTTATATGAAGTAATCAAAAGTGAAACAAGTAGAACTGAGAACATTATATGCAATTATAGAATTTTAGTATTTGAAGAATAACTTGTGAATGTTAACTTCTAGAGAACCTAAGGAAAAATAGAAACACAAAAGACACAATCTAATTATACATATCTGTTTGTCAAGTGATACCATGGGGGAGGGAAGCTGTAGGGAGGAAGGACTCAGATACTTGGTAATAAATTCAATAAGTGATTTTTTTAAGCAAAATAAAAATGGGCTTGGGAATAATATACAAATAGAAAAATAAATGTTGGAGAAGAGTAAAAAATTATACCATGATGGTAAGACTGAATACAAACAGGAATACTTAGGAAAAAGGGATAAATGAGGGGGGAAATGGTGAATTCAATTTTGGACATACTGGGTTTCACTGGTTAACCTGACATTTAGCATAGGTGTCTATCAAGGAATTGACAACATGGGGCTTGACTTCAGGAGATTAAAGCTTATAATATAAGTTTGTAAGTTATCTGCTTGATTAGAAAGGCAATATGACATCATTGAAAGAGAACTAGTATTAAAGCTAAGAAGATGTGGATTTAAAACCTGTCTCTGATACATACTTATTGGCTGTGTAACAGTGGGCAAAACACTTAAAACCACTTAGTGCATTAAGGAACTAAGACGATAAATTGTAGAGGGTATTTACTTATCTGGGAGTTCCTTTAAGCATTTAATAGATCTATTCCCTATTCCTTTTTGGCTTTGATATGAGAGCTCTGATGGAAACTGATAAACTCATGTGGAGAGAGCAAGCAAGAGTCTTCCCAAGACATAATCTTGGAGCATACTCATAGTTAGGGAGCAGAAGATGAATGATAGAAACAGTAAAGGAGCCTGAGAAGGATTAGTCAACAAGGTAAGAGGAGAAATGAGGCAATTTTATTGAAGCCACATGAAGAGAGACTCAAACCCCATGAGAAGGGTAGGTCAATATTGGTAAAAGTTATAGAAAGCTCCAAAGGGGGATCAGAATGGAGAAAGGGTTGCTGAATTTAGCAATTAAAGGGGATCATTGGCAATCTTAGAGAGCAGTTCCGGGGGCATCTTAAGATCTGAAACCAACAATGCAAGGGACTGATGAGGAGTTGAGAGGTATATAAGGAAATATAGGAGTATAATACAGTTGAGTTCCCATTGGCAAACATTAGGAAAAGAATGAACACAAAACAAGACAGTAAGAAGTCAGGTTTAAAGCTAAGATTATGTTTGGGATTATTCAGAGACATAAGGTACAGTAGTCAAGATGGTGCTAGTTGATGAGGTGATTTTGAATTTTAGGCTAAAGAGTCTGGATTGGAAACGTTTGTTCCGTTTTAAAGTAGAGGACTGAAATGAAGAGAGTAGCAATTGATGGAGATTAATGTAGGAGGCATGTGCAGGATTAATTGTGGGAGTAGTCTACTAAATGAAGATAAACTAGTTAAAAGCAATCCAATATTGAGTTCCTGAAATTAGTGTGGTAGCAGTAGAAAGAGAGGAATACCTGAAAGGGAAGGCAGAAAAAAACAAGAGACCTGGCAGCCAACAAACTATGGGAAGTTGTGACAACACTCATGAAAATTAGGGAGGGAAAAGGGAAGCTCTAGTAGAAAAATAGTAGTTGGTTTAGATATTTTAAATTCAAAGTTGATTCATGTTATTTTTATTGATTTCATCCCACAGCGGGGCTAACATGGAAAGGGAATGCTTTCCAAAAGTTTACCTTCATATTAGAATCTGCAAGCAAAGACCATCTTATCTGCCCTTTTATTATATATCCTATCTTATGAGTTTAAGTTATCACCAGTAATTAGTGGAATGTTTGTTTAAATTGCATAGAATCATACATGTATGTGTGTTATTGTCCAAGATGACATTAGCCATAACTATATCATTGTCACTAAAAATATTTTGGAATAAGATTTTTGGAAATAAATAATGTTTGGAAGGGTTCCATGGTTGGAAGGGAAGAAATTGTCCATGTTTTTAAATTCTGAAAGGCATCATAGCATACTGTAGAGAAAGCTTGCCTTGAGGCCAAAGGGACCAATGTTCATGTTCAGCCTGACATATGCAGATTTTGTGACCCTGAGTAAATCATTTAATCTTTCTCAGTGCCTTGGGCAATTTACCAACTCTTAAGAATCTCTGTCATAGTTATGTTTACTTAAATTGGTCAAGGTAGTTTTCTTGCCTGGAAGTTTTTCTAACCTAAAACCACAGATTATTCCCTGACCTTGTTCCTATAACTCAAACCAAAGTAATTCCTTTATCATGTAACTGATGACTGTAGCTACAGTGTTTCAGTTGATGAAGCAGAAGCACTTCTGACTCTAGAGATATAGTGGCAATTCATCTTTTATCATTAGTAAGTAATACTAATAACAATATAATTAAATATTTAATAGCTTAAACCATGTAACAGGCCATTGAAATAGTAGGCATTAGGAGATCTATAAAAATATGGTGTGACCTTTCATTTCAGTGATATGGTGGAAGAAGACCAACTGGTCTTGGAGTCAGAATTCTTGGATGTGAAGCCCAGCTCTACTATCTACTAAATAGCTTTATTAGGTAAATCACAGAACCTTTCTGCTTCTACAGTTGAACATTGGGAATGATGATCTCATAGTTTTTCAAGAATCAAATAGTGCTGTATATGAAGGATTTTGTTAACTTTAAAGTGATAACAATGTAAATTGTCAGAGGCATACAGGTAATTAAAATGAATTAGAATACAAATGCAAGAAAAATCATAGAAAAAATGAGATGTTATGCAGGAGTTAGGTAGGTAGGGTAAGATTAATTGGGGGAGTGGATCAGAGAAAGCTTCATGGAGGAGGTAGCATTTGATCTCAATCTTGAATGTTTCAAAGGACTTCATTAGGCCTAGAAACCAAAATTATATGGGGGTAGGGGTATTCCAGGAAGAGGAAAACAGCAAGAGCAAAGGCTAAGGCAATAGAACCAAGAGAGACTTACAATGGTGGTTAGAATAATTTGCTCCCCATTTGACTCAAGATGTAAAATGGTGCCATATTTTGGAGAGTCTAAGGAGTGGCATGATTTAGATCTGTGAATAAGAAATGCCATCTGAAGAATGGATAAATATAAGAAGAGAGTGTGGGAGGTGTGAAGACTTATAAGGAAGTTGTTATTGTACACATACTAGTTGTAATGTGGGTGAGTCTGATTACTAGAGTGGTAGAAGTGGGAACTTAAAAGGCCATAGATTTTAGAGTTATTTTAAAGGTACATTCTGTAGGACTTGGCATCTGATGAATTTTGATCAGAGTGGAGAGGGTAAAAAATTATATTGATGTTGGTTTTAAATGTGCCATTAGAGAGATAATTTTTAAAATTAAATCAGGAAGAGTTGGTTTGGAGGAATAATGATAAGTGCTATTTTTGATAGTACTTTTGAACTTGAGTTGCCAATGGAACAGTGACCTAGGCAGAGATAACCAGCTTTTGGAAATTCAGGTCTAGTGCTTAGAATTTTCAGGGGTAGAGAGATTTTTTCTTTTCTTAAAAAAATGTTTTATTAATGTTTTTTTACAGCTTTTTGGATGTAATCCTTTCCAAATATCCCACCACCCAAATTGAGTCCTTCTAAAAAAAAAGAAAAATAATTAAGCAAATATAATTATATATTGACCACATCTGATAAAGTATGCAACATTCTATTAAGTTCCTTGCCTCTCTGTTGAGAGAAAGGAGATCCGATTCATATCTGTTCTCTAACATCAAGGTTGGTTGTTATTACTCAAAGTTAAGCTTCTTTTTAGTATTCTTTTCATTAATATTATAGTGATTATGAATATTCTTTTGATTACATTTATATTCTTAGAAATTCATACAAATATCATGTTTCTTTGAATTTCTTAAAATCATTATTATTCTTCAGAAATATTTCTTTTAATTTGTTGTTATTATTTCTTTAGCCATTCCTCAAATGATTAGCGTCAATGAGGTTTTTAGTTCCTTCCTACCACAAAAAGTGAGGCTATGAATATTTTGCTATATATTGGATTCTTTCTATTTTGACTTCCTTGAGACATTTGCTTAGAAATTCAGATTCATCTTCATTAATGTAATAATTATGGTCATGAGATGAAGTTTCAAGGGAGAAGAAAATGAAAGGATAGTATATAAAAGTGCTAAGGAAAAAACTTTAGAGAACATCAATATTAATGGTTTAGTACAAGGAGACCATTGATAGCGACAGAATGAGTAGGATGTATGATGAGAGCTATCTTTAAAGAAAATCAACTATTTGATCCTAATTAATTATGTTTCCCCAAGAGAAAAAATTAGATGGTAGGTCTGCAATGTAGAATCTTAGTTATTACAAATTCTAATCTCTATGGATTCTTTGTTCCTGAATTATCCAAGTAATTTTTGTCCAATTCTTTTTTTTACCTCTCTGACAGACTTGAGTATTTAGTAAATTTTCATTTGAACTTACTCTTAAACGATGAGGTCTATATTCCTTAAATTTCTCTAATTTCCCTTATCTCTTGGTCAAGTATACTGAAGATGTGTGATTTCTTCGTTGTGAGAACTCTGTGTAGGAATCCTCCCCCACCTATCAGAACTCACCTATAACTTAGTTTTAGAGAAGTGCATGAGGCTCAGAGAGCCTAACAAGGTTAATAAATATTAGAATGGAGATTCAAACTTAGGTATTTCTGATTCCCTTATCTATACTTTATCCACCATGGCATAACCTCTCTTATATGTTCCCTATCACCCAGCCAACACACTCTATCAGACCCTTTTAAACTCTCACCTGGACTATTACAATTGCTTCCTATTTGATCTCTCATCTCTTTCCTATTTCAATCCATTGCCTACACAGGCATTAAAGTGATTTTCTTAAAGCATTGTTCTATCCATGTTACCCCCTTCCTCAAACTACAATGGCACCCCATTACCTCTAGAATAAAATATAGAGTTCTCTGTATAACATTTAAAGCTCTTTAAAACCTGGTCCCATACTATATTTACTCTCCTCCACACACAATCCTACTTCCCTGGTTTATTTGTTGTATTGCACTTGACCTTCATCTTTCATCTTTCTCATCCTTGCATTGGCTAGACTCCTATGCTGGTAATGCTTTCCTATCCTCTTTTCACCTCTTAGTTTCCTAGGCTTCTTTCAAGGGTCAGTTCAAATACTGCCTTCTGCAGGAGACCCTTTTCAGTTCTCCCATCTGCTAAGGCCTTCCCTTCTGAGATTGCTATCCATATATTCCATATATCATGTTTTCATTTAGTTATTTCCATGTTGTTCCACCATTATAATATGAACTTCTTGAGAGCAGGAAACGTTTTTGTATTTCCTTGTATTCCCAGATCTTAGCACAGAACCTTGTACATCTCAATAAATACTTGTTAACTGACTGACCAACTGACTTCTTCCTAATATTAGAATGTATTTAGGAAAATTTTTTCAATTTATCTTTGTGATATTTTGATAGACCTCAATTTAAGGTTACAAACTGCGATCTTTTGGGGCCCTGAGTTTTTATAGAATACTAAACTCTATCTAAACCAATGTTAAGAAATACTAAAAATAAGGTATATAAAGGAAACCTGTCCACAACAATCTATAACAATAAATTTAATAATATGGCTAACCAGATAACTAGCCCATATTGGGTAATATGTAAAGAGAAGCATCATGGTCTGATGTTATGTTCAAAAATTTTTTTGGAAAATTACTTGAGATACAAGAAATAAATCATGAGTCTCTTAGAGATGGTTCTGTAAGAACTAGGAGAACCTTATACACAGAGATGAATACACTATGGCACAATTGAATGTAATGGACTTCTCTACTAGCAGCAATGCAATAATCCAGGACAATTCTGAGGGACTTATGAGAAAGAACACTATCCACATCCAGAGGAAGAACTGTGAGAGCAGAAACACAAAAGAAAAACAACTGCTTGATCACATGGGTCGATGGGGATATGATTGGGGATGTAAACTCTAAACGACCACCCTAATGCAAATATTAAAAATATGGAAATAGGTCTTGATCAATGACACATGTAAAACTCAGTGGAATTGCTTGTTGGCTATGGGGTGGAGTGGAGGGAGGCGGGAGGGGAGGGAAAGAACATGAATCATGTAACCATGGGAAAATATTCTAAATTAATTAAATAAAAATTTTCAATTCTGAAAAAAAAGAAAATGGTTCTGTAAGCCATATATTAAGTTATAATATGAATGTGGTTTATGTCAGAATAGGTCCTCCATAACATTTAAGCCAGTTTCATATTGTAAAATCAAATGTTAACAAGAATAGCATCTTTATAGAGATCATGAATCAAAACTATCATCATTATGAAACACATTTTATGTTAAGTTTTGGGCAGAGAATTCAATATGCCTAAACCCTGCCTTCCATAAATGTACAAATTGAGATTTGTATACATATATAAAACATATGCAAACAGTAGAAAAAAATTAAGAAATTATAAGAATGATTAATAAGTATACCATGGATTATAGCTAATGAGTAAATATATATTAAGAGTGACTGAGAATCAAGGAGAGTAGACACTCCAGTTTTCAGAGAATAGGTCTAGAGTAAGAATCATTTGTCTCTATACTTGTTTCTTTGCAGAATAATTAGGATTGAACTACATAATCTTCAAGGACCTTTCCAGTTCTAGATTTATATTTAGAATGCTTAAGATAAGGGAATATTCCCTGATCAGTCCCAGAAATTTTCTTGAAGGAGGGATTGCAAGAGCTGTTAAAATGATTGGATGGATGGCTTGTCAAGCTGGGGAATGGAGAAGGGAAGAAGTATTTATTAAGCCCCTATTTGCCAGGCACTATGTTAAGTGCTTTATAAATATTACCTCATTTGACATGGGAATAAAGAACATTTCAGATGTGTTACTGCTTTGGAGAGTGTTAGAATAAAGGAGTGAGATAAATAAGATTTGAGTTGTTATTCCTGAGATCAATAGAATGAATAACTTTGGAACATAGAATAAGACAAGAAATAAAGAAACCTGGGACACTCCAGTGAAGGGTTTGGACCTTAATATAAGCTTCTTTGGACATGAGGGACCATTTATCTTTAAGGAATCATTGGGTTAGTATCCTTAAAGAAATGGGCAGAGAAAAGAAAAGATAATGTGGGAATGGTAAGGAGTTGTGGTTTCTGAAGAGGAGATAGTCCAAGAAATGTTGAGTATCTGGCAATAGTGCTATTAGAGAAAGACAGTTTACAGCAGAAAATTATGTGTAGGAGATAGGATTTAGCAACTAATTGAGCACTTGTATTAAAGAACAAAGTAAAACTGAGGATTATTTTAAGGTTCCTGAACTGGGGTGGCAGACATGATAGTATTGACAATTGACAAAAAAAAATTACTGGATAATATGACTTAGGATCATAGTCTGTACAAATGTATAGATTTGGCAGGATGTATTTATAAGCCCATTCATGTTCAGATACTTAAATGTCATAATTATTTTCAACAGTGTTATATAGATCTCTACGTGGGAAATTAAAAACATGATAAAAGTAAAAGGATATTCTGGAGTGTTCTCTATAACTTATTTTAATAAAGATTAACTTCATATGTAATGATACCATTGGAAAACTCACCTACATACATTTTACAAAGAGGATAAAGCCATAGTAACATAAGATCTCATTCATACAGGTGTCTTTTGAGAACATCTTATTAAGAGATTGAAATTGCCAAGTTCTTTGTGAGAAGAGTGGTTTGTTTCTTGGGTGATTTATTGCAATTTTATTTTATCTGCCCTTTTAATCACCTAAATGCACAGTATACATTGTGATTATTTTAGGGTTCATCCAGTTTTTCAAGTTTCCTTAAATATGTATATTTAACAATCTTGTTTGTTCATAATTGCCCAGTTATAAATTTTTAAACTTGCTGTAATATTTTTGCAAGTAAAGTGAATAATTTAAAAAATGTTTGAGAATATCTCCATTGCCAGCAAACCAGTACAAACAACTGTGAAATAAATCATGGCTGATTGTGGCAATGAACTTTATAGTTACAGAAATGGTCAGGTCTGCTATTTAATTAATTTATATTGTGGTAGCTAAGTGGCTCAGTGGATTGAGAGCAAACCTAGAGACTTCCTACTTCTGTGACCCTGGGCAAATCACTTGCCTGGCCCTTACTGGGCTTTTGCCTTAGAGCCCATAAGACAGAAGGTAAGGGCTATTTTTTTTAAGTAAAAGATTAAAAATAACCTATTCTTTCCCCCCAATTAACTGAAGAGCTATGTTAAATCTCTCTAAGAGTCAAATTATCATGAGCATCTGATTAATTTCTTAAACTTTGTGACCTGGCTCTTCGTAGCTTTTATTTTTTAGAAACAATCCCCACTTAATTATATTTAAGGAATCTGAACATTTAATGCCAACTGCTTTTGCATTTTTCCTTTGCAGTGTTTTAAATCTAGAATTCAGGGAGGTATGATATACTCCCTTCTTCTATCTTTCTACCTTGTGATTTAAAAAAAGCTCCTTTTAATGTTTCCTTTCTTCAGGATTTCTCGTGTCCTACATATTTATTATCTGAATTCTGGGAAAATGTAAATTCTTTGCTCCAAAAACAAACCAAATAGATTTATGTCTTTCTATGTATTTTCAGTGTTTTCTTCAAAAGTTAGTATTTTTTCTAGCCACTTAGGAATAATTTTATTAATCTTAAAAATAACTGTTTGTTTTAAATGTTCTTCTGCCAAGTTGGAGGCTCTGGATCTTTCATGGTTATGCATGCATTATACAGTTTGGCTTGTGGAGAGTATACTTGCAAGTAATTTGGTCACGTGTTCTGTATGCTTTTGGAACTGCATGCATATTAAAACAGGGGAAAGAGTTTTAAAAAGACAAATATGAGACCTACTGTCAGAGGGTTTTAAATTTTTTTCTTTAGATAAATTATAAAAATAGCTTTTCTTGATAAAGCTATGATTAATTTGGGGAAGGGGTTGATTGTTTTTTAACTACTATATGTGTACAAGAGAAAACAGCACCACTGTTATTCACACTATTATATGGTTACAGTTCATATTTTTAACTGCTTCAAATAGCCCTTAGCTTTTGTGGTGCCACAGAAACTGCAAAAGAATTTTACCCCATGCAGGAATTAAAGACAGGCTGTATTTGAAAATAATGGTCCTCACACTGGGTTTGTGGGAAAGCATTTAGGGGAAAGCATGATAGCGAAAGTGAAGGCAGGAATAGCAAAAAAAAATTTTTAAGTTTTTATGTGCTAGGTCCTACTTCTTGACAGATTTTTTAAAAATAAGCTTTTTACTCTGAAAGTCATTGGCAGATAATTCAGAGGGTTTTTAAAAAAATTTGTTTGTTTTAAGGATCTTTTTTGTTGGTGTTTTCTATTCTTCCCTATAGATTTCAGTAACCTATCCCCAAGCAAAGCCTTTTTTTTAATGTCACTTTTAAAAGTGACATTTAATAGAACTTACCTTTTGTACCTTTAATTCTTGATTACTAAGGATAAATGGCCTTTCTAAAATATATTTAACAAATATTTATCTCAGGATTTAGATCTGGAAGAGAACTAAGTGGTCATCTAGCCAAACCCCACCCACTCCCATTTTATAAGTCAAAGAAACTGAGTCCCAGAGAGTTTACTTGCTCAAGGTCACAGAAGTAGGAAAGAGCCAGAATCCAAATCAAGATCTTCTAACTGTAAAGTCTAGGCTATCTTTTTGCTTTGTGTCATGCTATTTCTTCTGAGATAGTTGCTATATACAGGGAGGTGTTGTTAGAGTTTTTTTTGGGGAAATACCTAGATGAATAAAGTACATAGCTTTACCTTCAAGGAACTTATGTTCTAGGGGTAGAAATAAAATGCTTACAGCAAACAATTTTTAATAAAAGGGCAATATTCTCCTTTTTAATAAAGTTGCTTATTCAAATGGCATAGGGCCTAATGAATGAGTAAAGCATAAATCCTATGAAATTGGACTTACCTAACCATCATCAGGTTGGTCTAAAAACATGACAAAGGGAAGTCTCTGGCTCTTGATTTGTCCCTGTATTTATGGAGTCCATATTTCACCCTCTCCTGTGGTGGAGGCATCACACTGCATTCTAAAAAGAAGTCATTTGAATGTATTTACTACATGTACATTTATAGTTTCGGGTTTCACAGAAGGGAAAAACCATCAAGTCTTTATCAGTCACATTCAGAATAAAAGGAATGGACAAAGGTAGGAATAGGTCTTTAGATAGTTTAACCAATGACAGGGTGGCATGCAAATCAGTGAAATCAACTTAGTAGAATAATTGGCTAGCATACTTCTGATGTCATAATTCTACTACTTAATAATGGATTGATTATATAGAGAGCAGGTGTGTGAGTTTATGCTTCCACTTGAATAGCCCTTTAAAGAGGAGCTGTCCAGTGGTATTTGGAAAGTCCAAAAGAAGATAGGAGAATCATCAGAGGGATGGGGATAGTGCCTGTGAGTACATGTAGACAACAACTTTGAGCCTTGAGATTGTGTGCACTCCCCAATTTGCAACTTTGCTTTTCCAGGTACCTTAAGTCCATTCAAGAGCCCAGGTATTTAATAGTGACAAAGCTATTATAATATATCTTTGTGTTGCTGCTCATTTAATGGAGATATTCTATAAATTATTGGTGGTGATTTTTTTATTGAAAGAAACCTGTGGTTTTAAAATGGTATTGTACTAAGACAATTCCGTTTGTTTCTTAAGAGTATGTGATCTAGTTATTTTTAAATTTTAAAATGCTTTTAATTTCCCTCTAAAGTTTTGTAAATGCATTTCTTAATTTTTGGACACATTTCATTTTTTTCCCCAAGCCCAGGATAGGATATATGAAAATGAAATAGAAATCAAACTGCACCAGGGAACAATCAAGAAGTCTTTCTTCTTAATCAATTTGATTTAGAGCAATGTGGTACAATAGAAAGAGGGCCAAACTCAGACCTAGCTCCCCAATTTAAATTCTAGTTCTTCCACTTTACTTGTATAGATTTGGGGAAATCTCTCTTATGTCACTGGACTTCTGTTTCCTCATTTCTATAGTGGGGGAGTTATACTGGATTGATGATGGCCAAGGACTCTGCCTACTCTAGCCCCCTATAGCTCTGATCCCTTTCTTATTATAAGTGCTCCATCCAGAAGGAGAGTCCTGCTTCAAATCCCTCCCGTGACACTGAGCTCACTCTTGGAGGCTCAGGTATTTGTTAAATTGGGATTATAAGGCTCTTAGTAACTTCCTGACTGGGTGATTGTGAGCTTCAAATATGAGATATAATATATGTGAAGGATTTTGTCAACTCTGGAGTATAAAATGGTCAGTTGTTTTTTTTAATTATCCCAAACCCTTATTTTTGTAAGTTTATTCATTTATTTATTTAATTTAGACTATTTTTCCATGGTTACATGATTCATGTTCTTTCCCTTCCTTCCTCCCAGCCCCCTTCCATAGCCAATGAGCAGTTCCACTGGGTTTTACATGTGTCATTGATCAAGATCTATTTCCATATTATTGATATTTGCACTAGCGTGATCATTTAAAGTTATGTCCCCAATCATATCCCCATCAAACCATGTGATCAAGCTATTGTTTTTCTTCTGTGTTTCTAGTCCCACAGTTCTTCCTCTGGATGTGGATAGTATTCTCTCTCATAAGTCCCTCAGAATTGTCCTGGATCATGTCTTTGCTGCTAGTAGAAAAGTCCATTACATTCAATTGTGCCATAGTGTATCCGTCTCTATGTACAATGTTCTCCTGGTTCTGCTCCTTTCACTCTGCATCAATTCCTGAAGGTCGTTCCAGTTCACATGGAATTCCTCCACTTTATTATTCCATTGAGCACAATAGTATTCCATCACCAACAGATACCACAATTTGTTCAGCCATTCCCCAACAGAAGGGCATCCCCTCATTTTCCAATTTTTTTGCCACCCCAAAGAACGTGGCTATAAATATTTTTGTACAAGTCTTTTTCCTTATTGTTCCTTTGGGGTATAAACCCAGTAGTACCATACCCTTTTTATTCAATAAGCATCTTGGAATGGGGATTAAGGAAACGTCTTCTGCATCTTATCAATAGAAATTGCACTGGCTATGAGTTAAGGGAAAGAAGATCTGGAGAAGTAGGAGATATCTCTTAGCCTTTTCAGATAGAATACTTTTAAGCATTCTTGATGAACCAGAATTATAGAATTGGATTTAAGGCTGGAAGGGATCTTGGAGGCCATTTGGTGCAATCTTGCCATTCCATAGCTGAGGAAACTGAGGCCAAGAAAGCTAAAATGATTTGACCTAGACCCTATGGATAAAGCAAATAAATAGCAGGATTTGAATTCAGTGTCTTCTGTTATCAGAGCTAGTACTTGTTATCTTGAAGCCTTTTAAATCCTAATGCTGAAAGTGTCCACTTAAGATTTTATGTTTGCAAGTAAGTTATTTAATTCTCTGTGTTTATAAGTACACTCAAGAGTCCATGTATTTAAGGGTAACAAAGCTTTGTCTATTATAACATCTTTGTGTTCATTTAATCGCGACATTATTCTATAAATTGTAAGTGCTGATTTTTTTTTAAAGCAAGAAACCTGTGATTTTAAAATTTTATACTAAGATAATTTTATTTGCTTCTTAAGCATATGTGATCTAGTTGGTTTTAAATTTTAAAGTACTTACAATTTCTCTCTGAAAAATTTTAAATACATTTCTGAGGTCGATTTGAAATCAGGTCTTCCTGTTTCCAGATCTGGCAACTCAATCAAGTTATGCCACATAGCTGACCAACCTCATCTATAACACTGTGAAAATGTAGCATAGACCTTAAAGACAGGAATTTTATAGCTGTCTATGATACTAAAGGGCAGCAAAGCAGCACAATGGATAGATTGACAGACCTAGACTCAGGAAGACTCATCTGTGTGAATTCAAATCTGACTCAGACACTTACTGGCTCTGTGACCCTAGGCAAGACACTTAACCTCGTGCCTCAGTTTCCTCATCTGTAAAATGAGCTAGAGAAGGAAATGGCAAAACCTGAAATGACGGAACACAAAAAACGTAATTCTAAAAGGGTATTCATAAAATCCTAAAGTTGGAAAGGACCTAATTCTTACTTCAAGTACAAATTGATTCCTCCCATAACATCTCAAGTTACTGGTCATCCAGTCTTCAAGTGATCATCTGGAGAAATTTATCACTTCCTAAATGAGGCTGTTATATTTCTGGGCCATTCTAATTGTTAGGAAGCTTTTCTTGTTTGAGCCCCACTGCTATCACAAATAGGATGACCCTCATCCTTTAGGATCAGCACCTATAACAAGGAATCCTTAAAATGCAAATTGAACTAGAAGCATTAATTAAACTTGAATTTTGATTTTAATTTTGAATGACACTGATAAGATACTTAGACTTTAACTAGGACTTAAACATTATTCCAAATCTCCAAACATCCTCCAAGTAATCAAAATCCTCTAAAAACCTTTAGGGAAGAATACAGTGAGACTATCTATCACCTGTCATATCCTGGAAATTCTATATATATTAATGATAATGTCATATAAGTATTTTAGGCTTTCCAATCATATTGTTGACTCATCAGCTGGTAGTGAATGAACTATGTGTCTTCCTCTAGGCTCTGTATTTTTTCTAACCAATTTCTACAATTGACTTTTTTTTTAACCCTAGACTATGTACTTATACATATTAAATTTAATCTTATTAGATATAGTCTATTGTTCCAGACTTTTGAGATCATTGTTGGGTGTACATTTGGTTATCTATTACATTAGCTGTTCTTTCCAACTTTGTCTACAGAATTGATTACCATATCATATTTACTAAGAAGTCTGATTTTTAAAAATGTTAACTGGAATAAGCCACCTTCCCCTGGGGAAATCAATTCAGTTTGACCATTAATCACCACTCTGTGTCTAGGTGTCCGGTCAGTTCTGAATCTACCAATTTATAATATCTTCTGTCCTTTTTTATCTCCATCCTTCCCATGACCCTGCTAAAAATATGATGAGAGACTTTGTCAAACACTTTGCTAAAATCTGGGCATGTTATCTATGTTTATGACATATCCCTGATCTATCACTGTAATAATCTTGTCATAAAAGAAAATGAGGTTAATATAGCATAATTTCTTCTTATTGAACCCATGCTGTCTTATACTGATCACTACTGCCTTTACTAAGTGCTTAAAACCCATTTTTAATAATCCTTTTAAGAATGATGCCAGAAATAAATATCAAGCTCATTGTCCATTAGTTTGAAGGATCTACAATTTTCCCCTATTTGAAAACTGGCATAATGCATACTGATTTCCAGTCTCATGACACCTCTTCTTTTCTCCTTGATTTCCCAGAGTGCTTCAGCAATTATACTCACAAGTTCCAACTTTAGCATGAGACTGATAGTGCAATGCCTGAAATGAAGGATTCTCCTTAAGGATAACATTTAGATAGTTGTGGGAGAATTTAGAGGTGCCAGTAAACAAACTTAAGGATGTGAGATTTTGTTCTGAGGTTAGCAGAGAACAACTTTCTACCCTTGTCCCCAACTTCCACTTATTACATTTATATGTTTCATTCTTCATTAAATACCTTTCATGTATTAGGATGTTTTGTGGTATGTAGGAATACTCTTAAAAGTCAATAGTAAATATTTAATAGCTATAAGGTAAAAAAGGAATAATTTATATAAGGGCATTCCTGCGTGAATACTATATGCAATGATGCATTTAAGAAATGATACACTGCTATTCCTTTTCTTGTGAATGAATTTTGTATAGTGTTGATACTGATGGAGTCTAGGTCTCATTTGGCACTATGAGCCATTTTTTTCTTCTTCCTTCTTAATGTACAAGTTCAGAGACAAGATGGTATTGCTGATCAGACTTGATTCTTCCTATATCCATCCCACTCCTCATTGACCAGTTTACTTGCTTTAGACATAGTTCTCTTAAGATACACTAAGTACTTATAGTACATCAGATCAAAATATCATGAAATACTTCTCTCTTGGCAATTTGAGGAAGTAAAATAGAAGGTACCTGGGTGTTACTTTCCTCACTAGGTCCAGTCTAATTTATTCATTTATTCAGCGTCTGCTGCATATTTATGTTCAATATGGAATTAGAAGACAAGCGATTAAAAATGAGATTTCTTAAAATTAAATGACTATCATAAAGAGAATGGCTAGATGTCATTTGATGCTTTACATATAAGTTGCACAGATTAAATATAGGACTGTCTTGTGAATTAGATGACATTAGCAAGTCACATTTTTTACAGAGGTTGTGGTATTGCTTGGATTTCTGAGCAACAGGCTCTTGGGAAACTGCATTGTTTCTTCAAGTCATGTCCATGAACTACAAATTATTTACAAATTCTTTAAGATTCTAGTTTATGGTAGCCTTGATGAGAGACCATAGTGTTTTCTAGGATTGATTCATATTACAGAATTTCAGAGTCCTTGATCATATTGAGTTGCAAAATACGTTGTATTTATATTTTATCTATCTGTGAGCATAGACCTTATTCTTAGTGCACTGAATTAGGCTGTGCAATTACTCTAAATACTCATCAGCAAGTAGAAAATAAATCTCATCATTATTCCAAAAACATTGTGAAATTTACTAAGGATAAAATATGAATTAATTACCAAAATTCAAGATTCAATAACTGTTTAGATTAGGATCATTGTGTTCTTCAAATTTGGCATGATTTGGCCTTTTAGTAAATTTGAAAGTATTTCGTCATATGGGAATATGACACATATGGGATGGGAAGTACTGTTTCTCCTACACTAAATGTTGGACACTTTTTAAATTTTAGGATATTCTGCTTGGATTTGGTACGCATAGCTTAATATGAATATGGGGAAATTGAAAGGCATTGAAAAGAGCATTAGAGTAAGGCCTGGACATTGGAAGTAAGCAAAGATTCAAGATGCCCTGGTGATACATAGTATAGAACCATGGTTCCATATGGATGGACTTAGATCATAAGATTTGATTTTTAGGCTATATTTTTCACTGTTGAGATGTTTGACCTTGGGTTTTCTACGACTTTAGATGTTTATGTTTCTGGACCTCAAAATCCATGACAGGCTATTAAAGATTGTTTTGAGATCCATGCCAATCTTTAGGAATAAAGTGGAGTAGTTATATCTTTTATTATTTTTCTGGCTGGATTTAGGAAATGGGTCACTGATCACTTGAACTTTTTTTCTGAGCTTGGAACTTTGATAATAAATATGGTATTTACATCTTGAAAACTTAGTATTACAAATATATAGTTACTGTTACTTTTAATGCTCAGATTTGTGATTTTTATCAGTTTGAGCACCTCCTTCATTGATGTAGACTACCACTCCTCTACAGTTTAGCAGATGATCTTCATGTATTTCTGTCATTAAAAAAGTTATTAAAAATTCATCTGTGGCCCTCTCATTTTTGCAGACTTATTGTTTATTAAGACTGTACCAGTCTATGCTAATCTTTTCTTTTCCTGAATTTTCAGCCAGTATATACAATTTAGCAATTATTTGTTTTTCCCCCCACATGTATTATTACTTTTGTCTCCTTTAGTAAAATGTAAATTGCTTGTGGACAGAGCACATATGACTAAGCTTATTTGTGTCCTTTGTATCAGTGATGTGAAGTGCAAATAGAAGTGGGGGCCACTAAAATATATATAAGGATAGATCCTTACTGTGGCTGCATATGGATTTAGGTAACCATCATTTTAATCTCAGAAGTTTTTGTTGCTTCAGTAGGCCATGTGTTTGATATCCTTCTGCTCCCCATTGTCTATTAGAGAGCTTCACAGAGTTGCTGCTCAATAAATAATTGTCCTCTATCTTCTTCAGCTTCTTTTTTTATCTTTTCCTTCATTCCTTTCTTCTCCTTTCCCATATCTTTCCTAGAGTTCTTTGTAGTTCATTACCTCCTTTCCTTCACACTTCCTACTTTACTTCTTGGAACTTGTCAAATTCTTCATTACAGAGGAACTGAATGGGAATTGGGAAAGATTAAGAGCTAGGTCAGGATATTCATATAGGTTGTTTTCTAATGGATGTGTGATGGAGGTAAGTCGACCAAACAGGAATTAGGGAAATTCAGAACTGATCAACTGGCTCTACTCAAAGAGAATCATTAATGGATTGACATCTACTTTGGAGGATCATAAATTGAGATCTGAAAAGGACTTCACAGGCCACCTATTGGAATCCTCTCATTTTTACAGATGAGCAAACTGAAACTCATAGAAGTTAAAGGCATTGTCCAGAGCTTCACAACTGGTAAGTGTTGGTAGCAGAATTTGAAACCAGATCTTCCTTACTCCAAGACCACTGCTCTCTCCATAATATTGTGCTACCACAGTGAAGCATGTATAGTGGCAGAGGAACTGGATTTGGAGTTAAAGTCCCTGTGTTTGGGGCCATAGCAAACATGGTGCTTTCATCTTCAAGAAGACAGAGGGATGGTCTTCCAAGCTCTCAGCTCTAATTCCTTGATCTTGTGACTTTGCTTCTATTGAATTTGCTGTTATGATCCCTAGAGAAGCTTTTATAATTTAACAAAGGAATGGTGTGGTGGTAATCCAGCTGGAGGGCAAAATCACCCTTTTATGCATGTTCTATAGTCAAAGATCAAAGTTATTCTTATTCTAATGAGGGGAAGCAAAAATTTGTATTATTTAAACATAGGAGGTAATCACTGAATAGTTTACATTTGTTTTTGGTGTATTTTTCTGATATGTTTTAGATGCAAATTTGTATGCCCAAATGATTCAATTTAAAGGAATGAAATACAGTCCCTCACCCCAGCCTCCCTAGGTATAACTAGAAAGATATCTGGTTTCCCTATATTTTTCTTATATGAGCTTCTTCCTGTACCCCATTAGTAGTTGAGATTGCTCTATCTCAAAATTCATAGGAAACCTCAACTAAGATAAACTTTTCCTTTATTAGACTTAGGTGAATATTTGGACTTTCACATTTTTCTGTTGGAATTCCAGATACATGCAATGTTAAATATGAGTATATCATTCCTGATCAAACAAGTCGTTATATATCCTTTACTTGATAACTTCTAATAACAGAGAAAACCACCACAACTACCATCCATCCCACTTTTGAACAGCTTTAATTGTTAGGAAGTTTAAATCCTTAAATCAAATCTACATCTTACTTCCTAATCATTGTTTCTAATTCTGCCCTTTGGAGCCAAGAACAAATTGAATTCATCCTTGACATAAATGGCCTCCAGGGTATCCATTTGAGGGGGGCTTCGGTCTGATCCCAAGAGATTTGTGTGCTCAATCTGAAGCTGGGAAGATGAATAAGTCACTTTCTACCCTCCTCTCAGTAATTAATTCTTGGTCTCCAACACAATTGCACCTACTTCAGTTCATAGTACATCTCCACTCTTTCTTCTTGCTCCACCTTGTAACCTCCAAACTTCCCTTCTGAATCAGATATCCTCTGGATATTTGTAGCCTAACCGCTGGGCTAGCAGTAGCATTTGCACAGAAGAAAATAGGAAAAAACATGCTATCCTACTGTCTTTTTCATGACTCTTTGATTGCAGAGTCCTTAGTAAGAGCCCTATGTCTCCCTTTTTGAAGGGTTTTAGATGGGAGAGATTTGTATAGGATAAGCAGGTATGGATGATATATGATCTTCACATACAATCTAAATAAAGTATGGCTCTGATCATGTAATTCACCTACTTATTAAACTCAAATGGTTTCCTTTTGACCTAGATTAAATATTATCTCATCCTTTAAAATTTTATACTTTTGTTTTAGTTTTATAATCTAAATAATTATAAGGACTATGGTATATATAATCTTTACTTAAGTAAATGTACACATTTTTGTGAATACATGCTCAAAAATATTTTTACCAATTGCAGTGAGTGATCAAAAAAAGATTTGAAGACCATTGCTCTCTCTATAAGGTAATTTTTCAGGTATTTGAAGATAGCTATAATGTCCTTTCTAGAAGTCAATATCCTGAGGGCAGCTGGTTATCTCAGTGGCTTGAGAGCCAGACCTAGAGACGGGAGGTCCTAGGTTCAAATATGGCCTCAGACACTTCCCAGCTGTGTGACCCTGGGCAAGTCACTTGACCCCCATTGCCTAGCCCTTACCACTCTTCTACCTTGGAGCCAATACACAGTATTGACTCCAAGACAGAAGGTAAGGGTTAAAAAAAAAAAAGAAGTCAACATCCCTAGTTCCTTCAGCTTAAACACAGGGCATGAAATCAAGTTCTTTTACTATTCTTGTTGCTTCCTTCTGGATACTTTCTAGTTTATCAATAGTCTTTTAAAATGTAACACACAGAATTGAAAAGAAATTCCAGATGTGAGATGACTAGGCCAGAATATAGTGAATGGTACTAATCAGATTCTTCATCCTAGCAGTTATACCTTTTTGGTGTTTCTGATCATATTTGCCTTTTTGACTTCTGCATTATACTATACATATAACACATTGCACAAGCAACAATTTAAAACTCCTAGGTCTTTTTTATACACACTAATGTTTAGGTTATACTTATACTTGTAAGTTGACTTTTTAAACTCGGGTATCAGACTTATATCTTTACTTATTAAATGTCATTTTATCAGACTTGACCCAGTGTTTTAGCTTATTTAGCTTTTGTGATCTTTCTGTTATTTTAAAATGTTAGCTACTATTTCTCTAGTTTTATGTTGTCTGATAAACACGTCATCTTTTGATAAACATGTTGTTTGACAAACACGTCATCTGTTATTCAAGTCAGTGATCAAAATGTTACACAGCATAGGGCTAAGCACAGATCCCTTCCTGAGGCATTCTTATAGAGATCTCTGTAAGTCAAATTACTAATGACTACTTGAATTTGACTAGTTCTAAATGATCTAGGCCCACATCCTTCCACCTTGTCCATAGGAATAATATGATAGATTTTGTCTTATGCTTTGCTAAAATGTAGGTAAAAAATATCTGTGTTATTCCCCTGTCTGGCTACCAATGTAATAATCCTGATAAAAAAATAAACTGAGATCATTGTGGCATGGCTTATTTTTTATTAAACTTTTCTAACTTTTGTGCTCTATCTTTCTAACTATTTACTAACAATCCTTTCAAAAATACATTCTAAAAATTTGCCAGAAATTAAAATCAACTCAGTGGTTCTTTATAGACCTCAATTTTCTCATTTCAAAATTTAAGACCACGCTTCTCTTGTGTAGTTGCGAAGCATCTTTCCTATTTCCCATGAGCTTTCAAAGGTCCCTGACAATTAGTGGTTTTAGTTCTTTTACTGCCCTACAAAGTTGAGCTAAGTTTTCAGGAAGAAATTAAATCAACTCTACTTAAAGTGCTGCATCACAAATTGAAAGCAAATTTCCTGTTCATAGCTAATTGAGAATTACTAGTTTACTAAGTGTGAAAGGAAAGTAAGCAGAGGTACTCCAAAGTTAATTTAACAAATGATACGGAAGATGATAATATTATAGTCCTCAGGTCAATTTTAGAATCTTAAATTTCTAAAGAAATGTTTTTAGCCCATAAACCTTCTCTTGGATCTTACCATTTCTGCTAGTATTTTCCAATATTTTTCTGCCCCTTTCTCAATTAACTCCTTAAAAATAAATCTATACCCTATACATTTCTACTTTCTCTCTTCTCACTAGCTTCTAAATGCTCTGCAGTCTGGCTTCTTACTCATCATTTGGTTGAAACTGCCTTCTCAAAAGTTGCCAGAAATCTCTTAATTGCCAATTACTTGCCAAATCTAGTAGCCTTTTTTCATTCCTTCATAGTCTAACTGTAGTCTTTGAGACTATTGATCATCATTTCCTGGATATTCTTTGTGTTTTCATGACTATTTTCCCCAGTCCTCTTCCTTCCTGTCTGCTTCTTTTCAGTTACGGTTACTGGATTTTTATCCATGTTTCACCCACTAGCCTTAGATATATGTCAAGGCTCTCTCTTTGTCCCTTTTCTTCCTCTATACTCTCTTCTTTGGTGATTTCATCAGTTCCCATAGTATCTTCTTCCTTTTTTCATCTGTAAAATACTTATGTTACCTATTTTTTAAAAATTCACAATGAAAATTCTGAAGGAGTCTTGATCTAGCCAGAGAAACAAAAAGTAATATCTAGGTCACTTGAGTGAACTCTTTTCAAATACCTAAAGAGATCACTAACATTAGAAAGACATAGCAGGTGTCAGTTGTTGGGAATTTAAAAAATAATTTTGCTATGATTTACTTTAATTTTGCCTATCTGTGGAAGATGTACTTTAAATACACAATTTATAAGCAGATATTACTTTGAAGTAAGTTTTCATCCTACTATCTCTGTTTTCTTTGCTTTTTGAAAATAAATGCACTGTGTCATTTTGATACAACTTGGCCTTTGAGTAAAGTATAGTATTCTTTAAGTAGATCTACTGGAAACAGTTTACAAAAGGACCTGATAATGCATAGTGTGCCATTGCTAAGAGCTCCCACAATTTCAATCATTATCTCTTATCAGTTATGATCCAGACTACATTATTCTCTTGAGTTAAAGTCCAACAATTACCAACTGTTTTTTTAACATCTCCAATGGAGTAATCCCTTGGCATCTCAGACTCAATAGATCTAAAACAGACCTTATTATCTTCTCTAAAATTCACACCTCTAACCCACTATTACTGCTGAGGGCACCACTACCCTGCTATCATCCAGACTTGCAGTCTCAGAATCACTCTCAATTCCTCACTCTCACTTTACATATTCAGGCCCTCATCATCTTTCATCTAGGCTACTGCAATAACCTCTTAATTTGGTTTCCCTGCCTTATCTGTTCCCATTTCTCTCTCAGCTATGAAAGAGGTTATTCTCAAGTATAGATCTGACTAGTATCTCCTAGCCAGTGAACTCCAGTACTGCTTTATGACCTTTAGGATAAAATGTGAAATCCTCTTTTTGGCATTCAAAGTTCTTCATGACTTGGGTCCATTTGACCTTCCTAGTTTTCTTATACTTGATTCCTCTCCACTTGCTTTGTGATTCAGTCTCATTGATCTGTTTCCTTTTCTCCTCAGGTGACCCAACATCTACCATCTCATTTCCTTTATATTGGCTGTCCATCACTCCTCCTGCTACCCATGCGTAGAATGCTCTTCTTCATCTCCATCTCTTATGTTGTTGACTTCTTTCAAAACTTAGCTTAAACCCTACCTATTGCAAGAAGCCTTCCTGGTTCTGCGGCTTAAAGATAGCACCTGCCCTTTAAGGTTGCTTTCATTTTATTTATCCTGCATCATTCTTGCATATACCTAGTTATTTAGAATTTATTCCCAAGTATTTGAGTCCTTCATCTCTTCTCCCCCCACCCCTCAGGATAGTATCACCTGGCAAACAAATATGTATAATTAGGTTGGAATGTAAGCTCCTTGAGAGTAGGGATAGCATTCTGACCTTTCTTTGTATCCCCATTGCTTATCATAGGTCCTGAAACATACAAATGCTTCTTGATTAACAATTCCTATTATATTTTCTAGCTTATAACTCTTTATTAAATGCTCTGTTTTTATTTTTAAAAATATGAATATATGTGAAATTACTTGTTTTAAATAGTATAACATGGATTATGTATAACAGATACATATACAACTCTTCTGAAATTTTTCTTAAACTTGGATAAGAGGTAATGAAATGCATTTTCACTTGGTATCACGCTCAACTCCAAGATACATTTCTTGTTTAAAGAATTTTAGCACATCTACTAGAGTCATAAATGTTTTAAAAAAACAATTTTAAAATTTTCTCATCAGCTGCAGTTACTACTTAAATGTTTTAAATGAATTGCTTTTAGCAACTAAATACATTCATTTTGATGTTACTGTTAAAAATGTGTAAGAATTCAATTAAGCAAACTTATCAAACATCTATTATGTGCAATGCACTGAATAATATATAAATAACATAGTGCAGGAGATTACTAAAAAGCTTTATGAAACTATTAACTCATCATCCACATTATTGTTACTGTTATTTATTGCTTATGAATACTACTCATGATTATCACAACATAACTCAAGTAGAAAAAGGAACAGAAATATTGGATCTCACTAGAATCATATCATGTACTCTATCCTAACTTTTTATAGTGCTTAAAATTGTTTTGATAGATAATATTTTATCCTTGTAAAAGCTCTTAGGCAGATTTTGTTTTCTTAAATTGCTTTGATCTTTGATTTTATTATAATGGAAATCTAATACACCTTTAGAAAGACACTATGGATCTTTTATGAAATCAATATGATGTTAACCTTGAACATTAGACTATACATATTACATGACAATTCTTATTATTTCATAGTATCTTCATTTGACAGGTGAGGGAACTCAGGCGTGGAGAATTGAAATGATTTGCTTGGAGCTTTCAATCCTAAATGGTAATATGGAATCAGTACTTAGGTTTCTGGACACCTTCTCGTAGGATCCTATCATAGGATCATCCATTTAAAATTAGAAGGAGGCTCTTCAGAGGTCATCTCATTCAAATCCATTTTACAGGTGGGAAATAGGTCCACAGAAATAATTTTCCCAAGATCACACTACAGAGAGGGAATTCAAACCAAAGTTCCCTGAATTCAGATCCACTCTTCTTTCCATTCAAACATTGATATCATTGATATCCGTGCGCTTTTTTTTTAAACTCTTACCTTCTGACTTAGAATTAATACTGTGTATTAGTTCCAAGGCAGAAGAGCAGGAAGGGCCAGGCAACAGGGGTTAAGTGATTTGCCCAAGGTAAATGCTTGTTAGTAAGTGTCTGAGGCCAGGTTTGAACGGAGGACCTCTCATCTCTAGACTTGGTTCACAATCCAGTGAGAACCACCTAGCTGCCCCCATCAGTGTACTTTCAGTATAGCCTTATAATTTTCCATTGCATGATAGAGCAGAACATAGAATTAAATGCTTCTTCCCTAGTATTTAGCATTGCCCATTTTATAAACTTTTCATAATGGTCCTCATCACAATATTTTGGAAATTGGCTTTAGCATTATCCTTGGGCACATTTTGCTGGAGGGGGATACCAGTGTCCTTGGATTACTCTATTGTTACAGGGATAGACTGCCTTCCCAAGTGCACACCACCACCTGCATTTACCACTTAAAGGTTTATTAAATGACTTCCTCACTTCTCTGTGAGGTAGGTATTGCAAATATTGTTGTCCCTATTATATAGTGGTAGAATACAGAAATGAATTTATCTTTTTCCCAAAATCTTCCTTTCAAACCAACACTACTTTTCCTCTAATTACCTAGGTTTGCCACCTATGCTTGTTTGTCTATTAAGTTTTTATAACATTCATACAGATTAAAGCAGTTACATTCTTATAAAAATTACATCTGTATATTTCTGTACTGTGAAGTTTATTAAAATAGTATCAGAACATCAAGCAAGTCATTTTTATGAGAATGAATAATTATATCATCTTCCTGACTAGTGATTAAAATTATGATTTATATCAGAATCTTAAAACTAGAAGGGACCTTTAGACATTGTTTTGATTAAACTTAATTCCACCTGATGAAACTTCTTTTAGCTTTTCAAGAAAGCGAAGTCATCAGTTCTTTCTTCAATAAGTTATTGTTGCTTTCAAGGTATTTTGGTTTCTAGACTTTTATTTTAGTAAGTTTAGAATATCTTTCTTTTTAATTCATTGTCAGATACTATATGATCATAGCTTTCCTTTAATATGTTTTTACTTAATTGTCATAAGAGTCCCAGCTAGTCTTCTTTGTGGCCCATAGCATTCAATTTCTCTGTTTCTCCTTAACACCTTCAATCCTGTATTTACCATGTACTCGGATTTTAAATTCCAGTCTTTGATTTTAGAATTCTAAAATGTTGCTGGCTATGCCAATCTATTCTCTCTCTTATTCTCCTCAATGGGCATCTGTAGTCTCCTCATTCAGTTTCAGGCTCAGCAACAATTTTCAACCAGGATACTGTTGTTCTCTTTCAGAGACTTGCCTAGGACTGGGAAAAAGTGTCTTCAGTTTTGCTACCTCAGGTCCTTCACTCTGAGATTTTCTACCTCACAAGCAGGAAGTAGAAGTGTATGCCCTGTCTTTGGTTTCAGGACTCATTGAATAAATAGCCTAGCTCTCACTTTGGATACCCATCCAGAACATTATTTACATCTTGTTCTCTGAGACCACAACCAAGCAATAAATGTTAAGCCTTGTAATTGCCAGATAGCTCTGGGGGCTCCCCAGTTTCTTTTAAGCCCTAACATTCTCTTGTAGGTCTGTGCAAATGCTGACTAGGAAAAAGCTCTGTGGCTGTGTATGGTCTGGGGGCAAATTAATTGTCTCTGCTGGCTTTTCCATATACAAATAAACTACTCATAGCCTCAGATCACCTACAAGTTATGTAATGATTCAATCATATCTGATAAAACTTTATCCTTCCATCTCTTAGTCTCTGTCCTTACTTACCTAGTAGAATCTACAAAGGGACACAGTCTTCAAATCCCAGGAAAACTCAGTTCTCTGCCTAAAAACAACTCACTTTATAGTTGAAGCATAGTATAATGCCACATTGGCAAACCTATGGCACATGTGCTAGAGTGTGCTCCAAGGGGGCTGCTCCCCTCCCCCTCTCTATGCCCCCCAGGACATTTCTCACATCACCCACCCCTCTGCCCAGCAGCTTGATGAGGACCTTCCTCTCTCCCCTGTTTGGGGGTAGGGGGGTGGCTCACATATGGCCTTTGGCAAGTTAACAACAGTATCTCAGGAGCTGATTAGCTTAAGACTATAAGTTATATGTGTGTTGCTATTCTTTTCAGGAAAGAGTTATCTCTGCATGGTGAAATTATAGGTCCAGACTGAAAAATAAAAAGGAACACAATTCTGTAGCATATTCATTTTGTATCTCTTCTTTTCTTTGTGGCTAAGCTCCTTGAAAAGGTCAACCATAATAGATCCTTCCATTTTCTTTCTTCTCATTCTCTTCTTAATCTCTTAAAGTCTGTCTTTCAGGCTCATGATGCCATTTTAAACTGCTGGCTCCAAAGTTACCAGCTATTTCTTAGAGTTGCCAAATCCAGCAGCATTTTTTAAAATACTTAGTCTCTTTCAACCTTTCTTCAGCCTTTTGATACTGTTTGACTCTCTCTTTTCCTTGATACTCTCTTCTTTCTAAAATTTCCAGACACTGCTCTCTCCTGGTTCTCTTTCTATCTAGCTAACTGCTGCTTCTCTATCTCCTTTGCTGAATCTTCATCCAGATTATATGTCCTCTAACTGTAGATATTTAGTGAGGTTCTATCCTGTGCCCTCTCCTTTTCTGCCTCCAAACTACTTGGTAACCTCATCACCTCTCGTGTGTTTTATTACCATTACTGGATTTTAGCAAGAGAGTAACAAAATCTTTCCCTCTGAATGTTCTGTGCCTCATACCTTTCTTATTACTGTAGAGGGCTTCACCATCCTCTCAGTTTCCCACACTCACAACCTAAGAGGAATTTTTCACTCCTCATTCTCTGTTACTTCCCCCATATCCAGTCTATTACTAAGGTCTGTCAACTTCCCCTCAGCAACATCTCTCCCATATGCCCCCTTTTCTCTTCTGAAATTGCCTCCATCCTAGTGTAGGCCCTCATTTGACTACTGGAATAACCTACTGGTGAGTGCCTGCTTCAAGTCCCACCCCATTTCACTCCATTCTCTATTCAGGCATTAAAAGCGATTTTCCTAAAAAATATTTCCTAAGGACTATGTTACCCCTTCCTCCCAACTCAATAAACTTTATTTTAGTTTAGTGATTTCCTATTGCTTCAATGATCAAATACAAAAGACTTCGGCATTCAAAGCTCTTCATAACCTAATTCTGTCCTACTATTTCAGTCTTCTTACACTGTATTCCCTGCCAGGTATTTTTTGATTCAGTGACACTGACCTCCTGGCTATTCTATAGACAAGACCCTTCATGCCTCATCATCTTTATCTCATCATCATCCTCTGAATGTTCTCAATGCCTGGAATACTCTCCTTCTTCCCTACCTACTCCTTTCCTCAGTTTCCTTTCAGTACCAACTTAAAATCAGACCTTTTACCAGAAGACTTCCTCAATCCTTCTTATTTGTAGTGATTTCCCTCTTGTTAATTATTTCAGTATACTTTGTGCTCTCTAGCTTCCATGCTTTTGTTTATACTGTTCCTTTACATGGAATGTTGTCCTTCCCTCCTCTCCTTTGCCTGTTCCAAAGCTCAACTCCAGTGCTTTCTACTCAATGAAACTTTCTATTATCCCCCAGTCAGTAGCCTTCCCCTTTCTCTCTTTTTGTACTTGTAGCCTACAAAGTAGACGCTTAATAAATGCTTTTTTGATTGATTTATTTTAATATTAACAAAGTATTTTCCAAATATACTTATGAAGTAAGTAGTATGAGTATTCTTATCATGATTTTATAGATCAGGAAACTGAAGTTTGAAAAAGTAAAGTTACTTGCCTATAGCCCTAGCCATGATTCAAACCAACATTTCCTGACTACAAGCATATTTTTTTTGAGAACCAAAAGCTGCCTCTCACTTGTAATTTGATTACTTAGTCTCTCTGGTGTTTGTGATCTTGCCACTAAATTTTGATTCTGAAGGCTTTGCTTGAAAGAGCTACCCAGGTTGTAATCATGTTTACCAAGCTTACTTATCCATCCTTCTTACTTCCAGGCTATCCAGAAATGTTCCATGTCATTTGATTATACATTTTTGTGCTTCATTGTAGACTTAGTATTTGTACCTCAATGGACATGATTACCTTACTTCAGGTACTTATCATACTGCACCTGCTTTTGTATTCTTCCATTCTCAAGTTCATACTCCAGAGAACATATGTTACACAATGGTATATTAAAGGTAGAGTTGTGTAATAGAAAGTGTACTGGACTGGAAGCCAGAAAACCTAGGTTTGAATTTGGTTTCTGACACTTAACTGGCTGTGTGGCATGGGGCAAAGTAATATGACTTCCTTGAGACTCCATTTCCTCTTTTATAAGTTGGGGGCAGCATACTGTTCCTTTACATGGAATGTTGTCCTTCCCTCCTCTCCTTTGCCTGTTCCAAAGCGCAACTCCAGTGCTTTCTACTCAATGAAACTTTCTATTATCCCCCAGTCAGTAGCCTTCCCCTTTAGACCTCATATAGTTCTTTTTACCATTTTAATGCACTTACAGTATAGTACTGCATATTATAGCTATCTCTGTGTATTATCACTTTGTTAGATTGTGAACTCTATAAGGCTTTGGAGCATGTCATCTCCTCCAGGGCCTCAAATAGTCTTTTGTACACAGGAGGTACTTAATAAATACTTGTTAAATTATAATGAATTTTAATATTGCATTAAACTTTAATCCTGCTAGACCAGCTACATTTTAAAAGCCCCATTTGGTGGGGCAGCTGGGTAGCTCAGTGGATTGAGAGCCAGTCCTAGAGACGGGAGGTCCTAGGTTCAAATCTGGCCTCAGACACTTCCCAGCTGTGTGACCCTGGGCAAGTCACTTGACCCCCATTGCCTAGCCCTTACCACTCTTCTGCCTTGAAGCTAATACACAGTATTGACTCCAAGACAGAAGGTAAGAGTTTAAAAAAAAAAAAAGCCCCATTTGGGTGATTTTATCTAACCTATTTAAGATTAAGTTTGTTTATAGGGGATAATAATACTAGAACAAGATTGAATCTCAATGCCATATCCAGTTCTTAAAGCAAGCTTCATCTGTAAGATTGTACACTTTTACTGTTTAGTACACTTTCAGTTTAGGCTGTAACTTGATGCCACACAGACTTCTTCCTGTCCTTATTTTTATTTTTTTTTATACTGATTTTCTCTATCTTTCCCAAGATTGAAGTTCAGGGACTCTGGTCTGGTCCTACTTATGATCACCAAGAAATCTTCGCTCAATTTCTGACCAAGATCAGTTTCCCATCTCTCTCTCAGAGGCTCGCCATTTTTGTGCTGGATTTATTGTAGACACTCATTCAACTTTAGCTCTATTATACTTAAGAAATCCTGAGCTCAAGTGATCCAACAGCCTCTAGTAGCAAGGAGTGCAGGTATCTGGCAACCAGCCATCTTTTATTATTATTTCAAAGAATTCACTTTATATTAGCTCATCTTTCTGCTTCTTTATTAATCAGTGTGGGGTGTGTGTGTGTGTTGGATGGTATACTTGCCCATGTGTTAGGTTCCAATGACAGCCTCTAGTTTTCTCAGAGAATTCTCAGAGGCTACATGGTAAAACCCATATCTGACTTTTGGAGAATCTCCAATAAATGGTTATGTAGACTTCATTTAAAGGCTTTTATAGGTGAAGAACTTACTAAATTATGAGACAACCCATCCCCTGACCAGCTAGATTAACATCAGGGAATGTCTTTAAGTTTTATTTGGATGTCCAACATTTAGCACACTGTCTTTTAGGTGCTTAACAAATTCTTGTTGACTCACAAGATGAACTGAAATTTGCCTCTTTTCAATTTGTACCAAATGCTTGTATGTTTATGTCCCAGCCTCAGGCAAACAAATCTAGTCTTTTTAGATGTGACATGTTTATGCCTCCCCAAGTCATTTTTTCTCCAGGATAAGCATGCTCACTTCTTTTAATTAAGCCTATATGGCATGGTTTAAGTGCTGTTCCCACTCTGGTCACTGTCTTCTGAATAATATTTAATTTATCATTCTTCCTAAAATATACCATCCATAACTGAATAATAGTACTATAGATGTGGTTTTCCTGGGCCAGAATACAGCAGGAGTATTATCACCTCTCTTGGTCTGAACATACCTTCTATTGATTTAGTCTATGCTTACATTAATGTGATAGACTTCCACATCACACTGCAAATCATTGATTGTGTAGGGTGTCTCTTGGTTATCTCTTCTAAGACTATCTTTTACTGCTCTATAAAGATCATGTCTTTACTATCTTTTGGTCTAAATGAAAATTAAAGAGACTTTAGTCATTTGAGTGCCAGTCTGTGAGTTAGGAAGATGACCTAGATTCAAGTTCAACTTTAACATGTTGGTTTTGTGTAAGTCACTCAACCTCTCAGTGACTCAGATGATTCTCTAAGACATTAAGCTATAGGTCAGGTTCCAGTGGTAGAGAGAACTTCTTCCCAGAAATCCTACATATCATAACTCTCAAGTTCAATTCTAAAAAACCCTAAAATGTGCCAGTTTTGAAAATCTTTCCCTTGCTTATCTGTCCCAATGGCAACAATGACCTTTCTTGAGAAATACAAAATTTTGTAGAACGGGATGGCCCAAGTAAAAATCTATTACCTTTTCAAAGACTGAAGGTCAGGAAAATTTAAAAAAAAAACAAAACAACAAACATGATCATACCTGAGGTGTTTTTTTTTTTTCCTTTAGCACAAGCCATTCATGTGTCTGTGTAAAACATGATCTGGAGCTAAAAAGGACCATAGAGGTCATTCTAGCTCCATGATGTCAAAGTAAAATTGAAACATCCCTGCAGGATGCAGATTGACTTAGAATATCATAAATCAAGATTATCTGTTATAATATTATTTATTTTGTTAAATTTCCCAATTACATTTTACTCTGGATCAGAATGAACTCTGGAGTTTTGTTGTATACTGGGGGGCTACAGAACCCTCAAGTTTGAGAACTGCTCTGCTCTAGTACAATCTCCTCATTTTAAAAACTAAGAATCTGAGACCTAGAGAGGTGAAATGATTTATCCATAGCATGTATGCTATGGTGGTGAAATCAAAATCAAAGTCTGTGTTGTCTGGTTCTTCTGCCATTGTACCAAGCTGCCCCATTGCATACTCATTACATGGTTGTAAGATAGTTTAGGTTAGGGTTTAGTGATGATCTTGCAATAGACTAGATAACTCCTAATTCTTAGCCTTAGTGATCTATAAAGACACTTTCATAAGACCATAGAATTTTGGTTTTTAAAAAGAGTCATCACCTAGTCCACTTTGGCATGAATATTCTGAAAGAGCAAAAAGGAAACAATTTTTTGCTTGTCCTGCCAAATAAATAGAAGCAAAGGATTATCTTTCTGGAAATTTAATAGGATCTTAAATCTAATCTCTCTTTTTGACCTTTGAATAGAACAAATTATAAAATAAATATTCAGCGTGGCAATGTGGTATTTTGGCAATTCTTTTCTAGTCATTTTATAAAAATGGTTGCCTGTTCTGGAACTTTTACCAACTGCATATTTAGTTTCTAAGCAAATTTGTCTTTGGCACTTAATGTACTTGAGACAAAATGTGATACTATCTCTAATAATGAGATTTTGGGAATATATTCTGCCCACTGTTATCAAGAAATTGGTCCCTTGAGTTCAGTTACACTGGACTGGCCATTTGATGAGAGGAGATGAATGACATCAGGGTGTCAAAGTAATTACTGTATGGCAAACTCAAAATACTGGTCTTATGTAAGGTGGGTAAAAGAAATGCTTCAATGATACGTTAAAGCCAATTTGAAACAGAGCCACATTAAAATTGACAGCCAGGAAATGCTAATATTAGCAAATGATCCTGGCAGGTGGCTGAGGAATAGACCTAACAACCAGAAGTTAATTTAAAAAAATTTTTTAATGCACTTTTTAGGGCACAAGGCTCTTTACATGAGATTTTCATGTTTTTGAACTGAATTTAGAGAGTCTCTGATATGAGGAAATTTTCAAGAAAAAATAACTTAAGCCAAAGAATTGTGAACTAGATCTGTGAAATATTTCTCATTCAGTGTAATTAGTGTTATTTCAGAAGAGTGGAAGGAGCTATGTAATGTCTTTTGTTCACTTAGTTTTAAATATATTTCCAAAGATTATCTGATAACTTTATTGATCAGATTAATTTTTCCCATTTCCTGATTTTTTGGAAGATTCCATCTTTATCAGATTTGACAAGTCATATATTTCTAGAAGACATTATTTTATTTTATTATCTGCAAAGTAAATTCAGAACTAACAATAACCTAACTTTAGATTATACCTGGGACTACACTGGAAAATGGAAGGAAGATATTCAGGGAAAAGTGAATAATATAGGAACATAAAAGCTGAAAGTTTCAATGTAAATTCTTAATCTATCAATGTATAGAATATCTTTGGACTTTGAAGGGTGTTTTATAAATGAGCAATATTTCTTGATCATCTATTTTCATAGTCAATAATTTCTATGCTTTCTATTGAAGCTTTTTAAAAATTGTATTTATGTGGAGAAGGGCTTTGTATCTGCCTTAATTCTGGGTACAGTAGAGAATGAATATTATAAAAAATTTAGTACTTTGGTCTTCAAAATATTAAAATTCATTGTATATTAAAAAGATACAAATGTGTAGTTCTGTATATCTTAAGTCTTTCTAATTCATTGTCCTTCCGTATGTTTAATATTTCATAATGAATTTTTTTAAAGAAAAAAATCAGTGAAAAATATGAAAAATGTTTTCGTTTGTCCAAGGCTAATGTTGACTTAAATAGGTCTAGGTCTTCATGGTTGACAGCTGCAGATAATTAGCTTTTTCTTCCTTAACAAAGAAAGCAAATGGAACCGCAAGACATTCATTGCCTTTTCTGTCATCATAATAATAATGTATGTATTTAACTTCTGCAGTTCCTTAAATTGATTTAGTGCTAAGCTGCCTACATTACATATAAAGGGAGTGACAAGTGAAAGCTGCAGAGCATATTTGTGCTATAAAAGAGAGAAATGATTGACAGCAAGGTTCCTCTTTAGAAGAACTAGCAGTGTTGTTGAGCTTAAAAGGGGGTTAGATTTATCATTTTTAACACTGTATAGCAGATTACAAAATGAATTTTTAAATATGGTTGAAACTTGGGCTTATTTTGTTTCCTTGTGTTCTTGATTTTGAGCAGTTGAGGGAAGAGCTCACAATCACAAGAATAAAAGGCGGGCCCTCTTCATGAATGTTGTAATTGTTTCATACTGATATTCACAAATTATATATCAAAATAATAATTTTATTTAAAAAACTAGCACCCTCCCATTTCTAATCATTAGAATTTTTACCTGAAAAAAGCCAAAGACTCATCAAATACATATAGATGAAGTATTTAGGGTGGTAAACATTCAGTTGAAATGTATTTTCATAGGATTGTATGCCTTTGTATATCCTTTTCAAAAGGAGAAAGATTTATGGTTTTTCAGTTGGTTAGGATACTTTTAAAAAAGAGCTTAAAATACTAGACACTCTTGAGGCACATGCTTTGACAGAACCTATGGCTTTTAAAAGAAAGCTACGGGGGGGGGGTTGGGCTTTGGTGCTTCAGTTTGTACCTTTGGATATAGTTTGATGGTAACAAGTTTGGTCTCCCTCAGGAGATCAGTACCATCTGTTTTGGTATATTGTCAGTCAGTCATTATAAACAGCAGCATTTGACTTTATGTCCTTCCATCTCTTGAAAAAGGTACTACTTATTTGGCAGGCAAAGTTTTCTTGCTTTCTTGCTCCTTCAGACCTAATTCTTTTGGCTCTCCCTTTTTGGAAGATTAATTTAATTCTTGCAGATTAATCTTTTTATAATTATCAATAAGCAAGTACTAATCCATCCTCCTATCAATAAGATATCTCATCACTAATACATAATAAGGACTTGAAAATCCTAGAAGATATTTTGAATATAACCTTATTTTAAGAATGTTTTTATCTTTAAGAAGTAAAATAAACCTGTCTTTTATTGCTCAATATTTTCCCCATTCTAATCTCAGTCTCAGATAAGGAATTTAGATTTGAGTAAAATCTAAAAAATCAAGGCAAGATGGCAAATAATTTCAGGACTGGCAACATGATAAAATTCTGGTCTTGACCTCTTAATTAGGTAGGGTTCATATTGTTGTTGGGCATTCAGAAATTTAAGTTTTTATCTTTCAAAATTTAATAATGAAAAAAGCAAGGAAAATGTTAAGATCAGTATTTTAAAGTCTTTTACATCTGTCACTTTCTTCTTTTAGCCATTTTTTACCCAAAGTATTTTACTGTATCACCAGAAAAACTGGCATAGATTCATCAAGTAATTTCATTTTGCATAGTAGATTAATGGCATCCAGAATAGATTTTCATCTTGTCTTGTATGTGAGCTTGCTTATTATATTTTATTGTTGTTTCATCCATGACTTTGGAGAATCACAGAATTTGGGAGTTGGAAAAACCTCTCTTAGATGCCATGTAGCCAAGCCTATATCTGAACAAAAATCCCTCTAAAATAAGCCCAACTTTGATGGCATAGGGGAAAAAAAGCTAGAGATGTAGCCTAGTATGGAACATGAAACTCATGTCAAACCACCTGGTCTTTAATTTTTACTAACCAAAGTGACCCTAGGAAAATTGGTTCGTTTAGCTCAGTTTCTTCCATCTGCAAAATGAGGGTGATATATGGCTGTTCTAAACTATTCTGCCTATTGTTTTTGCTGGCAGGCCATAAATTCTGCTCTTAAAATTTACATTTCTCTTTAGAACCACTCAGGAGCAGTATGTTGTGGTTCCATGTTTTCACATTCCACAGGGTCCTCTGCCTCATCAAGAGATATGGAATGGTTTCTTTTGTTTTATAGCATATATATTCATAGATATTTAAACTTATTTAATAGATCTGGAGGACATATTTCCTTCTATTGTTACTGTTGTTGATTTATTTGCTTATGTTCAAGGTCTGAGCTTTCTTTTTCCTGAAATCTTTGGTAATTGTAGTTCCTCAATCTCCTTGTTTCCTCCTATTACTCATTTTCTGTTTCTCCTCTAATTGTGCTTTCCATGGGGGTTAAATTTCAAAGCATCTCAGTCTCTTCCCACACTGGACAATTAATAGTTCATCAACCTAAATATCTGCCCCAAGTGAATTGTGGGTGGTCAAAACTGACCCCAGTAGGAAGCTGTGCACTTTCCTTCAGACTTAGTGGAATGCTATACACACAGGGCAACTCCATACCCTACATTTCTTAGTTCTTTAGCTTGCTACTTAGAGCCTTGCAGCACTGGTGCTTATGGCCACTGGTAGGTGTCACCACCAGGGTAGATTTCTGCAATTTGGAGCTGGGGCCTCCATGGTACTGGAAAGGAGGGGGAACCAGAATATAGGGGTAGGAGGCAGGTTTTGCCATGAGTTTGTGTCAGATCATTAGGTCTTACTTAGTGTAGCCTTATTGCTGGTAGTGTGGAAAGTAGAGGAAAGGGTGCAGCATGAGCCAAGAGTCAGTGAGGGTCTTTTTGTGGTTTTTCTTTTTTAACTTTCTTTTGTACTCTGAGTGTTTCAAATAGACAGTGGAGATACTGAAGTTGTTTATACAATCTAGAGGTTGTTGGGGAATAGAAGAACTATCCAGCTCTCTTATCTTGTTACTCTCATGAACAGGGCTGCTGTAAGCAAAGCACTTTAGAAACTGTCAAATATCATGCAAATCTGAGCTATTAAAATGATAAGAAGATGCTTGTTGTTAAGTATTCATGATTATGAGAAGCTTGTGACTCAGTGGTTGATGCTGTGGTCCTGTCATCAGGAAAGGCTGGTTTCATGTATTACCTGTAGCGCATCCAAGTTTTGTGAATGTGGGCCAGTCACTTAACCTTTCACTATCCCATCCATTTCCCTGAAGCTCAAAGTTATACCTAGACAGTCATCAAAGCAGTAAATCAAACCCTGATTGGCTCATTCCAAGGTGTAAATGCTCACATAGAAATTCTAACAATTAATGGCTGGGGTTTTTTAACTGTCTCTGGCATATTTCTATCTACAATGATGAAATCTCAGTCCTAATTAGGTCACAGAACCAAGCTTTTAAGAAGAGGAAAGAGATTCTGATCCCTTATCATTCAATCTTATCATTCAAGAGGATCGATATGTTGCTATAGTAGCATATATGATCCCGATTCAGCATGTAAACTTCAGGTTTGATTTCCTCATTGACTACTTGCATTATTAAAGAGCAGTGATCCCCATCATTTAAAAATCCTTCATGAAACATGGAAAGATTTTGGGGAAGGCACTACATGTCAGGAGACTTGGATATTTTAGGCAGCTATATGGAACTAGATGAATCTCTTCCCATTTCTTAGCCTCAGTTTCCTTACATATAAAATGAAGTTGGATATGGTGGCTACCTTCAAACATTTGAAAGACATATAAAAGAGTAGTTTGTTCATTCAGTCATTTCAGTTGTGGCTGACTTTGTTTACCCATTTGAAGTTTTCTTGGCCAGAATACAGGAATGGTTTGCCATGTCCTTCTTTAGCTCATTTTACAGATTTAAAAAACTGAGTCACGTAGAGTTAATGACTTGTCCAGGGTCACACAGTCTGACATCAGAACTTAACTTGGGAAGATTGAGTCTTCCTGATTCCAAGCCTGGCACTCTTATCCACTGTGCTACCTAGCTATGCCAAAAAAGGAGTTACACATGGTCTATTTGACTCAGAGTTGGGTTTAAATGCAGTGGATATATAAGATGAAGGAGGTATTAAAAAAAATTGCTTCATGTATATGTCTGAGAGATATCCAAAAGTGGACTGAGCTGCTTAGGAAATAAGGATTCATCTCTTTATGACTTAAATGTATCTTATCACTGCTCCCATCCTTTTCCTCATTCATTCTCCTGACATTGGGCAATTTATTTAACTTTTGTGAGTTTCTAAGTAAAATGGCTTTCATACCAATAGAATAACTGGTCATGAGTTTCAAAGGAGATATGATATATTTGAAAGTATTTTGAAAACTATCAGGTGCTATAAAAATGCAAGGTATCATTATCATCATCATCACATTATAGGAGATAACATGATAGAAGCCAAACTCTTTTCCTTGTCATTAAAGGCTCTTCACACCCTGGTTCCACTCTAACTTTTCTACTTTACCGCATACTGCTGTTCTATATAAATCTTCTCTTCAGGCAATTCACTGTCCTTATTCTCTTCAAATATATATGTATATATATATATATATATATATATATAATTTTCTTATTTCCATCCTATATCCTTATTCATGCAGTTTGCCTTGGCTAAAACATTCTCCCTTCTTTTCTTTTCTTTGATTATCCAAGCTTTATCTATCCAAGGCTTAGCTTAAGTCTTTCCTCCATAAAGCATTTCCATATGTTTCCAATTTGTGGTAAGATAATAGGCATTAGAACCAGAAGGAAACACAGAAATTGTCTTGTTGAACACACTTGCAGATGGAGAATTGGAGGTCAACAGAAGTGAGTCTTTGCCAAGGTCACACAAGTTGTAAGAACCAGAATGTGGCCCCAAACCCAGGTCTGCTGAATGTCAAATCCAGCTCTTTGACTCATCTTGGTTGCCTCATAATTGATTAATTTTAGCCCCTCTGAAATCCTAATTTTGGCATTTTGGCAATGGTCTGGCAACCACTGTTCCTCATTTAACACGTCTTCCTTTCTTCCTTAGGTTGATTGTATAGTTTGAGTTATCATGGACCATTTCTTCTACTTTATACCTTTGAGTGCTCTGACAAAGAATATCCAGTTCTTCAGATTCATTCATTTCCTTTAAGTGCTACTGTGTTCAGAACACTACTGCATTATCCATGTAGGTGGTTATGTTTTAGAGGGTATTTTTTTATTATTTGTGTAATAATGAAAACGGGACATTTTGTTACTAGAAGATAATATTTAAAACTGTGGGTTTACAATTCTGGTGCAACAGTGACCCTAATAGGGAAAAGACATGGAGAAAGACCTTTGTTCAGAACTAATTTTTCCATTCTTTCTTTGAATTGAAGAGAAATATAAATGAGCTTGTCTTATGAAATATGTATGTATCAGAAAGGTAAATGCTATTATTTATTGCCAGTTGATATCCTGGGTAGGATTAGATTATCTTCCCCATAACACTTAGATATGCTGTACTGAAAAAGGAATTTTGAGTGAATAACAATAATAGAGTAGAAGAAGAACATACTAGAGAGAACATTTCCCAACATTAGGTCCCTAGGTGTATTGTGTTTGTCAGATGATGAAATAAAAAAGAGATGTCAAAATACCAAAGGCAAATTTGTCAAGACTTTACAGTATTACTTAAGGCCCTAGTCATTACAATCTTCCAAATAGCTAAGCTGTTACTGATTTAGTCTGCATCAGATAAATATAGATTAAGAATGTTTAGATCATATTCTGTGATACCTATTTAATTTTGGCAAAAATTCCAGATTCATCCCTTGCATGCTTATAAGGATCTTTTAAACTGTATCAACTGCTTTTATTTCTCTAACCTATTAAAAATAAAGAAACTTTTGTCTAAGGTTGACCCTTGTTTTCTCTTTTTTCCTCTACCTCTTTTGTTTTACAGTTTTCTATATACATATATATGTGTGTGTGTATCTATATGCATACACATACATAGATATATAGATTTAAATATCTATATCTATATAACTCAATTCTTGTAAAAGTTTTGTGAATCCTCAAATTAAATGTAATGCCCAGGAAAGAGGACTCTTTTGAAAGAATTCTTATTTAATAAAAATATGCCCATTCAAGCTAACATGTCTAGATAGATAGTCTAAATAGAAAATAATTCAGTTGTGGTAATGCAACAGTATTTTATTTTACAACTAAAATATAATATTCTAGTAATAAGCAATAAAAGATTTAGAAGATCTGTATGTTCAAAAAATGAGGTGAGCTTAACATGTAGCAGAAAATAACAAATGAATAGACCAAAGACCAATATGCTTTTTTCCAAAGAATCCTCAGAATAAGGACCTTAAGTGCTTTGCATTTGCTAAGACATGGAGGCAAAAAGTCATATGAGAGGTTTAAAGACAAATTTACCTTTGTGAGTTGGGATCATCTAAAATTCTAATTGTTTTAAAGTTGGGGCAGATCATGATTATCCACCAAATAGTATCACCAGAAGAATATATTAAAATTATAGTTTTATTTCCTGACTAAAGCAATCTTTTTAGTCTCTCCTTCCTATTGAATTCTGGGGTCAAACATTGTCCATTGGTGGTACTGAGATGTACAAACTAATGGACTAAATGGGTTTGTACGTTCTATTTCATGTTATGATCTGGGTAATATATATTCTCCATCCACTTGGGTTTTTGGTAGGCCAGTCTCCTGAATGATGTATATATCACATTGAGGAGATCTTCATACTCTTAAAGGGCTAGATGCAATTCTCTACAATGCCATCCACAAACAGAAACATCTGAAGATTCAGTATTATCACCATCTATAGGGAATTCTTCTAATTCAATACAAGTGTTTGTTAAACACCAACTTATATATAGGGGAATAGCTTTAGTGATCATATATCTATCTTCATATAACTACTCAGAACTATACTCTTAAGATGTTAAAAGAACCAAGGGAAACAAGTTATGTGGGTTCTCCGGAAAATTTATAGATAAAGGAATACAAAAAATATATTGGAAATATGTTCAGAATATATTGAAGACTATATTAGGATCATAATTGGATAAGTTGAGAATTGTTATTACACTTAATTGAGAAAATAAATTATTTTTTAAAAAGAAAATTAATGTTAATATGTGTAATTAGGGATAAAAATATTATTTTTTAAAAGATTATATTGGCAACATAATATGAAGAAGCATGATGGAATGGAAAGTTCTCAAGTTTGAGAGTCTGAAGGCTTAAGTTGAAATTCCATCTCTGGCCATGGACTCTTAACTACATTGTAGCTTCTTTTTAAATCTGTGTGATGACAAGCAACAGTAAATTAATCCTTTTGGTCTCTTCTAATCTTAAGTGTTTGTTCTTATGAATTCACAGAGAATGTAGATTTTTAAAATTACATCAGCAGACAGGGCTTGATGAAATTGCATGTATGTCAAAGAAAATTTATTGGCAAAATAAAAAGGAAATCCATCAAATTTGGTTCTCTTTTTTATATTTATATTTATATTTATATATATATATATATTTACATATATATATAATTTATATTTTATTTTGGTTTTATAAACCAAATAAAAAAAGTAATAATAATATAACAAATGGCATTTATTAGACTTAAGAAGGTCAAAGGCTACCTAAAAAGTTTAAATTATAGGAAGGCAAGATTCCATAAGGTTTTTAAATATATTCCTTTATATTTTCTTCTTATAACAGTTGCAAAATTGGAATGTTTCTCCTGTGTAAATTCATTAAATATCTACCTCACAGTAGATAACACCTACATAATAGCATAAGATATAGGAATCAGTAGGTGTAACTAAATCATTAAGGGCATTGTTGATCCTATTCGAAATTTCACCCCCTAAGTTGTAGTTGTGTTTATTTACTATTTGCATTGGTAGTTGAGGTATTTTGGTATGAAATATTTCAGCAAGATTGGAAGATTGGATGTGGTTTGTTTGTTTTTTTCCATCATGAAAACAGATCAAAACCCCATTTGTACCATTTGCTCTGGCCAAAACCAGATTATCACCAGTGGCCAACCTCTTGGTATTGAATTTTTAGCTGGTTCTGAGTGACAGAATACAAGCACACAACCTACACTATCTATTTCTGGGGGCAGGGGGTGGGAAATAGAAATTATTAAAGAGGAAGAACATTTTTAAAAGACCAAGTATTTCTCAGTGATGTTACAATTCCCAATGACTGCCTAGCTAACACAGTATGATACCTTATCATCTCAAGACAAGACATACTTTATTGGTACCTTAAAAGTAACAATAAAGTAAAAACTCTGGAAGGCATTATTAACTTTATGTTGCACAATTAGGGAAAAATATGTTGCATGTTGGGAAGCTTATTTCACTGGAAAATGGACAGAATGGTTAAAAATGAAATGAAAATAAAATTTTACTTGTTTGCCTTTTTATAGTAAGTACTATAAGTATATCCTAAAAGCAGTTCAAGTCTTAATGGCACTGAAAAATAAAGTGTATACCATTATTGGAGTGTGTTGTTTAACCTCCAACCTCAAAATCAGCATAGGAAGTTCCAAGTTTTAGACATGAATGGAAGTACTTATCAGTTCTGAAATTCTATATTAGTTAAAAGTGATATACCTTAATAATAAAGAAATTTCACAAGCCTAGCAGGTTTTTATCTATAAAAAGTCTAAGAAAGAGAAAGCTGAATTGTGAAAACTTATGATAGTTTAAAATTTTATTTGTTCTGGCTATATGTGACTAGTATTTATGGTCAAGAAGAATACAGTATATAACATATATAATTTATTAATAGTTCCTGAGACTTTTTCCTTTTAAGAAGCATCTCTATTGCAGGAGATTCTATTATAATATATTGTAAATTTCTTTTGGTGGATTTGGTGTTAGTTTGTGTTCATTTTGTAGCTACAGGTACCTTCAATGCATAGTAAATTGGGGGTGGGATAAACACTCAATAATTATTCACTGATTTTTACTTATAATCTTTTTATAACAAAATATAGCATTTGTTAGGAGAGATTTTTTATTTGATTTGTATTGATTTGGTTGTACCATTTACGCCCTATGATATATAACAATTAAAAGTAAATGGATGGTCAAACCCTCTCTATAGATATAATATGAGGAGGATGACAGAAGGGAGATCCTAAAACAAACTCTTTTATATGTACAACCAGATTTTGACTTTGGATTTCAATTTTTCTCAGGGTTTACCATAAGCTTTTCAAGTTTGCCTCCAGCTTTCAAATCCTATGATATTTGTAGTCTGAGAAACTTGGTTCAAATTCACCCTGCTACTTATTGCTTTTGTGGACGGTCTCTGGGGTCTCTCTTTCCTTTTCTGTAAAATAATGAGATTGGTCTAGATGAACTCTTAAGGTCCTTTACAGCTAAAAGTTATAAAGGCAGAGCCAGAATGCGGATAAATGAATTTAGAGGTCTGTAGAAGCATGCTTCAGGGGTCTATGCTATATCATCCTGTTTTTCAGTGACTTGGATAAAGACAAATGACTTATGCTAATGCAAACCATAGATTAAACAAAGTTAGCATGAATGGTTAATATTGTGGATGACAAAATAAAAATTTGTTAAGATCTCAGCAGACAAGAAGGAGGGATGGAACATTCGGCCATTCCTTCCACACAGCCATTCAGCAAACATTAAGTGCCCATTATATACAATACACTGTGCCAAGATTTTTTTAAATCTGTTTGCTTTTTTTAATCTGGATATGTGATTTCACCCTTATATAGAATTATTAGTGAAGTAACTATCTCTACCCTACCCATTTTAGATCTGTATCTGTTTTCCAACTTAAAATCTTAGAAAGTTGAATGGGAACTCTTGAGAGGCTGAGTAACTTGCCCAGGCTCACGTAGTAGTAGATGTCATGGGTTGGGCTTCAAACCAAGTCTTCTTTCTGAAGCTAACTTGGTCTAGGAAATCTATAGACAAAAATGAAAAAAAAAAGTCCTGATCTTAAGGAGTTTGCATTCTACTACTAGAAAGATAATGTATACAGTGATCCCTCATCTATCACAGGCATTATGTTCCAGAGACCCCTGTCATAGGTGAACATCTTCAAAGTAGTGGTATGTTATTTATTTTATTATTTATTTTAAGGCTTTATGAACCCTTCCTACTTTCCTATAAACCTTTTCCACAGGGTCAAACCTGTGCCTTTTCAGTGTGTTATTTGGCAAGCTATGTGGAGAATAGACAGGAGACAGCTGGAGGCTATGACATAGTCTAGTAGAGGTAAGATAAGGGTTTGACTTGAAGCAGGGGACAGATGGCAGGAATATTGCTGACATAAAGTCAATAAGTTTTAGCAACTGATAGAGAATATAGATGGTAAGAAGATGGGAAAATCAAGGATCATTCCAAAAATTGCAAGGTGGATGAGATGAGAAGAATCACAAATGACTTGTGAGTTCATTAGCTGAAGAAGTCTCAGTAATGAGATCACAGATCCATCAAAGTATGTCATCTGCATTCAGAATATTACCAAATATATAGCCTATAAGTGGCAACGTGCTATAGTGGGAAAAACACTGGATTTGAAGACAGTTGATTCTTGAATTTGTTATTCTCTGTGACCATAGATAAGCCATAGTTTTTCAGTTTTCAGTTTTTCATCCATAAAATGAGAGGGATGATTGGTTTAAATCCTGGGTTCTTAACCCTCAAACATTCTAAATGTATTTCTGTGATCTGTAAATTTGGATGGGAAAAAAAGACATTTTCCTCTATAGTCCTGTGTATTTTATTTTATGAATTTACAAATATTTTTCTATAAAGGGTTCCAGAGACCTCAGACTATGATCTTTCAACTCTAAAATTATTTGACCCTATTCAGTTTACTTTTTAGATGATGCTAATATTAATAACAATACAATTATATTTCTATAATTCTTTAATAGTTTATGAATCAGTTACATACATTATTTTACTTGGCTCTCAGAAAAAACCTTTTAATGTAAGTAAGTGTAAAAGAGATTGTTCCTATTTAATAAATAAAAAAAACTGAATTCAGAAAAGTTTAATGATTATACACATCACCTAGTCTATTTCTGAATGAGATTTTGAACCCACTTTTTATGATCAGATCTTTTTTGATGAAATATAACTAGAAATGATGCTGGTATAGGTACTATCCTGTCATTATTCTTTCATATTTAGTGTTCTTTGAAGTATTGCACTGATTGATAAAATAAGTACCCTTTGTAGTTGAATAAAAGCATTAGTTCATCCTTTCTAGGTTCAATGAAAACAGCATTGGATAATTCTTGTTAGGTGACAGGACAATAGGAATAGAATATACTTCTTGTTGCCATATGATTTTGACCTCTTCTGCTAAGTCTTTATAATTTGGAAGCTTTTGTTACATGTAGCTTGCTGATGATAAGTGAAATATTTGGTATGGTGATACATAATGTTTTTTTGAATTACTCATATATAGGCAATTGTGGGCAACAATTTTAATCTATGTCAACAGTCTGTTACAGAGTAGTTCATTGATTGATTTCTTGAGAATATTTTGCTGTCTTTATTTTTAGCATGTGGATACGTAGTCTTTTGAATCATAAAAGATACAGACCTGATGAATGATTCTAGTCACTGTCTTATCTCTAGGTATTTAGTAGGTACTAAATTTTTATATTCTATAGTGATATGTTCTGCAGCTCCTACCTTTTCCTTATATTGATTTCTAAGTCCAGGCTCCTTAAAGATAACCATCTGTACTTTTTCATGGCAATGAACTGGTCCAGAACATCACAAACCTTTTCATTTCCATAAACAAATCTTTCCATTCATCCATTCATTTGATGCTTCTTTGTTAACATATTGTTGTTGACTGAGTTTGTGCAAATGTTGGAAGACCTTTTGATTTTATTCTTGAATCTTAGCTTTTACATAGGTCCTATTCAGAAGTTTTATTAGATACCTTCAGTTACATTTGACAAATCCATTAATACTTCTTATCAGCTTTTATTATTATTTTAAAAACCCTTTACCTTCCATCTTAGAATCAATACTATGTATTGCTTTCAAGATAGAAGAGTGGTAAGAGGGTTAAGTGACTTGCCTTAGGCCACATAGCTAGGAAATCTCTGAGGCCAGATATATGAACCCAGCATCTCCCATCTCTAGACCTGACTCTCAATCCACTGAGCCACCTAGGTGCCCCTACCAGTCTTTATTACAATAGTTCAGCAAAGTGATGTCTTCTTGGTCCAAATGTATTTCTATAGGTCTAGCATGGGCTCTAAGAGTACTTACTGATACTGTTCTAGAATGTGAACTCCTTTGGAATCAGGGACTATCTGATATTTCTATTTCTGGCATTTAGAACACTTCGGTATATAATAAGCCCTTTTAAAAGTGTTTTTTTAATTATGCTTCAATAATATAATGAGTAATACTACTAATAATTATTCATTATACAATATAAGTTTTTGTCATACTAGTTATAGAAGTACCTACATGAGCTATTTGATAAGATTTTTGTATGCAACTTCAAGTAATATTCTGCTTTTTAACATTTACTACAACAATTAGCATGTTAAGTTTCCACAGATCATGAAAAGTAGATGGGTATAAAGACTATAATAATGCTACAAAATATTTATTTGAAATAACTTACTCATTTTCTAAGAATGGACAAGTATATTTTAGTCTATATTGATAATTTTCCTGATATATGTTGTTGTTTTAGTTTCTTTAAGTATACATAGCTCTAAGGAGTATTACTCTTTTTTTTTTTTAAAGCCTTACCTTCTGTCTTGGATTCAATACTGTGTATTGGCTCCAAGGCAGAAGAGTGGTAAGGGCTAGGCAATGGGGGTCAAGTGACTTGCCCAGAGTTCACACAGCTGGGAAGTGTCTGAGGCCAGATTTGAACCTAGGACCTCCCATCTCCAGACCTGGCTCTCAATCCACTGAGCTACCCAGCTGCCCCCAGTATTACTCTTTAATACATATAGAGCCATATCACATTCAAGTGATAGTCTGCTATTGTCATTATTAAGGAGCAAAATACTTAATAGTGAAAAGTATCAGGTAGGTAAATGAAACAATCTTGAATCTTTAATAAATAGATAAATACAATTCATTGAGTAGGAAAAAAAAAGAGAATTCTAGGAAGCTCCAGTGTGAAAGTATCTGGGAAACACTGAGAGGAAAGTGACAGGAAAGGAATATTGGTAGGTGCTAAAGACAGATTTAGGATTGGGTTATGTGGGTGCAATATTTGTATGATCCAGAGGTAAAAGAAGTTAGGTACAGAGGCTAGAGAAGTCAGGAATGATGGCCAGCAGTCCATGGTTATTGTTGGAGGCTGTTCAAGACAACCATTATGTACAGTGGATAGCATAAAAATATTTTAACAGCCAGAAACATGAGAATTAAGTTTAGGTATAGGGACCAGGTGTGTTAAGGATAATCTGTGCCTGATAGGAACATCTGCTCAGGCCTATGGCATTTAGGGGAAATGGTTGGGTTTCCTGGATTTTGTATGAAGTAGGATATACTTAGGATTGAGGAAAAATAGTGGGAATATAGTTAGACAACTTGTAGCAGAGGTAAATTATTTTTGCAGCTTAGATGATTTTTGTAGGTGACAATCAGTTAACCAGCATTTATTGAGCACCAACTATATTCTGGGTCCATTGCTAGGCTCTAGAGACACAAAGGCGAATTTAAAATTATCTTGGCCTTGGGTAATTGGGGAGGGTAAAATCATAAAAGACTTGATCAAGAAAAGGTAATTCTTGAGTTTAGCTTTGATGAATTTGGAGAACAGAGGATAAAGAAAGAGTGTTTTCCATCCAGGGATAAGTCACAGCCAGTGCAAAGGCATGGAGAGTAGAGTTGTGAGTGTCAGAATTTTAAGAAAGCTGCTTTGGCTGGATCATAAAGTATATGATGGGGAGTCATTTTTCACAGTAATGGAAAGGTAAATTGGGAACAGGTTGAAAAAGTTTTTAAATGCTAGAGTAGCATATATTTGATCCTAGAGGTAATCAATCCAATTAACTATTGAGTAGGAGACTGACACGATTAGACCTATGCTTTAGTAAAAATCATTTTGGCAGCTATGTGGAGGATAGTCTAGACTGAGGAGAAATTTGAGCCAGATAGACCAATCAAAAGGTTGTTGCATTTGTCCAGTCAGTGGTGCCAAGCATCCTGAGCAGTGTCATGGCTCAGTGGAGAAGAGACAGATATACAAGATGCAAGAGACAGTGAAATACTAGTAAATGTGAGGCCATGTGAGTCAGAGAGTAATAAATAGACTTAGGGTAGGGTTTGGACAGATGGATGTGACATGGGAGCTTTTAGGCAAGCTGACTTGAGAGTATCTGAGAAAGGTGGGAATATAGTTGGTTAATGAGTTTATGAAATTTGTCATTCTGTATGAAATCACATCATTCATGTTTGAATAATATTTTCCTTTTTGTCCAGATACTCATAAAATGAAATGTGTTTTTTTGCTTCCTTATTTTTAAATGGGTTAATATTTTAATTTTTAACTTGTTACTAAGACATAGAGATTGGCTCTTATGCAATCTACTTTTCAATAGGGAAGGAAGATTACTCAAGCTGCTATAATTCATAATGTAAATAAAAATAAGACATCTACGTAGTGCAATGGAGAGAGACCTGGACCTGAAATCTGGAAGGCAAGTTCAAATCCAGTCTCAGACACATACTATGTAGCCCAATTCATGGACAAGTCATTTAACCACTGCCTTCCTCAATTTCCTCATCTGCCAAATGGAGATAATAATAGCATATCTCTCCCAGGGTTGTTGATATTAAAATAATATTTATAAAATACTTTGTAAACCTTACAACACTATGTAAATAGGTATAAATAGCACTAGCCATTATTATAGACAATAATAATAAATTTTTTACAATGTTATTTATGGTTATATAATGAATCTTAAATTAATAATCTATAATTCATAAAGTCTATGTGTTATAATTCAAGTTTATCCTCAAGGTACCCATCTTTCCTCTTAAATTCAAATATTCATAGTACTTTTCATCCCATTAGCTTGTGCTTGAGAGTGATATTTCTTATAAATAAGAGTGATTTAAAATGACCATTAGTGATTATAATATCATGAACATTATACAACTGGCTTTTATATAACACTTAAAAATTTGCAAAGTGGTTTTCATAGACCTTATTTGATCTTTACAAATGGCCCTTTGGGCATACATGCAGGTAGTATTATACCCATTTTGCAGATGAATAAATAAATTTTTAAAAGATTAAGTGATTTTGCCAGTGAGGTCACATAGCTAGTAGGTAAGATTTGAGACTAGGTTTTCCTCCCTTTAGAACTTCCTATTATTACTATACCTTACTTTTCATTCATGAGATTTTAAAAAATCATAATAAATTATTTTTTAAATGACGCTTTCTTGGTGTTTTGATTTTTACATCGTAGATTTTTCTACATATATCACCTCTCCTCTCTCTCCCCTATTGAGCTTTTTCTTTCAAGAAAGAAAAAATTCAGTATAATCGATAAATATAGTGAATGCCTCTGCTTGATGAAAGTATATGCAACATTTTACCCCATTACCCCTTTTCTCTCCATGGGAAAGGAGTGAGGTATATTTTCTTATCTCTTCCTGGAGTCTACCACTGATAGTTATATTTATATAGAATTTGGCTTCATTTGATTGTTAGAGATCTAATTTCATTAGGCAAAATTTCAGAGATAATTCTTGAAAAGTAAATCCACCTTTAGGAAGTAAACTTATACAATAGGATTTACATTCTCTCTTGAAACTCCACTTATTTCATTCATTCATACATGATAGGTCTCCTCTTTTAAATGCTATCATCTCATTCAGAAGACTAAGGAAATATTGAGAGGAGCCAGAATTTAGCTGAATAGTTTTCCTAGAAGAGATTATCATATGACTAAATAACAGATTATCCCCTTATTAATCTAGGCATTGAAAGAAAATAAATCCAGAAGCAAAGTTCGAGATGATAAATGGAAAAATAAAAACAAATTATACATGCTGGGCTCTCAAAATAATCTGAGTACATTTACTTCTTCTGAATTTGGAAAATATAAAGTATTTCCTTTTGTGTGATGTATTACTTAGCCCAAATTTTCTATTTTTCTTTCCAATGAAAAGTACAAACTATAATTTCTAAGCTTCAAACTAATTCCATTATTATCCCATTTAACTATCGTATTTCAGGAAAAAAGGATTGCATTTGATGCAGTTTAAAATTGCTTCTCCTCTTCTGACCCCTTTAAAGTCCACTGTCATAGACTATTTGGAGATATTACTATATAGAGCATTTTGGAGTTTTTTGCTGTATTTAAAAATGCATTTTAGTTCTTCCTTTGAAAAGAAACCTTTCCAGCATAAATCAAAATGTTATTGCTATAATGAGACAGCATTGTAGAAGAGAATAAAAAGGTGTGAACTTCTTTTCTCATCTGCATATATGAGGCATTAATTTCATAGATGAAGGGCCTATGTACATGTGAACAATGTTATTTAGGGAAAGCATATTCTTCATGAATAAGTAGTGCTTTGTTTTCACACAGTGGATTGCTTTAGAACATTTCTTGCACAATTAAAATAATTTTTCCATTACCTAAAAGTAGTCCCTAAAGCTTTTTACATTTTTTAATCTTTTCAAAACTTTGCCATTTTGTAAGAAAATTAGATTCAACATAAATTTCAAATTAAATTACAGTGCCCAACAGGAATCCAAATTTACTCTATGTCAGAAAGAACTCCAAACTAAATGTAAAAGGAGTTGTCAATTCTGTTAGAAGTTTGCTGTCTGCCTATGTCTCTCACACATACAGAGACTACATATAGCATATTTTAAAGGTCTAGGATTTCTTAAGTGTGAGTATGTCCACCACTTATGCAGGTAGCAGATCTTCAGTGCTTTAATAGATGATCATCATGAGTTTCTTTGAATAAAAACTTTCTTACCATCTTGTGCTGACAGATCTGTCCATTTTTAGGTGGGTCCTCAACTGACAGATGCAATCTGTTGTTTAAAGCCTTTCCAACTTGATGGGTAAGTCCTGCTAAAGTCTGTGGACCTTGAAGGTAGTCTTTAAGAACTAAGGATCACTTTCTCCTTGGATAAAGATTATTAACTTAAAATCCAGAAGTTTAGAAAAAATGGAAAACGAAGTCAAGTAGCTTCTGTGCTTCCTGGAATCTCATTTTAACTACTGGAGAAAAAGAGTACTGAACAAGGTAGCTTCAAACTACAAAACCTTGTTTGTGGAAGCCACTAGGCTAAAAGTTTCCCTGCTTTCTTCTTGACAAGTAATCGAGTGAGATCCATTAGTTTCCTACTATATTTTATCCCTGGGAATTTTGACTTCCAATTCTATATTGCACCTACTTTGTTTAAACAAATGGTGTTAATAGGCCAGTCTTCTCTAGTTGGCTAGAGTGTGGTAGTTGCTTCAGTTAATAACTAATTTAGGATTAACTGATGTTAGGTATAATTATGACCACCTGGAAGTGTATAGTATATATAAAACCCATATTTCCCACATGCAGCCAAACTTCAACAGCATACTAACTTTTCCTGCCTTTTCTTTACGTTTCTCAAAGAGCATTAATTGGACTTGGAGATATCCAAGCTCTGCTGCTTACATTCTATATGGTTGTGATGAGTCACTTTTTGTCATCTGTAAAACAAGAAAGTTGAACTGGATGACCTCTGAGGCCCCTTCCAGTTGAAACTTGATGACCCAATGTATCTAATTAGCAGCTAATGAGAGACTTAGAATTGCATAGTGAAGCTTGTTAATTGTTTGTAATATCAATAGTTTATAGTAAAATAAGGGAGACATGATGGACAAATATACACCCAAGACATATATACTAGTGACCCCAAATCATTATGTATTCTTTTATTGACATCTAGGAGGAGACTCCATGGCACAATGGATAGTGCACTGTCTCTTAAATCAGGAAGACTTCTGTTTGAATCCAACCTCAGACATTTAGTATAGCTATGTGAGTCTGGGCAAATCACTTCACTTCTCTCAGAACTCTGCTTCCTCATATGTAAAATTGGGTAACACCTACTGCACCTACAGGATTATTGTGAGGAGCAAAAGACCAAACCAGAAAGCACTATGTAAATACTACCTACCTATCTCATTAACTATTGTTAACCTGACTTTTTTGAATGCTGCAGTCCTTGGTTCTCCTTCTACCTTCCTAATCAATCTTCTGTGACAGTGATGGTGAACCCCTTTAGAGCCAAGTGCCCAAACTGCAACAGTCATGCCTTAATTAACCCAGACAGGGGAGGGAGGAAGCACTCCCATTGGGCTGCTGGGCAGAGAGGCATGCAAGAAATGGGTCAGATCACTTGCTAACAATAGAAATCCTCTCATGTTTCCTGAGTCCATTTATCCTTCTCCACCATTCTCCATTAAATTAAATCCATAAGGCAAAGAATATTTTGTCAAAGTAAAATTTTATCCACATATAACTGTGTATTTAAAGTGTATTTGTACAAATAGAAATTGTTATAAAATTTTTTAATTTAAATTTTTATTGGTTGATTGGTCCTATTAGTTCATTGGTCACCTGTATGATTGTGAAGTTGAGATTGATAGTATCAATTTTTGGCCTTCCAACTTTTCTACTCCTGTATTTTTTCACTGTCTATAACATTTGCACTTAAGTTTTATTTTCACCTTACAACTGAATATGTCAAAGTCAGAGAGTCAGAGCTTAGTTTTTTAAAATTCCTTCTGTTGTCTTTCATCCCTATCCCTTTAAGTCGCCATGCTCTCAGTCTCAAGGCAAGTAGTCGCAGATTCATTATTTGTTGTTCTTTTTCCATTATTATCCTTTCTGTTCCTTTATGGCATAATCTTTCTTCAATGTATCTTTGTTTCCCCTTTTTCTCTCCTGTGTAACAATCCTATTCACAAGGCCTTATCTAACTGGAGGCAATAATTTTGGGAGGCCCAGCTCTATTGCTACTTCACTGGATAGATGACCTTGGGGAAAGTCATGTTTCAGTCTCAATTCTGTCACAAAAATGACATCTAAGACCCCTCCCATATCAAAAATGCTTTGATCTTATGATTTCTGTTGTCTCTCCCCTCTATTTCCTACCCTTATTTCTTCCTTCTGTGCCCAATAAAATGTTTAAAAGACTATGCTACTTTGTTAGTCTTAACTTCATAAAATTCTTTTGATGATTTTCAGTTGGTTCTTAGGCCATTACAGAGCCTGAAGAGAACTTAGAAGCCAGTTAGTCAAAGCCATACCTAAACAAGACTGTCCTCAGGGCCAGCTGGGTGGTTTAATGGATAGCCAGGCCTAGAGACAGGAGGTCCTAGGTTCAAATATGGCCTCAGATACTTCCTAGCTTAGCTGTGTGACCCTGGGCAAGTCATTTAATGCTCATTGTCCAATCCTTACCACTCTTCTGCCTTAGAACCAATACACAATAGTGACTGTAAGGCAGAAGATACGGGTTTAAAAAAAAACAAACTGTCCTAGACCTGACCCCTTATCACCAAGAAGTCTTCTAGAAATGCTGGTCTTTAAGGAATACCTAGAAAAGGACCAAACTGTGTCAACTGATGCAATACATTTGCATGTACTAGAGATAGAGAAGGATGAACATTTTTATTCCCAGAGTGATAATAGTCCAAATGTAGTCTGACTATGGCATAATACAAGCAACATGAAAGAACACTAGACCCTAGAGTCAAATAATCTCCATGCAAATCCTTGCTTCTGACACTTTTTACCAGTGACCTTGGACAAGTCACAGGACCTTAGTTGATTCATCTCTAAAATGAGGGGAGTAGATTAGAGAGCCTCTAAGAAATCTTTCAACTTGTATTTCTGGTCCTATGATGTCATGATCATCTCCCTTGTTTTGAGTTTTGTACCTCTTTGGCTTAGCAGAAGGTAGTGTTAGTATTTGACTGCCACTTTTGATTCATATTGAGATTTCAGCCTGCTAGAAATCACTTATCTTTCCCAAATGAACCACTGTCCAGGCAAGCCTCTTGATTGCTGTTTCTGGTTTCAGAACTGAAGGGAGGGGAGGAAGAATAGGAAACAAAGGCAAGATAACCATAAAAACACTATAGAGAATGTGGGTGGAGTAGAGGGAGGGAAATTTGGCTGAGTATTTCCTGAAATAGTGTTCCAAGAAGGAAAATTCCCAATCACATTACTCAGATCCCCAGGAAGAACTTCTTTCAGGCCATAGTCTTTGGTGTGGGCAGCAAGGTGGAGTGGCCAAGAGGCTATGGAAGAGATAGTTTCAGAGGAGTTATTGGCATACAATATTTTCCAAACTCAGCCTGGTTGAGAATGTTTGTGAAATTATCTTCAATATATTTTCATTATAGCATTTATAAGTATTCTCCACGTAAAATCTTACTTTGATACCACATTGTGGAATGGAGGTGCCTCTGGGTTATGGATGACTATCAGAATGCAAACTGGGGAGGCTTTGAATGTGATCCTGCTGATGGGCTGTGTGGCTGCCATCCCAAGACTAGCCTAACTCAACGTGTGTGCAAGCTCATCAATAGAAGATTAGTCAGCAGGTGATGATCATTATCGGTGACGGCACACTGTATTAGGGAAGGGAAGACTTACCCTGATCTAGAGCTTTTGAAGTATTAATAAAAAGTATAATATATTTATGGATAATACCCATTTTCCTCTTTTCCCCATTTTATTTTGCCTGTTTTTTAAAATTAGATTTCATATTCTTTGGGGACAGGAACAAAAAGTTAATTTTACTACATTCCTGGCAGCATCCTAATGTGGGCAACTTCTCCCCAACTTAGTATGCCTAACTTAAGTATGCCTCTTACATCATAACAGTTCCCTGATACCAGTTCCATGAAAGAAGCATTAATTAAGGACTTCCTGTATGCATGCCTATTCTCCCTCTCTCTTATCCCTCCCAGCACAGGTGATCATTAGAAAGAAGCATTCAGGGTAGTGGAGAAGGATATTTGGCATCTGCTCCTCTCACATGCTGGCCTCACTATTATTATCTGCTTGCTAGAAATGAAACAATGTAAGGAGGAAATAGGAAATTCAGAGTTAATTTGTGAGATATTCAGGTGCAATCTGGACCATGTTGGAGATATTTCATAATATATCATTATTATACCTAGCATTTAAGTGGTTTTATGTATATAACTATATATATGAGTATATATATATATATATTCTTTTCTAAGCATTTTATAATTATCATCATATGTGGTCCTCACAAGAAGCCTTGGGAGGTAGAGGTAGCTCTTATTCACCTCATTTTACAATGAGGAAACTGAGGCAAGCATAGGGTAAAGTGACTTGCCCCAGGTTCATATAGTAAGTGTCCAAGATCAGACTTGAATTCAGATCTTCCTGCTTTCAGGTTTAGCACTCTACCTTACTGCTTTACCACTACCTGCCCCAAGATAATCATGTAAATTTTTAAATAGCAAATATTCTACTCCCGATATTTCTAAACTTAAGTGAACTAATACTGCGAAGTGGTACTACTACTGCTACTACTATGACTAACAATAGCCAGCAATTTGTAGATCACTTTAAGATCTGCAGGATGTTTTATGTCTATCTCATTGAGCATGTAATACTACAGGTATTATGACCCCCCAGTTTACAGATGAGGAAACAGTAGGCTTACTGAGACTAAAGTGCCCAGGTTCAGACATATAAGTTTCTGACATAGGATTCAATACAGGTTTTCCTGATTTCATATCTAACATGGTGTACATTTATTTTGTACCACACATTAATGGTTTGTAGTCAGAAGAACTGGTTCCCAGCTACTTCCTATATAGGTGATACTGGGTTGAGTCATCCATTCTTGAACCTCAGTTACAAAGTAGGAGGTCAGAGTGCATGATTCCTATGAATTCCTTCCTACTCTTTTATATAATACTTTTATCCTAAATAGTCAGGAAGATTCAATCAGGATATCTAGGTAACTGCCTCCTGTGGTTTACTCGTTTTGTTAGGGACCTGCTTATGTTGGGCATATTTTCCAAACCTGTCCCATTCCCACCTTCCCCATCTTCTCATAGCTCTTCTCCTCTGCAGTAGTCTCTGTAGATAGTTGTGTCATTGTTCTTTATTGTTTTTCTCCAATTGAGTTTTGCCATGACAATGCTCTTCATTATTCCCACTTGAGTATATAGAAAAACATGTGGTTTCTTCATCCCAATTAACCAAAGTTTAAGTGAATGTAAGATATAAAATCCTGTCAAGACAAGGAGTGCACAAAATAATTCATAGTTATGTCTGCTCCTAGTCACTCTTAAAACCTAGGAGAATCTATATAAAATAGCAAAACTATATCAGTGCAATAATTTTATTGGAAGTTTTTCCAGTGACTCAATTTTTGGGAACTCTGTTACCAGAATTAGAAGCAAATAGAAAGAATTTGTATCTTGATATTTGTGCTATCAACCTGGAGTTGAATAGTACTTTCTAATTGATGTAACATTCTCCCAGGCAATGATGTCAATAGCAGTCTGGGTATTCTTTGGTGACTTGATTCTTCCCAACTTTGGAGTGGCCCTCCCTAGCTTAGAGAAGTTTGTACCTAATACCACTGCCTGCTACTTAGCATGGTGTAGTGGAAAGAACATAGGGGTTGGTCAGATAATCTAGGCTTAAATTCAACTATGCTTTTCCTAAACTTTGACCTTAGAAAATTATTTTAATTCTCTAGGTCTCAACTATAAAATGTATATGGGGGATGGTGGTTGGGGTAGTGGAAGGATAGACTAGATGATTTCTAAAGCTCCTTCTAGTTTTAAATCCTATAATTCTCTGTCATCTCTGCAGGTAGCCTACAGCTAAGGAGACCAGAACTTTCTAAGTTAGTCTCTTCTGTGCTCAGGTCAATCTTGTGCAAAGGTAGCTTTGTTCCTAGAGGATTTGTAATCAAGGTGTCATTGTATATACACTTCATTTTATATCCTGAATACTTTCAAAGAAGCTGAATGTAGGATATAGCCTATTAGTTGCAGGTGTTCTCTATCTATTGCCTGGGAGAGCTGAGAGTCTGTTGTAGGTGGGAGCTAGAAGTGATGCTTTAAGCTTATGAAGGATGCCAAAAACTAAAATAATGTCTCTTCAGTACAGTGGAGCCTATAGTCTAGTCTCCATGAATGTTAGGGCAGCATGCCAAGTAAAGCTGGCTTGATTCTGTAAGCAGGAGCCCTTTGCAGAAGGATTCATGGTAATTAACCAATTCAAAGTGCAATATTTTCATTTCATTAATTTGGCAGAAAACAACTAAATATCAAAAGCAAGAGCATTTTTGACATTTCGTTTGCTTCTTGTAAAATAATGGATATTATGAGTTATGCTGGGAAAGAAAGATCTTGCATTTTCCTATCTCCAGTTCCAAATACTTGATGAAAATTTAGTTTACTCAATCTTAAAAGAAAATTAAATAGTAATAATAAGCTGCAATGGTAACTGATAAAAATAGATTCTCATTTTATGGATTTGAGCTTGCAGGAGACTATAGAGGAGGTCTCTTTGCTAAGACCTGACCCATTGCTTTACAAATAATTTTTTTCTCTAGCTTTCCAATCTATGGCATTCCAATTGGATATAATTCTTTTCACCTCTTTTTTCTTCTTAGTGTATTTCCCTTTCAAACAGTGCATGCCCCAGCAGGTTCCTTTTTTTTTTTTTAAAGTAAATTTTTAACAATATCTTTTGTTACCTACATTTCTTTTATCCCTCTCTCAGCTTCTCCTGTAGTGCTAATAAAGGTGGGGGGGGGGAGGTTGAAAAGAGAAAGAAATGAGTTCCTCAAAACTAACATAGCAAAAAACAACAAAAAACCTAACATCATATGCATATATCTATAATTCAACCTTTGCAAAGAGGAGGGGTAGAGGAAGGTTCTGGTGTCTCCTCTTATATCTTCTTTGGAGCCAAATTTCATCACCATGACAGTTTCGATTAGTTTGGTCTTATATTTTCTATTTACATTGTTTGATTGTTTATTGATATTTTCCCTCTTTCTAATATTTCTTTTGGACTGATGAATTGGTTTTTTTTCATAATATGTCATTTGTAAGGATTGTCTATGTGCCTTACCAAATGGGCATTTTGAATGATTTGTGAATAAAAAGAATATATGGGGATATCTGGGTTGTTTTTTATTTTCTCCAGAATTATTAGGTTTCATAAGTTAGTTTGAATTTATTTATTTATTTATTTATTTTTATTAAAGCCCTTAGCTTCCATCTTGGAGTCAATACTGTGTATTGGCTCCAAGGCAGAAGAGTGGTAAGGGCTGGGCAATGGGAGTCAAGTGACTTGCCCAGAGTTCACACAGCTGGGAAGTGTCTGAGGCCAGATTTGAACCTAGGACCTCCCATCTCTAGGCCTGACTCTCAATCCACTGAGCCATCCAGCTGCCCCCAAATTAGTTTGAATTTAAAGACAGACCTTCTGATCTGTCATTAGTGCTTACTCCCTTTTCCATTAAAAATATAAACTTGGTCTTTGCTTTCAGTGTTTTATTCATCTCCATTCTTTGAAAAACTGGCACTTTTTTATTTCAACACCTTGCATTTTATTTTATCCATTTTTTGTGATTGTATTTTCTCTCCTTTGTAAGCTGGGTGAAATTTAGTCTGAAAAATACTGAATAGAAGTAAAACAAAAGTTTCTAGAACGTGAAATTCCATGATAAATTTATACATCCACATGCAATAAACAGATTGCTTGAGCAAAGGCAATTCTTTAAGGAATTGTCAATAGCACTTCAAGTGTAGAGGTCATGTTTTGCATCATTGATTTAGGTCAACATGAATGGTTCTGGAATAGTCACAATCCTAAGCTCCTGTTAGCATCCTCAGCAACCTGGAATTTTTATGCTTGTCAAACTTAATGAGTACGTAGAGCCTCATAGACTTTGAAATTTTTGAAGTATCAGCATATGGTACTAGTGGCTCATTTCATTAACTTCAGTAAGCTTTTGAAATCTTAACTACCTCAAAGCTGAGGGAGAATTTCTTCTTAACTAGCAGTCAGGACAATGTAACTTGAAGTGACAGCCCCAGTGGACTAATCAGTTGTATGGACAGGATTCTCTAGTATCTAGATAGTTCCCAGCAATGTGGTCGCAGAAACCTAAGCTGAGCAAATAAACCATAAATAAGATCCTAGATCTTTATATTCCTCATAGAGTCATAGTAGCAATAATACTTTATAACAAATTAATTTTTATAGTTCCTGAGGGTTTTCAAAATACTTTCTTCACAACAATTCTGTAAGACAACTAGATAGTAATAAATATGCTTCCCTTTTACAGATATGGAAATTAATATTATAGTAGGTCAGTTGTTTTTCCCATGGTCATAAAATAAGTGGCAGAGGTGTTTTTCAGATCAAGACTTCCTCACTTCTTTTTACCATCCTACCTCTTGTAAAAGGGCTACTGAATGTTTGCTGTTTAAAAGTTTACACAATTATCTTGTCTTTGGATAGCCTCATTTTTTCTGTAACCTTGAAACCCAATAGACTTTCCAGAAATAAGAAATATACTGTGAATTTACTGCTTAATTTGATGGACAGAGCTTTTGTTATTTGGCCAGTAATATCTGTGGGGGTGATGATAATAATGATGTGAGTATATTCATATGACTTTTTATAGTTTACAAAGCATAGGTAAAACTAGTTCTTTGGGAAGAGATACTTCCAGAATTCTCAAAATCTTTTCTCAGCTTTTTCCCTTTAAAAAATTACAGCTTTACTGTGTCCAGAATTGTCAGATCTAAATGTCACCATATTTCAGTCCTGTTTATTTGGTCTTCATTCTCAGTTTTGACCATTTGAAATTTCACATCATTTAACCTCCCAATACTCCAAGTGGCTCTCTAAGACTACAAATCACAGAATAGTTGCTGAACTGCACTGATAGAGGGAATTTGCTCCCTTCAAATTCCCAACACCAATGAAATCATAGCTGAATCCCATTCCCCCTCAAAGGGGGAAAAGATCAATTTTTCCATTAATAAAGAAGTATCTATTGTACCCTATAAGTAAGACTCTAAGCTATGTGCACTATGTACATGGATACATGCATACACATTTATATGTACATATACATATGAATGCATTTACCTATAGAAATAATGTATACATATACACATACCAGGTACTTGCATTAACACATGGAGTGGCCAGGAAAGTCTTTAGGAAGATGCTGCTTGAGCTATGTTCATGATGTATAACATGGATAAAGCAAGGATATTAGGAGGCAAGTCCAGCATTTCAGGCTGGATGAGAGTGAGAATGGATAGAGACAAATGTAAAAGGCATCTAATGAAAAATCAGTAGAAGATTGGATATAAAGTATCAAAGTAAAAAAATCAAAGATTATTGGGTTTTTTTCATTGGATGATTAGGAGATTGGAAAAGGGAATATATCCCAGGCACTGTGCTTAAAATGCTTTACAAATAATCTCATTCAAAATCACTGTGATAAAAAGTTTTCCTCCTTTCCTTAGTGAGACTTATTCCTCACTCTTAAAGTGTGCTTAAAACTGCTTTTGACATTCCTGATATGAAACAGGTGCATTATATATGAATTTAAAATGCAATGTGGGTCAAATTAACCCTCTTGAACAAGATCAAATTTTAATTAAAGTACTTTTTGGTGGTATGCAGATATATTTTTTTAAACTGAGAAAAATCTTCCCTTACAACACAGGTATTTTAAATGAGTAACAAATATCTATAATATTCCATGGCATTTTATCAACATAGTAATGCATGTATGAATGATGAATATTTCAATAGTTCAATTAAAAAACATTTATTAAGTGTCTTCTATGGGCTAAATGCTAGGGATGCAGACATAGAAATGGAACCATTCCTGCCCTCAAGGAACTTGCATTGTGTTGGGGGGACACAATCATATTTAAAATATAATGCAAAATAAAGAATTATTAAATGGGAGGATCAGAAAGATTTCATGTAGAAGTTATGTGGCTCTGGAGTTCAGTTTTTCAGGAAACTAGGAATTCTTAGAGTGGAGATGAGGAAGGGGTGCACAGCAAGCATAGGAGAAGAGTCAGCCAATAAACATTAAGTACCTACTTTGTGCCAAGCATTGTGCCTTTAAGCACTGGGGATATAATTAAAAGCAAAAGACAAACACACTCTCAAGAAGCTTATAGTCTAATGGGAGGACAACATGTGAACAACTCTGTACAAACAAGTTAGACTATACAATGGATAAATCTCAAATAATCAACAGAGAGAAGGAACTAGAATTAAGGGGGATCGGTAAAACTTCCTTTAGAAGGTGAGATTTTTACCTGGGATTCAGGAAGCCTGAAAATCCAGGAGGCAGAGATGAAGAGGTAGAGCATTCCGGGTATGAGGGACAACCAGTGGAAATGACGAGTTAGTTGATGGAGTGTCTTGTTCAAAGAACAGCAAGGAAATCAATGTCACTGTATTACAAAGTACATGGAGGGGTATAAGGGACAGGCTGTGCTTTAAGACTCAGAAATGGGAGATGGCATATTGTGTATGAGACACAGAAAGAAGGCCAAATTGGCTGAATCATCAAGTATGTGAAGGGGAGTTATGTATAATAAGGCTGGAAGGGTAGTTTGGAGGCAGGTTGTCAATAGTTTGACTAATTTGACTCAAATTCGTAGAAATTTCAGCCTGAATTGAGAGAAATATCTTTATACCTTCTAGGCTCCACTCTTGCTTTATTCTTTTGCTGCTAAGGCGAGTCAGGATTCTTATACTTGAAACTTAACAGCTTGTCATATTTCTTTAGTTTCTCTTTTTTAAAAACTTTTTCGGTGTTTTTGTATTGATTAAAAGCAAATCAACATACTGTAGTAAAGCTAGAAAATAAAAATGAATGTGGATACAAAGAACATTGCTGATGTTGCATCTTTTGTTGTTGAAGAAGCAAAAAAATAAGGATTTTTTATTTAAAAATATAAAATGTATTAGAACTAAACTTTTCGAAGTAAAAAACTTGGAATGTCTAATACATTTGTATAGAATGCAAATTACATAAATACATATATAGTTGTCTATAAAAAGTAAATAATCAAAGAGAAGCAAATTGGAAAACAACCATAGAAATATAAACAATCTCAGAGTTGGGAAGGAATTCAGAGACCTGCTCATTCTGCATCAGAAAAAGAATCCCCTCTATAAAATACCCCAGAATCAATTGGTTAGTTGCCAAGCACTGTGATATGTGCTAGGGATACAAAAAGATACAAAAGACAGGCCTTGCCTGCCCCTAAGGAGCTTACAGTCCAAGGGTGTTCTTCCTGCTTTTGATTAAAGAGTTCCAGTGGGGAGTCAACTACTGCCTCTCCAAAGTGGCAGTTTTGTAGTCTAGTTATCTAGTTTTTAGGAAGTTTCCCTATAAATCTGCTTCTCAGCAATTTCTACTCATTGTTTATAGTTCTTCCTTCTTGGGCCAAGCAGAACAGGTCATCCTTCTTTGATCTGATATCTTTTGAAATACTTGAAAGCCAGTCATTTTCATCATGAAGTCTTCTCTTCTCTAAACTATCCATCCCCAGTTCCTTCAACCATTCTTCGTATAGTGTTCAGTCCTTTACCTTCACTCTCTTCTGGATAGTTTTCAGCTTATTAACATTCTTCTTAGAATGTGGAACCTCAAACTCAGCACAGTACTCTAGATAGGGTCTAACCTTGTAGTGGTATCAACAAATAACAGTAGCTAGCATTTAAATAGTGCTTTAAGGTTTACAAAGCATTTTACATATGCAATCTCATTTGATCTTCACAACTCTGTCAGATCACTTCTATTATTATCCTCATTTTTTTTTAGATGAGGGCATGAGAAGAGAGACTGATTTACTGGAAGTCCCACAATAAGCACCCAAGTAAGGATTTGGACTCGGGGCTTCCTGAATCCAGCACTCTGTCCACCGCTTCACCTAGCAGCTTATACCTAGCTAGTACAATGGACTCCAGAGGGAAAACTTCCGAACCATAAGAACTAAACAAAAGTGAAATTGGTTTTGTTGGAATAGTATGAGTTCCCCTCAATGAAGGCCTTTTCCATAGAGACAAAACTTGCCTCTACATCTGACTTCTTCCCTCCAAGGGTAAGCAGAGCTGTTGATATAATTCCTCTTCTATATGATGAGCCTTCATCAAAACTTGAAGACAGCTTTGGGGTTTCTCCAAATACTTCTCATCTTCCAGTCTAACAGCCCCAGACCTTTCAACTGATTATGACATCAACTCAAGACCATTAACCTCCTTTCTACCATTATCTGGAGGCAAACTCTTTTATTAATTGCCTCCTTACAATTCCCTGACCATGACTCATCTAAGAGACATCTAGACACAGGTAGCATAGAATAGAACTGTTACTTCTATAAACTTGTACACCATTAGTGTTAAACTCAAAAAGAAATGGGACCACTAAGCCAGATTTAAGGATCCCTGTAAGCCACATATTGACTTAGAAAGTCACATCTAGACATCTATGTTCTCTTTTTTTTGTTAAATATTACTAAATATATTTTAATTTGGTTTGACAGCATTTCTGTGGGCAACATATGTGACACCAATGCTGAGCATCTGCTTTTTTTTTTAAACCCTTACTTTCTGTCAAAGAATTGATACCAAGGATTGGTTCTAAGGCAGAACTGGTAGTATCATGTAACTTTTCATCATGTAACTTGTTTTAGCTAACCTCCTTCACAGCTTTGTATCATTTATAAATGATTGGAAAACTACGTATGCTATATCTTAGCCACTGATTTTTTAAAATGTTAATATCCCAGGGCCAAACAAAGATCTTTGGAATCTTGTTAGACATTTCTTTCTAAATTGACATTGATCTAGTAATAACCACTCTTTGGGGCTGACCATCCAAATCAGTTCCCCCAACTATACTATTTTCCAGGTCACATGAGATACTATGCATGCTAAAATATAGGTAAATTAATCTGTAATATTCCCTGCATCCTTTAATGCTGGGGGTATCTCACATTCTCCACAGTTTTTCAGAGATCTCTGACAGTAACTCTCACGGAAGTATGTTTACTCAATATTTCAGAATGTAGGTTGTCTGGCACTAATATTCTCCCTTTTATCCTATGACACTGCCACCACTCCAGATGTAGGCCCTCATCACCTTACACTTTGATCATTGTAATAGCCTAGTGGTGAGTCTGCTCGCTTCAAGTCTCTTCCCACTCAGAGCTATCCTCCATTCAGAAAGAGATTTTCCTTAAAATTTTTTTTAAAAGTCCAATCCTATTACCATCTCCCTACTCAATGAAGTCCAAAGGCCCCCCTTTTTTATTTGAGTGTGACATCATTGTGCTACATCACCTCTTGACCTCTATTGTTATATAATCCATTCTGAGCAACAGTCCCATCTTTTCTTTGATCCTCCTTTTCCCCATTAATATAGCTTAATATAGCTTAGATTTTTATTGTTACTTGGCCTTAGTTTTCCTTGCCAGTCTTAACTTCATTCTAAGCATTAGTGTTCTTGTTACTGTTGATTACCAACATGTGTCTCACTTTTGAATGCATGCTCTCTTATTGGCCCTTGTTTCCATCTTCTTGATAATTCCTAAAAATCTAACTTGGTCTTTATGGTTCCTGTGCATTCACATCAGTCTCTTTAGACAACTTTCCCTTTCTTTTCTCATTAGTATTCTTTCTCTTCGTGTATTCATAATATTCTTGAGAGCTTTCTCTTCCTTTAGGAATGAATTCTTTTATAGTATTTAGTACAAGAGGGGCAATATATGATTAGAGATTAAGGATTCAAAGAAAACTTATACATCTTGTGGTCCAATCCCCTCACTTTATAGATAAGAAAATTGATCCTACCAAACCTTTCTTTTAAACCTTTGAAATCTTTTTTGAGAAATCGAGGGTTCTGATCTGACTATGGCTAGCTTCCTTCTATCACAAATTCGGCCACTTTTGTGCAGTGTTCCTTCCACATGTCTCCCCAACCAGACAGTTCTTCATTGCTTGTAAGATTCACCTCCAGAATAACTGTTCCCCTCATTGTTTCTCCAACTTTCAAAGGATGAAATTATCATTAAGGTGAGCCAAATAACTATTAGTTGGATGGGGTTTTGGCAAAGACAGTAGGCCACCAGATGTACAGCTAATTGAAGTTTTCCCATCACTGCTATATCATACTTCTGTGCCAAGCTTGTGATCTATTGCTTGAACTCCCTATGGCGAGGAGGAAGTAGATAAGATCTTTAGTATGCTCCAGTGACCATATCACCTCTCCTTCTGCCTCTGTTGATCTTAACCCAATACTCATTAAAATGCTTTATTCTCTACCCCTCAATTTCTTGATTTCTTCTTTTTAGTATAACTTAGTAATATGCACTAGTGTTTCATATCCTCCTTTCACTCCTTTGCTGGTTCTTATAATTGCTCTTCCAGGGTTTTATTCCAGTTCCTATCCTACAAATACCAGAAATAACTATATAATGAAATTTGTCTTTTTTGAGAATAGCCTTTATAAATTACTTGTTTTGAACATTTGTTTATAGGAATCTGAGGACACAAAGGTTTTGTTCCTGACTTTTATTAAATTTTATATCCTGTAAATTTGAAAGTACCTTTCTTACTAGTCTTACATTGTAGTTACTCTCTTTAGTATCTAGCATGGTAGATGTCCTTAGGCCTGTTCTCCCACTTTCTTTGCAACTTAATGCCCTCCCCCCCCCTTGTTTTTTTTTTTTAACATTTTCAAGACACCAGGCAAATACAATTTTTTTGACCAGCCCTTATTAAATGCACTCCACCCCTGACCAAGAACCAATTGTTCTTATATTTTTTAGCAGTGGTCTAAAATTCCAATTAGTTTATGTCACTAACTTAACTTAGTTTATGTTACTTCTTAACTAGCTTTTCTCTTTCCATTTTCTGCTTTCTTATTCTAATCCCTTGCTTTTGATTCATAGCAGTAGTGAAAACATCATCTATGCCACTAAGATCTTCTTTTTCTTGCCCTAGACTTCATTATTCTTAGCAGTGTTTTCTAGATTTCTTTGGGGAATATCATTTGTACTCATCTATCACCAGAAGGCCAAACAGGTGGTGACAGAACAAGGATTTGGTTTGAGTTCTTCCTACTGCAAATGTGATCCTTTCAACTGTAATATACAAAACCTCCCTAACATAACTTCTTAGCTAATTTTCACATTCATTACTTGTCCTTGAAAATATTTTATTTAATAACTGTGACAGAGGGTTTGCATATAAGAAAAAGTGCCAGGCTGAAGAGTTTGTGGATCTGCTCAGGATCAGTCCCAGGAGGTCTGGAATGTTGAGTAGACAAAAGATTCTAGCTGGGATTTCAGTTGGATAGTTCTCTCAACCTTGAGAAGCCTAGGAGGAGAGGTCTGGACAAGCCTTTATCCTGGAAGATAGTCATCTCTTTCCTCTCCTGGTGACTGGACATTCTTCCCCCCAATTCCCAAACTAAAAGAACATTTGAAGAAGACATTTTGAGCCTTTGTCAAATCTTTACCTCACAGCTCCTGGTGCCCTGGGTATGAACTGTGGCCAGGGGACAAACCCCAGGGTCAGTCAACCTGACTATCTCTCAGGGGGCTCTGGCTGGCAAAGCCTGAGTTTCTCCAAACTTGAGGAGAGAGGGAAAGAGATAGTTAGAGAAAGGGACCCCCTTTTACCATTTTCCTTTCCCATTCTTTTCCCTGCAGGCTATTTTCTTTGTATTACCCTAATTGAATTAATTTAAATTAAAGTGGTTATTCTTTCCCAAATTTGAATCAAGTGTGAGTGGAACTGCTTAAAGGGGGAGGGGACATCTTCCTGAGAAGAAACCTTTTAGACTGCAATAGTGGAGGGGGACAAGAGTCAATCTGTGAGAGCAGCCATATCTGAGGAGAAAAGACTGAAGCGGGAAATTCTTTAAACTCCTTCTCCTCTCTCTGAGCCAACCTTAAATATCAGCTGTCTCTCCTAGATCCTGTTACTTTTAACACCCACAAACCTTCTCCATTACAGAACTTACTTAGTACAGCAGTATGTGCACCCACTATTTAAATACTATACCTATTCATTTAACTATCTCTTACTCTGAGAAAGGAATCTAAAGCAGTCTTTTCTAGTTATGAGAACCAAGGAAATTCCCCCCAAGTAAGTTTATAAATTTACCTATGTATGACCCAAGTCAATTTGCATGTTCAGACATCATTTTTCTTATCTATAAAAATGAGGGTTTGGGACTAAATGGTTGCCCAAATTCATATTCTAAGTATGAGCATATGTCCTATGATGATGCCTTTAATACAGCTTATGCATTATATATATTTAAAAAACAACAGGTTACTACTCTTTGATCTCTTAATGAATTCAAATATTTATCATAGTGAAACTAGCTCTTTAGTGCTATTCAAGTGAAATTAGGGGTCTAGCCTTTTACCTTGAGTAGTTTCAATGATGTTCTTGCCTTCCTTCCCCTTAAATTCTTCATCCTTTTGGATACATCTTGTAAACAGAACTTTATCTCCATAAACTTCAAGTTCTTGCTGACTTTCGGGATATATATATATATATATATATATATATATATATAATTTTAGCACTTGAAAACTAAATCACAGTAGTACCTACTTCATTTGGGCACATAATCTAGGAAAGAAAGCATTTCAGCTAAGGGCAGAATGGCTAAGTCCATTACCTTCCCCCCAATTCCCAATAGGATTATACTTAATTTTTCTAAGTTGTTCTTTATTGTAAACCTATATCTTTTGCTCTTTGGGAATAGCATATTCCGGGTTCTCTTATCCTTTTAGGTTGTTGCTTCTAAATCTTGTGCGATATCCTTAATAACATTCTTTATTTCTGACTTCTTGTTTTATCTAGAAGTTTTAGATTTTGAGAATATTTTTTGTAGTTTCAGGAGGTCATAGGTGAATTCTTTCTGTTTTCACTTTGCCCACTAGTTCTAATAAAGTTGAACAATTTTCTTTCATAATTTCCTGAAATGACATTCATGCTTTTTTTTTTTTATCATGGCTTTCAGATGGCCCATTTTTATTCTTGAATCATTCCTTCCTAATCTGTTTTGTTTTCTAGGCCAGTTTTTAATACCGAATACTTTATTTTTAATATTAGGACTTCATTTTAATACTTCTTAATGATTCATTCATTTCATTTCTAATATTCTAATTTTTAGAAAGTTTCTTACTTGGGTAAGTACGTTTTTTTACTACTTAAGCCAAGCTGTTAATTTGCTTTCAAAGTCTTTCTTCCATAGTTCTCATTTCTTTTCTGATCCTTAATTTTATTGTTTTCATTTAATTTGTAATACCATTTTTAATCTCTTACATTATTTCTTTAATGAATTCTAATTGCTCTTGTAAGCAGGCTGCTTTTTTTTTTTTTGAGGGGGGAACTTTGCTTAGAGATATTAGGCATCTTTGACTCCACAATAGCTCTTTATTTTTTTATTTTAGTAATGAATTTTCACATTTTCCTAAGTTACTTGATCCATGTTGTTTCACTCCCTTCTTCCCTCCCCCACACCCAGAGCTGATAAGTAATTCAGTCTGCATTATACATGTATTATCATGCAAAATATATTTCCATATTATTCATTTTTATAAGTGAATAATCCTATTAAACACCCCCTCCCAAACATTTAAATAAACAAGTGATAAATCATATGTTTTCATCTGCATTCCTACTCCCAACAATTCTTTCTCTGGAGGTAGATAGAATTTTTTTTTTCCATAAGCCCCTCAGAAGACAATAGTTCTTTATCATTTTTTGTTTGTTTCCTTATCCTTCCAGGGTTCTGCTTTGGGCAACCAAGCACTGTTTGCCTATGTAGGACCTCTTTTGGTTAAGTCTGTGATGTTAGCCTTTCTGGGAGACCCCCTCTGTCCTGCTGCCCTGAGTTGAGGTCTGAGTTCATCATACTCTGCTCTGGGCAACCCCATTCCATATTTAAGGTCCTTTGCTATTGACCTAGAGCCAAGAGCTGATCCTTTGATCAGTTCAAGTATTTTCATTTTACATGGTTTGGAATTTTATGTGATAGGTCCATGATGTGACCCAATGTTGTATCTTAATTTCTGCTCTGGACACTAGCCTAAAAGTTTGTTTTTTGTTGGGATTTTTTTGCCTTTGACTGGGAAGTTGACCAGCTTTCTAGATTGTTATTTATTGGAACAATGTGGAGAGGCCTGAGCTATATATCTCTTCCCCCTACTCTGCAATCTTGAATACATTTTCTATTTTATTGGCATTAGAGATGCATCTGAATTGTTATAATAGGTACTCAATATATGTTCAGGGATGGTAATTTTTCTCATTGCAAACCATTTTGAAAAAAAGTAAGAATAGATCCAGCATTTCCCCATTTACCTTCTTCTGCAATTAATTTACTAGATACTAATAATAGTTTCAATTTAATCTGGCATTTTACTCTATTTTCTCAGTAACATTGAAGATAGATTTTTTTAAAAAAAGTTTTAATTTTTTAAAGATTGATGAGGAAACTAAGACTCAGAGAGGGATTAAATAAATTGCCTATAACTACTGCAACAAAGTATTAGAGCCAGGACTCAAATCAGGCTTTTGACTAACCTTACCTACAAGGGCAACTGTTTCTTAGGCCAAAAAATGTCACCATAAAACAAAGTGCTGTTAAGTCACTCTAAGTGACACTTTCTTGACAGTTTTAACAGCATTTTATACTGCTTTAGAAAGCCCAGACAAATAATTACAAGGTCTTTAGCAAAGATTTTTTAAAAAGAATTTCAAAACAGCTTTCACAAAATTGCTCAGACAGGCATAAGACTGTATCCTTACCCTGCCTGTGCCATTAACTTCGTGTGTAAAAAGCAGAGAAGAATTGTAACATGAATATTACTTAGCTAGCACTGAGTGAGTAGGGCTATTGAAAGAAGTAAAAGGTGGGTCTTTCATGTTTGTAGCTTGGATTTGCAACTATAATGTGATCTCCTTAATAGGAGGGAACCTATCTCAAACTACTTTGTTAGCCTTATATTATCCTCCTAGAACATGTACTCTGCGTAAATGTTGGTTGACTGATTATTTGATTTATTCCACTGGTTGGAATGTTCATCTACTTAGTCCCAAGAGAAGCATTATGACTGAAATAATAATAATCTTTTTATGATTTGTGTGATCTATCTCATTATTTTATAGTCACACCAGAAACAGATGAAGATGAGAGGATCTCAGAGTGAATAATAATAATGTTGGCTTTGATCTTGAAGTTTGGCTTCTCTAGGACCAAAGGTCTGTGATAGCACTAATCATTTTTTGAAAAAGTTGAACAAAGACTGGCACTCATGGCCTAACTAGTCACCAAATAGGTTCATGATTAGGTGAATGTTCTAATGAACATTGTATCTAGAGTGTAATGCTGTTCTGTTACACTACACAGGAACTCTATTGGATTAGGCAAACCTACTTCAATTCTGGAGTAGTTCTTTAATAATATAATCTAGTCTAACTGGAAGAGGAAAAAAAAAAAAACACCTGAAATCCAAGTTGATGTAAGGTCAGTTCTAGAAATTCAGAAGGATGTGTAGGTGCTTGCATCAGGTTCCACACAGATTCTAGGAACCACTGCTTTTACTAGACTGGAACTAAACTAGCCTTTCTTTCTTTGGGGCAGTGGGGAAAATAATGGGAAGTTTGCAGATGCATTTTTTACAGTGGTTTAGCATAGAACTTTTTGTTCTAGAAAAAGCTCCTTGAACTCAGTTTTTCTTGCCTATCTTCTACCCACATTACCCTTCAACTTTCCTGGGTTTCTGCTAAGTGCTCTGGTGTTATGATGATGCCTAGTTACCTAACTGACCCTACTTTTTCTCCAGAATGAAAGTGATATTGGGCCTTGACATTCTATCAGCTATTATTAAATTACCAAGGTGGCAACTCCAGGTAAACTCTGGCTAGATCTTCAGGGGAAATTGTTCCCCAGAATCAACAACTACCAAATAACAATACCTATTGGATTCACTTTGTGGTTGTCTTTCCTGAATATATAGAATGAAAATAATTTGCCACTGATCTCCACTTTTGCAATCACTTCCTGACTGGATTTTTATGTATCCGTTTCTTATATGTTCAATCCATTCTTCATACCTCAGAATAGTATTTCTAATACACAGAACTCATCATGGCATTCCTCTGCTCAAAGATTTTCACTGGTTCCACAGTGCCTATGCCATGAAGTTTACTTCCTTTGCTTGAAATTCAAGATCCTCCACAATCTATCCAAGACTATTCCAGCCTTATCTCATTTTGTTTACCTAAACATGTTCCATGCCCTTTCTTTCTCCTGTATATGTCCTTTGCTTTCTAATCTCCACAACTTTGCTTCCATTGTCTTCCCTTGTCTCAGTTTTTGCTGGTTAAATTCCTATCTATACATTAATCAACAGGACAGTCAGCAAGCATTAAGCACTTACCATATGCCAGTCCCTTCAAATCAAGTACTATCTCCTTCTTGAAGCCTGCTTTCATATCAGTTGATGACCTGTGCCCTTAGACTTCATACTTAGAGCATTTTGTTTGCAACTTCTGTGATATGCAGTATTTTATATTATAATTACCTGCCCTATTATCTTCACCTGCTTCCAGGCTGTATGCCTTTGGAGGGCAGGAGCTTTGTCTTATCCTTAAATCTCTCTTAGTAAAGTGCTCTCTACCTAGTAGGCAACTCAATATTTATTGAATGTTAAATCAATGAATGGAAGAGGTGACAGGTAAAGAGAAAATGTATATGTAATTAAGAAAGAAAGACATTATCTACTAGTAATCAGGGTCATTGCTTAGATTGATTTGCCACCCACCTAGGAGATCCTTACCTATGAACTCTGAAAATTAACTCACTCATTATTAGATTCATCTGAGCAGTCAGATTTCTTTCAGAAAGGATTATTCCTTAACATAATATATAAAGCGGCTCCTCACCAATAAAGACATTCTCCATTCTCAGGAAACTTGAGTTTTCAATTTTGTTTGCCCATAACTTCAGACTGTGGGGGTCAAAAATAATCTAATTAAGAATGGTCATTGTGTGTGCTTTTGTCATCTTGGGGAATAGCAGAATCTCATTAGTGTTAGAACATCCAAGTAAATCCTTCTGGGGTTTCATGCCTTCTTTTAAGTACAACTAAAATAGAAACTTCTCAGTTTTTTCACTAACCAGGTCATGGAGTTTGGTTGAATTGCATATTTATCCAGGGTTAATAAAGGCTGAGCATTTGCCACCATCTTACATAGGGATCCCTGCTTGGATTTTGCCTTTTTTTTATTTTTAATCAATCTAAAGATAGTTACTTATGAGACAGTTCAATGTATTCTTTTTTAAGGATGTTTTTATTTTAGCCAAGGAAGAGTAGATTAGAAGAGCCTGTATTTGCTAAATGGTAGTAAATTTAAATTATAAAAGGAACATCCCAGGATAAGGAAATATTGAACTAAGTTAATTAAACAGATTGTGTAGCTAGACTCCTAGGCTAAACCAAAGAGAGTAAAGAAGAGTGGGGTAAAGGGGGAGTAAAAAGAAGATAAGGAAAAGAGAAGGAGCAAAACAAAGACAGGTATTTGGAGAAAAGGGCAGTAGAGAGTGTGGAGGAAGCTTCTTCCTGATTTATCCCACCTTCTCTAATTGCCACAGGACTCTTCAAATGAGTTTTCCTTTCCTTGTCTCTCCCTATTCTTGTTTACCCTAGCCACTATCTCTTCACAGCCATCAGTAGACTAAATACAGCTGTGAACCAGCTCACCCTTTCTCCACCCCCTAACCTTCACTGCACTAGTTTCCCACCTTAATCACCCACCACTTCCCTTAAGTAGTAAAAAGCAGCCTCACTGCTTTTCCTTCTCAAAATTGCTTTCTGGTTGTATTGCTCCTTGTCTAGTGGACGTAAAGAGCTAAAGCCGAGAGCTTTCATTTATCCTTTTTCTTTTGAGTTAAGAGTTAGGCTAGGCCTGGGAGGCTCTTTCAGTGAGGGAACTCAGTCAGTAATGTGCCCCATCACAGCTGTCCCTGGTTAGCTATAACCTTGATTTGCCTTATGCTCACTGATGTCAGACTTCCATATATTTTGAGAGTAAATAAGCTCCATCTGTAGTGCATGAGGAGAATGAAGGCTATGTATTTTTTTTAAATGCAAAGTTTGGATGAAATTTCTGTCATATGTCAGGGGAACAGAAAAAAAAAATGTTGGTAATCATTCATTTTAGTCCCCTTAACATGAGAAAGAATGTAATTATCAGATGCAGTGCAATCCATGGTAATGCAATTAAGCATTGTAGGGTGATTTGAGAGAAGTTATGGCCACTGTATTTGATGTCAACCTCCAAAGAATAGGACCTAATTTAGAAAGAAAATAGTTTTTTTTTAGCATATTAAAACACTTCTTGCATTACTTTATTCATAAAGAGTATGCAAGACACAATTTTTTTTAAAGTCTGATATTTGGAAGACATTATACAGTATAATGATATCAATTTGGTATTCTTTACAATTTGATAGTACTGTATCTATTTTTGTGCTTTTAGTAATGTATGCAGTGTTGAAAGCATTGCATAAAATAAAAATGTGAAATTGTATTCTACATTTATTTTGTTGTTTTTTATACCAAATGGAATTTGAGCAAGTGATTTACTGCAGAATGCTAACTTTTTAGCCATTTCAAAACAAATTTAGAAATAAATGTTCTTTGTCTTTTGAAAGCTTTTTTTTGAGGGGGGGCATACACTATCTGGTTGAATGAAGCACATAATAAGTAATTTTGATGAGATAGATCTGAGGGAGCAGGACAAGGATAAAAGCGTAACTCTAGGTGTAACTTTAATAGCATCTCTCACATGGTATCATCAAATATATATGTCAGTTGATGAAAAAGCATTCAAAGTAATAGATCATTGTCAATGGGTTATTGTCCCTTGCTTTGAAAATAATTGTACCAGCTTTGTTTTCACATTGTCTTTCAATTAATTTCTAAGTTTTATTTTAATATTCGTAGGTTTCCAGAAGCTCATTTTTCTATGATGATTTTTACTCTGATTAGTGTTGTCTCTTAGGTAAAAAAGAATAATCCAATGGGTGTGTAATTTCATCAAATTGGAAGGTCCCTGCAATGTATTTTATGTAATAATATGTATTATAATTTATGTTTCTTCTTCCTTTGTGACTCTTGCCCATGTTCTTCCAAATTTTTGTCTCTAGGGACACACAAAATAATATGGGGTCTTTCCTCATTTTATTCCAGTATTATCAAAGTACCAGTGAAGCACTCTGGCTATCTTTACTATTAGCACAAGATCAAGCAAGCTTTCTTTCAGTGCTTTGATGACATCCTTTATTTTAATGCTTTAGTTTATTAGTTATAAGCAATAGCTAATTCATACTCACTGTGCATCTTTACATTGAGACATTCAACTAAGTTTTTAAAAGGCAGTGAAGTTTTAGTTTTCAGTGATACACTACAACTCAGTAAAATATTAATATTGAAAAAAGATGAACAGATCAGTGATGAAGTAGATAGAGGGCCAGGCCTGGAGTTAGGAAAACTCCTCTTCCTGAGTCAAAATATAGTCTTAGACTACCTGTGTAACCCTGAATAAGTCACTTAACCTGTTTGCCTTAGTTTCTCCATGTAAAATGAACTGGAGACGGAATGGCAAATCATTCAAGTGTCTCTGCCAAGAAAACCTCAAATGGGTTCACAAAGAGTTGAACATAAATGAAACATCTGAACAATAGCAAATTCAAAAAAAAATGGATTTTAACTTTTATGGACCACTTGGTTATCAGTAAATATGGAATTTCATGAAAGCAATTTAGGCCCTTTTCCTTCTTTTTCAATTCTGGTTCCAACTTACTGTTCATTCATATTGTTTCTCACATACATACACTGTTGGATGATCTCTATAAAGATATTAAAATGCCTATTGAAATCTAGACAATAGATGACGCTATTTGAGAACTGTTTGGTCTTTCCCATGTGAATGGAAAGGCTCAACTCCTTTGAGCTATTACAAATCTCTTCCAGGAGGTTCTGTAGTACCATGGGGCTTGATGCAATCAGTGCAGTGTCCTCTGCCAACCAAAACATCTGCAAGATCTAGCCATCCACTGGGAGTCCCTCCTTGTACTAGTCTCCATGCTGGATCTCCTCTATCCCAGGGGCAAATACTTTTGGCAAGTTTACATCTCTTTCTCTCTCTGTCTCTCTCTCTGTTTCTCTCTGTCTCTCTCTGTCTCTGTCTCTCTCTCTGTCTCTGTCTCTGTCTCTCTGTATCTCTCTCTGTCTCTCTGTCTCTCTGTCTCTCTCTCTCTTTCCACTCTAGATAGATAGATAGGCAAACATATAGACAGACAGACAGATAGATAGATAGATAGATAGATAGATAGATAGATAGATAGATAGATAGATAGAACATTATCTATCTATGACACTTTGCTATAAAAGAGCCCTGTAAGGTGACATTTTATTCTGCCAAGTCTAATACATTTTTATAATTAACAAAACAAGCACAATGTCATCTTATTTTCTATATGTCTTTCAGTCATTTGCAAAATGGTAAAGATGTGATTCATGGTTGAACATCATTTTGGAAAGCCTGCTTATTTCCTACTAATACTTTCATCAAAGTTGCCATCAAATCATGTAGAAGATTCTCAAAAATTTTTGCATAGATAGAAAAGTATGCAGATAGGTTAATAGTTTATGTTTTATCAGTCACCTTTTGGGGGAATTAATAAGTAGAGTTTTCCCCCCCACATCTTTAATATCTTCCTTTTTAGATATCTTTTGATTTAGTTCCTCAATGTTTCATCTGCATTATGATATCTCAAATTTCATCCAGCATAACTGTTTTCCTATTTTTATTTGCTGTAGTGCCATTTATACTGCTTTTCTAGTAAGACAGATCTTATTCAGATCAGAATTGGTTACTTCAGCTTTAATGAAATGAGGCATTCTTATATCATTCAAGAGTTAATAAAAGTTTTACTTAGTTATAGCATTAAAAGGATATTTAACAAAGATAATGCAATACTTAATATGAGGACAAAGGCCCTAGTTGAGTAAATACTCTACCCTTTTCCTCTTGTCTCTATATGGAAATGCATCTGTTTATCAGGGCAATGTATATTAATATATACGTCTTGGGGCAGTTGCCAAGTTGGAGCATCCTTGACTCCAAATGAGTGGGACTGTTTATATACTTAGGTGACCAGAAAACTATATCATTGTTGTCCCATGGCCAGAGACTTCCAGAAAGTTTTGTTAAGGGAGTTTGCAATTTAAGCCTTGGCCCTTGGGCCAAATAATTCTTAGGAACAGTTTTGTTGTCTTTTAGCAAAAGACTAACCCAATCCATGTTGTAGGGATTGGGGAAAGGAGGGTGAGAATCCTGGTAGATAGTGTTCATAAGACATTCTCCAAGCACCTCTGGGCCTATAATATTAAAGTGGAAGTGTGATGTTTCTGTTGTCCTTGATGTATAAAATAGTTTATTGTTAAATTTATTGCATTTTCAAATGCCTTTAGAATAACTCCTTAGTTTAATATCTTACCACCTCAAAAAATACCGGTTTTGTCTAGGTGATATGATACTGCTCCTAGTCATTTGATAACTTTTAAAATAGAAAAACTCCCTCTACTATTTCCTCTTTTTGTTTCTCCAAGTATTACTTATGTACCATTTTTCTCTTTAGCTGCCACTTCATCTTTCTTATTGTTTTATTCATGGCAAGATTATTAAAATTAATATGATTCTACTTCAATATATTTACTTGTAGATTATTATATAAACATTTCTTTTTTCCAGAACTAATGATCAAACCAAATTTTGTTAATGGTTTAAACACTGATCTCAAGACAATTTATCCCCTACCACTTTGCCACTGTCACTACAGGAATATAAGGGGGTTATACAAGACTGGGGAACATTTAAATTTTTTTTTCATAGATTGCCAAGACCATAATAATGTAATCATCAAGTGGCTCACCTACTATTGGTGTGCTACTTCATGAATAGCTAAGCAGGCTCTTACAAAACACAGGTAGCCTGTTCCTAAGATGATACTTGAAGACCTGTTAGAGTTAATTAGCCAGTTCACTGGCTATGGCCTCTAAGAATACAGGGAACCTCTATACTACAGCACAGTGAGGCATCAGAGTTTGACTTTGGTAGAAGCGATTTTTGGAGATTATTTTCACACACAAAATCAGTCTTCCTTTTTTAATAAAGTAAAACAGCTAAGAAAAACCAAACAAAATATTTTCATCTGATAAAGTGTGTATCATTCTTCATCCAGTGTCCTACCTTTCTACTTAAAAGAAGGGATTGTATGTTCTCATCTCTTCTCTAGAGCCAAACACTATCAGTTTTAATTGTTCATCATTTGATTTCTTTTTAGTGCTTTATTCATTTACATTTTTGCATGTTTTTGTTCTCATAGATTTTTTTCTCCATGTCAGTTCATGCAAGTCTTCTCATGCTCCTCTGAATTAACTCATTCCTAATTTCTAAAAGCATAGTAATAGTACATTAAATTAATATACCACAGTTTGTTCAGTATAACAAGTAGGTACCCTTTATTTCCTTTCTTTCTTATTTTCCTTTTTTTTTCTAAAAAAAATACTGTTCGGGGTATTTTGTGCATATGAAATCAAGCTTTCTATCTTTGATCTACAGTACGGGGATTCCTGAGTCAAATGGTTTAGTATAGTGACCAAATCCTGCTATAGAATGAATGGACCAGTTTAAAGCTCCCTTCTCATAGCTCCTCCAACATTGATTATTTTTACTTTTTGCCACTTTTTCTAATTTGGTGTAGGTTTTAGTTTGTTTTCATTTTTCTTTCTCCTATTGATTTTGATTTGGGAAAATCTTTGATGTTTTTGGTTGGATTATTATTCTTTTAAAACCCCTTTTTGTTCTTGGCTTGCTGATCCAATGAGGAATGACTCTTGGTCACCTATATGTATATATGCACATATATACATATGAACATACATGTATATATACATGCATTTTACATATAAAGTATATATACATGGTGTGTGCAGGTGTGTGTGGGTATGTATGGGGGTGTATATTCTGTGAAGATTTTTTCCCTTATCTGACAGTTTATTTGTTGTTCATGCAAAAAGTCTTTTAATTTTATTTAGTCATAACTTTTTTATTTTCTGTTTTATGATCACTTTGATCCCTTGTTTATAGGGGATAAAAATTTTCCCCTCAGCCATAGTTTTGTGAAAAGTATGTTTTCTCTTTTTTAAATGATGTGACCTTTTATATTTAGGTCAAGTATCTAACTGTTGTTTATTGTTGTATATGGTGAAAGTTGCTCATCTAAAATAATTTTCTTTAAAACTCCTGTCTAGTTTTGCCTGCAATTTTTTTAAGCTTACATTCTGTCTTAGAACCAACACTACATAATGGTTCCAAGGCAGAAGAGCTGGAAGGGCCAAGTAATGGGGGTTAAGTGACTTGCCCAGGGTCACCTAGCTAGGAAGTATCTGAGACCAAATTTGAATCCAGCACTTCCAGCCCCTAGGCCTGGCTCTCAATCCATGGAGCCACCTAGCCACCCCCCAGCAATTTTTTTTTTTAACAGGGACTCCCCTGCCACCCTCAGGAGTTTATAGCCTGGAATTTATCTAACATTGGACTCATGAACAATCTTTCTTTTCTTAAAAAAATTTTTTTATAGTACTAATTAGTTTTGAGTGCTGGTAAGTTTCTTTAATTTATGTCATTATTTTAATAGCTTAGTTCAATCTGAACAATGAATGTACCATCAATTATTTAAGACATTTTATTTATGTAAAAAATTTTATAATTATATTTAAATTAGTCTTATAGTTGTCTTGGGAGGTTGATTCCCATATATACTTTTTTTTAAACCCTTACCTTCTGTCTTGGAATCAATGCTGTGTATTGGTTCTAAGGCAGAAGAGTGGTAAGGGCTAAGCAATGGGGGTCAAGTGACTTGCCCCAGAGTCACACTATCTGGGAAGTGCCTGAGGTCAGATTTGAACTCAGGACCTCTTGTCCCTGGACCTGGCTCTCAAGCCACTGAGCCACCCAGCTCCCTCCCCTCCCACACATACACACATATATACTTTTGAATAAAATTTTTCATTCTTTCATTTCCACCTGGTTTTGGTTAGAAATGCTGATAGCTTTTTTGAGAAATTTTTTATCTTATAATTTCACTGAACCCATTAATTTGTCTTACTACTACTACCTTTGCTTATTGTTTTGTGGTTTACAAATAAAAAGATTATATTCCTTCAAATAATAGATGGTTTTATATTTTCTTTGACAGTCTCTACTGGCATAAATTTCTTTCTATCCCATTTTTATCAATAGTATTTATAGTCTTAGACCTATGTCAAGTTGTCATAGGCAGACATTTACTTCTTTATTGGAAAAGCTTCTTGATAATTGTCATTGAAAGTAATGACATATTTTGTATTTAAATGCATAATTTTTCATATTAAAAAGTTCTTTTTTAGGTTATTTTTTATTAGCAAAATGAACATTGCATTTTCTAAAAGGCATTTTGTTCTCATAATCATGTAGTTGCTCTTTTTATTTTAATATGGTTATGCTAATTATTTTCCTAATGCTGAAACCATCATTTCATCCTTGCTGTAAATCCAGTTTGATCATAGTGAATGTTAAGATATTGCCTTAGTCTTTCTTGACAGGATTTTAAACAAAATGTTTACATTAATATTCAACTGGAAAAATTCAAATAATTTCACTTTCTCTGCTTTATCCCTCCTGACTTTTAGGTATTGAGACCATGTTTGTCTTATGAAAGGATTTTTCTTACATGTTTTCTTTCTCAGTTATTGCAAATGATTTTTGAAGCATAGGTATTAATCACTCTCACTGGGTTGGCATTACAGGAAGACAATTCTTTTGCTTCTTAATTGATTCTTTATATCCCACTCACCATTATAGTTCTTCCAAACCTTTTCTACTCTCCTCTGGCTTCCTATGGTATCTCTTCCCCCATTTTCAGCAAAGGAGCTTTACTGAGAAAATTAAGATCATATACTGATATTTTTATCTTCTCCTCCTAATCTCACAACCACTGACTTCATTCCCCACTATTTCCTTCTTCATTCTGGTATCTGGTGAAAAATGAGCCTTTTCACCATCCTTTTTCTTGATTTCTTCTCTCTACCTCATCTTATTTTCAGTCTTTTCACACACACTTTTCTCTCCAACATATCAACACCATTTAAACAAGCAACCCTTGCTAGCGTCTACTATCCCTGTTAGTTGACTTCATATGCCACTTTTCCATTCTCACTCAAACAATGAAAAAGCTATCAACACCTGGACCTCTGTTTATAATCTTCACATTCTCCTTTTTTTTTCAGTTACATATAGCAATTTTTGACAATCATTTTTTTTGACATTTTAGAATTCAAGTTTTCCCTACTCCCCCACCCCCATAGTGATGTAATAATCTGATATAGGTTAATATCTGTACTTTCATTTAATACATGTTTCCATATTGCTTATATAATTATGAAGTCACAAATCACACATATAATAGAAATTTCCTGAGGGAAATATAGTGGAAGATGGCATCCTTTGATCTGAACTCAGACTCCAAGAGTTCTTTCTTTGGCTTTGGATAGCATTTTCTTCATGAATCCCTTGGGAACTGCTTTGTTGATAATGGTTTAGTCTTTCACAGTTACTCATCGTTTGATATTGCTGTTAATATATGTAATGTTCTTCAAGTTGTGCTTATTTCATTTTGTATCAGGTCATGGAGGTCTTTCCAGGTTTTTCTGAAATTATCCTTGTTCCTTATAGTGCAATAGTATTACATAATAACCATATACCACAACTTGTTCATCCATTTCTCAAGTAATGGACAATCCCATAGTTTGCAATTCTTTGCCACTACAAAACGCACTGCTAAAAATATTTTGGTACAGATCCTTTTCCTTTATCTCTGATCTCTTTGGGATATAGACCCAGGATTTGCTGAATCAAAGGGTATGCATAGCTTTGGGTCCCTTTGAGCTTGATTCCATATTGTTCTCCAGAATGGTTGTATCAGTTCAGTTACACCAGCAGTGTCTTAGTGTCCCAATTTTCCTACATCCCTTCCAACTTTTATCATTTTACTTTTTGGTCATGATAATCAATCTGGTAGGTGTGAGATGGTATTGTTTTAATTTAAATTCCTCTTATCAATATTTCACACTCTTCTAAACCTCTGTAGTCTGACTTCAATTGAAACTATCTCCATAGTCATTAGTGATCAGCTCTAATAATCGTTATGCAGTTCTCATCCCTTTTAAGTTTTATACAGTATTTGGTACTGTTGATTACCTTCTTCTCCTTGATGCATTTTTTGGGGGGTTTCATGCCATTTCTTCCTTTTGCTTCTATTTCTACCTATCTTACCAGTTCTTCTTAATTTCCTTTGCTTAGCCACGCTCCATTTCACTGAGGCTCTATCCTTGTTCCTTCTCTTTTCTCTTTTCACTCTCTCATTTCGGGACCCAAGTAGCTTCAGTGATCATCTCTGCATAGAACTCTCCAAGTGTTTATACGTAGACCCAGTCTCTTTCCTGAACTCCAGTCACATATCACAATTACTTTTCAAACAGATTTGAACTGGCTATCCTGTAGGCATCTTAAACTCAATATATTCAAAATAGAATTCATTATCTTTTTCCCAGAATGTTGTCCCTCTTTCAAATTTCCCTATTATTGTTAAGGACATCAACATCCTTTCAATTACTCAAAATTACAATGTTGTTGTCATCATCGATTCCTCACTGTCATCTCATATATCAAGTCAGTTGCTAAATTGTATTGATTCCATCTCCATGACTTAGGATCTTTTTTTCCTCTGTCCCAGCTATCATTTTAGTTGAGGCCTTTATCACCTCTTACCACTCCTACTGCACTAAATGGTCTCTACTCTCTCTTCTCCACTCAACTGTCAGACTGATTTTCTAAAAGTAGAAGTTTAACCATGGCACTCTCTCAATAAACTCAATGACTTATCACCTCTAATATTAAATGTAAACTCCTCTATTTAGAATTCAAAGGTTTTCACATCCTGGCCTTTTATGCCATTTTATACATTATTTATTCCTTGTCATGCATTGTAATGTTCTTCTTAAAATTTACCTAGTAAAAATTATTCTCTTTCATGTACTTAATGGTATAAGCAAACTTTTCCCCTTACTACTTATTTCTCATATGCAACACTCCAATTCCATTCTCTATCCCTTTACATTTGCCATTACCCATTTCTGGAATCCCCCTCCTTACCCTCCAACCTCCTAGAGTCTTTGATTTCCTTCAAGACTCAGATCAAGCACTCGATGTCTATTGAGGAAGAATTTACTTGCCCCTTCTCCACCTCCAAGCAGGTAGTGCCTTCTCCAAAATTAATTTGCATTTAGTTTTTATCTATCTTCAATGTGTTCATCTTCTCTTCTCCATTGGAGTATAAGGTCCTTAAAAACAGAAACAACTTCATTTTTGTCTTTGTGACACCAGCATTTATCACAGTTACTAATATATAGTAGATTCTAATCAAAACTCATTAATGGATTAATAAATTTAAATATTTGATAGATTCACTAATGAATATATCCAAACTGGTATTATTAACTCCCTCCTCCCCGCCCCCTCTACATGAATACACAATGGCTGGTTAATTTTTTTCTTACTGAGATTGCATTAAGATCTGTTTATGTTGTTTTGTTACTTTGATTGTTTTTTAGCTAATTATTTATTCCCTTTAAATTCTTATATTTGCTGTCATAAAACTACATTCATTTTTAATTTAGTAATTTGATTTATCTGTCTCTTCGGTCAAAATATCTATGTGTTCATGGTACTTTTCATTCTTTTAAAAAAGTTTTGTTTATGGTGTTTTTATTTCTTTTTTATCAATTTCTCTTTTAATATTCTAATTTTCTTTTGTGTTTCTTTTGGCTTTATTTATTTGCCAATTTTCTAATTTAAAAATATTCTATGATAAACTAATTTATCTTTTTATATTTTGCTAATATATATATATATATATATTTTTCAAAGGTATAATTTTTCCTCTAAAGGTGTACTTTAGTTTCATCCATAAAATTTTGCTTTGCTATCTCATTGCTATCATTCTCTTTTAAATATTATTTTTACAGTTTGGTCTTTTACTCACCTTTTCTTCTAGAGGTTATTGCTTAGCTTTTTTTGTTTCAGTTCTCTGTACTAATAATTTTTATTGTATTATTGTCCAAATGTTTAATATTTATGGTTTTTATATTTATTTATAATTTCTCTATGATCTTAGCACATGGTCTGTTTTTGTAATGTATCTTGTGATGTTGAGAAATATGTCTATTCTTTCATCTTCCCATTCAGAAATCACCCTAAGTCTTTCAAATCTAACTTCTCCACTGAGAAGGCAGCATGGCATAGTTGATATTAAGCCAGCCTTGGAGTCAGGATGACCTGGGTTCAAGTACCACTTCTGACACATAGTGGCTTTGTGACCCTGGGCAAGCCACTTAAACTCTCTGTGATCCAGGTAATTTTCTAATACATTAAGTTGCAGAACAGTTGCTGATGTGTATTAGAAAAGGGAGTTTCTTCACTGAGGAGCTCCCCATAATAATGAAATAACAGCTTTGGGATTCCCCCACATATAAAATTTTAACTTTTCCAAGTCTTCCGTTGTGTAGTTTCTTTTTTGTTTAGAATTCTTTTCGATTTATGTAGTTATCAGAGAATAGCAGAGTCTTCTCCATTGTGTGATTTTATAAAGGTTATTTGCAAATGGTTAGCTTTTCTTTAAAGATTTTAAATACTTTGCAATTTGGCATATTTATCTAACAGTGGTTTTGCTTTGTTGAGTCTAGTGACTTTAACTTACTTCTCAATTTATTAGTATTGACCTTTTCAATTTTTATTTTTTCTGTTTTAGATTGCATGGATGCAACTTGTACTTTTTTTTTACATCACAAAACACATAGTAAATTTTATTCCAGCCTCTCATTTTGATTTGGTATATGCCGGTTTTTAGATACGTTTCTTGCATGAAACAAAATTTTCAAGTTTATTTTCTTTTTTCTTTCTGCTATTTTCTTTCATTTTATTGAGTTTCATCTTAGTACTTAAGGCTGTATTCATTTAGTTTTCATTTTCTTCCATTTCTTTCTTTTGTAATGATTTCCTTCCTTGCTCTTTTAAGTGAACACTTTGGCCTTCGGATTAGTATTAAACTGTAGTCTTATCTTACATGAGAAACATGAGATAATTTATGATTTTCTTAAGTATTTGTAGTTATTTACTTTTCTCATGATTCTCGTTCAGAGTTTTTTGGTGTCTTATTTAAGTTGTTTCAGAAAAATAACTCAAACATGCCTAAATTTTGTTGAAGGTCTGTATTTTTCACTGGCAATTAGTTTCAGCTTTACCAAATAAGTTATTGTGGAATGCATCGTTCACTTTTATTGGCTTTTTGGAATATACTTTTATGTGATTTCAGGGTGATATGACTTAGCCTGAACTATTCAAAACAGCTTTGATGACTAAACACGTTTTCTTAGATACTCACAAAATTTGATTGTCATTGAAGTTCTGAAATTGAATCAGTGTGCACTGGAGTTTCAAGCTTGGGCAGGGTTTTTCTCTCTTAATGATCTAGATTCTATTAATCAATTAATTATATTCTCTCTTCAAAACTTCTGAACAATTTTCTTTAATTTCCTATAGTATAATGTTTAGACTTTATAATTCATCATTCCTGGGGAGTGAGGTAGGGCAGTATAGAGAATTATAGTCCCTAAGTCATTTCTATACCACCTGTCTGTCTTGAAGGGCAATTCTTTCAATCAACATTGTATTCATGTGTTCTTTCAAAGCTGTTTTTTGTTTTCCTTCTGCCAGATTTTCATCACTTTCCATATTTTTTTAGTTCTAATGTACAGTTCCATTTTTTCCAGAACTTCTATTCTTTGTGGAGAAATGTGCTAAAATGTGTTTTAAGTTGCTTACTCTGTTTCTTATTTATTTCTTCTTTGAGATCTCTTATTTCTGACCCATACGCCATGAAGTATTTCTTTTAATGTGTTATTCTTCTTTTAGAACATTCTGAAATATTTTGCTGTTACATCATCACATCATCCATTGGAAATCTGCAGAATTCATTTTCTTATTCTCTTTTTGGGGGGACTTATGATTCCCTTTCTTTTATTGCATAATATATATTCATTTTATTATGGCCCTCTCTGGAATGCTGTTTTTGTTGGGGGGATTTTCTTTCCTTAAGAACCTCATTTTTTATTTATTTGTATTGGAGCTAGATTATAATGAAACCTTCTCTTTTGACTTTTTTTGTATATCATCCTTTTTCTTCTATTTCTCTTATTCTTTTTTTCCCTTGGTCCCCAACCTGTTTCACAGAAATATTGTTATATGTTTCTCCTTCACAGTTCCCTGAGGCAAGGTGGATCTCTGACTAGACTTTTAAAAGCTTTTTACACTTGGAGACACTAGTTTGTACTGCTGGTCATGGGATTTCCTCAGTCTGCTCTAGATAATTATTATTATCAACTCTAACTGAAAGATTTGAATATTAACTTCAATGATCTATGCTGTCTTTGGAATTAGTATTCATACTTCTTATGGAGCTTATAATCTTCATATATGTCTTAGTAGATATTTTTCTTCACTTACTGTGACCAAAAAACATTCATTACCCAACGAGTAAGAAGACTTAAGTATGCAAAGTATGTAATACCTACAAAATTTTCAGGCATGTTAAAAGTTATATACATATACTCATGTACCATTTTCTACAATTATGCCTTTTTTGCCATTGGAAGGAAGCAATTAAATAGTGCCTAAACTTTTTTGTACATTTTGTAATTATGAATAAATATTAATCACTATAAAATATTTAAACTAACCAAATTGAAAACACATATGGTATCATGTATCTTAAGGATAATTTAATTTACCTAGTATTCCTTTCCTCTGAATCAAGAATTATATATTGAAGAGAGAGAGACTTAAACACCAAGAATGTGCATTCATTTTTCATCACTTCATTTTTTAATTACATGTTAAATGCCAATGTCATCATAACAATTCTTTTGCCCATCATATATTTCAAATATAGGAAATCATATAAATGACATTGATGTACTCTGGCAACAGATATTTTAATAAAACAAGAACTAAGAAATATTGATTATAAATATTAGATTTTACTAAATTCCTTTGTTCCTTGCTTCTCTCTTGACTTATAGGTAATAAGAGATATCTTCTAAAAAATAAAAAAACAAGTTGGTTCTTTCTCTCCATTTATATTTTATTAAGCTTGAAATGTATATAAATACACAACTTAGTGCTAAAAAAATTGAACTCAGGAGTTGAATTTGGAAAAATAAAATCTTGAGTTTTGAGAGAGAAGAATTTTGGAATTCTATTTATGTACAATATGCCAACTTTTTCACACATCTTGTCCTCTAGGCAGAAGGTGTAATTTTTCCAGGTTCTTCACTCATTATTCAAGTTCATACTCCCACGTTGAGGTGAGCATGCAAACAATTATAGAGGTTTTTTACATGTGAATTTACTCACTACCGAGTATAGTCTTTATTTGCTCCAAATAGCTTGATGTAGATTTTAGAGGAATGTCTTTGTTAGTTTAAGCTCATGATTTAGAAGCTGTCATGCTTCATTTACCTGTTTAGGAAAGAAGGGAAGAAGAGGCTGAAGAACACTTCAGAGATTTTGTGTCTAATGTTTTTTGTACACTGTTTGTGCAGGTTTTTTAAATTCTCTCTGAATTCTATTTCACTGTAATTATAAAAGTTTCCTGCTTATGCCTCTTGGTGGCATAGAGGTGGTTCTAAGTTCTGAAGGGTTATTCCAGTACAATATTAGCTTTGTTAGGTTCACCTGAAAGACTTCAGATACGGTCCTTGTAACATAATGAATCTGTACACTTAAATTCAAGAACCAGTCTCAGAATAAGGAAGGCCATCACCACTAAGCTGGCCACTCAGTGGTAAAACTGGCTATTATAACCCTGAAATGAAGTCATATAAATAATGGTCCTTTTTCCTGCTCATCCCCCTCTACTTTCAAAGTGATGATAGTAGAATAATTAAAAGAATGTTAGAAGGTACTCTAATCATACATTTTAGGCTTTCTATAAAGAACTCTATTTTAAATAAGAGATCTTTGTCCAGATGAATAAATTAACATGTCATTGGAACAACTCAACTATATCAATATTGCTATCCTCATGTTAAATGAAAATAGGAAATAAATTGCACCTAATTGAAAGATTAGCTCATAAGCTTTCTTTGGAGAGAGAGAGAGAGAGAGAGAGAGAGAGAGAGAGAGAGAGAGAGAGAGAGAGAGAGAGAGAGAGAGAGAGAGAGAGAGAGATGGTTTCATCACACACAAAAGTAGCAGGATATACCATTTCATGGGATATTTATTTATCACCTTATGTACTGAGTGTATTGACCACAAGAAAAAAAAGGACACGCTGAAGAGAATTGGATCTTATGTATATTGATTCTACAAACCAAATTGATATATATTTTGATACTTATTGACTTCCGTGCAAAGATGAACACAAGGGAGGACGGCAAAATGTTATGTCAGAAGATATGGCTTAGATTTGATCCTAAAATCATAAACTTAGAACTGAAAAGGATCATCAGTGCCTTGAAGAAGAGATCAAATTCAATCCCTTCATTTTAAGGATGAAGGACTTAAGCCAAGAAAGATTAAGTTTCTTATCCAAGATTACATAACTAATAAATATCTGAGGTGGGATTTGAACTCAGGTCTGCATGACTTCAAATCTTCCCACTATCTAGCACTACCTTTCCCATATCTGGCACTCTATCCAAATCAACTTGATGCCACTATGAAAAAAAGCCAAATGCTTATAGATTATTCAGAAAACTCATTCACTTATATTCCGAATAATGTCTCCAAGAATAGCGTGTCAAAAGTGGCTAGAACCAAACAACATCACATGAAATAAAACTGACAGTATTATACAAAAAATAACTGGTTACTGATATAGTAATCATCACATTTAGCATTTTGCATGCATTTAGTTCACTGACTAGTTAAAGCAAACATGAAAATCATCAACTTGAAAAAAGTATAAAAAGTGAAAAGAAAATACTGTTGACTGCAAGGTGATTGATTCAAATGACTTTTTGGCTAAAAATGGGAAATAGAAAAGGACAAACATATTAACCTAGATTAATACCATTTCTGGTATACATCTAACCAGTGAAAGTGGTCATAATAAATGGAATGAGAGGGAAAGAGAGTATGACAGAAATTACCTAACATTTAATTTTCTTGCTGGCAGAGAGATGAAATAACTTAAGACAACTCCATTTTTGGAATATAAACAAATTCATATTACACCACAAAGTAGTATGCTAGAAGATCATAAGGAATATTGTGTCATAAAATAACAAAGAGCAATAAAAGCATAAATGAGTACAGAGAGTTTGATGTAAGACAACTGAGCCATATTATCTCTACAATATTCTTGGGGAAATTCACAAGAGAGTAAGAAATTAATTGAAAATGGAAATGATTTTCCAATGTTACTACAATTATCGATATTCATTTTTATTGACAATAGAATGACCAAACTTGGACCCTAATATCTTGTTGATTGATAAGTTATATGAAGAAACAAACTTGTAGAAACTAGTAAAGAATTGTGGTTGGACCATAACAAGTATAGGTCTAGGAGTTTCATATTGGAATATGAAACAATATTAAAAGCAATGAAGAATTGTTTTACAAGCTATCTAAGAGAAGTTAAGGTACCAAAAGATTAAAAAAAGAATTAAAATAACCTAAAGAGAAAATTGAAGAAACATTATAAATTAGCAACTTCATTTCTAATTTATCATTGTAAAATATCAGAACAATCTGCATATATATACATATATATATATATCAAATGTCTTTGGTCAAAATATAGAAAGTAGAAAGCAGTTTCTCAAAGCCAATTCTCTTTAGGCCATATCTTGGCAGTCATACAAATTACTCAAAAACTTAGAGTATAAAATCCTACTTTGCATATAGTTCATTGTAAAGAAAATTTAATAAATCAACCACTATTAAGTGCATACTGTATGCCAGGCACAATGTTAAGCATAGAGTATACCAAGATAAAAATTAAATGGGTCTTGCAGTCAAGGAGTCAACATTCTAATGGGGAAAACAACACATATATATAAACTCATTCAGAATATATTAATATATTCTAAATCAATACAAGCTAGTTTGGGAAGGGAAGACATACATTTCAGGAAATCAGGAAAAAAGTTTATGTAGAGGTGATATTTGAACTGAGTCTTGAAAGAAATTGGGCATTTGTAAAGATAGCAGAAAGGAGGGTGAGCTTTCCGGGCTTTGGACAATCAGTGCAAAGGATTGAGATGGAGACAGGAAATGGAATATATAGGAACAACAAAATGTGTGGAATAGAGTAATATGTGGGATAATGTATAAGAAGATTGAAGAGGAAAGTATTGTACCATGAAGAACATGAAATACTAGGAGGAAGAATTTATAGTTGATCCTATAGGCCCATGTTGGCGAAGACATGGCACACGTGCCCAGGTGTGCTGGTTCAATGACCTTCAGGTTATTGTTGAACCAGATATAAAACAAGGAAATGTATGCTCCCCTAATATCATACCCCACAAAGTCCAAACTAAGAGAGTTCCTTAGTTCATAGTGAGGTCCTCAAATGCTCCTGTTTGAATATTGCATTGTATTAAATTCAATATTATAGTATTATGATGTTAAATTCAATATTGCGTTATAATGAGATCTGTGATTGCTTAAAAGAGATTAACCCAACAGTACAGAGTTAGTCTCTCAAATCAGATATGTGTAAAGCAAATAACCACTGAGTAAATAAATGTATGTGCCTTTCTCATATTGTCCAGATTATGACATAAGAGCATAGATTTGGAGCTAGAGGGGACTTTAAAGTCTTAAAGACTTACAATTTTTCATTATACATGTGAAGAACCTAAGGCCCAGATTAGCCAAGTTGACTTGCCCAAGGTCATGCTGTAGGAAGTAGCATAATTGGTATTTGAATGGAAGTCTTAAGACTCCAAATACAGTGGTTTTTTCCACTATGACATTTTGCCTCTTCCCCTAATGTATTTGTGTAGTTTTCCATTGATTTTATATATCAGTACTGTTGTAACCCATGACCCATCCATGCCTTCTCATCCCTACCCTACCTTATTCACCTAAAGATTTCATTCACACACAATATTTAGAGGTTTTAAAGGAAATTTCTAAATATTACAGTTTAGATATGTCAGAATGGATCTCAGTATAGAGACTAGGAGTGATACATAGATAGAATAATTGTCTGAATAGTGAGGACATGCAAGCAAAAGACTCACAGAAGCCCATAATATTATATGGAAAATTCTCAAATAATCTATGAACTTTTTTCTCACATATACATTGTTATGACCCAAATCAGTCATTATAATATTGTGGATAGTCCTAGTGGTGTCCATGAGCCTTATTTTCCTAAGTCTCTACTCCTTTCACTGTTCTTCAAGTCACAAGTCACAATTCTCCAAAAGTTAACTGAGCTCAGGAATTTTTTCCCCCCAGAAGGTCTGATAACCCTTCAACTTTAAGGATATATAAGTAAAAATGGACAGGAATCACATAATATGGAAAGATGTCAGTGAGTTGTCTACATCAGTGGTCTTTAAACTAGAGTTTGCAAGTCAAATCCCAGCCTTCTGCCTGTTTTTGTAGGGCCAAAGAGCAATGAAGGTTTTTTGTTTTTTTTTTTACATTTTTAAAACCAATAAAACTTTATGTTATTGTTTTTATACCAATGGAAGGAATGCCATCATCAGTAAGATCATCAATCCACAAAGTACACATGTCTTAAAACACATGTAAATGAAATGTATAATTTGAAGAAATTTTCAGTGATGTCATTCATTTACAAAGAATAAAAAGGTAGTTCCTCTCCCCATCCACAAAAGAAACAGTTCAACAAAACTAGTCTACCATCCTAATCATATTAGTCTATGTAAAATCCTTCAGTATTCCCAAACAAGAATCAGAATCCCTGCTCTAGGTTTTTTTTTTTTTAATTTCATATAATTACTTTCACTACTATTAATTTTGTCTCTTTTCCGAAGGGAGGAAGGTGAACTTTTTTATCTCTTTTCCTGAGCCAAACTTGGTAGTTATCATTAGAAAACCTTCAGTTATGCATTATTGTTCTTTTCTTTTATACTCATTTATTTTGTTTTCTTGGATATTCTTATTTCATTCTGAGTCAGCCCTTATACCTTCCTTTATTTCTGAATTCTTGAAATTCATTGTTTTTAAGAAATAATAATTCTGTGATGTACCACAATTTGGTCAGCCAAATCAGAGCATCTACTTTGTTTTCAGGTCTCTGCTACTATAGGAAGTTCTCTTTGGCTACATATTAATCTTTCTGTTTTTGACCTGGTAGGGACATTTTAGTTTGTTTCTCTCCTGTTATTTTTAGGCATAAACTTAAATTGCTGTATAGAATTCAGAGCTCAGCTGATAATATGTTATTGTGTCTTTTTTTATTCAGCTCTTCTAACATTTGACTTCTTTCCTATGGTTATTAATAGGTTAAATTTTTTTTTTGAAAACCTTTTATTAAATTCTTTGACTATTTGTCTATGGGGCAAATGGTTCTGAAATTGTCAGCTTGAAATAACTGACATTTTTTAGCATTTATTTGAAAAATACAAAGTGGTGTTCCACTAATACTGTTTATTACCATTAAGTTTTGTAATATTTTGTTTATGAATTCTTAAAAAGTAATGCAAATATTTTAAATTTTAACTATCAGTATGATCCTTATTCCTTATATCAACAATAAAATAATAATAGGCTAAATAAGGGTCATTGAAATTACTTTGTTAAACATAATGAAATGTATCCTAATGTTTTAATGAAGAAAGTTGGCAGATATTTTTATTTTGGGCAATCATCTTGTTATGGAAGTATGATACTATATGTTAATAGAGAAGATAAAACATCAATGAAAAGAAATTTTGTAGAAATTTCTGCAGTCTCTAATTTCCGTACTCATATTAGGACAAATAGCCTACAAAATATTTTTCAGGGAATGCTCAAATTTTCATTCTCTTTGATTCTTTCTCTCTCATATAGATAGATAGATAGATAGATAGATATAGACATAGAGATTTCCATGTATATATAATGTTATGATGATATATATAACATGAGAATCTGAGGTATATATGTATGTACATATATATATATATATATATATATTCTGTCACAATGGAAGGAACATTGGATTTGAAATCAGAAGACATGTGTTCAAATTCTGGCTTTGCCTTATGCTAGGTGCATGACCTTGGACAAGCCACTTATACTTTCTGTTTTTATTTTCTTATCTGTATAATAGAAATAATGATGTTAGGCAGAATTGTTATAGAAGACAAATGGGCTAATGTATATAAGGAGTTCTGTCACCATAAAGTCCTGCTTAAATATGAACAATTATCATAATCTCACTTATAATACATGGAGTTGGAGAAAACATACTGCCTTATTTAGTTATGTAATAACTAAATTAAACTCTTGTCCTTAATTTCCATAGTTTGTTAATAATTACTTTTGAATAAGAGAAGGCAGACAGAGAGAAAAAGTGTATTCTCACTAGCCATGTGGGTGCTTTCACATGGCTCCCTCAGCCACATTCCTTTCACTCTGCACCTGAGAGAACAGAGACTGCCCACTTCCTGGAACCCCTTCTTTTATTCCTTCCCTTTTACCCCTGGATCAATATCCCCATCCTTCCCGGCTCAGGGGCCTCAGTCATTGCCCTGTGACCCACCCTCAGTGGCATGATGCAGGTGGGACCCCAATATGTGATCTTGGGAAAGGGCTCCCCTCACACAGTTAATTATTTTTGAAGGCATATAAGTTAAATATTATTCAATAAGAAAACTTCTTAGGTACTAACTTTGCTTGCTAAATGGAACTACTCTAGCTACATAAGATTCGAAGTAGTTACTTCAGTCTTTTGATCTTTTTGTAATTCATTGATCAATGTATTTACCTCAAAAGAAATAACATTTCTTTTTGCACTTATTTTAAGCATGAATGAGCCATATGAGCTAATAAGTCATTTTGTATTAAAACATTCAAAAAGCCCTAGAGTAACAAAAATAAAATTATAAGTTGAACAAATGACTGAGTCACAAGAATTCTCTCTTTGTGGAAACAGAATTTATGATGTCAGTACAGCACCAAATAACTAACAGAAACTACAAAAGGCTAATATTTATATATGGAGCTCAAACTTATACTGATCAGATTATGAAAATGGTAGAAAAAATCCAATCCATTAAGTTAGAGTATAAAAATGAAGGCTTTACTAAATAACTAAGAAGACATGATCTATAAATAAATGTAGGCCTTAAAATACATGGAAGAACTCAATAAGCTATACTGGAACCAGACTTTTTATCAGAGTACATACTTGTTCACAATTGCTAAGATAGTAACACTGACCTAGAAAAAAACAAAACAAAAAAAACAACCTTTTTCTATAGATGTTTACTAAATATTCATTATCTCTAAGCTACATGAAACTAAAAGCTTTCAAAATATGGAGACCTAGTAGAGGAGAGCACAGTCATGTGGGATAAAGATGTGGCATTGCATTCCTTGTTCATTCTGCTATTGGAGTTGTATTGAGGATGTTTCCATTGAGCCTGTTGGAAAGAAACTTAGACCCCAAATATTTTTATTCAACTGCAAAATCCAGTTATTTCCATACAATACCCTGCAGCACATTAAATAAAAAAAGAATAATAACAGGATATCAGCTTACTCATTACTGGTTTTATCTGAACTCCAATTGAAAAAGATGAGTGAGATAATAATAGCTGCCATATAATGGAACTTTGAAGTTGGGAAAAGTGTTTTTAAATATATTAGGTCATTTGATACAATAACCTTGTATGCTAGGTCCTACAGGTATTACTTTCATCATTTTATAGGTGAGAGATTTGAGACTTAGAGGCAGGGATATTCTAGTAAATGTTTACCAAATTTTTACTGGCTTTCAAGAAAAGGAAAAAATATATGTTTGACACAATATAAAGTTTAATGTGTTATCATTCTCCCTATTATTTTCTTAAGTTAGTTAAGTTCTGCAGTCACCAGAACAATAAATCAAGCCCTTGATGTGTACCATTTAAGAGTTTCTGAGGTCTAAATGTTAACACTGAAAATTTAATAATTAGCACAAGCTAACTGGAGCTGGCTCCAGCGTAGCCCAGTAACAAAACTAAAAAGTGTCTGAAGCAGTATTAAAATCTGAGTGTTTTTGGCTTCCCGTTAAGTGCATAATATAATAAAAATGAATTTCTAAAAGCAGAACTTTAAGAACTGTATTGTAACATTCATAATATCTCTAGTACAGATGTTCAGTATTCAGTTGTTTTAGTCATACAACATTTCATAATCCCATTTGGGTAGTTCTTGGCAAAGATAGTGTAGTGGTTTGCCATTTTCTTTTCCAGCCCATTTTATAGATGAGGAAATGGAGGGAAACAGTGTTAAGTGTCTTGCCTAGGATCCCATTGCTAATAGGTACCTTCAGCTAGATTTGAACTCAGGAAGATGAAGCTTCCTGACTCCAGGCCCAGCATTCTATCCAATGGGCCACCCAGTTTCCTCCTAGCAAAAATATTTTGTTACACACACACACACACACACATACACACATTCTCTCTCTCTCTCTTTCTCTTTCTCTCTCTCTCTCTCTCTCTCTCTCTCTCTCTCTCTCTCTCTCTCTCTCTCTCTCTCTCTCTCTCTCTCTCTCTCTCTCTCTCTCTCTCTCTCTCTCTCTCTCTCTCTCTCTCTCTCTCTCTCTCTCTCTCTCTCTCTCTCTCTCCAAAACTTGATTCAAGTAACTTCTACAGGATCTTGATACTAAAATAGTACTATTTTCAACTATCAGTTTGTTGAAGGGTTTTTTTTTCTATTTCTTTGAAAACATTTAAAACAAGGAAATCCAACAATTATCCTGTCTTTGAGTTCACACCCTGCTATGGTGCATATGACCCAGAATGTTTTTGTCTTTTAGACCAAAGATATTTGAAAATAACAATATTAATGATCAAGGTTTTTTTTTTAAATTTTATTCAGTTAGATGATTTAGAATATTTTCCCATGATTACAAGACTCATGTTCTTTCCCTCCACTCCCTCTACCCCCCCTCCCTTATCTTAAATGCAATTCCACTGGGTTTAACATGTGTCATTGATCAAGACCTATTTCCATATTATTAATATTTGCACTAGGGTGATCTTTTAGAGTCTAATTCCCCAGTCATATCCCCACTGACCCATGTGAAAATGATCAAATTTCATAGGATGATGAAGACAATTATTAGAACATGAAAAAAATAACTGATAGAAGGCTCATCACCTTTCCTACCTAGAAAAAGTAGTGAACTCACTTTAGTTGTTTGAGTGATCCAGTTTCACCTGTATTAATATTTAAAATATACATTTATTCCTTTATTTTTCACAGATTCCTCTTACCTCAAACAATCTGCCATTCAGTGTTGAGGAAGCCTTTTAAGGAAAGTGATGGAGGAGTGTGAGGTTTAGAAATGACTTGTGAATTTGGCTTAGGTGAAAATGTCACCCTGAGTCTATAAACAATACTTTGCCTATATTTTAAAATATTTTTTGTATTTTTTTTGACATAGAAGAATGAACCTATTGTTCAAAATTAGTACAATATCTTTCATGTTACTTGTGTAAAGTAGCTGCAAAGGAAATAAAATTTTATGCCAGTTATGTTTGGAGGTATTAAAAAATCTGTCTTTACCTTGTTGTAATAACGTTTGATATTGAAGAAATATTGCTTCTGTGTAAATTAGTTATGAAGAACTTGTGATCTACAGAAAATGCAAGCATGAATCTGATGACTAATCAGAAAGAAAAGCAATATAGTTGGCTCAGGATTTACAGCCATTCCTTTGAAAACTATTTAAAGTTCATTTAAAAAGGAAAAATGAGCATAACATGATATACAGAGGTAATTGCAGAAATGTTTTAACATGGATAAATAGTACAAGTTGTGGAAAGCTTGTAAACCTGCCATATAAAACTGATTATAGCTACAAGCATCTCATGCTGCCTGACAATGAAAAGTGCACCTTATAAAGGCTGTGTTTTTTTTACACACCATTACATTGAAAAGATTTCCATCTTATACCCCCAAATCATACTTATTTGCTGCAAGTAAAAATTCAGAAATTCCCCTCTGTTTATTTTAGTGGCAAATTACTGTTATGTTGGATTTTGCTTTCCTTTCCATTCCCCCCCACTCCAAAGCAAACAAGGAATTGGGTTTTTTGTTCCTTTATTTCTTTGTAAACAGTTAGGCAGTATGCACATTACTGGTTACCCACAGAGATGATGCAGTAATAAAACACTCAGTTTGACACACCCAGCTATTTATATTGACTGACAAATAACTGTACCATACCTGTTCCATCTGTACAAAATATCAACTCTTTTAAAAATAGATTAGAGAATTAGTTGCATGTTATATATGTATGTAATTAAACATGTATATATTATATGCATATGTTATATAATATGCATATAAAACACATATATTCATATTCATATGTGATATTCTAAGAGATGATTAAACTACCTGCAGGATATGTAGTTGAGTCTAGTCGGTTTCTCAAATACAGGTATTATTTAACATCTTCTAAGCTTCCATAAATTTTATCTGATTCATCTGTATGAGAAAAATCTTGGAAATCTTCTAGAGATTCTTCAATTATAGTTAGAATTCCTCATTTATTTAATATTTTATATTCTGTTAGTAGTGTGTCTCTGCTCCTTAACACTGTATAGACTATTGTATAAAGCTGTGAGCCCCTATAAAGCAGGTCTGCTTCTTTACTCAGTTTCCTTTTCCATATACTCCCTTATGAACCAGCTCCAACTTTAGATAGTTAGGGAATAATGGCATAGAAAAATCACCTGGGAAAAGAACTTGTTTGTTTCCCTACAGCAGAGTTAGGAAAAATAGAAAGGAGTGAGAAGGGGGAAGGGTACTGTGATGTTACTGGAACCATGAAAGTTCACTGTTAGTTTTAAGTGGCAAAGTCTTGCATCTTGACACAGTCTTTGAGAAGTTGAATATCTGTTAGAGCCATCTTGGTGAGTGGTAACAGAAGGCAATTCAGAGACCATGAACATTTGAGGTAGAGGGGGAGAACTACAGGTGGAATCAGCCTTAGGAGAGATTTGGAAAGGAAAAGAAGATAAATAGGATATTGTAGCTGTTTGAAAGATTGGAATGTTAAGGGAAGGAGGATCCCCCTTGCTGCTCAGCCTCCCACCCAAGGACTGGGTGGCACAGAAGAAAGAAACCTATTACGTGACAATTCCATGAATATAAAATGCTAAAAATACTGATGATGATCTTTTTAAACTGGTACTGGATACCTTACTGTAAGTGCTTCCAATTGAAAGGAACTGAAAATTGTTATTAACCACATGAGCAGCACAAATAAGGACTGTTAAATAAGCAATTAAGAGAAGTCAAGGAAAGGTCCTTTAAAACTTGACAGTAAGCAAGTTTTTGAAGGGAGCATTTGTGGCATCTAAAGGATATCACAAATTGAATTTAAATGTAGGATCTAGCTCTCTTTTTCATGTGGCAATCTCAAAGGGAATAACTTTTTAAAAAATATTTTACCATAATATTTATACTTAGTGAGCAGTTTCAGATATCAGAAAATGATAATTTTTTTACTTAGTCTGATTTTAAAGTGTTAATATAATTATTTTGTGTGATTTTCATTCCTTATTAGAACCCATCCTCCCACTATGGACATACAGTTCTAATTTTATACTGAAAGTCTTTAAGAAATCTGTCTTAGAAATTTTCTTTATAGCCAGGATTTAAGAAATCCGTTGAGTTTGGTGAAATGAATTGTAATAATATTCATAATTCTATTCATATTTTCTACATTTGTCAAATAAATAGTTGGTAATTAAAGTACTAGGAATTTCATTAAAGTACAATCACTTTTATAGTATAGGATAGAATGGGATAATGTTAGTCTAGAGATATTGATAATTGTAGTATTATTTGTTTCATATAAATTTGGTAATCTTCCTGGACATGTTTTACCTTTCTGTGCCTTAGTTATCTCATTTGCAAAATGGAGGAAGGTTAGATTCAATAATCTGTAAAGGCTCCTATCAGCTGCAATTTATGATCGTCTGGTCTCATGTCACTGTATTAGAGAGGAAAATAAATTAAATATATAATCAACAAACATTTATTAGATATATTCTGTGTACCCAGGCATTATGCTGGTTGCTGGATTTATAAAGCCTGAAAACAAAATAGTGACTTTAAAAAGCTCTCATTCCATCAGGGGAATCAACATGTATTGTAAATACAAAGTAAGTACAAAGTAAAATATAAGGTATTTTACCATTGTATAGGGTGTGGCTAGCAAATGGGAAGATTAAGAAAGGGCTCAGTAGCAAGGAGTCTTTGAGCTGAGTGGTGAGGGTTTGTTTCTAGGGATTCTAGGAATTGGAATTAAGGAGAGAATACATATACTCTAGGCATGGAAGATAACACATGCAAAGACAGAACAGGAACAGGATAGGGAATGTTGATTGTGAGGAAGGACAAACATATGTAGGGATTAAAATTTAGGGGTTTGACTAAAATATGAGAATTTTAAAGTAATATTGTGGTCACCAATTAAGAAATATTATAGCTCAAGTCAAATTACTTTTAGTAGCTTTTATTTACAAAAAGTAAAAGTAGAGAAATGTAAGAAAAGGGTTTAGAAAACATCTAGCCTATCACACTAAATGTTGCTCTGCTGTCCGGCTCAGCCCCGGCAGAGCTCGTTAACCCTCAGTTGGAGGACCCAGTGATGTCTTATGTAAAGGTTCCAGCAAGTCAGCCTCTTCCAGGAGAAGGAGGCCTCTCCAGAACTAATATCTCCAGAAGCCAGTAAGGGAAGGCCAGCTTCTCATTCACCTAAGTCCAAGGGAGAAGATCCAGAAGCAGTCCAAGAGCCAAGGTCCGAAGTTGAAGCCAAGGTCCAAGTCCAAAGCTACCTCCAAGAGGCAGATCACCAGCTGAAGCTCCAAACTGAAGATTCAAGCCGAAGACACCCTGGACAAGAAGTTCAGGACTTTTTATAGTCCTTTTCCTACGTCACTTCCTGTCCCTTCCTCTCTTCACAGGGGCCAATCACAGCTTCCAAATTGCCTAGCACTGCCCAGGGGAGCAGTGTCTGTGGGATCCACCTCTCATCCTCTGAGGGTGTAAATTCTTATCAAAGGATTCACAAGTTTCTGGAGTTGTCACCCATTTTAGTAAGTGACTTGCAATCTCTTTTACTTAGTATTAAGTAGGGGTATTTAAGTTTTTGGTTGATTAACTTAAAAATAGACAAAGAGAATGAAGAATTCCCTTTCACACATCTCTGTTCTCCCTGGCAAGGTAGAAAGAGCATTGTATTTGATATCACAAGACCTCAGTTGATTCTTGCTTGCCTCCTGTGTAACCTTAAATTAAGCAAGTCTTTTGTAGTGTGTAAAATGTAGGGATTTGGTTTATACCTTTTATTTCTAGGTCTCTGATTATGTCACCTTTATAAAGAAGGAAAGAAAGGAATTAGATAAGAAGGATAAGGGATAAGTTAAAAAATGTGTATTTGAGAAAGTAGATTTGAAAAGTAGGGAAATATAGAGCTTTTATGGTAATAAGCATAAAGAAAAAGTTGAAATCTCTCTTGCTGTTTTCACACCCATTAAGCCAACAAGGATCCCTAGTACTTGTGAGAAAACCTTGATTTTTGTCTTGCTCTTGTAGCAACCCACAATTTCCATACATTCTGCATCCAATATCTGCTCTTTCCCTCTCCATCTAAGAGGGAAAACCTCTTTGCATTGGCCCTCATAGACCATTTCATAATTGTTCTTCATCTATTGTCCATGATCTACATATAATACCAGATGATACAGAAGGCAAGGACAATGTGTCTTGGTTTGGGGATGGAGTTCTGATTCAGCACTGGGAGAAAAAGATAAGTGAGGGGAAGGCTAATCGTTATTTACTCTGAATGCCTGTATTGCTGGAAATTGTTCATCCATAACTTGAGAGCCTTGAGAACATTGTTGTTCATAATTGGGATAAGAAAGAGTGCCCTTGGATTCTGTTCCAGCTTTTTTCTGAGATGGAATAGTGAAAGCAACCAGCTCTAAAAGGGAGGAGGGACTTCGAGGAAGAGAGGGCAAAAAGATAATATCTGATTCTTTGGTCTCCTTCCCATTTGATACAACTTACCATTTGTTTCTTTCCTTCTTAGTGCCTATTGTAGTACCCCATATATTACACAGATCAGTCAGTATTTGTTAATGTTCATAATTGTTATTATCTTTATCAATCTGTCCTGTAGTGTAGACTGTATGTACATCTACTTTGTAGAAAAATTTGTTTTGTGTTTATTCTCTGTGTATTTGTTCAGCACATATGCATATTTATGTATCTATACTATGCATAATGTATAGTATACATTAATATATTCCCCAATACACCCTTACATATATTCTACTGGTCCTCTCTTTATTCCTCACATGTGGTACTGTCTCCTGCCTCAGTGCCTTTAAATTGGTTGTCTTCCATGCCTAGAGGGCACTTTTTCCTCTTCTCTGCCTTCTTTCAAGATATAGTTCAAGCTCTACTTTACATAGTCTTTCTTGATATTCCTAACTGTTATTACCTTCCCTACCTAACTGCTCTGTTCAATACCACTATATAATTCTACTTTGTAGAATAATTTTTGTGTTTATTCTGTATAATATATTTTATGTATATCTGTACTTACATGTAGATATGCCTAGATACATTATACATATTTGTATATATAAAATATCAGGTCTCCCTCAATAGAATTAAAGTCCTTGAGAGTAAGAATTTTTTAATTATTTGACTACCTAGCATCTAGCACAGTGCCTAGCATACTAGGTGATCAATAAGTGCTTGTTGATTGATTGAATTAAATTAAGGTTCTTGTAGCTGAAAACTATTCTGTGTTTATATTATTTATTTTTTGAGCTCAAGTGCAAAATTTTGCATTTTCACTCATGTTTCATTTTGTTAGCTTTACCCTAGCATTCCTGCCTGCTGAGATCTTTGTGATCCCAATTTTGTCATGCTCTAATAGCTTTTACTTTCAGATTTTTCATCCACAAATTTTATAGATATGGAAGTTCTTCCTTCATTTAAGTCATCAGTAAAAATATAGAACATATTAAAGGTAAGGAGAGTTCCCTTTTAAGTTGCCATATCCTCATTAATCAGCACAACATTCTTGGGGTCTTATATATGGTAACTAGTTCTGGACACATCTAATTGTACTATTTTATTTGCTTCCCTCCATCTTTATTCATTCATTTATTCACCAGGCATTTATTAAGTACTTACTGTGTTTAAGGTATAGTATCAGGCATTAGGGATACAAAGATAACTAAAATTAAGTAATAATACAAAGCTACCACTTTAAGGATGGTTATGGTTAGGATTATAGTTGGGCAGGGAGGGTGGCAGTTGGCATGCATTGCAAACTGCCAACTTTTAGGTATTTACGTCTAACAATATTACCTATCTAGTTGTAGCACTAATGCCTTTTAATTTATGTAAAGAGAAGAAAGTATGAGGTAAAGATATTATTGACTAAGAAGTATTTCCATAGTTATTATTCCTCAGAAGTCACTTATGTGGCTGATTCAATTTTTTTCTTTAGAACTAAAAAACAATTTAAATAAATCATATATCTGTTATGCAATTTCAGCTGTTTGCTTTTTCTAAATAAAATGTGGCTTGAGTTGTGTTAACAGATTGCTTTTATTTTTAATGAATTAAGCCTTTAAGATGAAAACTGTTAACATAATTTAATTTTTCTCATGAAAGAAAGACTTTCATAATCTGGTCTGATTAAGAAAAGAATTGGCTTTTTAAAAAAAGAAAAAAGAAAAACTTTGTTTGGAAAAGTAAAAAAGTTACCCAGGCAACCTGTATATGTTATCAGTACACAGATTAATCATCACCAGCATTAATCACTGTCATCAGTTATCTAAGGAAGGTGACTAAAGAACAACCTATGTCATTATCGTTCAGTCATTTTTCTTACAAATCAGTGTGCTACAATAGATTTATTTTCTGCAATCGTGATAATTAGAAAATTAAAACTAAATAAAGCAGCAAAAATGTTTAAAGAAAAAAAATAAATCCTTTTAAAACCTTCAATCTACTCTTGTCTCTCTTTCTTCCTCACCCTACACCCAAAATGAGGAAAGGTCCTAAACCTTGTAATCAATAAACTTTATATTGGGTTGTATTTCAAATGAGGAAGGATTAGCATCGGACCTCATAGTTTTATTTGTAGGTAACCTACCCTCCAACTTAATTGCAGGTAAATTACTGGCCAGTGTAAGGTGGTACAATACTGTTGAAAGAACTATAAACAGCATATAGGTGACCCTTCTGAATATAATGTCACATTAACATTTTTGAATGTATTGAAGAAAAAATTATATATTTTTTAATGCTAAAGTTCTTTTATGACCAGCTATTAACCTGTGAGGGAGGGTTCTTATCTTCTTCGTATCAAACACAAATGTATGTAGCTCCAGCCACTTTAGATTCATGAAATTAAATGTCATGAGAAAACAAAATCTCCATCACTTTTCATTTTGGTTGTATAATTTTAAGAAAAATAGAGCTAACAGTTGTGGGCATTATACACTAAATTGAAGTCATTTTTAAAAATATGTTTTATATATAAATATATATGTATATATAAATATATAAATACACACACACACACACACACACACACACACACATATATATATATATATATATATATTTCTTTGGGAACAGCTTGGGAATTAAATTTCTCATTTATTAATTAAATTCTCATCAAGAATATAGGTACTTAAACTAGTGTATCAGAAATAAAAGTTTTAGGATGCTGTCCTTCAGTGAGATTGCCCAGCAAATATAACCATTCTTTGGGGGGTGTGGGGTTAGAGGAATTTCAATTATTATAAAGAATTTATTTTTATATTAGGTGCCATTCTGATGAGTTAGTTTCTTAATTCTTTTGTAAATTTCTTAAAGCATGTTCAAAATTTATATTAGCATCCTAACCTGTCAATTAAATTGCTATCATCCTAAGTTGAATTAGGTGATTAGTTAATTTTGAGTTCTGATCTAGCTTCTTTTGTCTTTCTAGAAGAAAGAGAAAACATTGTGTAGTGCATTTGAAAGTAAATTACAGTCCTTTATTCTTCATGTTGAATTAAAACCTGTTACATTCTAAAGTGTGAGACAATAAAGTGTATATAGGGAAACCAAACTTTGCAAACTTTGCCATTTAGGAGAGTAAATTAGTTCAGGATGAAAGACTACAATAAAATTAAATGGATACCTATTTTTTTTAGTTAGTTCAGTTATGCAGCTCTGTTTGATAGGTAATTGATTAGGTCAGACTATTAAACCATTTAGCCTGGCATGTACATTGTGTGTGGCAATAGGAACCCTACTGTGAATTGGAGTGTATTAAATAATCTTCAGGAAGTTTAACAAAGAACATGTGAATGTCCCAAAACTTGAAGCAAAGCATGTTTGTTCCAAACACAGTTGCTTTGCCTGGGTTTTGCCCATCAAATTAAAGAAACTCTAATCTTGTATTCAGCAGCTGGGTTTGTGCAATATTTTTTTCCTTCTTGGAGGGGTTAATTAGCCTTCTTTCAAAATGTGGCCTATTTAGCTGTAGATTCACATGATTCAACCAGAGCTAGCTGTACAAAGCAGAACCGTTAACAGGCGGGTGTGTCCAACTGCTTAATTAGCCAGAATAAAAAGGTCCTTTGTCAAACAAGCATCTGTTGCTCGTGACACACCTGACAGCCACATTAGGCAAGGATGACTAGACTGAAATTGTGCATGTCTCTCCTGCAATAATATACAGCTCATTTACATATGAGCTACATCACTGACAAACTGCAGGGGTTTATTTAGCTTATCAAAATGGATTAGTGTGACTGTATTTGTGACTGATAAACAAATATCACTTGAAAGGAGTACTGTGAAGGAACTAAACTAACTAAATTACTCCCAAACATAAACAAAGTCTCAGAAACAACTGCTGGATGAATAGAAATGCCTAAAATATAAAGACAAACCATTGCATGTTATCTCTAATAAGAAACCTGTTAACACACTAAGGCATTAATTTCATGTGGGTAAACCATGCATTACAGAAATGCTGCAAAGAAACCCATATCCTTTGAATCTAACTATTTTAAAACATTGGGATTAAATGATCTTTTTGGCAGAGGGGTTAAATTCCCCAAACAGGAGTTAACATTTTAATTGATCTGCTGTTAAATCAGCTCATAGAATTAATCAATGAAAATGCTCCTGGCAGCATACTTATTATGGATTTTATTGCTGTTTCATTTGGAAAGGGGTATAGTTACGACTTCAGTATGGTAGATAAGATGCTTATTTTTTTAGAAATACTAAGCAAAATATTTTTGATTGATATTCCAAAAGATACAAACACATAGACAATTGAAGTTTGACCCAATAAATCTGGGTTCACATCCTGGCTCTGCTATTTGTTATACTTGTGTGATTCTAGGCAAGTCATTTACCCTCTGAATCTGTTCATCTGTGTAGGGAAGGGGGTTGGATTAGATGATTTTTAAAGTCCTTTCCAGTTCAAAATTCTCTGCTCTGTATTCCCCAGGCTATAATTTGTGAGTAATGTCATCCTTAAAAGGTTGTTTCCTACCACTCAAGTTTTAATGCACCCAATTTAACTTTTCATATCTGGTCCTACTCTATAAAATGAAATAAAGCAAAAAGAATTGTACATGGCCTACAACAAGGCTTCCTTTTGCCTTTCTCCAAACCATCCTCTGCAACACTGCCAAAGTAATCTTCCATGAACACTCCCTTACTCAAAAATTCTTGTAGAACTGTATTGTCTCCAGGCTCAAATATTGTCTCCTCAGTTTGCCGTGAAGGCCCTTCAGAACCTGGTTCCCACATTATTTTGGCAACTAATTGTCAAGTGAACTGGAAAGATGAAAAACTAGAAGGAGGAAAATCAGTTGGAACACTATTACACTAGTCTAAACAAGAGAAGAACAGGACGGTGATTATAGAGTTAGGATAAAGAGCTCTCTGAAGGTAGAAGTGAGGACTTGGTGACTAATTGGATATGATTGTAAACGAGAAAGAAAGTGATAAATGAGATTATGAACCTAGGTGCCTAGGAGAATAACCATTCCCTTAACAAAAATTAAGAAACTTAGATGAGGGGAAGGTTCAAAGGAAAAGATTACAAATTTCACATTTAATGTGGAATTGTCCAACTAAAGTGAAAATATCTAGCCTAAAGTTTATAATTTAGGCCTAGAGTTCAGGAGAGACATTGGGGCTCTATGTATTGATTTGGGAATTATGTGTATTGATATAATAATTAAATCCTCTGGATTTGATGGTATCCCAAAAAGAGATGGAGTATAAAGAGATAAGAGAAACAGGCTCTGGCAGAGCCATGAAATACATGAAGTGAACAACACTCTAGCCAATGAGACTGAAAAGGGTAGGAGTGTTAGCAGAAAAACTCAGTGTCCCAGAAGCCAAGTGTTCAAATGAAGGATGGTGGCCAGTAAACTGTCAGAACTTAGAGAGCCAGGAAAGGAGGATAAGGACCAAGAACAACTTTTTAGATTTAGCAGTGGCAACCTTGGAAAGAGACATTTCAGTGAATTGGTGGAATCCGGAAGCCTGATTGCAGTTGAGAAGTGAGTGGGTGGTGGAAGTAGAGGCAGTGAGAGTGGGTGACTCTTTCTAGGAATTTGGCAGTACAAGGAAAGAGAGATGGAAGAATAGCTTGAGGAATTGGCAGTCAGTTTAAGGTTTTTAATAGGGATAGAGGAGATGCCTGGGTAGAAAAAACTAGTAGAAAAGGAAAGACTGAAGCTTAATGAGAAGGAAGAGAATTAGTGGGGCAAACTCCCCCAAAAGAAAAGGGAATAAGAGACCATGAACACAACGAAGGTTGTGCTCTGAAGGCTTAAAAGGTTGAGCCACTTCATCTTCAATGATTAGAGTAAAGAGAGAATGGTTGATGATGTTGAGCATTTGCAAGGTATACATTAAGGGTATCAGGCAATTCAGAGTGAATGGCTTTGAAAAAGGAGGTGGGGAAGGCAGCTGGGATTTGAGGGAAGAGGTTTAGAATAATAAGGCAGGGGAAATTAAAGGTTGTAGACAAGGGAAGAAAAAAAGATTGCCAGGTAGAAGTCAATGGACCAATTGAGATCAGATGACATGAATTTATAGGCCCAGTTGGCAATATTCATGCAACTTGACCCAGTGGCATTCAATATCAAGAGAGAGGAAGTGGGCAAATTAAGAATTGATATCTGGAGTTATTTCCATTTTAAATTTATAATCCAGTTATTTAAAGAGAAAAAAGTGAAGTAAAGGAGCTGTATTCTATTGAGAGAAAAATGCCAGAGTGACTGGAGGAAAAAGAATAGGTTTAGGAGAAGAGAGGATGAGAGTTAAAGAGAGGAGATTCTGACAGAAGCATTGGAATTTTATAGTTGAAAATCATCCAGAAGGTATAGTTTATGATAATGAGATCTATGATAAGGCCACCCTGTAGGTAGCTGAAGTAAAATGAAATTGTAGGTCTTGGGTATTGAAGAGAACGATGAGCTTTAATTTTAGAGCATTTGCAGGAAAATAAAAATGTGAATTCTGAAATCCCCAAGTGGAAGAGTAGGAGGAATGGTGGAAAGGAAAGCTAAGGTTGTCAGTGAAATCTTTTAAAAAGGAAAGGTAACCTGACATCAATACATTACAGCAAAAAGGTTCTAGATGGCATGATGGATTTGGATCAAAGAAATAATAGAAGATGAGAGGTTGAAATAATGGCAGGATAGGGAGTAATAGTGAGAAGCAAGCAGTATTAACACTCATTGACCAGGGATGTGTAGTAGTCATTAAAGAAATCAGATTTCCATTTTAGAAGATGGAATGAATACATGAGAACTGGAGTTCCATAGTGTTAGACCCTCTGGTTCCTTTAGTTCCTGGAGTAGCTATATCATCAGTGAATCCAAGTCCCTTTGCATTTAAGCCACTGATTGTCTCTGGCTCCCTGAGATTCTTTGTATTATAGAAGAATAGGCTCATGTTTCATGGCTTCAGAGAGTGCTGGGAGTGTTGGGTAACAGTTGCAAGAGTTTTATTTAAGCTTGAAATAAGGAAAAGCTGTATAAGAATCAGAAGTCTAAAAGTGGAATTAGTTGCTGCCCCAGGAAATAGTGGAATTCTATTCACCTTAGATTTGTAAGCAAATACTAGATGATCATACGCTGGAAATTTTTTGGAGGGATTGCTTATTCATATGTGTTGTACTGATGATGGTTTGTGGTCCCTTCTTAGTTCTGAAACTGTGGTTTTGCAGCATGGAACTTGTAACATTTCTGAATGACTTATGTACTTTTTGATAGAAAGTTATATACAGATGCTTAAGAATCATGATTCTGTGGCATGTTGTTAACTTCTAATTTTGAAGTGTAGAAGTAGACAGCTGGATAAAACAGTAATCTGTTCCTAATACTTTCTGTTAAAGTCATACTTAGTAATAGAATTAGGGGACTTATTGCAAGGGTTTTTAGTGACATAATGCTAATTTTTGTCTTGTGGAATTTTAATTTTTTAAAATTTATATATTTGGTGTAAACAGTAAGGTTTAGCAAGTATGATACCAGGGTTGGTAAGGCTCTCTCAGGTAGCTATTGGCTGGTCAATGATATGAAGGGAAAGATTTTGCTAGTGGTGAAATGAGGTTGCCAGCCAATAGTGAAGGAAATAAGAGGAGCACTTTTTATTCAAGTGACTTTATTTCTGGAAACTCACCAACCACAGCTTGAATGTTGCCACTACTGCTGCCAACTTGAATGAGAAACAATGTAGTTGGCTTCCCTCCATATCTCAAGTGGACCAAAGCAATGGAGACCATCATAGATAGAGAATTCAGGGAGAAGAGAGTTACAAGAAGCCCATATGAAGTTCACATCCACTATTTGTGTTTGACTGCAGCATTCTCCAACCAAAAGCTCCTGTTATAATCAGTTTTCCTTCTCCAGCAGTAGAAAGAAATAACAAAGGCCATTTATTCAGAAAGGGAATAGGTCAAGTGTGCCACCCTCTGGACCTATTTTATTTTTTTATAGAACAAGTGGGAATTGATGCTTTAACTTCAATGGAAATTTTATGTCATTGATATGAGTAATTTATTCATCAAGTGTAGATCATGTATGCCTCATTATGTGTTCTCCCATAGACCTTCCTTGGAGAATCCATCCAAAAATCTGGAACCTTTCTCTAGGGCAGGGTTTTCTTAGCCTTTTTTGTGGTCATCGACCCTTGGGAAGCCTAGTGAAACCAATGGACAATCTCAGGATAAAATTTTTAAATGTATAAAATAATATGCATAGAGTTACATAGGAAACCAATTATATTGAAATAGTAATCAAAATTTTTTAAAATCAAGTTCACAGATCTCAGGTTAAGTAAGAATTTCTGCTTTACTCCAGGTCTTTTTACATTTAACAATGTAAAATTTGGTCTGTTCATCTGTTATGCTTTATTCTTGCCACACAGGCAGTCCATCTTTTCAGTTAAGATATTTTTGAATGATAACATTTACACAATTTTTTGTCCAATACTAGAAATATTCTTACTATCCTTCTTGTGCCTTCTATGTGTCTCTCCATTGCCCTTTGGATAACCTACAATTTTCACTCTTCAGAAATTGTGACATTCAATTACTTGTTACTCATACAGTAGCACTAGAGAACATTTTGATTGAAAAGATTTTCCCACAATGGAGAATGGCTCGATATGGGTAAAGTCTATATAATTTCTCAAAGCAAGCCAGGGTATTCTCTTCCTCTCATTGAATTTTGAGTCCAGCTTATAAGCCATCTTCATGAAGTGCCTAGCTGAAATAGCAATAAACACAGTAGAATATTTTTCCTTTGAAGGGTAGAAGTTACTGTTTCTGTTTTTGTATCCCTTTTACTCAAGCATAGCTAGTTACATATAGTAGGTAATTTGTAAATGCTCCCCACCTTTTGCTCCTGGTCCCCTGTAGCCACAAATACTAAAGCTTCTCTTTGCTTTGTAACTATGACCAAAGACCATGTTTCCTTGTGACCAATTCTCAGCAGTCCTCTCTGCCCTGGAGCTATGATCTAGAATTGCATGTGGGCAATACTGTTGCACATCAATGAAAGTTGAACCCAGTGCCAACAAAGGACCCCTTGCAGTCTATTTCTGACCAGTTGTCCAACTCATTTGCTGTCTATGGACTGAGAGCTCCTAAAGCTACTGCTGCTTTGTGGCTCCTTGTTGCTGCCACTGAGTTTGTGGGTCCTTGACTGGCCTCTATTTTGGTACCACAAAAGACATCCTGCTGACCTCTTAAGTTTTCTTAGGCTGGAAAAATGTCCGACCCCACCTTTTCTTGATTTTTCTCTTCCAAAATTTGATTTGAAATATTATTTTAAAGTTGTTTGGAGGGGAATGTTAAGAGAATGTAACTGAGTGGCTCCCCCAACCTACCATTTTGACTCTACAGCCTAAAAATACTTTTTGAATAAATGTAGATATTAATGTACCACTCAGTTTTCCAACTGCATTTTACATCCATTTTGTTTTTCCTACATGTATTGTTATGGTTGAATTCTTTTGAGAAACTATAGATCTCATTAAGACAACACTGTAATATATTAGGACTGGATTCATTCAGCACAAAAGTACCACCAAATTACTCATGGGATCATCTATACAACCTAATTACCTATGGGGAATCATTTCTATTTGGAACTTAGAAGACTGATCTTCACAGACCTCCCTCTTCTTTGCTTTGCTTCTTAAGACCAAATAATTATCCAACAAAGTTATTTGTGGTTTCACTTAAATGAATACAGTGATCCCTCACCTATCATGGGAGTTATGTTCCAGAGACCCCTGCAATAAGTGAAAATCCACAAAGTAGCAGCATTATATCATATACATATATGTATATATGTGTGTGTGTGTGTGTGTGTGTGTGTGTGTGTGTGTATGAATTATAAACCCTTCCTACTCTTCTATAAACCTTTTCCACATTCTTATTAACCTTCAGTCACTGAGCCAATCAGTGCCCAGGATACAGAACACAGCTTTGTGGTTGATCACCTTTCATCCCATCAGCTATGTGTGCTCTGATAAGTGTAACTCCATGATACAGAATGAGATTTTTTTTTAAAAGCCCAAGATATAGTGAGGTCGAGATAAATAATCCACTATATGGCAAGAGACGACTGCATTATGCAGTTTTAACATAGGCATGAGAAACTCCTGATTCAAGTAGAGTGCTTATTTTTAAGACTCAGTTTTTGCTGTCCTGGTTCAAATGTGTTTTTAAATCAATAATAAACAATAGATCTTATATTTTTGTATGTTTTACTAAATTGTGTGACCATAAAATGTAGTATCATGCAGAGAAATGTTCATGGAAGATTGCTTGTCCTCTTCTTTTGTTTTATTAATAATACCCTCAAAACATTAAGATTTGTTCTCTTTCATAAGGATTTTATGAATTTCAGAAAGTAGATATATGCCATAGGTCAATCTTGACAACAGGCGTTTTTCATCTATTTTGTTTTTTCTAGATGAATTTCTAGGGTGAAATTGTTTAAAATCTTTTATTTTGGGGTGGTGAGAATAGGTGATAGCATTTGGATAAGCATCACACCAAGCTGTACTAATGTGATTCCTCTCAACCTTATGACCTGCTCAGTAACAAACCTAAGCACAGAAATCAATCCCACCACTCACACACGCACACACACATATTTGACCCAAGTCTCTCTGGTTCCACTTTATTCTCTGATACCTACAAGGATACACATTCACATTTCATTGGACCTAAGAAAGGTAAACTGTGGCCACCTTTGATTTTCAAATATTTGCCAGTTCTTTTCCATAAGGACATACCTCCCAGCCCATACAGTTGTATTTTTGCCTATGGTACCATGTTTTTTGTTTGTTTGTTTGTTTTTAACAGAACAGGCCCATTAATCTATTGGGGTTATTTTATATTCTTCCTGGGATGCTACCTCTGAATCTTACATCTTGATTTTCAACTTTGAAGAATCTATTGTGATTCTCAACTCCAGAAACCAGTCCATTATCTTTATGTTGTTATATTCCTACCTCTTTTGCATTTTGCTTGTTTGACCTTTGGTAAGTTACCAAAACTCTCAGGGTTCTAAGCAATTGCCTAAGGCCAAAAGTTATAAATCACTTGCCATTCGGCCTTGGTAGAGGGACTTTTCCTTACCAAATGTTCCTTACAGCAATGAAATTAACTATACAGACAAAAAAATTATATAGTCAATTTTTTTCTTATGTGGTTTAATGCTAGCTATATTCAGCACTATGTTCTAAATGAAGATATTCTTACTATAAAGGAATGAGTCATCTGAGTAGACAATCTTTTGACTTCTTTCACAAACCCAAGCCATTTTGGCCAACATTTTTTTGTACCTTTGCTCGCCTTTTCAATTAAATTACAGAGTATCAAAGTATATGTTAATATGGTTTATAGAATCTTATAAAAATTCCCTTCCTTCCTACACTGTAACAGAAGTTGGCATATAATATTCCGTTATCTTTATCATAGCCTTTTTTGCTTATTCATTATGATTAATCTAAGACATGATCAGCAATTAGCCCATGAAAATGCTGTTTCTTATTGCACTTTGTGCACATGATGAAATCAACTCTACCATCTCCTTTTTATGCTTTTTCCAAGAAAAACCTGTGAGCCATCTTTCAATTTAACTGTTACTTCCTTTTGTCCATTTATCATAAGAATATCAGTACGTATATGTTTTAGTTTTTCCATTAGTTGTCAATTTGTGGATCCCTGGACAAAGATCTACCATTTAGAATGCTAGGAGTTAGATATTCTCGACGTGAAGTATCACTTGGCCTGTGGGCCACATGCGGGTCACAAGTGTGGTCTAAACCAGATTAAAATGGAGTTCCTATCTGACTTTATTATGTTGATGTATTAATAAAACATGTTTTATATAATTTATAGATTACAAATAATATATTATAAAACATATGTATATAAATATGCATGTACATATATACATATCTATATATACATGTAAATATGTATGTATATTTCTCTAAATTAATATGTGACCTGCAAGGCTCCTGTTTCTACCTGAGTTTGACACTATTGTTCTAGATAATGTTTATAGTTTCTAATATCTAAATTAAAAAAAAAAGATAAAATGAACAAAAATAAGTTTCCATGGCCAAAAACTAATTCACCAGTAGCGAGTCATATGTGTAATGGTGATGAGCCCCTTTGTACTTGATTCGAATTGGTCCACAGAGAGCAGAAAGTGTATTATTAGCACTAGTGTTCTCAAAGTCTTTCCAGCCCAGTAGAGGTTGTCAAAACTTTTGCTCTGTTGGTGAAACCTTTGACAACCCAGGTTCACTTTCATATTACAATGAGGAATCTGTCGTATTTTTATAGGAGTGAGAAATATGAAGTTGTTATTTGTGAAGCTTTCATCCTAATTCTGTGGCCCCATTTTACAAAATTTGAGTAGCACTAGTCCATGTTCTTATGCTAATGAAGAGTGAGTTTTATGCATGAAATACTGTCACCCATTAGTAACATAATGTTTATTGAATTTGAATGGAATTCTCAAACATTTTTAGGCAGCTCTGTGGTTCCAACTCTGTAGTCTGAACATATTTTTTAGGTATTGAAAAATTCCACATTGCTTCCGTTTCAACTTAATCCTTAAACAGTTGTTTCCTGTTGCAGTTTTTTTGAAAGGCAGTATATTTGGAGTTACACATAATTTCAAATATATGCTCTGATGTTTACTAACTATTTAACTACAGTAGACCACTCTCATTTAACTCTTTATTTTTTCTGTAAGATGGGGATGATAATTCATTAGTAAGGAAAGTTCTTTGGAAATTGGAATTACTCTATACATGTCATTTTCATATTTTCTTCTTCACTTATTTCCTTTTTTCCCTCTTTAATAGTTTAGGATCATTCATAACAAAAGACAACAAGAATATCTGATAAATCAAACTTTTGTCACTAATGAAAGGATACAGGTGAAAGAAGACTAGAATGGGAAGTCAGGAGACATTCATTTCAGACCTGATTCTGACACTAGCTAGCTGAGTGATTTTAAATAAGTCCTTTCCCTTCTTTTGGCTTAGATTTCTTCATCTGTAAAATGAAGGATACCAAAAATTATTTCTAGCTGCAGAATTTTATGAATTGGTAGAAGAGACTAGCATTCAAATTATGAGATTGCTTGCACTGCTATTGAAAATGGTTATTATTTTTTCCTCTTAAAAAATGATTCTAAAGGGGACAGCAGGGTAGCTCAGTGGATTGAGAGCCAAGCCTAGAGACAAGAGGTCCTAGGTTCAAATCTGGCCTCAAGCACTTCTCAGCAGTGTGACCCTGGGCAAGTCACTTAACCCCCATTGCCTAGCCCTTACTACTATTCTGCCTTGGAGCCAATACACAGTATTGATTCCAAGATGGAAGGTAAGGGTTTAAAAAAATGAGTCTAAAAATTGATGTTTACAGAAATTTTCAAAAATGTATAACACGATGTAATATTGTTGTTCTGCCATTACTGAAAGCATTTTTTTGCAGTAAAGAAAAATATATCATAATCATAAATATAGATTTAGAATCTGAGGGGATTTTAGAAATACATGATACTTCCTTCATTTTTAAAACAGGTAATAGTACAAAGAAGTTATGTCATCTGCTCAAGGTCATACAGTTAGTAGTGAAATTGCTGTTACTTAAATCTAGGTCTCTAGTTGAATGAACTTTCCGCTTCACCAATTTATCAAGTTGTATAACCCACTGACATTCTGAAAACATAAAACTCTACCCATAATGAGTGATTTATTTCAGGTTGCATTAGATTAGATTAGATTCAGTGCCATCTATTGAACACAAACTAACAGGAACATCTTTAAACATTTCCTTAATCACAGCCCTCAGTGTAGAATAATAAGATTATGTGTGCTAGATTAATAACTTTTAAAAATTTGCTTTTATTTTATGACCTTCATGCCCATAAGAAGAGATATTCTATTTTAATGTTGTGGGATGGATGTTTTTTTATACTTCTTTACAAAATGATGATCTGTATAGTGAAAATGACCAAACAGCATGAATACCTAATTAAATGGCTATTAATATTTATATTTGGAGGTCTAAGAGATTTCTTTTTTCCCTGGATGTAGGGATTAGAATGTAGATAGATAAGAGAATGTAGATAAATTAGAATGTAGATAAATATTTTCTTTTAAATATTAGAGAGCAGTCTTGGAAGGAAAGACATTTTCAACTTGATTTCTGATTTCATTTTTTTTAGAAACCATCATGCAGACATCAGAGACTGGGTCGGACACAGGTTCGACAGTGACTTTACAGACATCTGTGGCTGGCCAAGCAGCAGTGCCCACTCAAGTAGTGCAGCAAGTACCTGTACAGCAGCAGGTAAAAGTTACTTCTTGTTACTAAGGCATGATACTCATCCGCGTGGCATTGCTATAATGTATTTTTAAGTAGAGGGTTGCCAAATCAGTGCCTTTAAGAACTGCTGGGCAAACTTCCCTTATTTGGTGCTTAAGCAGGTATGGCCTCAGAAATTTTTTCTAGCCAAGATTATTTCCTGTCTTGGAGCATTTGAACACTTTAAAAACATAAAAATATCATGTTGTGCTTTCAAAAGATAGTTTTAGCAAATAATTTTTTTTGTATTATGAAATATTGAAGTTGTTGAAATTGAAGGGCAACTTTCTCTTTAAGATAGTTAAAATTTAAGTGGATGGACACTGATTGGGAGCAAAGATTTTTCCTTTCAGTTTTGTACGGTGTTTAAAAAACAATGCCTTATTCGTTATGGTTGTCAAATAATACTTAACAAAAACAAATCTACCTCTCATGTGTGATCTTCTTCATTCTATTTTTAAATGTGAGAATAGTTTTTTTTTTTAACTTTAAAATGTTTATTATTTGTCTTGTTTGAGAATTTGAGGTGCTGGCCAAATTATGTCATATATACTAGTATATTTGCATGAAGATATTGAACACTTTGGTCTGTCATTTCTTATAAAGTGTTGAGGAAGTAAGAGGGGAAATCCCTATAGCCCAGTATCAATTTGAATGTTTGGTTTGAATATAATATCTCAATATCAGGCGTATGTAATTTAGTACTATTCCTGTAATTGCATGTGCATAGCTGGCAGAAATCATCTTTTTCTCAGAGGGAGAGAATGTCAGAATCACATTCTTATTGGCAGGAATGGAAGGAAAGGGGGGAAAGAAATATATTTTTGTCTTAGTAAGAAAAGGTGCATTACCATTATTTTCAATTTATGGGGGTTGGGGTTTTTTCATCACTAATGACTTATTCCTATTTTTTAAATAAAGAATAATTTTTAAAGAGATTTTCTTAAAGTTCCTATAGGTTTTAGTTTTAGGGGTTTTTTTGGACATGCCTAATGTCAAAACTCTGAAAAAAATTGAAATTAGTGAAATAATCTTAGAACTTATTCCAGAGAGAGTTGGCACTGTCTAATCCATAAAACAAGAAAAAATAGTAGCCAGTCAGGATCTTTCATTATCATCTTTTACAAAGAGTAACAGTGAAATGTTATCATTCCTACTCAACCTATCTGTTCACTTTTGCTCTCTTTTTCAAAAATTAAAATGATCAATTTTTATTTTGGCTACTGAATATTCTGCTCAGACCCTTGATTCAAATGCTCTCTGTCCCTGTGTTTTTACTGCTTTGGTGTGAAAAATAAATATGGCAGGACTGATCATCTATCTAGATAAATATAATTGGCATCTGATATGAGAAGCAAAAGGTGAAGAGAAGAGTGGTGATAACTGACTTAAATTTTCAAAGCAATATTATCTTGTTAATTGGTATTATTTCTATTTTATAAAGAAAACAATACTCAGAGAGGTCAGTTGATTTGCCCATGACCGTACAACTATCATATGTCAGATTTGGGATTTAACCCCAGTTTTTTCTAACTCCACTTAATTCAGTATACCAAATGTTTCAAATACATAAATTTTTTAGTCTTCAAAACTAAATTAAAATGTCATTGGTAAATATTTAACAAAATTAATAAAAAATACAGTAGAACACAGATAATGTTGATATGTGGTTTTCTAAGTCTATATGCAATTGGATTTAGTTGTTCTCCCACCTCCACCTTTCTATTTGAATTTGTCACTATTGTACTTTACTGCAATATATCCTAGGCCAAATGGGCTACAAATGCTCTAATTATCTTAATTTGATCTACCACACATAGTTAAATGAGACTTTTTCCTTTTCTAGCATATCATCCTTGTTAGAGGCAAGAGTCTTAATGGAGTGAAAGAGATATAAAATTACTGTTATAGTTTCCATGTCCTCAGGTTGACTTCTTCCCTTAAGCCTTTGTACTTGCTTTAGTTTCCATTGAGGATAAAGAGGGAACTCTTCACTATTATATTTCACATATTGTTTATATGACCTTTTCCTGGAAATTACTTGTTACTAATTTTCCAGTTTTATTTGGAAACTTTTTCTTCCATGTTTTATTATCCTTGCTTTTCCCTAGCAAAGTAACGTGTAACGTATTTAAAGCCTTCAGAAGTTACCCCTGTAGATGCAAAATGTCTATCACAAATGAGATTAGCTTTGTATTAATGTCTCATGGCCTCATACCATATCTACTATTGTCAATGCACAGATGCTGCGTTGAATTTTCAAGCTTTAGGGGAGTATCTTCACAACTGTAAGCCATTGTCAGTAGCTTATGTTGGATTTCAAAATGGTTGTGTTGTGCTGTCTAATGGTAGTTCTTTGTATATTCACTCTGATTTTCCTAGGACATGAAATGACTGTCTTGAAATTTAATTAATTCTATTTCCTCTCTAATTTGTTTTTCATACCTATGCCTTGGGAAGATTTGATATTGATCATATTATTCCTCTACCCAAAAACCTTAGGGGGCTTAGTTTTGGGATTCTGAATATCCATAAATTTTTAAGGTTCCAGTGTGCTGAATTGCTATTTGCTCAGTTTCTTAAAAAGAAACCAACTCCCAAACTCTGGATGATTAAAACTACCACAAAAAAGTTCAGCAATCATCTTGGCCTATAGATAGACTCTGTGACAAGGAAATCACCTTAAAAGACTGATATATATTAATTTAAGGTCGCCAAGGAATTCAGCTATGTAATTCCTAAATGAAAACTCAAGTCAGCAGTCAACCTTTTATGGAGTTTTTAATTACAAACAGGAGGAAGAAAGGCATTAGAGAGAGAGAGAGAGAGAGAGAGAGAGAGAGAGAGAGAGAGAGAGAGAGAGAGAGAGAGAAAGGGGAGAGAAGGGAATAGGGCTTAAATAACCCCCTCTGTTTAGGCTGGGCCAAAAGGCCCAAGCCCTTAGAAAGCTGAGGCAAAGAAAAAGAGGTCAGTCCCTATCACTCACGTGACCAAAACGGAGAAACAGTCTCAGCCACCTCCACCTCCAGCCTCCTTCAGAGCAAAACTTCTCAGAGCACAACCTCTCAGACTCTCCAGTCCTCAGACCTCGATATCTTTAAGGAAACCATCTAAGTTCCCTCCCCTCAGTTCTCACATCTACCAATCACTGTCCATGTCTTCCCTGTGCCAATGGTGGCTCTAGCTTAACCCAGGACCACCCAGAGGTCTGTGGCTTTGCACATGTATGTTGAAGGTCATATTCTCAAATAATTAAATCTTGATCCTTTGCTGCAGCCCTTCCTAAATCCTTTTACTCTGAGTAGGGTGGAGATTGTATTTTCCAAGACCTGGTTCTGTCATTCCACGTATCTCTATTGTATTAATTCTAAAATCAATCATGACTCAAAGAACTTCCTGTTCTATGTTTAAGCATAGGTCAAAGCCCTTTACATTGTTTAGCAAAAGGTTTCTGTCCTAAAGTAGTCTTAGGTAGGGAGGAGAAGGACCCTCCCATGCCTAGGGTTTCACATTCCAATAGAGTTTCTTACTATCAGTAGGAAATTTTTTCCAGTATGAAATTTCCCAATGGGGAAATTTCCAACATTCATAAGTCTAAGAAATTTTAAGGTTTACAACTCAAAATTCAACTCTAATGAGTAGGGCATCTCCTTCACTACTAATATATGATACAGTAACTCAGTAGCCTTAACTTCATATTAGTAGTGACTAAATTAGATTTATTAAGCTTAAAAAAAATCCAATTCTAAGAAAATTCAAGATGGGCCAGGTAAATGGCGGGAAAAGAGCAAAGATAATCTAGAGATGGAGAAACTAGTTGAGCAGTCAGTTACAATGGTGATCTTCATTCAGAAGAGGATTGAATGAGAGTTTTGGACCACTATGGATGAAGGGGAAAACAGTAATATCATGGAAAGAGCAGTCAAAAAAATTTGGTGCCAAGAGACAGGTTAAATCTAAGTTGATAGACAAGTGTCTCTCCTTGATCATAGTTCCTTCATAATGTAAAATGAGATACTCTATCTGTCTCATATTTCAGAAGACTTATAGGTCTAGTCCAAAGGGAGAAGAGGTTATCAAAGAGAAACAATTTTCATTGTACATGTTAAATTTAATGGTTGGTCTTAAATTTTATGAAATAGCATGGTTGCCAAAATTATATCTCAAAACAGAAGTTTATTTGCCAAAATAAAGGGGAAATAATAAAGTAGAGAAATGTGAAAGAGATTAGAGAAAGTACCTATATTAGTCCTCAACCAGGAGTGCCTATAGTGAGTAACCACATGGCCTCCCCCAACATGGAAGCTAGTCTCTTAGGAAACTAGGAAAGGAATCAGCCTTTTCACTCACCCAGCCAAGTAGTCCAGAAATCAGAGTCTAAGTTGAAGTCAGGATCCACACTGCAGTCCCTCTAAGACTATTTCCAGGAGACACACTCCTGGAGACTCCCCAGACTCCCCCAAGGGGGGGATTTCATGGCTTTTATGGTAGTTTCCTGTCCCTGCCCCTTTTCACAGGGGCCAATCACAGTTTACAAATTGTCCAGCACTGCCCAGGGGCAGTGTCTGTGGGATTGACTTCTCACCTCTAAAGGTGTTAACTCCTCTCCTTGGATTCACACATTTCTGAGTTGTCATTTTTGAATTCACATGTTTCTGAGTGTGTGAACTCAAAAGAATTAAAAAGTTTCTGGCTATTTGAGTTAGAAAAAAGAGTAGAGCTCTCCAAGTATCTTATTGGCTTCTCACTAGCACTAAGTAGACTGTAAATTCAAGTGGTTTGCAAACTCCTCCACCTAGTTCAAGTTTGTGTTGATTCAATCAAAAGATAGACAAAGGAGAGTTAATCCTGTCTTCCCAATCTAGTGAGGTACTTAAGTTAGTGTTAACCAAGGTTTTAACTCCAACTAGGCAAAGAGAATAAAGCATTCCCTTTTCACAAGTATAAACTCAGAATAGACAGAGAACCAAGAATTTCATTTCATTACTTTGTCATTTTTACTAGGTTAGATTGTGACTGTTTGCATTTCTGTATCAGGTATTTTTGCCATGGTTAATATTTTCCCAGTTATTTTTTATAAAGAATGTTTTGTATTTGTATATTCATAAAGTATCTTGGTATATAGATTGTTATTATTTTGCATAGAATTTCTCTTTCAATCTCTTCCTTATTGATTTTGTTAGTAATTTACAGAAATGCTAACTTTGCAGAATTCATTGTTTCAATTAATATCTACTTATTCTTTAGGTTTTTGGAGACATACTATAATACTATCTACAAAATGCGCTAGTTTGGGCTCTTCTTTATCTATCTATTCCCTAATTTCTTTTTCTGGTCTCACTACTATAGCTCAAATTTCTAGCACTAATGTTAATTTGTCATGAACTATTTTTTTCTTATTTTTATTCTTTTTTTATGCCTAGAAGATTTTAAAAAGACAGAACAAAATGGATAATAAGGAATTAATACTCAAGATAAGTAGGATGATACAGTAATGAGAGCTTTGAAAACATCAGTTGACCAGGTCCAGATGAGCTACATTTGAAAATACTGAAAGATTTCATGTTTGTATTTACTAAGCTGCTCTTAATGATCTTTGAAAGATCATGGAGAATGAAAGAATTATTGTAGCACTGGAGAACACAAATTTTGTTGTCATTATTTTCTTCAAAAAGGGAGAAATGAAATAGTCTTTATACTTATTAGCTAGTAAGCTTAACTTAAATTCCTGGCAAAATTCTAGAACCTATTTTTAAAGGGATGATTAGTAAGCATCTATAAAAGGGGAGTGGTAATCACAGAATCAGAATTGTTTAATCAGAACCAGATTACACAAGACTAATCTTATTTCAACAGGGTTCTTAGAACACTGTTAGATCAGTAATATTCCATGGATTTATTTTTGATTTTAGCAAAGCATTTGAAGGAGTCATTAAGCACTGGTTAAGTGCCTACTATGAGCCAGACCCAGTGCTTGGTGTAGGGGACACAAAAACAAAAGCAAGATGATCTGCCCCTATAGTCTAGTGGATGGGAACATATTTACAGGTTTGTTTGTTTTTTAATTAAAAATATATCCAAAACAAAAACAAATTAATTGAATAAGGATGACTGGGTATAGCCACACTTGGGGAAAATAGGAAAAGACCTTTTTAAGACATTGCATTTGAGCTGAGTTTGAAGGTAATGAGGTGTGTTCCAAGAAGTAGAGATATGAGGGAGGAGAAAGTGTCTTAGGAATGGGAGAAAGCCTGTGCAAAGACACAAAATTGAGAGATGAAATGTAGTTTACTAGAAACAACAAATCTGCCCCTGTGGCTGGGACTGAGTGTGCATGAAATGCAGGGTAATGTATAATCACCCTGGAATGATAGATTGGCGTAAGATTGGGAAGGTCTTTAAAATCCAAAAAGAGACTTTGGTATTTTATTCTATAGGAAATAGAGAACCATTGGGACTTTTTGAGAAGGAAAGTGATATGGTCATATTTATGCTTTAAAAAGTTACAAATTTGATAACTGGAGGATGAACTAGATGGAGAAAAGGCTGGATAGTGGGAGGCTATTAGAGAGCTACTCCAGTAGCGCAAGTGAAAGGTTTTTGAGGAATGTGAATCAATTTAGGTGTTTGCGGTATGCAGAATCTCTCTAGATATTATAACGTGAGAACTAGTAAGACTTGGCAACAGATTGAATATAGGGAGTGAAGAGGTGAGGATGACACCTTAACTACACACCTGGGCTTCTAGGAAATGATACCTTTGAGAGAAATAGGGAAATTAGAAAGAGGAACTAGGGAAGGACAGCAATATAGGTTTCAGATGTGCATATGGCAATGTTTCTCATGCTGTTACTTTTTACAGGATGGAAAGATAAAGGTTAGAAAACTATTATGTGAATTCAGACATTATTCAATCACCCAAGCCATTAATGATTCAATATCAACTTGGAAGAAGGACCTCCAGGAATCTGTACTTGGCTCAGTCCTAGTAAACATTCTTTTTCTATGACTTTTAAAAGTTGCAGTTCAAACAAAACTTGAGGGAATAGCTATTGTACTGGTGACAGTATGCAAATGAATCATGGTGGGATAGAACATTGAGCTAAAGGTGAAATTCAGTAAGGGTAAGGGTAAAGCCTTAGCTAGTTTTAAAAAATAATCAATTTCATAAGGACAATGTAAGGAAGGTCATACTAGGCACATTTGTTTGAAAAAAAGGTCAGATTGGTTTAAAGGACTATAAGCTCCAAATATGCCAACAATGTGGTTTGGCAGTTAAGGAAGCTAATGTGTCTTAAGATACATTAAGAAATCAATAACTAGGATTAAGGGATGATAGCACTGTTGTGGGCCTCATTTTCCTCATGTGTAAAATGAGGGGATGAACTGTTCTCTGAAGTCCCATGAAACAAAATCTATGATTCTATTAAGTCTTATGATCAATCCCTTGTTGCTTTACCAGCTGGATGGTGCAATAGATAGAGCTTTGGACCTGGAGTCAGAAAGACCTAAATTCAGATATTTACTAGCTATGTGATCCTGCTGCGCAAGTCATTTAATCTCTGTTTGACTCAGTATCCTTGAACACTAGTAAACTAAATTTTCCTCATTGCTTTGAAATAATTTTTAAATTGGATTTTTAAAAATATAACCAGAGAATTATTTCTCCCTCAACTTATAATTCACATTAAAATGCAAATACAAAAATGTCCTAATTTCAGGCAACCCCAGTACAACCACTTTTTCTTTTTCTTTTCCTCTAAGACACTGTTGCCTAGAATTAAAAAGCAACAATTTGTGAAATATTGCTCAGTAATGCCAGAAAGTGCCATTATTCTATGAAAAGACAATAAAAAACACCATATGTAAAATAAAAATCAGAACAGATTGTTTGTTCTTATAAATACAATATCTATAATTTACAATCTGTAAAAGAGCAAGCAAATTAATTTTGTTAATTTCTTCTTGCTGATCATTTTGATCTATTTTGAATGAAGAACAATAGCTAAAAAACCATGAAAATAAAATAAATGTGCATGTAGCAATGGTAAAATTGCATTAATGTAGCCATACAAAAAAGATATCTTCTTACTGCTATAATAATTATTATCACTATACAGTAGTGTATAAATTACTTGGAACAAAGTAAAAATCATTAGATTTATTTATGTAGAATAAACTTTATTACTTTTTATATCGTAAAAAACCTTTTAGTATGTAATATTTTCTCCTTTTTCTGTTTTACATGATTTGGCAGTGAGTGTACAAGATTTTGATTCATTGATTCTTCACCATGAGATCACATGTCATTTAATATTAAGTATATATTTGACAATCCATTTTTCTATTTCTTGTCTTGTTTATATAGCCCATGGCTTTTCAATAGGGTTTAAATTAAACAGGTTCCAATGGCATTGAAAAATATTTAACTCTGTCTCTTGGAGAATTTTCTTAACTTTTTGCAATGCATACAATGGGACAAGAGTAACACCAGCAGCAACGCATTTTAGGGGTGTTAATTTGGCAGCTGGAGAGAGAAGAGATTGCCAAAGCAGGGAAAGATTGGAAGCCTTGAGACTTCCTATTTGGGCAAGCCACCAAAACCCTTGACCTTTTTTATTACCTTCATTTTCTTAACTTTAGAATAAATAGTCTTCAGTCAGATGAGTTCTAAAGCTCCTCCCAACTTTAAATCCTGTAATTCTATAATTTCTCTAATTACATGACTCCCTTAATGGAGTGAAATGATATTTTGTGCAGGTTAAAAACTATCAAAATGGTGTCATTTTGTCAAGGGACCAGTAATAATGAGCATTAAATTAATAATGACCCTGGTCTTATTGTTCATGGTAATTTGTAGACTGATCTTACACTCCTTTGAAATTAGATATTTTCTATGTAAATTTTCATGAGTTGGAATAATTTGAAGAGACCTTAAATATCCCACCAAAATATTTTCAATTCCAATTCATGAGAAAATTAAATCTGTTTCAGCAATATTCTGTCTCTTGATGGTGGCATACTAGATCTATTTGCTATATCCCTTGTAGGGGACAGCATTACAGTCAAAGAAAGGCCACAGTGGTTAGTAATAGAGCCCTTTGAGAGTTCCTTTGATTGGAGTGATGGTGGTTGTTAAATATTTATTGATTGCCTATGGTGTGTTAAACATTGAACAAACAGCATATACTATTGGATCAAAGCTGGATCAATAGCATATTGAACAAGGGACCCCTGAAATGGATCTCTGGCCAGTTTGGAAAGCTAAGTACTAGGCAGTGTGCTTGCTGATGGTTATTGTTTTTATCTTTCCCTTCTGTCCAGGGCCAAGAGGTTTGTTTTTCTGCTTTATCTTGGCCCTGATACAGATGAATAGAATTCTTTTCATTTGGGACTATTATCTCATATAATCAACTGAAACAAAGACATTTTTCCCTGTTTTGTTCTTCTTTGGGACTCTATTGCTATTGGCTTGGTTCCCTGAGGGGACAGTGTTCCCATAATTAAGGCTATGGCTGACACCCTAGTAGATGGGGTTGCATTTTTAAATGAATTCTGTAGAGTACTTTTTTAAAAACAAAAGATAATGATTTTAGCTTTTGAAGAGCATATTCATTTTTAGAATCAGAGCTGCTAATTTTTAGCATCAACATAAAGGTAGGGTGTTTCAAGGGAACAAGATAGCCAACAATTGAAATAACACTACTGGGTTGATCTAATCTAGAGCCATTGCTGCTGACCATCAATACAAATTAGCACTTTACTGTCAGCCCAGGGTCACTGATGCTATCATCAAATGATTTTTTTTAAACCATAAATTACAGCATCTGGAATGGTATGTTCAGTGCTGAAAACCACATTTTAAAAGGGATGCTAAGAATTTAGGACTCATTGAGAGGAAGCTATGAAGCTGTCTGAACACAGAACAGTTGGAGAAACTGTGTTTATCTTGAAACAGAAAGCATAAAGCATGGTCTCCAGAAACTAGAAATGCTCTTATATAGAAAACACAAAACAAAATAAAACAAAACTCATCCCATGTTGTCCCAAAATCTAAATCATAATAAACATGAAAAGAAAGGGTACATTTCAGGTTGAAAGAAAGGTCACTTCCTAAGAAAGATCACTTCCTGTCAGTTATCCAGTTTTCTGATTTGCATTATGAGGAACTAAGCTCCCTATTACTGGAGGTATTCAAATAGGACTTAAATAGCCTTTGTCCATAATACTGTAGAAATGAACCCTCTGCTATTAGGGTAGATAGACTATGTGACTTCTAAAACCTCTACCAACTCGAAATGTAAAGATTCCTTAACATTTTTTCCTCAATTACACCTAAAAACAATTTTTCACTTTGGGTTTTTTTTTTCATTTTCAGCCAACTTTTCTGCCCCCCCATGAGACAACAAGCAATCTGATGCAGATTTTTCTATAATATAATGTTTTATTAGAAAATATAGGAATGGGTGTTGTATTTTATCAAAGGCTTTTTCTGCATCTATTGAAATAATCATGTGGTTCTTGCTAGTTTGCTTGTTGATGTGGTCAATTATGTGGATGGTTTTCCTAATGTTGAACCAGCCCTGCATCCCTGGTATGAATCCTACTTGATCATGGTGAATGATCCTTCTGATCACTTGCTGGAGTCTTTTTGCTAGTATCCTATTTAAGATTTTTGCATCTATATTCATTAGGGAGATTGGCCTATAGTTTTCTTTCTCTGTTTTTGACCTGCCTGGTTTTGGAATCAGTACCATGTTTGTGTGGTAAAAGGAGTTTGGTAGAACTCCCTCTTTGCTTATTATGTCAAATAGTTTGTATAGTATTGGGATTAACTGTTCTTTGAATGTTTGATGGTCTACTTAAAGAATCCTAGAGATTCAACCAAAAAGCTAATTGAAATAAACAACAACTTTAGCAAAGTTGCAGGATACAAAATAAACCCACATAAGTCATCAGCTTTTCTGTATATCTCCAACACAGCTCAGCAGCAAGAACTAGAAAGAGAAATCCCATTCAAAATCACCTTAGACAAAATAAAATACCTAGAAATCTACCTCCCAAGACAAACACAGGAACTATATGAACACAACTACAAAACACTCGCCACACAACTAAAACTAGACTTGAACAAATGGAAAAACATTAACTGCTCATGGATAGGACGAGCCAATATAATAAAAATGACCATCCTACCCAAACTTATTTATCTATTTAGTGCCATACCCATTGAACTACCAAAATACTTCTTCACTGATTTAGAAAAAACCATAACAAAGTTCATTTGGAAGAACAAAAGATCAAGGATATCCAGGGAAATAATGAAAAAAAACACATATGATGGGGGCCTTGCAGTCCCTGACCTAAAACTATATTACAAAGCAGCAGTCATCAAAACAATTTGGTACTGGCTAAGAAACAGAAAGGAAGATCAGTGGAATAGACTGGGGGAAAGCGACCTCAGCAAGACAGTATACGATAAACCCAAAGATCCCAGCTTTTGGGACAAAAATCCACTATTCGATAAAAACTGCTGGGAAAATTGGAAGACAGTGTGGGAGAGACTAGGAATAGATCAACACCTCACACCCTACACCAAGATAAATTCAAAATGGGTGAGTGACTTAAACATAAAGAAGGAAACCATAAGTAAATTGGGTAAACACAGAATAGTATACATGTCAGACCTTTGGGAGGGGAAAGGCTTTAAAACCAAGCAAGACATAGAAAGAATCACAAAATGTAAAATAAATAATTTTGACTACATCAAACTAAAAAGCTTTTGTACAAACAAAACCAATATAACTAAAATCAGAAGGGAAACAACAAATTGGGAAAAAATCTTCATAGAAACCTCTGACAAAGGTTTAATTACTCATATTTATAATGAGCTAAATCAAGTGTACAAAAAATCAAGCCATTCTCCAATTGATAAATGGGCAAGGGAAATGGATAGGCAGTTCTCAGATAAAGAAATCAAAACTATTAATAAGCACATGAAGAAGTGTTCTACATCTCTTATAATCAGAGAGATGCAAATCAAAACAACTCTGAGGTATCACCTCACACCTAGCAGATTGGCTAACATAACAGCAAAGGAAAGTAATGAATGCTGGAGGGGATGTGGCAAAGTAGGGACATTAATTCATTGCTGGTGGAGCTGTGAACTGATCCAACCATTCTGGAGGGCAATTTGGAACTATGCCCAAAGGGCGACAAAAGAATATCTACCCTTTGACCCAGCCATAGCACTGCTGGGTCTATACCCCAAAGAGATAATGGACACAAAGACTTGTACAAAAATATTCATAGCTGCGCTCTTTGTGGTGGCCCAAAACTGGAAAACAAGGGGATGCCCATCAATTGGGGAATGGCTGAACAAACTGTGGTATATGTTGGTGATGGAATACTATTGTGCTCAAAGGAATAATAAAGTGGAGAAGTTCCATGGAGACTGGAACAACCTCCAGGAAGTGATGCAGAGCGAGAGGAGCAGAACCAGGAGAACATTGTACACAGAGACTAATACACTGTGGTATAATCGAACGTAATGGACTTCTCCATTAGTGGCGGTGTAATGTCCCTGAAAAACTTGCAGGGATCCAGGAGAAAAAAACACCATTCATAAGCAAAGGATAAACTATGGGAGTGGAAACACCGAGGAAAAGCAACTGCCTGAATATAGAGGTTGAGGGGACATGACAGAGGACAGACTCTAAATGAACACTCTAATGCAAATACTATCAACAAAGCAATGGGTTCAAATCAAGAAAACATCTAATGCCCAGTGGACTTACGCGTCGGCTATGGGGGGTGGGGGGGAGGAAAAAAAAATGATCTATGTCTTTAACGAATAATGCTTGGAAATGATCAAATAAGATATATTTAAAAAAAAAAAGAAAATATAGGAAAGACTTGAAAAATTCTGCAACCTAAATAGGGGTTTTAAATATAACTATAAGACTGCAAAGGTTAGGAGACATTTGTATTTCAAACTAGAGCAGCCTAAATTTCAGTTTTTATGAGAAACAGAAAACCCTTTAGCATGAGAAAGAAAAGGATTTTGCAAAGGGTAAACCAATTCAGAGGTTCCTGCCTATAGCACAGAGAGTTTCAGCCTAGCATTAAGGATTTCCTACTTTCCTTAATTCTAGCTTTTTACATTGATATCACTGCATAATGGCTGGGCATCCTTTTCTCTTCTTTCTTTTAAAAAAAAATATTTTACTGATTTTTTTCAAGTGCTATCACTTCATGGCAACCTCTTCTCTCAAAAAAAATTTCCCTTTTAACAAAGAATATTTCAGTAAAACAAACTGACATATTGACTATGTCTAACACTAACAGTAGGAGTTCAGCACTTTTCATCTGGGAAGATGAAGATACCACACTAACTTTCATAAGCATCCACCCCTCTGTGTTATATAACTGCTATAATTCAATGACATACAGGTTACATTTAGTCAGAGATCCACTAAAATCTTCCTTTGACATCATTCTACAGCAGGATTCAAAATAAGCTTGTCTTAACATTGATTTTAAAAAAAGATTAAGGAACTTGTTATAGGAAAGTCTTATCAATAAAATAGTTACATGACAGGGGACATCAGAGTTACCAAGATAGTGAGATTTCAGTTTATTCTGATATTAAAAAGATAATTTGTTACATGAGAATGATAACTTTTGCTAAAGAAAGAAAGATTAGAAAAGGGATGATAATGGAATGAGTGGTCATAAATATGGTATCAGTAATAATTTCTTAGGTTGGAAGGAGAACTAAATTATATTTAATAATAAACTATCAGAGAGTATTTATTGAATCTTCATGGTTTACTTGGATTTCAGTCATTCAATTTTTACTATTTGATCCAGACCATTAATTCCCTTTTGTTTTTTTGGGATGGATTCCTTCCCTGTGGCAGACCCTCATTTTCAGATATTCAAGTCTTATTCTTTCCATCATAGTAGTCTTTCTCTCATTTCCCTTACTTTATAATAAGTCTGTTGCTTCTATCTTCAACCCTAGATCAAGAGGTGGGGTGTTGGAGGAGAAATATAGGCAAGATGATGACTGGATTTGAATTCCTTCAGATTCGAATTATAGTAACTGTGGATCTTTAGCTTGGAGAAAACTTTGGAGGAACATGATGGTTATGCCCAAGTTTAAATGAAGGGCTATTGTATGGAAGAGGGGATTAAATTTACTTTGAGCAATTGTAGAAAGAAGAATTAGGTGAATGTTCTATAGAAGCAAATTTGGGCTCAAATTGTAGACTTTCTAGCAAATAGAGTTCATCAAAAATGAAATATTTTGCCATTAGGCAGTGAGTTTCCTGTCACTAGAGATCTTCAAGCCAAGGTGATAGTGTTATTTGTTAATGCAGTTATAGAAGTTATTCAAGTAGTTATCAGGGTATTGGACTAATTGACTTCTTTCTCCTCTTGCTGAGATTTGGGGTCTATTCCTCATTGTTTCTTCTTTTTTGGGGCCCACTGAATATTGCTAGGTAATGATGCAGACCTGTCACCTAAAATTCATTTTGTCAGATTTCAGCTTGACTGATTGGAAATGCTTTTTATTGGTCTCTTGAATACTCAACAAGTTATTCATATAATTTTGAGACTAGGGACAGGCCAGTGTACAGTTCTGCTCTTGATACCATTGTTTCTGACCTCTGGCATACCATGTTCTCTTATCTTTACTAATAATAACTAGCATTTATATAATGCTTTCTGGTTTTCAAAGTACTTTACTAATATTTTATTTTTTGACATCCAACAATCATGGGAGACAAGGGCTATTATTTTGCCATTTTTTAACATGAGGAAACTAAGGCTGAGAAACTTTATTTTCCCCAGGTTCACATGCCTATTGAATGTCTGAAGGGTTCAATAAACTTAGATCTTCCTTATTTCACATCCAGTGATCTATCCACTATGCCACCTAGCTACCTCTAAAAGAAACTTTAAAAGGCTCCAGGACAATTAAGAACATATATATATGAGAACATATAATTAAGAACATATATATATATATACATATACATATATATATATATATATATAAAAGAACTTAAATATTATATAACATGCATGTATTTTTTGGTTGATAGGCTTAGATCTGAATGACAACTTAGAGGCAATCTGTATCAATCCTCATTTTACAGATAATAATTGAAAAATATTTTAAATTTATTCTGTATCAACAGTAGGGCTTTACACTTGATCCTAAGCCTTCTTGGTTTGTTGTGTTTCTAGAGAGTTTGATATTATTTCCAAGGACTATGGTTTAAGCTTAACATTGTAACCCTAAAGGACTATGAGAAATTTTCTTTCCCATGGGAAACTTTACTCTTACTCAATTTGTTAAAATGATATCCTGTTAATGTGGTATTTGTTCCTGTAATGTTCCAATCACATCTAACTCAACATTGTATTGTAAGGGTTAAAAATTAAAGCTTTCACTAAATGTATAAAAATGGGGTCACCAAAATGATATTACTCAAGTCAGGATGACTTTTTATGATAGTTTATTACAAAAGGCGAAAGAGTGAAAGTAAGGAAATAAGAGAGTAGATAATTACTCTGACCTAGTCCAAACCAGACAGGGTTTCAGAGGCCTCAGCAAAGGGGGCCCAGAGGTAAATTAAACAAGGGTTCTAGCCACAAGGCCTCCTCCAAGACAAGGGCCCTCTCTAGAGGCTAGTACCTCCAGAAAGGCCAGGAAAAGGAGTCAGCGTTTTTCATTCACCCACCTGGTAGTTTTAAGGGAAAATCCAAGAGTAGTCCAAGGTCCCAGGCCAGAACTCCTTCAAGGTCAAGTTTGAAGGCAAAAGAGCTCACAGGAAGTTCCTCCTACTTTTAAAGACCATTCTTTTCATCACTCCCAATGCCTTCCTTCTACTTTATGTGTACCAATTGCAGATATATCTTTGCCCAGGGGGCAGTCAGTCAATTCTGATTCATCACCCACTATATCATATATGGGTCACAGACCTCCCCATACTTAAGGATAAGTGCAGTGTATATGCTTCTGGTCATTAAATCTAAAAGTGGGTGAGGGGAGAGTTAATCTCATCTTCACAATATTCTCATTCTGTCTTCTAATACTCTGCTAATCCCAATTTGACTTGTCTTCTCAACCCAGTTCAAAAGACCATGACATGTTCTTATTTTCCATAGTACAAATTAGGAGTTGGCAATGGAACCCATTATTTTAAGTCTAGCTCTCCCTTAGCATTTAAAATAATATAATAAATGCCCCAGCTAAACAAGAAAATATATAGTACTCGATCATTTTTTAACCTCTTGAAGATGTTCTTCTAAACCTTATTTTGAAAAATTGACATTCTGAGGCTTCAGCTGGTCTGTGGTTTCATTGATATGGATAATTCCTCTCAGTGATGAAGATTAAATAATCCATCTATGCTTTTTTCTTTTTGTCCATGTCCTCCAATATTCTGCTCCACATACAGACTATGCTCACTTTGCTGGGGAACTTCCTTGTGTTCTTTTGTTGTTGCATGACTTCCAATGGGAAAATACAGGAAAACTGAAAATATTTGAAGAATAAAATTAATTGGGCATGAAAATTAGATATAGTTTGGGAAGGGAAAAATGCCTTCTCAAATAACAGGTGTGGCTTTTTAAAAAATCCCTTACCTTCCATCTTGGAATCAAAATTGTGTATTGGTTCCAAGGCTGAATAGGGTTAGGCCATTGAGGTTAAGAGACTTGCCTAGGGTAACACAGCTAGGAATTGTCGGAGGCCAGATTTGAATCAAGGATTATCTGTCTCCAGGCCTAACTCTGTCCACTGAGCGACCTAGCTGCCCTTTCAAATAAGAGTTTTAAAGAGAACCTAGCACCTAGACTACCTTGGATATAGTAGAGACTTATTAAATTATATATGTATATGCATATATATTTCATTCACAGATTAAAACTTCTGAAGGTTACATTTGTGGAATGTAAATCTCAATGATTTAACAGTGTGACATAGCAGCCAAAAAGTCAAACCTTAGGTTTTATTTAGGAAGGAAAGTATATAATATAGGAGATAATAGGCTCACCCTAGTGTGCCTGCTCAGATGGCTACTATACTATGTACTATTTAATTTTGGACTTATACTGAAGGAGATGTGTGGCCTAAAGAAGAGATAACTGGGACAGATGTTATTAGTTTTAGAGAATTTATCGTGTGGGGAAAGTAATTTATTTTCATCCTGAATGACAATGGAAGCATTTTTGGACTTTAATATCTCAATATCTAATATAATACAAAATCTGAAATGTTTCTTTATTTTTTTAAATAATATTTTATTTGATCATTTCCAAGCATTATTCATTAAAGACAAAGATCATTTTCTTTTCCTCCCCCTCAGCCCCCATAGCTGACGCATGATTCCACTGGGTATCACATGTGTTCTTGATTCGAACCCATTGTCATGTTGTTAGTATTTGCATTAGAGTGTTCGTTTAGAGTCTCTCCTCTGTCATGTCCCCTCAACCGCTGTAGTTGGGCAGTTGCTTTTCCTCGGTGTTTCTACTCCCACAGTTGTCCTCTGCTTATAAGTAGTGTTTTTTTTCTCCTAGATCCCTGCAGATTGTTCAGGGACATTACACCGCCACTAATGGAGAAGTCCATTACTTATGTTCGATTATGCACAGTGTATTAGTCTCTGTGTACAATGTTCTCCTGGTTCTGCTCCTCTCGCTCTGCATCACTTCCTGGAGGTTGTTCCAGACTCCATGGAATTCCTCCACTTTATTATTCCTTTTAGCACAATAGTATTCCATCACCAACATATACCACAATTTGTTCAGCCATTCCCCAATTGATGGGCATCCCCTCGTTTTCCAATTTTTGGCCACCACAAAGAGCGCAGCTATGATTATTTTTGTACAAGTCTTTTTGTCCATTATCTCTTTGGGGTACAAACCAAGCAGTGCTATGGCTGGATCAAAGATTAGACATTCTTTTATCGTCCTTTGGGCATAGTTCCAAATTGCCCTCCAGAATGGTTGGATCAGTTCACAACTCCACCAGCAATGAATTAATGTCCCTACTTTTCCACATCCCCTCCAGCATTCATTACTTTCCATAGCTGTCATGTTAGCCAATCTGCTAGGTGTGAGTGATACCTCAGAGTTGTTTTGATTTGCATCTCTTTGATTATAAGAGATTTAGAACACTTCTTCATGTGCTTATTAATAGTTTTGATTTCTTTATCTGAAAACTGCCTATCCATGTCCCTTGCCCATTTATCAATTGGAGAATGGCTTGGATTTTTGTACAATAGATTTAGCTCTTTATAAATTTGAGTAATTAAACCTTTGTCAGAGGTTTCTATGAAGATTTTTTCCCAATTTGTGGTTTCCCTTCTGATTTTAGTTACATTGGTTTTTTTTTTTTTTACAAAAGATTTTTAATTTGATGTAGTTGAAATTATTTATTTTACATTTTGTGACTTTTTCTATGTCTTGCTTGGTTTTAAAGTCTTTCCCCCCCCAAAGATCTGACATGTATACTATTCTGTGTTTCCCCAATTTACTTATGGTTTCCTTCTTTATGTTTAAGTCATTCACCCATTTTGAATTTATCTTGGTGTAGGGTGTGAGGTATTGATCAATTCCTAATCTCTCCCACACTGTCTTCCAATTTTCCCAGCAGTTTTTATCGAATAGTGGATTTCTGTCCCCAAAGCTGGGATCTTTGGGTTTATCATATACTGTCTCACTGAGGTCACTTGCCCCCAGTCTATTCCACTGATCCTCCTTTCTGTCTCTTAGCCAGTACCAAATTGTTTTGATGACTGCTGCTTTGTAATATAGTTTGAGGTCTGGGACTGCAAGGCCCCCATCATATGTGTTTTTTTTCATTATTTCCCTGGATATCCTTGATCTTTTGTTATTCCAAATGAACTTTGTTATGGTTTTTTCTAAATCAGTAAAGAAATATTTTGGGAGTTCCATGGGTATGGCACTAAATAGATAAATAAGTTTGGGTAGGATGGTCATTTTTATTATATTGGCTCGTCCTATCCATGAGCAGTTAATGTTTTTCCAATTGCTCAAGTCTAGTTTTAGTTGTGTGGAGAGTGTTTTGTAGTTGTGTTCATATAATTCCTGTGTTTGTCTCAGGAGATAGATTCCTAGGTATTTTATTTTATCTAAGGTGATTCTGAATGGGATTTCTCTTTCTAGTTTTTGCTGCTGAGCTTTGTTGGAGATATATAGAAATGCTGATGACTTATGTGGGTTTATTTTGTATCCTGCAACTTTGCTAAAGTTGTTGATTATTTCGACTAGCTTTTTGGTTGATTCTCCAGGATTCTTTATGTAGACCATCATATCATCCACAAAGAGTGATAACTTGGTCTCCTCCTTGCCTATTTTGATGCCTTCAATTTATTTTTCTTCTCTAATTACTACTTCTAGTGTTTCTAGTACAATGTCAAATAGTAGAGGTGATAATGGGCATCCTTGTTTCACTCCTGATCTTATTGGGAATGCATCTAGTTTATCCCTATTGTAGATGATATTAGCTGATGGTTTTAGATATATACTGTTTATTATTTTTAGGAACGACCCTTCTATTCCTATGCTTTCTAGTGTTTTTAATAGGAATAGTTGTTGTATATTATCAAAGGCTTTTTCTGCATCTATTGAGATAATCATGTGATTCTTGTTGGTTTGCTTGTTGATGTGGTCAATTATGTGGATGGTTTTCCTAATATTGAACCAGCCCTGCATCCCTGGTATAAATCCTACTTGATCATCGTGGATGACCCTTCTGAGTACTTGCTGGAGTCTTTTTGCTAGTATCCTATTTAAGATTTTTGCATCTATATTCATTAGGGATATTGGTCTATAGTTTTCTTTCTCTGTTTTTGACCTGCCTAGTTTTGGAATCAATACCATGTTTGTATCATAAAAGGAGTTTGGTAGAACTCCCTCTTTGCTTATTATGTCAAATAGTTTGTATAGTATTGGGATTAACTGTTCTCTGAATGTTTGATAGAATTCACTTGTGAATCCATCAGACCCTGAGGATTTTTTCTTAGGAAGTTCTTTGATGGCCTGTTGGATTTCATTTTCTGATATGGGATTATTTAAGAATTCTATTTCTTCTTCTGTTAGTCTAGGCAGTTTGTATTTTTGTATATATTCATCCATATCACCTAAATTGGTGTATTTATTGTCATATAATTGGGCAAAGTAATTTTTAATGATTGCCTTAATTTCCTCTTCATTGGAGGTGATGTCCCCCTTTTCATTTTTGATGCTGTTAATTTGCTTTTCTTCTTTCCTTTTTTTAATTAGATTGACCAGTACTTTGTCTATTTTGTTTGTTTTTTCAAAGTACCAGCTTCTTGTCTTATTAATTAAATCAATAGTTTTATCACTTTTGATTTTATTAATTTCTCCCTTAATTTTTAGGATTTCTAGTTTGGTTTTCTGCTGGGGGTTTTTAGTTTGATTGCTTTCGAGTTTTTTTATTTGCATTTCCAATTCATTGATCTCTTCTCTCCCTAGTTTGTTAATATATGCACTCAGGGATATGAATTTACCTCTGATTACCGCTTTGGCTGCATCACAAAAGGTTTGAAAGGATATCTCATCATTGTCATTTTCCTTGGTGAAATTATTAATTGTTTCTATGATTTCTTCTCTAAATAAAAGATTTTGGAGTATCATATTGTTTAATTTCCAATTAGTTTTTGGTTTGGTTTTCCATGTACCATTACTGATCATTATTTTTATTGCCTTTTGATCTGAAAAGGCTGCATTTATTATTTCTGCATTTCTGCATTTGTGTGCCATGTTTCTGTGACCTAATGAATGATCAGTCTTTGTGAATGTGCCATGTGGTGCTGAGAAGAAGGTGTATTCCTTTTTATCCCTATTTATTTTTCTCCATATGTCTATTTATTCTAATTTTTCTAAGATTTCATTCACTTCTTTTACCTCTTTCTTATTTATTTTTTGATTTGATTTATCTAAATTTGATAATGGTTGGTTTAAGTCTCCCACTAATATGGTTTTACTGTCTATTTCTTCCTTCAATTCTCCTAGTTTCTCCATTTAAAATTTGGGTGCTATATTATTTGGTGCATACATGTTGATTAGTGATATTTCCTCATTATCTAAAGTCCCTTTTAACAAAATATAATTACCTTCCCTATCCCTTTTGATCAGGTCTATTTTTGCTTTGGCTTTATCAGATATCATGATTGCAACTCCTGCCTTCTTTCTGTCAGTTGAGGCCCAGAAGGTCTTACTCCATCCTTTACTTCTGACCTTGTGGGTGTCTACCCGCCTCATGTGTGTTTCTTCAAGACAACATATGGTAGGGTTTTGGATTCTAATCCATTCTGCTATTTGTCTACATTTTATGGGTGAGTTCATCTCATTCACGTTCAAAGTTATGACTGTCACTGGTGACTCCCTGGCATTTTTATATCCTTCCCTAATTCTAACCTTTCTTCTTCAGCTCTACCTTTTAGTCCAGTGATTTACTTTAAATAAGTCCCCCTTGTCCCCTCCCTTGATATGTTTCCCTTTCTAGCTCCTCCCTTTTTGTTCCCTCCCCCTTCCTCCTCTTCTTCCCTCCCTTTTTTGTGTTCCCTCCCCCATCCCCCCTTGGTTTTCCCTTCTCCCTAAGCTTGTTGGGTAAGATAGAATTCAAGATCCCAATGGATCTAGATGTTCTTTCCTCTCAGAGTTGATTTCCCTGAGAGTAAGGTTTAAGTAAAAACTCTCTTCCTCTCCTTCTTATAGGAGTTTTCTTCTCCTCCCCTTCCCATGTGAATCTTTGTGTGAGAAAGATTATTCTATTTGGTCTTTCTTTTCCCCCTATTTGCACATTACATTTTCCCCACATGTTAGTATACATAGATTGATATAAATGTAGTCCTTATAGAAGAGAGTTTGGGTAAAAGAAAAAGATAACATTTTTCTCCTTTTCCCTTTCCTTCTTATTTACCTTTTCAGGTATTCCTTGCTCTTTGTTTTTCGATATCAAACTTTCCACAGAGCTCTGGTCTTTTCTTTGCAAAAAGTTGGAAATCTCCTATTTTGTTGAATGCCCATACTTTCCCTTGGAAGTATATAGTCAGTTTTGCTGGATAGCTGATTCTTGGTTGAAGACCCAGCTCTCTTGCCTTTCTGAAAATCATGTTCCATGCCTTACGATCATTCAGAGTGGAACTTGCAAGGTCCTGTGTGACCCTGATTGGCATTCCTTTATATCTAAATTGTCTTTTTCTGGCTTCTTGTAGGATTTTTTCTTTTGTTTGAAAGCTTTGGAATTTGACAATTACATTCATGGGAGTTGTCTTTTGGGGATTTAGTGTAGAGGGTGGTCTGTGAGCTCTGTCGGTGGCTGTATTGCCCCCTTGTTCTAGAATCTCTGGGCAATTTTCTTTGATTATATCTTGTATTACGATGTCGAGTTTGCTGTTTATTTCTGGATTTTCTGGAAGTCCAATTATTCTTAAATTATCTCTTCTTCTTCTATTTTCCAAGTCTGTCACCTTGTCAGTGAGATATTTTATGTTCTCTTCTAATTTCTTGATCTTTTGGCTTTGCTTTATTGATTCTTGTTCTTTTACCTGCTTGTTGTCTTCAAGTTGCCTAATTCTGACCTTTAAAGCCTGGTTTTCCTTTTCAGTTTGGTGAAACTGGTTTTGTAGATGCGTGAATTTCTTTTGCATTATTTCCCACTTTTCCTCCCAGAGGGCTTCCATCTTTTTGGTCCTTTCCGATTCAAATTCTTCATGGGTTTGTGGAGAGTTTCCATTTACTTTGGAAGGTTTTGGGGCATTTTCTTGTGTTTCCTCTTCTATCTCCTCTGTATTTTGTATTTTTGCTCCATAAAATGTGTTAAAGTTGCCCCCTTCTTCTTGTTTTTTTTTTTTTTTTTGGAATTTGGGGGCTTTTGTGCTTCTGTGGAGTTTGCCATCTGTATCTGAGTGGGGAGGACTAGCTTTTCTTATCTCTGTCTGGTGTTCAGAGGTTTTAGCCCTAGGCAGATTGTTCATTCTATGCAGTTGTTGTTCTGTCTTCCTGGCAAAGCCAGGAATTGTTGGTGTTTCCATGTTACTGCCTTCCTCAGTTCCCTCCCGATGCTTCTCTGCTTGCCTTACTTCCAAGCTCTGAGCCTGGCTCAGCTCTTTCCTCGGGGTGTTTGTTTCTGTGCCTTGGCGGGCCAGGAGAGCCAGCACTCTGAGGGGGGAGGGGCCGTGTCTTCCTGGAGCTCAGAGGGCTCCTGATAAGATTAACTTTCTCTGGGTTGAACTGAGTATGCTTTGAGGCAGGGACCTTGAGACTCGGATGGAAGGATCCAGCCAGCGTGCTGCAGGCTCCCCTGTCTCTTTCTGTTTCCCTGCTGTCTGGGTGCCCCTGTGACTGGTTCAGGTTGTTTTCAGGATGTGGCCTTCAGAATAGCCGGCTCCAGAGGCCCTTTTGCCAGCCCTAAGGGTTACTGTTGTTTCAGAGGACCCTGCTCTCTGACGGGGGACGGGCCGTGGCTTCCTGGAGCTCTGAGGGCTGGTGATAGGATTAACCTCAGACTGAGTATGCCCTGAGGCAGGGACCTTCAGTGAGACTCAGATGGAAGGATCTGGTCAGGGGCTTATAGGCTCCCCCGTCTCTCTTTGTTTCCCTGCTATCTGGGTGCCCCCTCGACTGGGTTAGGTTGTTTTCAGGAAGAGGCCTTCAAGATAGCCGCCCTGAGGCTCTGAAGTTCCCTCTGCTGCCTCAGACTCAGAGGTCTGGGTTGGGGGAATGGGTCCTGGGACCTTCCTTCTGCCTACCCCTTAGGTCCAAGTGATCTCGTGTTCTTGCTTTTGGGGGGCCGTACCTTTTGATCCAGATCCAGGTCCAGGAGGAGGATTCCCAGGGTCTATGCTGTTGTTTGTTTTGAATTTCAGTGCCTTAGTTGCATATAGTTTGAGTTCGGTAGGGAAGGGTTTCGGAGATCTGAACTTTAGCTTTCTGTAAGCCACCATCTTGACCGGAAGTCCTGAAATGTTTCTTAAGAGGATAATAAATAAAAATAATGGTTAATATTTATGTACCTTTTATTTGTGCCAGGCACTGTGCTAATTATTATCTCATTTCATCCTTACAAAAACCCCACAAGATAGATGCTATCATTTTTCTCCATTTTATGGATGAAGAAACTGAGACAAACAGGTTAAGCAATTTCCCCAGGATCACACAGCTTGTAAATGTCTGAAGCTAGATTTGAACCCAGGTTTTCCTGACTCCAAGTGTGAAGCTCTATTCACAGTGCCACTAAGCTCTCTAAGACCAAGTAGACAGAAAGAAAATAATTTTGATGGCATCATAGTTTTGAAAGTAGCAAGGAATCATTTTTGCAAGCTTATAAGAGAGAGTGAAGTTATCAAGAGAATTTTTAAAAAAAGAATGTTGTTTCCCCTAAAAAGATAATCAATAATCTCAGATCCCTATTTAGTCATGTTTATAAGATTATGAAAACAATACTAGCATGTATAGATGTTATATTTAATGCAAGTATGAGAAAGAAGATTTTGATGGCAATATTATTATGATTTATGTGTATGTCACTATAAGAATTTTAAAGCACTTTTTGTCATAACACTTGATGTATGGTTAATGAAAGTCCTATTATCCTCATTTTATAGAATGGGAAACTAAAGCTCTGAGACACTACTTTTCTCACACAATATTCACCAGCATACATCATCTCAAAACTGATTGAAATATGCAAGAAATACAAAATCTCACAGAATTTGTGGATTAAAAAAAGAATTTAGATTTAATTTCAAAGACATGTCTTCTACATAAATTAAGATTTAGTTTAGTTTAGTAAGAAATTAAGTCTCCCAATAAATACTGCCATATTGATCATTGACTATGAATGTCTCATGAGGCATAAAAAAAGTCTTTGTATAAGGATACCCCATGGTCAGAAACTCAGAAATACACCTGGGTTTCAGTGGAAAAGAGATTCTCCATAGATGGTAAAGGACCTTCAGAAACTTTTAATTGGGAGTGAAATCATGTTGATTGCATCTAAATGTAGAATTTAGGAACTTCCCAAAGTAGGTTATCTTTACTCATAAGAAATCAGTCTAACAATCTATATAAGAAAACAAATGATTTTTTAAAGTTCTTATTATACAAACTGTGACATCTAACTGAAAGGCTAGTTTATTGAATTAAATACATCAGTATAGTGGGATAAACACTGTAGTCAATGAGCTGAGTTGAGAACTAAATAGGAAAAAGAAAGCAGACTGGCTTACCTTTGGGAAATTGTATAGTATAATACTTTTAAAGATCCCAAACTATTGTTCCTTCCACAAAAGCCTCTTTTTTCATTTCATATTATTCTAGTGATCTTGTATGATTGGTGAATCTTGAAACTCTTCATTCTCCAAAGAAACAATATTGTGAGTCACTCGCAAAAATCAGTGAAAAGACACATGGTAAATATATGTAGGCCAAAGCAAGTTTCTAGTGACGAACAATGTGTATGTAATATGTCATTCAGAAATCTGTAACCTGAAAATGAAGTGAACTGGTTGTGTAATGAGAGCAAAGATATAAATAGCCCTTGTACTACACTGCCACTCACAGCATTTTAAACTACTTAGTTAAAGGCCTGTGCATATCTGATAGGCCTTCTGAGGAGGGCCTATGGATAAACACAGGTAAAAATAAGCCAGAAGTCAAGGAAGGGTTGCAAACTGCAGACAGGTGGGTCCTGGGTAGAGCACTGGGCATAGAATTGGTAAGACTTTAGGCTTAAATCTGACTTCAGACACTTACTAGCTATGTGATCCTGGGCAAGTAAGTCACTTAACCTCTATTTCTCATATTGTTATTTGTCCTTTATTTTCAAAGAGGACCAATGACATCGTGGGATGATGTCTTAAGTTGTGCATGAATTGGATTTAAGTGACGCAGAGTTGCACTGTCATCAGCTGTACTCTCTCAGAGTCATTGAAGTCCAATGGCAAGACAAAGTCAGGACAAGAGGGGATGGCCTGGGATGCAGGGGATGACCCTTCTTCGACAGCTGACCAAGCTCTAAGTGCTCCATAGCACCTGCTTTACCCAACTTTGCAACCATTGGAGCAAATTGTTCTTAACTCTCCATTTTGCCAGGAAAATTTTCACATGCTTAATTAAGGTAGATGTCCCTTTCATTCACTTATGAGATTGTGGCCCTCTGGTTACCTTCAACCTGGTTTAACCCATCTGCTGACATGTACTGGATGTGGCCTCTGTATATGCTATAGCTTCTCTGAGCCATGGGTGAGAGTTGAATGCCAAGTTAACATCAAAGGTGGACAAGCAGCCCTGAAAAAGGCTTGGCAAGCCCTCATACCAGAAGTGGTAGCTCTCCTCAAACACTGACACAACTTTGGGCTTGGAATCAGGAAGACTCATCTTCATGAGTTCAAAAATGGCCCCAGAGACTCACTAAACCCTGCTTGCCTCAGCTACTCATTTGAACTGGAGAAGGAAAAGGTAAACCACTCCAGTATCCTGCTAAAGAAATCTCAAATGGCGTCACAGAGTTACAATTGAAATGAGTGTGCAAGAGTATGAATGTCTGCCTCATATAGCTCTACTGTAATATGAGGGAAATAGTAATATATTTTCCAGGGTTGTGAGAACCATGTGAGATAATATTTATGAAGTTTTTAGTATGCCTGGTACATACTCATCTCCCTTTCATCAAAGTATCCTTATTCAAGTCTTATTTCAGTCTTATAAAATTTAGCACATTTATTAAGCACCTATTCTGTTATCCATCAGGCATAGGAATATAGAAAGTTAAGAAAGCATTCTTGTCACCATGAAGTTTCTAGTATGGCATGGACACAAAATAACTGTGATAAAAATGTATTGATGAAGATAAAGGAGAAGCAAAATGCTCCACAAGTTTTGAGAAGATCATTATCAGTTTGGGAGATCAGGGAAGGCTACATGTAGGAAACAGCACTTTCCTACCAGCAAGTCTTCTTTCCTTCAGGTTAAGTATCCTTGCATGGCAGAGTTTTGAGGACCTGACCATTCTCCAGCTTGTCATTGTGGTGTCCGGAACTAAACACAGTCTTCCATATTTGTTAGGGAGTTCCTTGTCAGAAGGCCCTTGCAGTAGTCCAAGAGGTTGGTAGTGAAGCTCTTGTATTAATTGGGGATGTTGGCTATAGAAATAGGAAAGCAACCGTGTAAGAAATAATTTAGAATTAGTAAAACAAGGCATTGTAATAAATAGATTAGGAAGTAAGAGAAATAAAAGTCAAATAATAATAATAATAATAATAACAATAATGCATATTGCTACTGCACTTTAAAGTTGGCAAAGCAGGTAAAGTATATCCTCTTGATTGATTATCAAAACAGCCCTATGAGGTTGTACTCTTATTACCCAAATTTTTCAGGTAAGGAAACTGAAACTCAGAGAGATTTAGTGACTTCTATAGGATCACATCATTTTTAACTGGCCGAGATGGAATTTGAGTCCACATCTTTCTAACTCCAAGTCTAGACTATATCCATTTCATGGCAGCTAGGGTAGTAACAATGGATAGAGTGTCAGGCCTAAAATGGAATCAGGAAAACTTGGGTTCAGACACTTCCAAAGCTGGCTAACCCTGTACAAGTCCTTCTGTTTGCCTCATTTTACTCACCTGTAAAATGTAGATAATAGGGTTTTTATAAGGATCAAATGAGACAGAAATTGTGAAGCACTTAACACAGTGCCTGACACAAAGTAAGTGCTATATAAATGTTAGCCTATTATCATTATTATACCACATTGCCTAAAAGTTCTAATGGAGGACACTTATTGATTGGTGATAATACCAACAAACAACGATGAAGTCAAAAAGATGAACACATTTAGAGGGGAAATAATAAGATTGGTAATAGATATGCTAAGTTTGGGGTTTCAGTGAGACATTTTGGCTGGTGATATCCTTAAGTCCATTTGCAAATATCTGGAGCATAGCAGAAAATTTCAGACATGGATTTAGATTCAGGAACAACCCCCTTCCCTGGGCCAGCTGATGAAAGTGGAAGCTATCTGAATGAATGATATTTAGGAAGAAGCAGAGAGAGGAAAGCTAGTAGTTTATCTTTCATTTCTGAGTTGTCTTAAGTAGTTTCTAGCTTGTAGCTAAATAAGCATATTTGCAAAAGACACTTAAGTAATTTAGCATGTTAAGATTAAATACTGGGGAGAAGAACAAAGGAAAGTAATTATTAACAAATCAGATTCTATGACCTTTCAGTTCTTATATTTCAGCAAGAAATGCATAACATGTAGAAAAGGAATGTTTTTTAAGAAGTAATAAAAAAGTTCCCAATGTATTCCCAACAAAAATTAAATTATGGTCATTCATTTAGCAAATATTTATTTAGTGCATATAGTAGGTACTAAAGAAACACAAATATAAATAAGACACAGTTCTTGCCCTTATAGACCTTAGAATCTATAGTTTCAAAGTGAAGTATATTTTATTGCCTTTCATTTCTTTGAATAACTATAATTTCTTTGAATAATATTCTACTATAATATAACTATAATATTCTTTGAATAACTATATTCACATAATGGTATGGTATATGGTAATATTCAACTAATCAAAATATAGTCAATTAAAATATCACATTTGGTAATCCTGAATAAATGAAATTTCTAAGTTGTTTTTATTAGTAGGTAGTTTGGAACTAAGTAAATATATTTCTGAAATTTACTTAAAGACATTTTTAATATTTTAAAGTTAAATACTGTGCAGAATGGGATAACTACTAAGAGGCATAGAGGATAGAATAGAATGCCAGCCCTGGGGCCAGAAAAACTCACCTTTTTTAGTTCAAACTTAGCCTCAGAGACTCATTAGCTTTGTGACCCTGGGCAAGTGACTTAACCCTGTTTGCCTCAGTTTCCTAATCTGTAAAATGACCTGGAGAAAGAAATGACAAATATCTTCAGTATATTTGCAAAGAAAACCTCAAATAGGGTCAGAGTCAGACATAACTGAAAAACAAATTGAACAACTGAACCATACAGAATAAGAACAGAAAATGACAATCACTTACATGCAATTCAGTTTATATGACTTTTTTGATTCTAATAAGAAATGTATAATATATAGAAAAGGAATTTTACATAAAATTAGTAAAAAGTTCCCTATATTACCTAGTCCAATGATGGCAAGCCTTTTAGAGACCTTAGAAACTTGAGTATCCAAACTGCAATCCTCATGTGGCATGTGAGCCATCCCTTACCCAAGACAGGGGAAGGAGGAAGCACTCCCATTGGGCTGCTGGGCAGAGGGGGCAGGCCATGAGAAATGTCCTCAGGCATGGGGAGACAGGCAGGGGAGCAGCCCCCTCCAGCACATGTGCCATTGGTTCCCCAGTACAGATCTAGCCTTAAGTCTAAGATGTCTAGAGATGGACACAAGGAATAGACCCACTATTTCATTGGCTTAATCAATTCCTATGGTGAAGAATTGTCTCTCCTAATGAAGTTACAGTCTTCTCTACAATTTATAGTCTTAGGGGAAAGCACTGCAAGTTTTCATGGAACTCTGGCATGGAACCACTCATCCATTAGGCCATGATGCCTCTTGGAAATAGTTTTTTTGTTTTGTTTTGTTTTGTTTTTGTTTTTGTCTCTGAACTCTTAGAGGCTGTGTACTTTGTATATAAGTGCTTAATAAATGCTCATTGAATTAAACTGTTGAATGAATTAAATTTTTTTCAAATCTAAAAAACCTAATAGTAAGCCCCATTAGCTTTCATAGCATTCTTATATGTAGCATCACTTTTACGAACCATTCATTAACATTTATTGAGTCTTTACAGGAGGCATAGAGTAACACTGGAATATATTTTTCCTGGGTCTTATAGTCAGTAGGAAGCATCTTGGGTTAAAAATGAAATATGTATTAACTTAAATAGATCATTAGAGGAAGCCTATAATTCATGAAAAGAAGATGATTCCCCAGAATAAATCAGAGAAGGAAAGGAGAGGAGAGGAAAGGAGAGGAGAGGGGAGGAGAGAAGAGGAAAAGAAAGAAAAGGAAAGGAAAGGAGATAAAGGAGAGGAAAGGAGAGGAGTAGAAAGAAAAGGAAAGAAAAAGAAAGAGAGGGGAAGGAAGGCAAGAGGAGAAGAGAGGAAAAGAAAGAAAGGGAGAGAAAACGGAAGGAAAAAATTTAATAAATACCCACTATGTGCCAGGCAGTTTGCTACACATTTTAGGAATATTATATTATTTGACACTTACAACAATCCTTGAAGGGTAGTCATTTTACACTTGAGGAAACTGAAGCCTAGGAGGTTAAATGAATTGCCATGGGTTACAAAGCTAGTGTCTGAGACTAGATTTGAGCTCAGGCCTTCTTGACCCCAGGCCCACAGCTTTATCCTCTGTTACCATCTGCCTCTGGGGATAGGCTCAGATAACAAAGTAGTTGGTGGTATCAAAAGATTCAGATAAGTGAGTATATTAGTTCTTCCAAGCTTTGTGACCTGTTTGCCTTTATCCAAGTTGCCAATAAGATTGTTAAACATTATCAGGCCAGAGACCTTTCCTGGGATGCTGGTGTCATGGTTTCTCCTAAGCCATTCAGGTTGTAATGAAATTCTCCTAGGTCTAGCTCACATTTCTCAATCTTTCCTACAAGAATAATATGCAAGACTTGGCTAAAATTGCTACAAAGCATGTCTATAGCATTGCTCAAATTTACCAGTTTTGCTATCCAGTTGGAAAAAAAAAAGATTTAAGGATAGGCTGGAATGACCTGTTCTTGTAGCCATGTTGTCTCTGGGTATTCACTGATTCCTTTTCTGGAATTTTGCCAGAAATTAAAGTTAAACTCACCATGCTACATTTTTTAGATTCATTTTGTGCCTTTTTTTTAACTAAGACATTGCCCTTTTTCCAGTTATTTGTTATCTTTTCTATTCTCCATAGATTTTTCATAGGTCATTTGATATTGTCTTAGTAATCCTACATGCCAGTTATTTCAGTAGTCCAAATTGGAAAGAATTCTAACAAAAACTTATACAATACTAACAAAACATAGCAGCTCTGGAGCAATTAACACCTCCATAATAAGGAAAAGGATAGATAGATCATCTCCAATGTGCCAAAAATTTATTACATCAATACAGTCTCCAAGCTGAATGATAGGTTTATTAAGAGGTGGCCAGTCTCACAATAAAGCTGGACTCTGGTCAAGATATCAAGACCAAAGACCCCAAGCCTCAGGAGATAGCCTTTTTATAGAAATCTGATGACATCCTGTCCTAAAAGACAGACTGAATACAGAATTTTTACAAGGACAATCACACAATTGCTGGATAAGCCAGAAAGAAAGAAAAAAATCACTATGTGTGGTAACTTTATATCTATTGTTATTATTGACCTTTCCAAAACCTTTTCAGTAAAAAGGTTAGGATCTAATGTTTTTTCCGCTGACAACTAGGAGTCAGCATATGACATTTGTGATTGACATGTGCACCCAAGATATATCTGTCCCTGAGTGACCCTCTACCTCCTCCTGTCTTATGATTTTGCAACAAGGTGTGTTGGGTTTGTTTGAAACTTTTGGGTTATAGGCTTAAAGTCAAAATGCTTGTCAGCAAGATTTGATACCACCCTCAAACTGTATTTTTTTCTTAGCTAATGTTTATAATTCATATGAAACAAATGATATTAATTGTGTTATAATCATAAACACTAACAATATAATAATTATAAAAGGGGCTAGGGAGTTCACACACCAAGCACATGATAAATAGGTTATAAACCTAGAGAAATATTTTTAGAACACAAAGACATCACTTCTCTAAGAAAAGTAGTAAAAGGAAGATAGAGTGTTGGACTTGGAAATGAGTAACAGATGGTCATCATCCATATAGTATTACTTCTTGTATTCAAACACTATTATTAATTTCCACCCTAGCCTCCTGTTGGGACCCTGATTCTTTTTATCTTTCCTTCTCTGACCATGTTCCAAGTATTTAGTCTTTTTTTCTTTTTCTTTTTCTTTTTTGGCTCTTTATTGGACTTCCTTTAAGTATCTTTCCTTACATTAGGGATATAGGATAATTTCCACAACTACTGTTTTCAGATGAACAATTTATCATCAAAAATTATAAATTTCATATCTCCCTCTATAGGAAAAAAATTCACAGTTTATTCATCATATGTGATAATTGAGTTGGTAATTTAAATAATTTTATCTATTTAAATCTTTTAAATTGTCCTCAATGTCAATATATCTAGATCAATTATGTGATATAGTAATTGTATTATATTTTAGAACTAAGGATTTTGTAAGTGAAAATGATGTGATTTAGTCTTAAGTACTTTGCTCTGATATAAATAAAATGGTAAAATTAATACTAAGAATTAGCAGTGCTATGCAAAAAAATTTTAATTGGTTATGTTATTTTACATGTATTGAAATTATTTGATGTTAAATTAGGTATATTTTTAGAAAAGGTTTTTAATATTAATACTTACAGAATGATTTATTTTTTGAAAATAAAAGAAAGAAAACCACTGCAAATTTTTTCTGTTTTCTTTAAAAAGGGATCAATGTTCTGAAAACACATCCACAATGAGCATTATTTCCTCCTAGAATAATTTGTATATAGTTTTAAAGTAATAAGACAAACACTGATGTAGTATTTTTCCATCAGAAAGTTAATTTGCCAATTTTGTTTCAATTATGTGATAGTACTTGTATTTTTGTTTTGCCTCTCTTTTTAAAAATTACTTATTTCAAATTAAAAAAGCTAAACTTGAAGGATAGAATTTCTAGCATTTATATTTTTACATAAAAACATCAAACTCTTTCACCCCACTATTTCAGCCTTACATCATTGAAAGAAATACAGCAAACTATCATTTAGATACTCTTTGAAAGAAAAAAAAGGTAATGGTTAAAATATTATTTACATAATGATTGAAGAACCTCAGTGAACAATTTCATTCTGAATTAAATCAAAGATACTTGAGTATATATAGATGAGTCTTTAGTAAATTTAGTGAATTCCATTTTTATTACTAGGTGCTCTATACAAAGCCCAACAATAAAAAGCAGTAATTCTTTGATTGAAGGTCATTTTAAGATAGTGAACTATTAGATCAACAGAGCATTAGATAACCTTCTGAGTATAAAAAGCAGTCTAAAAAATAACATAGGCAACCACTTTTACCAGCTTCACAATCTACATATAAATCCCTTCCGATATATATACTTGGTGTTTATATAGACATATACATATGTCTATATAATATATGTCTATATATGTCTATATAAACACAAAGTTTATACATTTATAAATCATATGTATATGTGTGTGTAAACCAGTTTATATACTTAGTATTTGGTATTCACTAATAGTGAACTCTAAGAAGGAGAGGAAATAATTATTAAATGTCTGCTATGTGCCATAAACTGTGCTAAAGGCTTCACAAATATTACTTCATTGATTCTCACAACAACCCTGTGAGATAGGTATTATTATTATTATCCCCATTTTACATTTAAGGAAACTGAGGCAAGCACAGAGGTTAAGTGAAGTAAGAATATCTCAGTTCCGTGTCCTGGAGTCCACAATTGTATAAGTCTGAGGTCAGATTTGAACTTAGATCTTCCTGATTTCAGGACCAGTGCCCTACCTACTGTGCCATCTCATTCATTGTTCAAGGTTCTTGTATAGCCATTGAAACATTGTTTTGTCCAATTGATCAGTTAATGTTTGGGACTATCACAATTGCCACAGCCAAAAATGTTAATATGGTTTCTTTAAAGAGTTCTTTACATCTTATAGTGAAAACATATTATTCATTGGGGCAATAAAAAGAGACTTTACTTTTGTTGGTGGCACCTTTATCATGGTACCACGGTCATCTATATTAAAATCACAGAATTTAGAAATGGAAAAGATTAGGAAAACCATCTTGTTCAGTCTCCTCATTTTATAAAGGGAAACATTAAGGGCTAGAGAGTTTAGGCACACAATAGATATATACTTTTGTTATTGCTGTTTAATCATTCAGTTCTGTCTGACTCTGTGTGACCCTATGGACCATACCACACCAACCCCTCTATCTTCCACTATTTTTTGAAGTTTGTCCAAGTTTGTGTTCTTTGTTTCTATCATACTAACCCGCTTACCCTCTACCATCCCCTTTTCCTTACACCTTCGATCTTTCTCTACATCAGAGTCCATAACTGAATTAATTTCTTTTAAGTATTGACTGATTTGATCTTGCTTTCCAATGGACTCTCAAAGGTATTCTCCTGCACCATAGTTCAAAGGTGTTGATTTTGTAACACTCAACTTGCCTGTTATGATAGAGGAATGATCCAGAGACTTTGAAGGGCAGAACCTGGAAGACATGCAGAGGTTTGCATCCACAGCAGGGAATGGTGGATGAGGCTTGGAATCTTGAGAGAAGAGAGATTCCAGGCGGGAGACAGTTGATCTTTCTCACTATCTTGAGAAGCCAAGGGTGACAGGCTGATCAGAGATTTCTCTCCTGAGCCATACAAAATCCCTCATTGATTCTAACCACCACCCCCCCCCAAAACACCAAGAATTGTGGCATAAACTGAGAAGAATAAGAACAGTATCATCTCGCACAGCTCCTGTGACACCCTAAATCTGGATGTTGGCTCTTCTGTGACAAAGACCAGGGGTCACCAAACCCTGAGCCTCTTAGAGACCAGGCTGACAAGCTTGAGTCTCTCAACTTTGGGGGAGGGAGAAAGATATTTTTAGACATACAGGGATTTTACTTAACCTCTTTCCTATAAAATCCAACCTGCAGACATCTTGCTTATCTTACCCCTAACCACCGTTTGTTAGAATAAAGTTGTCAGTTATCTTAAATTGACTTCCTTGTCATATTGAAGGGGGAGAGATTTGATTTTTCTCTCTTTCCCTAAGGGAAAAGGTTCACCCATTAATCAGTTATTAGAGGGGAGTAAAGGCAGGGTTAGTGGAGAGACATTTGAAGAAGACTCAAGGGGGGAATCCATCTCACCCTCCTTCTACTTTGTGAGATCATCTACTCTTTCTCCATTATACCTAAACCAGCCCTCTAATACACTATTATTTCAGTGCTTTCCTTATAATCCAACTTTCATAGCTATATATTGCTGACAGAAAAACTATAGCTTTGACTAAATGAACCTTTATCAGCAAGGTGATGTCTCTGCTTTTTAGTATACTGTCCAAATTTGCCAAAGTTTTCCTTTCAAGGAGAAAGTATCTTTTTAATTTCATGGTTATAGGCCCCATCTGCAGTGATATCTGAGCCCATAAATATAAAATCTGACACTGCTAAGATTTCTTCTTCCTCTGTTTGCCAAGAAGTGACGGGACTACTTGAGAAGATTTTCATTTTTTTATGTTAAACTTAGTCATCTTTTACATTCTCTTCTTTTATCCTCATTACGAGGCTTCTTCACTTTCTGCCATCATAGTGGTATCATTCCCAAAAAAATATCTGAAATTGTTGATATCCTCCAGCAGTCTTAATTCTGACTTGTGATTCATCCATCTTGGCATTTTGCATGATATATTCTGCATATAAGTTAAATAAGGTGACTATACAGCCTTGCCATTCTCCCATTTCAATCTTAAACTAGTCAGTTGTTCCACGTTCAGTTCTAACTTGTTTCTTGGCCCACATTTCAGGTTCCTTAGGAGGCAAGTAAGATGATCTGGGACTCCCGTCTCTTTAAGGACTTGACACATTTTGTTGTGATCCACACAGTTAAAAACTAAGCCTTTGGAAATGAAGCAGAAGTATATGTTGTTGTTGTTTTTCTGGAATTCCCTTGCTTTCTCCATAATCCATTGAATGTTGGCATTTTGGTCTTTAGTTCCTCTGCTTCTTTGTAAACCAGCCTGCTCTTCTGGTAATCCTCAGTTCACAAATTGTGGAAGCCTAGCTTGCAAAATCTTATGTATGACCTTACTGTTATGTTATTTGAACATTCTTTGGCATTGCTCTTCTTTAGGACTGAAGCATAAACAGATCTTTTTCCAATTCAATGGCCAATGTTTAGTTTTCCAAATTAGCTGGCATGTTGAGTGTAGCACTTTAACAGCGTCATCTTTTAGGATTTTAAATAGATCAGCTAGAATTCCATCACTTCCACTAGCCATATTTTTAGCAGTGCTTTCTAAGGCCTGCTTCACTTCAAGAGCCATACCATCATGATTATTATTTTCTATGTTAAGTACTTTTTATATAATTTTATTGTATATTCTTGCCACTTCTTCTGTTAAATCCCTACCATTTTTGTTTTTTATCATACCCATTTTAGCATGAAACTTTCACTTGATATTTTTTTGATATCTCTAACTTTCTTGAAGGAGATCTCTTGTCTTTCCCATTTTATTATTTTCTTGCATTTTTGCATTGCTCATTTAAGAATGAGTGCTTGCTATGCACTGGAATTTTGTTTCCCTTTCCCTTTTATTTGTATAGCCTCATTAGACAGTCATTTTGCTTTCTTGCTCTTCTTTGGAATTTTTTTTGTTGCTGCCTTCTTTGCAGTATTGCTTTCTTGGCAACAATACTGGAGTGGTTTGCCATTTCCTTTTCCAGTGGATCACCCTTTTTTTTTTAAAGTAGACATGCATTTAGACAGTAAATAGAACAGAATTTTGACCTACATCTTCCAATTCCTAATCCAGTGTAGTGGTTGTTTTTGCTATTGTTGTTGTACCGTACATTTGGATCACTATCAAATAATAAGAGAATTGTAGGTTTAGAACTGAAGAGCTTAGGTGTCAGACCTCAATCTTTTAGATAATTTTTAAAACTTAAGTGATTTGTCCAAGGTTGTGTATAGATGTAAGTGGTAAAGTCAGAATTTAAACTTAGGCTCTCTGCACTTCACAAATTCAGTCCCTTTCCACTGTACCAAGTTGACATTCAACAGATATTTATTAAGGACTTATTTTATGTTGGACACTGAAAGAAACAACTTTTGTCCTCAAGGAGATAATATTCTAATGGGAATAGCAGCATGTAAAGATGATACAAACAACATGAATACAAGATAGTTATGGAAAAGAGGATACTAGCAAGAAGGATCAGAAAATGCTTCGTGTAGAAGGTGTTGTTGGAACTGACTCTTAAAAGAATTAAGGAATAGGCTAGATGAAGTTAAGAGGAGGGTATGTATTCCATATGTGGTATTTGGATAGTAGAAAGGCACGGAGATGAAGATTTGTGAGATATCTGAGAAATAGAAAAACACTTGGGATCTGCCATAGAGTACAGGAATAAGAATAATTTATAACAAATCTGGAAAGCCTGATTGTGAAGAACTTTGAAAAGAAAATACAAGAGTTTTTAGTTCTGATGGGGTGGGAGTGACATGGTCATATTATAGTCTTTAGCTTTTTAACTTTCTTTTTTCCCATTTCTGTGCTTCACTTTCTCCCTTCTAGACTGGACTTCCATCAAGTGCCTTCAAACTGTTCCCTATGCCATACACTGAAATGTACAACTTTTAATCTGCTTTTCTGAACTATAGTGCTTCAGCCACCAAAATTAGCCCTTGCTATTTCCCATCAATACAAAATTCCTTAAGTTCTCTCATCACAGTTATCTCTGAAGGAAGAAACTCATTCCAAATGTTAGAACATACTGTTTTACCCTGACCAGGAGCACTTGCCTAATTAAGGATTGACCGAAATGAATTGTGCCAAACAAATACATTTTTAATTATGGACACTTTAAGAAAGAGCAGCATTAAGAATTTAACAAATTCAACAAGCTTCTCTGTGTAAAGTACTTACTATGCACAAAACACTATACTATGAACTGGAAATATAAAGACAAAAATAATACAGTTCTACCCTCAGAAAGCTTAACTTACTCTGAGAAACTAGAAGATGCTTTTTGTCTTAGCATGAGTATTTTGTCCCCACACTTCAAATCACATGACACAAAGCTCATAGTTTTGTTGGTAACCAGTTAGTTCTACTATGTTAAAACTCATGGAGACTTTGAAGAAGGTAAGTTATTCTAAAAAAGAAATACATTTTCTTGTTTTGATTCTAATAAGTCTGTTTGCCAAAGCTTTGTGATTGTGTTTGATTTCATTTTCAGGCCTATCATTTATACTGATTTCTTAGAAAATGGATATTTCAGGCAGTTTTGACCATACTCATATTGAAAGCTTCATTTTATTAAAAGATAATCTACTTTTCAGTGGCTTTTAATTCAAATATGTTTGCTACAATCATCTTTTTCCCCTCAAAGCTGTTTTCTTTCTTAACTCATATGTTGTTATCAATACCTCATCATTATCAAATATCACCCTTTTGCATCTTATTTTTTCTTTCCAGTATAGTTTTTCTGTAGTTTCCATCTCCAAACTAAATTCTTTTTTTTCAGAATTCTCTTTAAAACAATTCAGGGGATGTGGCAAAGTTGAGACATTAATGTACTGCTGGTGGAGTTGTGAATTGGTCTAACCATTCTGGAGGGCAATTTGGAACTATGCCCAAAGGGCACTAAAAGACTGTCTACCCTTTGATCCAGCCATAGCATTGCTGGGTTTGTACCCCAAAGAGATAATAAGGAAAAAGAACTTGTACAAGAATATTCATAGCTGCGCTCTTTGTGGTGGCAAAAAAATAGGAAAATGAGGGGATGCCCTTAAAAAAAAAATAAAAAAGATTCAGCAATCTTCCATCTCAGCTACTCAAAGTTGCTTTTATTTGGTCTTCTTCTAAGTCTCACTCAAGTCCTTAAATTCTTTTCAGAATGTCTTTTCTTTTTTGATACTTTAACTATATTTCCAGTTCAACCACAAATCCCTTTTTATTCCTCTGAATTGGTATCTCAAAGCAGGAATAATTTCATTCCTTTGTATTAAAGAAAGAAAAAATTAAAAGGTGTACTGTATTTTACAACACGTTGTATTTTTAATGTAGGATAAAGACCAAAAAATAATAAAATACTTTTCCCTAGCCAGATAGGTAATTTAAAATTATTTATTATTTCACATATTAACACAAGTATTATAAGCATTAGTTATTTTCACTTATAAAAACACAAATATTTTATAGTTATTTATATGTGAAGAAAGGAATTTTGAATTATAAAAAGATCTTAACTTACTAGTTATTTTCTCTATGCCTTTTAATTTTCCTTTTGTCTATTTATCCCCATGTTTTTGTTAAACTTTTTCCCCATGCAACTACAAGCATTGTGAATTAATTGATTCTGATTTCTCTTGGTTCTGATTTCTCCTTGAAATTATTTCATGTAAAATAAAGGGATTATTCAAAAATTCCTTAATATTATTCTTATTTTATATAGTTTTTAAAGCCCAGGCTCTTCTAAAGCAATTAGCTAACTTGAAAATACTTGCTACTTTTATATTAAATCTTTGCTGGTAGTTATTATATACTTCTACCAAAAGGAATATTTTACTGAAAACTGTTATACAATGTGTTTAGGGAAAAGGAGGAACTTTTAACTTCCCAAATACCTAAAGATTCTGAAATTTTGATAGTAAAAGTAATGACAATAATGGGATATAAATTCTTGAGAGGAAGGCGCAATTGGGAAAGGAAAGCTGATGATGATAAAAATCCTTAAATAATGCAAAACATTAATAAATGTTACCTGCATTCTTCTTGCATTGAGAATATCCTCAAAATACAATCTCATGGTGTTAACACCTATGAGATCAGTCAGCTAAAACTTGAATTTCTATGTCTACTCTCATATGTTGTCTCTTGAAGAGTTACCAACCTATTAAGACCAAAATTTTGATCCAATGCTGTAATGAATTATGAGTCTTTTTTAAAAATTTAGTTGATAAATGAATAATTTAATCTAAAATTTGCCTTATTATCATATTCCTTCTAAATTATATCTTCAATATATTTAATATAACAAATTTTTGGATAACTAATGAAATATATTCTTAAATAATATGTGATAATTGTATGTTTTATTTCATTTTGAAAGTCTATGCAAAAATGTAAATCTATTCAAAGTGGGCATTCTGATAATGACTTCTTCATTAATTAACATCATGATATACTCTTAACTTGTCTATATAATCAGTTCATTTAGATTATTGTGTTTTTTAAACCAATTTCTGAATTTAATACTCATATGACTGGCTAACTTAACATCTCCAGAACATTCTAACAAGTCAACCATTTTGGAGATATTATAATGTGATTTAGAAGGAAGTGTATAGACTGGCATATTGGAGTAAGATCAATACCATACTTAGCCTTGTTTAAAAAAAATTCTGTCCCTATGAATATTCCAAGAAGAAATGATGAGCATGGATTAATTTAAATAAAACCCATAGAAACCCCTAAATGAAATTATGAAAAGCAAAACAAATAGAACCAAAATAATGTTATATATAGCTATAGAAATAATGCTAGAAGAATGACTTGTGAATGTCCACCTCCAGGGAAAAAAACTGATAAAAATACAAAAGATATAGTTATATATACATAGGCATATATTCAAATGATACCTTCTCTAGTTATAGGAAGGGGGGGAGAGGGAAATAAAGATATATCTGGGAATCTTAATGTAACCAACAAAAAAAATTTTTTTTAAATAAAGTAATAGGTAGGGTTGAACTAGGATGATCTTTTAGTTCTAAATCCTATGATCAGATGATCTATTATACTCTTGGAGGGGGGAAAGTTTATCATTCTAATAGTGTATTATGATATATAATAAATTGTTCCTGTCATTTCAATAATTGTTCTCTGTAAATATGTATGTTTGGTGCCAGATAAATCCATTCTCCATTTCTTGGGTACATCCTAGCATTTCAGTTTATCCTGTATTCGTGAACCTTGGTCCTCTGTGGATATTAAGCCAACAACACTCAATGCTTTAACACTTTAATCCCCAGAAATTATTTAGAAGAATATGAGACTTAACTATTTCATGATAATAATACTACATGCCCCAACCATCATTTTTTCAATAACATCATTGACATATTACATATTACAACCAAACTTTAAAATTGCAAAAACTCTACTATGCCATCATTTATTATTTACATAATTGTTCTTCTGGAGCTGATTGCTCAGTGCATAATAATATCACTTTGTTACTGAACCATTTAGTCACACTGGGTCTGCCTGTAGTGATAACAGGTCTTATTCATATTATTATAACTACCCTACATTTGCAGCTTTGAACTTATTAACATAGTGTTACCCAATTTAAATACTAATGATTAGACTAATGTAAAGTGATGTGTTCCAATGGAATAGAGTAATATAAATAATAAAATGTAGTAGAAAGTATGATGGATTTGGTGCCTGAAGACTTGGTGAACTCCAGTGCTAGCTCCGTCACTTACTACTTATGTGACCTTGGACAAATATATTTATCTTGAAGACCTTCAGGTTCCCCATCTCTAAAGTGAAGTGTTTGGATTATATCTCTAAATCTAAGATCCAGTGATGTTTCTAATAAACCTTAAAAGAGCCCTTATAACTCTTTTCGGCCATTAAAATCCTCAAATACAGTTTTGGATAATTTTCAGTAATGCAGTTAAAAAAAAAAAACTTGAGTATCAACTAAATAGCTGGTAAGAATACTCTATAATACCAGAAAGATACAAAGTTTTTACATAATAAAGAAATCTTCACAAAGAGAAGAGTATTGTTTTTAGCTGAAAAATGAGCTGAACAATTACAAATGATTTGATTTACTATTAAAGATTATTTCTATTTTGAAATGTTATGTTATTTTCTCTTGAAAAACATCCAAAATAAAATGATGAATGTATTTGTCCTATAAGTATATTAATCTTCGCTGCAAAACTAAGTTGTTTCACTGTAATATATAATTTGTTGTTATGCTTTCCTTGCATAAATAATAAAAAATTTTCTAAAACTTACACAAAACAAGCACTATTATTTGTAACACTGCTTTGAATACAATTAGAAAGTACTTCCACTGCTTATATATGCGCATATATATATATATATAAGTGAAGCCACAAGCAAATGTTTCATTAATTTGTTATAAGGTAGGGAATAATTATCATCAGAAATACTATGGAGGGAATCCTAGTTCAGTTATGAATTGGAACAGATGCCCCACTGAAGTTCATGCCAAGTCTGAGATTCCTTGGGCCTGAACAATACGTTATTATACACATTTACTTCTGATGGTGTTGAATTCTCCTTTTTCATTTGGCAATGAAGAGGAATGGATAACTAATAGAACTGAACCTTATCAAGGCCAGACTTTATCTCTGACAGTATCTCTGATGTGCTGATTGGCTGACCTTAAGGAAAGTAGATCAAGTTGGATTTTTAGTTTGATATGCGTAATCCTGTTTTTCATTGAGTGGTTAATTACATAGACAGTAGGAAATCATACCTCAAGTACTTCTCTTGCTTTCTTCCTTTTCTATTTCATCATTTTTTAAAAATTCCCTAAGAAGAGGAAGAAGAAAAGTTTGTTTTTTTTTTTAAAAAGCATGTCATTTTTCTTATTTGTATACAGCACTTCAAAAGGATTTGGTTGGTGGAGAAGTTAATATTAATAGTCAAAATAAGTATGGGGGATTAGTTATATATTTTATCTAGCCATGTTGTTGTCTATCCATTTTATCTAAGCATGTTATTCTACTTCCCTAAAGAACTGCATGAGATTGGATGTGAATAGTCTAGAGCCTATAATTTCTACAAAATTTTAGGAAGTAGGTTCTTTAAAAAGGAGAGATAAAGCTGTGAAAATGGTGAGATTTCAAATGTGTACAGTGAGGTGACTACATGGTGCTAGTATCCACATGCATTTTAGAAATTTTATCATGAACTTTAATGATGCTAATACAATAAGTAAAGTATTGAATTACTTTTATAATAGATGATGACAGTAAATATTTGTCTAGAAAATATATGCAGCAAAGAATAATTAACACTAGAACATCAGTTAATGATATATGAACAACTCTGAATCATAACAAAATTACTTACTTGCAAGTACAGATGAAATAAAATTCAACATCAATTTATAATTATACCCACTAGCTTTTGTGGATACATAAAAGCACATATGAAACTTGATTTCTAGTAAAACCAACACATGTAATTTTGGAAAATGACTTGAGTTTATTGTCAGATATAAAACCCAGAGTCACTCTGGGCATAATAAACACTTTAGACAACTTCTCTCTTACTCAGTTTAAAAATATATATATATATATATTTTATTTGTCTACAACTGCAAACTGTAATTAGTTCATTCAGAAAGTACTTATTGAGTACTCATGCATGTGCCAGGAACTTTGAGGGATACAAAGTAAGAATCCTCTGCTTTCAGGGAACTGTCGTTTTGGAAAGACATAACACATATCTCTTCTTCCTTTTATTTTTTTCCTCTTTCTCTCCTTCTTTCTCTCTTGGTCTCTGTCTCTGTCTCTGTCTCTGTCTCTCTCTCTCTCTCAACCCCCCTCCTTCGTTATCTTAAATCAATGGCATACTTTTCAAAAGCCTGCTTTCCCCTTGACCCATATAGCAATATACCTAATGTCCACCACTACCAAATTATCCAGTATACTTCTCCTTCCAAAGAAACTGTATTAGATAACATTTCTTCATTAATCTAGTTCCTTATTTTAAATCACACCCAGGCTATATGTACTTGATAGCAATTAAACTACATTTCTTTAGAAAACATTCTTTAACGTTTGTCACCAATTTAGAAACATTGTGTTCCTGTTTTTCCCCTTTCCCACCAGTTAGTCTGAATTATTGAAGCTATAACAGTACTTTAAATTCCTTGTGTTGTTGCATTATGTTTCTTGACCTGGTAGATTGTGCTGCCATGTCTTAAGTATATTTCAAAAATTATCTCATATTTGCATTAGTGCTCAAAACTTTACTGCTTGAAGGACAGAACTACAAACTGGTGACCTATGGAAAAGAATTAGGATCTTGTCAGCATTTCTTTTTATTCTTTTCTTTTAGCAAGCAGCTATCTAGCATAATTTCATCTAACCACTTGGGAAATATGCCTTGGAGATTTTCAGGGGGATTAGAATATTTGGTTCAATTCCTTTATTATCTAGTCTTTTATTTCTCCTTTTCTCAGCCAAATTCCTTGAAAAACCCATTTATATCCATACTTCTTCTCTTCTAAGCCCTCCACAATATGGCTTCCAGTATCATCATTTGACTGAAACTGCTCTCCAAAGTTAGCAATGTTCTTTTAAATCTCATCTCTAATAGTCTCTTCTCAATTCTCATCCTTCTTGTCTTCTCTGAAGTATTTAGCATTACTGGCTACCCTATCTTCTTCACTCTGACTTTTAATGACAGTGTCTTTCTATTAGTTTTCCTCCTACTTGTCACTCCTTATCATTCTCCTTTGCTGGATCATTTCCCCCTAACTATAGTTGTTCTCCAACACTATTCTAGGCCCCCTTCTCTTCTCCCTTGGTACTTTCTCATTTTTTTTAACCTCAGCCTCTAGTGATTCAGTTGTCATCTCATTGAAAATGATTTCCATCTCTATTTGTCCAGTCTGTTGTCTTTCCAGAATGTGATATCACTATAACTGTCTATTTTATATTTTCATTTGGATATCTTAGAGGTATCTCAGATTTAACATATCCAAAATAGAACTCATTGTCTTTTTCCTCAAGCTGAATTTCCCCATTTCTACTGAGGATACAATTATTCTTTCACTTACAACCTCTGTTTCATCCTCTATACTTCACAATCATTCCCCTCACACAGTGAAACCACTGCCAAATATTGTTGATTCTGTCTCTTCATCATGTCCTATATATGTCACCTCTCTATTCATTTAGGCACTATTATGGTGAAGGTCTTCAGAATCTCTTACTTGGACTTATTGTAGTACTTTCCTATTTGGCCTCCCTGGCCCCCTACTACAATACATCCTCTATTGAGCTATTAAAGTATTATTTACAAATGCTTAAGTCAACCATTTCATTCCTTACCTTAGCAAAATCAGTGGCTTCCTATTCACTTCTTTTTAAAAGATTATTATTCCAAATGTTTATAAATCCAACAAAACAAGGATTTCCACATTTAAAAAAAGAAGATATTACAGAAATGAAATCACAGTTCTCATATCTACATAATAGATCCCACCCACTAGTGTCCCAACCCTTCCCCAGCCTCCCAGCATCACATAGGATATCATCATGGATCATCATCAATACTTTCACATAAATTATATTTAATGTTTTATCTTTCTGTTCACTTTCTGGAGGTAACATTCCCAGTTTATCCTCCTATATTAGTTCTGTGTTTGTGTATAATGTTCTCCTGGTTCTCCTCATTTCAGTGTTCATTATCTCATATAGTTCTTTCCAAGTTTTTAAAAAATCAGTTTTTTCATTGTTTCTTATGGGTCCGGATTTTTTTAGCCATTCCCCAACAGCTGGGCATTCCTTAATTTCCAATTCATTGCCATCACAAAGAGATCTGCTCTAAATATTTTGGAAAGTATGGATTTCTTTCCTCTTTCCCTTAGCTCCTTGCGAAATGTATTGCTATGTCTAAGGGGATATATGTGATTTTATAACTCTTTGGGTATAATTCCCCATTGCTTTCCAAAATATTTGGATCAATTCACAGCTCATGTCCTGATTTTTCAAAATCATTTCAACATTTATAACTTTGTTCTTTAGTCATTTTAGCCAGTCTGATGCATGTGAGTGAATATCTCAGTTGTTTTGGTTAGCATTTTTCTAATCAGTAGTGATCTGGAGCATTTCCTCTCATTATATGGCTTTGGTTTCCTCATCTGAAAATTGTACATTCATATCTTTTGCTCATTTATCAACCGGGGATGACTCCTAAAAATTCAACAACTTTTAAAATATATTTTAGCCATGAGACTTCTATCTGAGGGACTCTCTATTAAATCCCCCCCCCAATTTTCTGCTTTCCTCCTAAACATGGCATTGTTTATTTTTGTACAAAATATTTTCAGTTTATTGTATTCAAAATTATCCATTTTACATTTCACAATGCTTTCTATCTCTTGTTGACTTATAAATTTCTCTCCTATTCATAAATCTAATAAGTAATTTGTCTCCTGTTCTTCTAACTTACTTATGGTATCTTATCTATAGATATCTAGATCATGCATACATTTTGATCTTACCTTAGTGAATGATGGAAAATATTGGTCTGTACTTAGTTTCTGCCAAACTAGTTTTCAGTTATCCCAGCAATTTTTTCCAAACAGCAACTTGCTATCCCCAAATCCTGGATCTCTGATTTTATCAAACACCAGATTAGTATAATCTTTTACTTCTTTGTTGTGTTCTGTTCCACTGATCTATGTTTTTATTTCTTAGCCAGTACCAGATAGTTTTGATAATTACTGCTTTATAATACAATTTAAAATCTGGTATTTGCTAGACTTTGTTCCTTTACATTTTTAAAATTAATTCTGTTGATATTTCTCAAACTTTTATTCCTCTAAGTGGATTTTGTTATTATTTTTTCTCACTCAATAAAATAGTTTTTGGTCATTTAATTTGGATAGCATTGAACAAGTAGATTAGTTTAGGTAGGATTGACATTTTAATTATATTGACTCTGTCCATCCATGAACAATTAATATTATTCCATTTATTTCCATCTGACTTTGTTTGTATAAAAAGTGTTTTATAGTTATGTTCATATAATTCCAGGGTTTGTTTTGGCAGGTATATTCCCCAGGTATTTTGTTCTATCTAAGGTTATTCTAAACAGATTATCTCTTTCTATATCTTTTTGTAAGGACTTTGTCAGTAATATATAAAAATGCTGATGATTTATGTGGATTTATTTCATATCCTACTATTTTGTTAAAATTACTTATAATAGTTTTAGCTAACTTTTTAGTTGATTTTCTACATAAGCTGTCATATCACCAGCAGATAGTTTTATTAACTCTTCTTCTCATTGTTATTGCTAGCATTTCTAATACTACATTAAATACTATTGGTGAAAATAGCATTTTCTTGTGTCCTTGTTTCATTTCTTATTTTAATGGGAAGGCTTCTAGCTTCTCCTTATAATGGATAATATTTTGTGATGGTTTTAGGTAAATGCTTCTTATCATTTTTAAGAAAAAGTGCTTTCCAATGATTTTAATAGGAATGAGTGTTGTTTTTTTTTTGTCCAAGGCTCTTTCTGCATCTATTGATATAATAATGTGGTTTTTATTACTTTTGTTATTGATATTATATGTTGATAATTTTCCTTATATTAAACCATCTCTGCATTATTGGTATAAATCCTGTTTGGTCACAATATGTATTAACTTTGTGACATACTATTGTACTTTCCTAGCTACTATTTAATTTAGTAATTTTGCATCCATATTCATTAATAAGATTGGTCATTCATTTTCTCTTGTTTTCCTGTTCCTGTTTTCGGTTTCAGCACCTTATTTGTTTCACAAAGGAATTTGCTACAACTCTTTCTCTGCCTCTTCTTTCAAATAATTTGTTTAATATTGGAATTAGTTGGTCCTTAAATTTCTGACAGAAGTTTTTCTTAGGAAGTTCATTTTATGGCCCATTTGATTTTTTTTTTCTAAAATTCTCTATATACTTCTAAGACCAAGTTCTCCAACATTTAAAATCCATTAAAATCTTACACATTCTATTCTACAGTTTATCCATCCTCATTGATTTGTTATTCCTTTCACATGATTCTCCATATCCCATCTCTGAGACTTTATACTGGCTATCCTCAAGCTGAGAATATTTCCTCATCTCTGCCTATTGAAATCTTTAATTTCCTTTAAAACTCAACTCAGTTGCCACCTTCTACAAATAATAGAGTCCTTCTTCCCTAAACTACTTTGTATTCATTCTTTTTTATTTGGATTTTTTATTTTAATAACAAATTTCCACATAAGTTTTCTGAAGTTATATGGTACATATTGTCTCCCTCTATTTTTCCCTCCCCCCACATGGATCTGCCAAACAATTCAGTCTTAGTTATACATGTATTATCATGCAAAACATTTCCATATTATTCAATATTGTAAGTGAATAATCTTGTAAAACCAAAATCCCAAAACATATACCCAAATAAAAATAAATAAATGATAAATCACCTATTTTCACCTGCATTTCTACAAAACCTCAGAATTGTCCTGAATTGTTTTATTACTATTAGTAGCACACTTCATTTTCTATCCATACATATGTATGCATGTTGTCTCTCCCATTAGAATGTGAGCTTCTTGAGAGCAAAGGTTAGTTTACCTTTTTCTTTATATGCTAAACACTTACACTGTGTCTGGCATTTACTGCAAACTTAACAGATTTTTTTTTTACTAGGTTGTTACATTTACTAGGTTGGTTAGGGAAGCATTTTGTTCAATTTATGCATGAAAATGCTCTAGAAGATAAGTATGTTCATGGCAATTGGTTAAAATGTGCATTAATGAATACAGCAAACGCTCAAAGCAAGGAAGGGATCATCATAAATTGGGGAAAATAAGACTTAAAAATATTTTTCCTCAGATATTTTCCAATTGCGTGTAAAAATTTTTTGAATTCTAATTTCTTTCTCCCTCATCACTGCTTGAGGAAGTAAGCAATTTTATATCATTTATACATCTGGAGTTATGCAAAACATCTCCATATTTACCATATTACAAAAGAAAACATAGATGAAGAAATAAAATATGGGAAATAAATGAAAAATGCTTCAGGCTCCATGTAGAGTTAATCTGTTCTCTCTCTGAAAGCGGATAGTATTTTTTCATCATGGGTCTTTGGAGTCATCTTGCATAATTACAGAGTAGTTGATCATCCTTAATTACTATGTACAATATTCCTCTGGTTCTGCTCACATCACTTTACTAGAGTTCAGATAAGTTTTTTCTGAAAACATCTTGCTCATCCTTTTCTTATAGTATAGTAGTATTCCATCAAAATCATATACCACTTTTTTTCAGTCATTCCCCAATTATTGGGTATCTGTTCTATGTCTTATTCTTTGCCTCCTTAAAAAAGAGCTCCTATAAATATTTTTGTACAAATAAAATTTTCTTTTCTTTGTTCTGTTGAGATAGAGACTTAGTGATAATGCTGAGTCATGCACAGATTTATATCCTCTTGGTTATAGTTTCAAATTGTTCTTCAGAGTGATTGAATCAGTCCCCAACCCAATGCATGTGTCCCGATTTTTCCACCTTCTCTCTAGCATTCTTTTTCTGTCTTATTAACAAATCTGATAAATGTGAGGTGGTGTCTATGAGTTATTTTTATTTGTATTTATCTAACCAATAGTGATTTAAAACATGGTTTCATGTGACTATCGTTAGTTTTGATTTCTTCTGAAGATTACCTGGTATATCCTTTGCTCATTTTTTCAATTCGAGAGTGGCTCTTATTTTTATTAAATGTGCTCAGTTCCCTGTACATTTGAAAAATTGGGCCTTTATCAGAGAAACTTGCTGGAAAAATTTTACACCAGCTTTCTTCTTTCCTTCTAACTTCGGCCACATTAGTTTTGATTCTGCAGAAGCATTTTAATTTCATGTAATACAGATTTTCTGTTTTACTTCCCATCATTTTCTCTGTCTCCTATTTGATCATAAGTTCTTCCCTAATCTTTTGTTCTGACATATATTTTCCATGCTCCCCTAACTTACTTAAAATATCACCCTTTATAACCAGATCATTTATCCATTTTCACCTTAACTTGGTATATTGTGAGATAATGGTTTATGCCTAGGTTTTGCCAAACTGATTTCTAATTTTCCCAGGAATTATTGTCAAATAGTAAGTTCTTGTCCCAAAAACTTGGATCTCTTGAATTCATCAGCCACTAAATTCTTGTGGTTATTACTTTATATTATATATGTACCTAATCTATAACATTGATCTACTATTCCATTTCTTATCCACTGCTGAATTATTTTGATGATGACCATTTTGTAATATGTTTGAAATCTGGAATTCTAAGAGAACCTTCCTTAATATGTTTTTCATGAATTCCCTTAATATTATTGATTATTTGTTCTTCTAGGTGAATTTTGTTGTGATTTTTACTTCCTCTATAAAATAATTCTTTGGTAGTTCTGTTGGTCTAGCACTCACTAACTAAATTAACTTGACTCAGCCAACTCATGAGCAACTAATATTTCTCCAGTTGTTTAGAATTTATGAAACTAGCTACTAATCTTGTTTCTTCAACGATTTTGTATTGCTTACTTTCAGTTTGGTTAATCTCTCTTTTGATTTTCAGAATTTCCATTTTGGAGTTTAATTGGTGATTTAAAATTTATTCTTTTTGTAGATTTTTTTAGTTGCATGTAAAACTCACTCATCTGTTCTTGTCTCTTTTAATGATGTATACTTTTATAGGTCTAAACTTTCTCCTAAATACTGCATTTACTTGCATTCCCAAAATTTTTGAAATGTTGTCTTATTATTACCACAGTCTTAATTGAAATTTTTGATCAATTTTATGATCTATTCTTTAGTATTGGATTCTTTGGTTTGCAATCAATTTGTTATCATGGTCCTTTATTTTATTTAATTTTTGTATTATTATGGTATGAAAAAGATATGGTTAATACTTGTTTTTTTCTGCATTTGTTTGTGAGGTTTTATGTAGACTGATAAGTTTTTATGGCCTTTTGTGAAATTACAATGTTCAGATGAGAAAAAGGCTTACTTCTTTCTAGTCGCATATGGTTTCCTCCAGAGAACTATCATGTCTAATTTTTCTAAGATTTTATTCATAATTTCTTTCTCTCATTTATTTTATTGTCAGATTTATCTAGCTCTGAGAGGGGAAAATTAAGGTCCCCCAAAAGTATAGTATTCCTGTAATCCATTTAGGTTTTCCTTTAAAAATTTGGATACTATGCCTGCCTTTTTTACTTTAGCTAAAGCCAAATTGACTCTGCTCCAGCCCTTTATTTCCTCTGTATATGTCTCTTTGTTCCAAGTGTATTTCTTGTAAACAACATATTTTAATTCTGGTTTCTAATCCATTTCTTAGATGAATCGTTCACAATTATGATTAATATTTGTGCATTTTCTTCCATCCTAATTTCTTTTGTTTATTTTCTCCTCTTTTTATTCTGTCCCTCTTTTAAAATCTGTTTTGCCCCTGACTACTTTTTTATCTACTGTTCCTTTTATCACCCTCCCCTTCCCTTTATTCTTTCCCCTCATACTTTTCTATTGAGTATTACCAGTTGAGGACCCATACATATTTTCTTCTTTTAACTAATTTAGATGTGAATGAAGTTTAAACACTGCCTGTTATCACAATCCACCATTTCCCCCTCTACTTTAAAAGCTCTTCCTTGTTTGCCTATTTTATGTGAAATAATTTTCCCTATTCTTTTTCTTTCTTCCCTTTCCTCCCAAATCATCCCCATTTCTTAGAGCCTAGGTTTTTTTTAACCTCATCCCAACATTATTAACTCCTTCTTGTCTCTTCTTTCTCTGTAGTCTAAGAGTTAAAATAAAAAGGTTGGACTAAATATATCAATATGTGGTTGCCAAAATTATTACTCAAGTCAGGATGACTTTTTATGGTAGCTTATTTACTAAAAGAGAAAGAGCGAAAGTAAGGAAACAAGAGAGAGAGCAGATAATTACTCCAGCCTGGTCTGAGCCAGGCAGGGCTTCAGAGGCTTCAACAAAGGGGGCCCAGAGGTAAATTAAATAAGGGTTCTAACCATGAGGACTCCTCCAAGATGAGAGGCCTCTCCAGAGGTTAGTACTTCCAGAAAAGCCAGAAAAAGGAGTCAGCCTTTCCACTCACCCACATGGTAGTTCTAAAGGAAAATCCAAGAGCAGTCAGAGGTCTCAAGCCAGAGCTCCTTCAAGGCCAAGTTTAAAGGCGAAAAAATTGGTCACAGAAAGTTACCACCATTTTTAAAGACAGTTCTTTGTGTCACTTCCTGTGCTTTCCTTCCATTTTATGTGGACCAATTGCAGCTTTAGCTTTCCTTTGGACTGCCAGGGGGCAGTCACTCATTTTTGATTTGTCACTCACTAGCACATGTGGGTCATAGACCTTCCCCCTCCCCACTTAAGGATTAAGTGGGATGTGGCTAAAATCTAAAATTAGCTAGGGGGAGAGTTAATCCCATTTTAAGAGTAGAATCCTTCTAACTGTTTTAATAATGATAAAGTTCTTAGAAGTTGCATGTGTCATCTTCCCATATATAAAAGTAAACACTTTAATCTTATTGAGCCCCTTGTGATTCCTCTTTTGTATTTAATTTTTTATACTTCCCTTGAGTCTTAAACACAAAGTTCATTTTTTTTTAATTCAATTCTGGTCTTTTCATCAGGGATGCTTAAAAGTCTTTTATGTCATTAAATATTAATTCTTTCTCTTTAAGAATTTTACTCAGTTTTTCTGGATGTTATTTTTTGTTGTTATCCCAGTTCTTTTACATTCTGAAATATATTGTATGCCCTCTACTCCTTTAATGTACAACTGCTAAATATTTTGTGATCCTTAGCTCCTTGTTTCTTTCTGGCAGTTTGAAGTATTTTCTTCTTGACCAGGAACTCTGGAATTTGGCTATTAAATTCTTGGAAGTTTTCATTCTAGGATCTCTTTCAAATGGTAATCAGTGGATTCTTTCATTTCTCTTTACCTGTATAGTTTTAGAATATTGGCAAAGTTTTTCTTGATAATTTCTTCAAGTATAATATTTATGTTCTTTCTTTGATCATGGTTAATACAATATTTCTTAAATATACTTTCCAAGTTAAATATTTTTCTGATAAGTTATTTTGCATTTCTTCTATTTTTTATCCTTTTTGATTTTGTTTTATTGTTTCTTGATAACCCAATCTAGTCATTATCATCCAGTTGCCCAATTATCATTTTAAAATTTTTTTCCTCTATTAAATTTTTGCTTCTTTTTCCATTTAGCTAATTCTTTTTAGTGATATTTTTTTCAGAATTTCTTTTTATAGCTAAAGCATATTTCTTTAATAATCTATGTTAAGAAAGAAATCCTTATGTTATAGAAAAGGCTGCATAGATATCTGAGTTACCTTCATATATTAATAGTTGTGTAATCAGGTTCACAAGCTTCCAATAAAGAAATAAGACAATCTTCAGAACATGGAATTACATCTTTTATTGGAGATTTTTGAAAGGACACAGGAAAAATAATCACACAGAATGCTAGGTTCTGTGGTCAGTACTGGTGGAAGAAGTGTCACTGTGAAGTATAGGGCATATTAGATCCCATTTTAAATTGTCAATTGATCATGAAAACCATTTGACATGGGGAGGGAAAAATACAGTAATCTCAAAGGATGTCTTTCAACAAGCTTATTTTTAAAAAAATGTAAAGTCAAAGAATGGACCCATTGTTTGATCTTGCCCAATTCTTTATGCAACCTACAGCAATTTTCTGATTATGACAAGAGATTTATATCAAAAACCTGTCATTGATTTATTTAATTTGTACAAAAAATATTTTTGTTATTTAAAAATCTAGTACTCTTTTATTTTGAGGGAAGTTTTGTAGAATTGTAGAAGTCTTTGGTTTGATGATAATCTGTAAAACCTTTAATTTTTTTTTCAACTTTGCCAAAAACCATTGGGTACTTATGCTAATTAAGTTGATTTGCATAGTTTATGCAGCCTAACTGGGGCTAGAGACTTGTTAGGGCATTTCATCATTTGCTTCACATAACTATGAGTTTAATGCTATTTTCATCAAACTATCTCTCCTAATATAACTTACAGTGCTCACAGTTCAGATGGTGACCAAATAAATGCCTTTCTCCATCATCCACTGCCCTTGGAGATTGTAGTCAAGGCAGCATGGATTGGACTGTGGTTATCTGTGTGCACTTTGTGGTCCACTGTCAAAACATGACATACTCTAATTCATAAAAATCAATAATCTAAGATCATTATGGGTTTGTATGACCATTCTATGTGGTTTCCTTTCTGTGCTGATACTGATTAGCAACCTTGAACACAAGTGTTGAAATAAAGCCTCGAATATTATTTACTAGTTAGTTATACTGGCAAGAATCCTTTTTTCTAAGTGATTTTTAATAGTACATAAGTATTATATAGCTTTAAATGTACCTATGAAGTATTGATTTTTTTTAGTTCATTGAAGTGATAATGAGCATCTTAAAAGAACTGCATTCAATCGAAGTCACTAATATGAACCTTTCATAATTAGGAACCCAAACATTTTTAAAGTGTGTGCACATGTGTAACACAATTCATATGCCTTAATTTAAATACTGTTTCATCCAGGATTAACTAGAATTTAAATTTAAATTACTATATGTTTGGCGACTTCTTTTTTTAATGACATGACTGCATTTTATAGCAACCATTAGAACAGGTCTAATGGTATACGTACTTATCCACATTTCACAGCGCTCCTCATATTTATTTTTCAGGTACAGCAAGTACAGACTGTACAACAGGTACAACATGTCTACCCAGCTCAGGTGCAGTATGTGGAGGGAAGTGATACCGTCTACACAAATGGAGCAATGTAAGTAAATTAGTCAGAAACCTTTTAAGTCAATGTGGTTGGGGAAAAGGTTTAATTATAATCATGCAATGTTTTATTTGGCTGGAATATACCTATCTTCTAGGCAAACTCCTCTTTCATTTCAGTTCAATTTGACAAGCAATTATCAAGCACCTTCTGTGTTCCAGGAATTAATCAGAGTGCTATGATGATTCCAAAGATGAAAAATAAAAAGAAACAACCTTTTCCCTCTAGAGCAGCGGTTCTCAACCTCTCATTTTGTAGCAATGAGAATACATAATGCATATCAGGTATTTACATTCTGAATCATAACTGTAGCAAAATTACAGTTTTTAAGGGAGCCACCAAAATAATTTTTGGTTTGGGGTCACTGCAACATGAGGAACTGTATTGCGGAGGGGTCATGGCATTAGAAAAGTTGAGAACCACTGCTCTAGAAGCTTACATTCCTAGATGGGTGTGAGTGGAGACAGGGGAGAGCAACAGTGATTCAAATAAGTAACTATAAAATGCACACAATGTATACATAAAAAGTAATTTGGGAGTAGAGGAGTTTGTTGGAGGAATTGCTAATAACAGAAGCCATCAGGAAAGGGTCTTAGGTATGAAGAAGCACTTGACCTGGTCTTTGAAGGGAAGGAACAAGGAATATAAGTGGGGAGTAGGTTGCATACAAGTACAAAGCCTAGAAATTGAGGGATATAGTAAGTAGGCCAATTGGAACTTAATGTGAGTGGAATAACAATGGCAATCAGTATAGAAATATAAGTTGGATGCAGGGTTTAAAGTTGTATTGCCAAACAGAGACATTTACCTTTTATCCTAGAGGCAATGGGACTCACTGAAGCTTCTTGGGAAGGATAATGATATGGTCAAACAGGTACTTTAGGAATAATCTCTTTTTAATATGTATGGGACAGAGGAAGAGACTGCAGAATGACAGAGCAATTAGGAGTTATGTAATAGTCTACCCAAGAGATAATGACAGGGCAGCTAGGTAGCGGGCATTGAATAGAGAGCCAGACCTGTAAACAGGAAGTTCTGGGTTCAAATGTGACCTCAAGTAACTTCTTAACTGTGTCTCTGGGCAAGTCACAACCCCAGTTGCCTATCCTTTTGCCTTTCTTCTGCCTTAGAACTGATACTAAAACAGGAGATAAAGAGTTTGAAAGAGACACAGAGATAATGAAGACCTGAATTAGGGCAATGGATGGATGAGTGGAGAGTTGATGGATGCAAGAGATGTTGTGGTAATAGAATTGATGAGATGTGGTAAATCATCAGATATCATTTATAAAAGAGAATGAAGAAGCAAATATGATGCCTAATTTGCACATGAGGTAACTAGAGGGACAGTGGTTCCTGAATGAAAGAATGAAAAAGCATTTATCAAGCCCTTACTATACACCAAGAACAGTGCTGAGTCCTGCTTGTACAAACAGGAAAAGTGGTCCCTGTTCTCAAGGAGCTCACATTCTCACTGGGGAAGCTACATAGATAGGAGGGTTTGACTACAGGAGGTTTGGAAATACCCTCTGATTCTTAAAATGCAGCAACATAATTGATGACAAGACCTAGGGATTCTCAAAATGCATCAAGACAGATGACAATCTTTAGAGGCATGAAGAACCCAGCATTAGGGTAATCGTTAAAGCCCCGAGTCTTCCATCTTATTAGAATTCTATTTGGTAACCCCCTTCTCACTGAAGTGGCATGAATGTCTTTATCCCCTTCAACTTAACTTAACTAGTAGCTTAGAGTGTTACAGGTCCACAAACATTGGGAATGGTGGAGTGGGCATTCTGTGGTACATCCTACCAGGACAGGAATAGAGGTGAAATCTACAGGCAGAAGAAGGAAATATAAAGGGAATTGAGAAGGATATTAAGGAGATAAAGAGATCCTCATGAAATCTTTGAAGGAAACAAGCTGAAGAGGGGGAAGGGTCTTATGAGTCAATCTATCAATCAGTCAAGAAGAATTTATTAAGCACTTCATGCCAGGCACTGAGGATAAAGAAAACAAAGATTAAAGTCACTATCTGAGTAAGCTAACAGGACCTTAAATATATATTTTATATATATATATATATGTATATATATATGTGTGTGTTTGTGCTTATATATTCTTGTGCACAAAATGATATACAAAATAAATATGAAATTAAAAAAAGATTGAAAGAAGAACACAAGAAGTTTGAGAGGACCTAGCAAGACATCATGTAAACTAGTGGTCAAACACTTTAAGCTACAACATAGCCCAGATTAAAATGTAGTTAGGAAACATTCATTTAACACCACCCTTCCCTCCCCCAAAATATAATACAATAGGATATAGATAATGCAATTAAATAATTTACAGCCTAAAAGGATCTTCATGTGTGGATTAGTGACTTAGTTCCTATTTGAGTTTGATACCACTGAAGTAGACAGTTTCTCTTGAGCCAAATACAGAAGAAAATGAGGGATTCTAAGAATTGAAGTAGCAGTGCTTTCCATGCACAGGGAGAGACCAGTATAAAGGTGCAGAGATGAGAGCTGTATTGAAATATAAGAGGCAACTTCAATTTCTTATAAATTTCAAAAAATCAGTAACGTATAATGGCTTTTGAAAGGTAAGTTGGGATCAGATGATACCTATATGAAGGCATGGAAAAGAAAAAATCTAAAGAGGAATTTATATAGTACTTTATCCTAGAGGCAATGGGGAAACATTGAAGGTTTTTGAGTAAGAAATTGAGTTGACTAGATTTGTGCTTTAGGAAAATTGCTTTCTCTGCTATGTGGAGGATGAATTAGAAAGGGGGAGGGGCTTGAGTCAGGGAGGTCAATTAAAAGGATGTTGTCATAATCTATGTAAGAACTAATAAGGGGCTGAATCAGGGTGGTGCTCTTGTGAGTATGAGAAAAGGGGATGGTTTTGAGAAATATGGAGAGAAATGACAAGATAAGACCACTGATTGGATGTTTTGAGTGAGGAAGAATGAGAAGTCAAGAATATCAAGATTACAACCCTGTATAAGTAAAAGAATGATGCCATTCTTAGCAGAAATAGGGAAGTTCTAAAGAAGAAGGGGAGGGTTCAGTATGGGGGAAATCATGATGCTTTTAGTTTTTAACCTGTTGAGTGTGAGATGAGATGATTTTGAAATACCTAATAGGCAGTTGAAGATGCACAGCTGGACTTCAGGGGAAGAAATTTGGACTAGATAGGTGGATCTAAGAGTAATCTGTCTAGAGAGAATTAAACCCTGGGTACTAATGGACATAATGCACTCTCAATAAATAAGAGAGTGTAAAGAAAGAAGAGAATAGGACTTCCGGTTAAGATGGCGGCTTAGAGAAAGCTGAAGTTCAGATCTCCGGAAAACCCTTCCCGACCGATCTCAAACTAGAAGCTCCTAAGGCGCCGAAATTCAAAACGATCAACAGCACAGAACCTGGGAACCCTCCTCCTGGACCTGGACCCGGTTCAAAAGGTACGGCTCCCCTTAAAAGCCAGAACCCGAGATCCCTCGGACCTCAGGGGTAGGAGCGCAGAGTCCAAGGCTCCCGGAAGCGGCAGCCGCGCCGGGCTCAGAGAGCAGGGTCTGAGGAACAACAACCCTCAGGGTCTTCTACCCAAGTCCCAGTCCGGGTGAAAGTTACTGCCTGGGGCCTCCGCTGCAAAGAGCTGGTCAAAACAACAGCAACCCTCAGGGCGGGCAAGACAGCCTCACGGGCTGGATCCTGCTATCCAAGTCTCAGTGAAAGTCTGTGCTCTCGGAGCTTGGGGAAGCGGCAGCCCATCCCCCCGCAGGCCGACGAAACAGCCTCACGGCCAGGGATTCTGAAGGCAACTTCCGGAAATCGAGCCAGGGGGAGAGTGTGGCCTCGTGGTCCGACCCTTCCATTCCAGTTCCAGTGAGGCATATTCAGTTTAACCCAGGGAACGCTCATAGAACCAACATCTGCCCAGGACTAAAGCCACTGATCACCAGACAAAGACAAGAAAAGCCAATCCTCCACGTTCAGAGATGACAAATTCCACAGAAGCACAGAAGCCCCAAAATACCAAGAAAAATAAGAAGAAAGGGGCGACTCTGGACACATTCTATGGAGCCAAAATACAAAATACAGAGCAGATAGAAGAAGATATACAAGAAAATTCTCCAAAATCTTCCAAAGGAAATAGAAACTCTCCACAAACCCATGAAGAATTTGAATCAGAAAGGACCAAAAAGATGGAAGCCCTCTGGGAGGAAAAGTGGGAAATGATGCAAAAGAAATTCACGCATCTACAAAACCAGTTTGACCAAACTGTAAAAGAAAACCAGGCTTTAAAGCAAGAACTAATAAAGCAAAGCCAAAACACCAAGAAATTAGAAGAGAACATAAAATATCTCACCGACAAGGTGATAGATCTGGAAAACAGGGGGAGAAGAGAAAATTTAAGAATAATTGGACTCCCAGAAAAGCCAAAAATAAACACCAAACTGGACATGGTGATACAAGATATAATCAAAGAAAATTGCCCAGAGATTCTAGAACAAGGGGGCAATACATCCACTGACAGAGCTCACAGAACACCTTCTACACTAAACCCCCAAAAGACAACTCCCAGGAATGTAATTGCCAAATTCCAAAGCTATCAAACAAAAGAAAAAATCCTACAGGAAGCCAGAAAAAGACAATTTAGATATAAAGGAATGCCAATCAGGGTCACACAAGACCTTGCAAGTTCTACGCTGAATGATCGTAAGGCATGGAACATGATCTTCAGAAAGGCAAGAGAGCTGGGTCTCCAACCAAGAATCAGCTACCCAGCAAAACTGACTATATACTTCCAAGGGAAAGTATGGGCATTCAACAAAATAGAAGACTTCCAACTTTTTGCAAAGAAAAGACCAGAGCTCTGTGGAAAGTTTGATACCGAAAATCAAAGAGCAAGGAATACCTGAAAAGGTAAATATTAAGGAAAGGGGAAAAATGTTATCTTCTTTTACTCAAACTCTCTTCTATAAGGACTACATTTATATCAACCTATGTATACTAATATGTGGGGAAAATGTAATGTATAAATAGGGGGTAAAGAAAGACCAAATAGAATAATGGTTCTCACACAAAGATTCACAGGGGAAGGGGAGGGGAAGAAAACTCCTATAAGAAGGAGAGGAAGAGGGGGGGGGGTTTACTTAAACCTCAATCTCAGGGAAATCAACTCTGAGAGGGAAAAACATCCAGATCCATTGGGATCTTGAATTCTATCTTACCCAACAAGGGTAAGGAGAAGGGAAAACCAAGGGGGGGAGGGGGAGAGGGAGAACAAAAAGGGAGGGAAAGAGAGGGGGGAGGGGGAGGGAACAAAAAGGGAGGGACTAAAAAGGGAAACATCAAGGGAGGGGACAAGGGGGACTGATTCAAAGTAAATCACTGGACTAAAAGGTAAAGCCGAAGAAGAAAAGGTTAGAATTAGGGAAGGCAATCAAAATGCCAGGGAGTCCACAAATGACAATCATAACTTTGAACGTGAATGGGATGAACTCACCCATAAAACGTAGACGAATAGCTGAATGGATTAGAATCCAAAACCCTACCATATGTTGTCTTCAAGAAACACACATGAGGCGGGTTGACACCCACAAGGTCAGAATTAAAGGATGGAGTAAGACCTTCTGGGCCTCAACTGATAGAAAGAAGGCAGGAGTGGTAATCATGATATCTGATAAAGCCAATGCAAAAATAGACCTGATCAAAAGGGATAGGGAAGGTAATTATATTTTGTTAAAAGGGACTCTAGACAATGAGGAAATATCATTAATCAACATGTATGCACCAAATAATATAGCACCCAAATTTCTAATGGAGAAACTAGGAGAATTGAAGGAAGAAATAGACAATAAAACCATACTAGTGGGAGACTTAAACCAACCATTATCAAATTTAGATAAATCAAATCAAAAAATAAATAAGAAAGAGGTAAAAGAAGTGAATGAAATCTTAGAAAAATTAGAATTAATAGACATATGGAGAAAAATAAATAGGGATAAAAAGGAATACACCTTCTTCTCAGCACCACATGGCACATTCACAAAAATTGACCATACATTAGGTCACAGAAACATAGCACACAAATGCAAAAAAGCAGAAATAATGAATGCAGCCTTCTCAGATCACAAGGCAATAAAAATAATGATTAGTAATGGTACATGGAAAACCAAATCTAAAACCAATTGGAAATTAAACAATATGATACTCCAAAACCGTTTAGCTAAAGAAGAAATCATAGAAACAATTAATAATTTCATCAAGGAAAATGACAATGGCGAAACATCCTTTCAAACCTTTTGGGATGCAGCCAAAGCGGTAATCAGAGGCAAATTCATATCCCTGAAAGCTCATATTAACAAACAAGGGAGAGCAGAGATCAATCAATTGGAAATGCAATTGAAAAAACTCGAAAGCGATCAAATTAAAAACCCCCAGCAGAAAACCAAATTAGAAATCCTAAAAATTAAGGGAGAAATTAATAAAATCGAAAGTGATAGAACTATTGATTTAATAAATAAGACAAGAAGCTGGTACTTTGAAAAAACAAACAAAATAGACAAAGTACTGGTCAATCTAATTAAAAAAAGGAAGGAAGAAAAGCAAATTCACAGCATTAAAGATGAAAAGGGGGACAGCACCTCCAATGAGGAGGAAAGTAAGGCAATCATTAGAAATTACTTTGCCCAATTATATGGCAATAAATACACCAATTTAGGAGAAATGGATGAATATATACAAAAATACAAACTGCCTAGACTAACAGAAGAGGAAATAGAATTCTTAAATAATCCCATATCAGAAATTGAAATCCATCAAGCCATCAAAGAACTTCCTAAGAAAAAATCCCCAGGGCCTGATGGATTCACCTGTGAATTCTATCAAACATTCAGAGAACAGTTAACCCCAATACTATACAAACTATTTGACATAATAAGCAAAGAGGGAGTTCTACCAAACTCCTTTTACGACACAAACATGGTACTGATTCCAAAACCAGGCAGGTCAAAAACAGAGAAAGAAAACTATAGACCAATCTCCCTAATGAATATAGATGCAAAAATTTTAAATAGGATACTAGCAAAAAGACTCCAGCAAGTGATCAGAAGGATCATTCACCATGATCAAGTAGGATTCATACCAGGGATGCAGGGCTGGTTCAACATTAGGAAAACCATCCACATAATTGACCACATCAACAAGCAAACTAGCAAGAACCACATGATTATCTCAATAGATGCAGAAAAAGCCTTTGATAAAATACAACACCCATTCCTATTAAAAACACTAGAAAGCATAGGAATAGAAGGGTCATTCCTAAAAATAATAAACAGTATATATCTAAAACCAACAGCTAATATCATCTGCAATGGGGATAAACTAGATGCATTCCCAATAAGATCAGGAGTGAAACAAGGATGCCCATTATCACCTCTACTATTTGACATTGTACTAGAAACACTAGCAGTAGCAATTAGAGAAGATAAAGAAATTGAAGGCATCAGAATAGGCAAGGAGGAGACCAAGTTATCACTCTTTGCGGATGACATGATGGTCTACTTAAAGAATCCTAGAGATTCAACCAAAAAGCTAATTGAAATAATCAACAACTTTAGCAAAGTTGCAGGATACAAAATAAACCCACATAAATCATCAGCTTTTCTATATATCTCCAACACAGCTCAGCAGCAAGAACTAGAAAGAGAAATCCCATTCAAAATCACCTTAGACAAAATAAAATACCTAGGAATCTATCTCCCAAGACAAACACAGGAACTATATGAACACAACTACAAAACACTCGCCACACAACTAAAACTAGACTTGAACAATTGGAAAAACATTAACTGCTCATGGATAGGACGAGCCAATATAATAAAAATGACCATCCTACCCAAACTTATTTATCTATTTAGTGCCATACCCATTGAACTACCAAAATACTTCTTCACTGATTTAGAAAAAACCATAACAAAGTTCATTTGGAAGAACAAAAGATCAAGGATATCCAGGGAAATAATGAAAAAAAACACATATGATGGGGGCCTTGCAGTCCCAGACCTCAAACTATATTACAAAGCAGCAGTCATCAAAACAATTTGGTACTGGCTAAGAAACAGAAAGGAAGATCAGTGGAATAGACTGGGGGAAAACGACCTCAGCAAGACAGTATACGATAAACCCAAAGATCCCAGCTTTTGGGACAAAAATCCACTATTCGATAAAAACTGCTGGGAAAATTGGAAGACAGTGTGGGAGAGACTAGGAATAGATCAACACCTCACACCCTACACCAAGATAAATTCAAAATGGGTGAGTGACTTAAACATAAAGAAGGAAACCATAAGTAAATTGGGTAAACACAGAATAGTATACATGTCAGACCTTTGGGAGGGGAAAGGCTTTAAAACCAAGCAAGATATAGAAAGAATCACAAAATGTAAAATAAATAATTTTGACTACATCAAACTAAAAAGCTTTTGTACAAACAAAACCAATATAACTAAAATCAGAAGGGAAACAACAAATTGGGAAAAAATCTTCATAGAAACCTCTGACAAAGGTTTAATTACTCATATTTATAATGAGCTAAATCAATTGTACAAAAAATCAAGCCATTCTCCAATTGATAAATGGGCAAGGGAAATGGATAGGCAGTTCTCAGATAAAGAAATCAAAACTATTAACAAGCACATGAAGAAGTGTTCCACATCTCTTATAATCAGAGAGATGCAAATCAAAACAACTCTGAGGTATCACCTCACACCTAGCAGATTGGCTAACATAACAGCAAAGGAAAGTAATGAATGCTGGAGGGGATGTGGCAAAGTAGGGACATTAATTCATTGCTGGTGGAGTTGTGAACTGATCCAACCATTCTGGAGGGCAATTTGGAACTATGCCCAAAGGGCGACAAAAGAATATCTACCCTTTGACCCAGCCATAGCACTGCCGGGTCTGTATCCCAAAGAGATAATGGACACAAAGACTTGTACAAAAATATTCATAGCTGCGCTCTTTGTGGTGGCCCAAAACTGGAAAACGAGGGGATGCCCATCAATTGGGGAATGGCTGAACAAACTGTGGTATATGTTGGTGATGGAATACTATTGTGCTCAAAGGAATAATAAAGTGGAGAAGTTCCATGGAGACTGGAACAACCTCCAGGAAGTGATGCAGAGCGAGAGGAGCAGAACCAGGAGAACATTGTACACAGAGACTAATACACTGTGGTATAATCAAACGTAATGGACTTCTCCATTAGGGGCGGTGTAATGTCCCTGAACAACTTTCAGGGATCCAGGAGAAAAAAAACACCATTCATAAGCAAAGGATAAACTATGGGAGTGGAAACACCGAGAAAAAGCAACTGCCTGAATACAGAGGTTGAGGGGACATGACAGAGGATAGACTTTAAATGAACACTCTAATGCAAATACTATCAACAAAGCAATGGGTTCAAATCAAGAAAACATCTAATGCCCAGTGGACTTACGCGTCGGCTATGGGGGGTGGGGGGGAGGAAAAGAAAATGATCTATGTCTTTAACGAATAATGCTTGGAAATGATCAAATAAAATATATTTAAAAAAAAAAAAGAAAGAAGAGAATAAAGCTCAGGATCAAATATTGGGGTATATCCATAGTTAAGGGGGTATGATATGATAGATGAACCAACAAAGAAGACTCAGAATAGTCAGCTAAGAAATAGAACCAAGAAAAATCAGTTATGAAATTCCATAAAACGAATGTCAGATGCTGTACAGAAAATTAGGACTGAGGCAAAGTCATCAGATTTAGCCACTGAGAGATCATTGTTCTCAATGTATTGATCAATTTTACAAACTGTTTTTCTCTTCCTTTTTTCTTTTTAAAATATTTTGTTAAGTGAGTTGGCTCTCTGGGAGGGGGATGAGTAAAGAATACTGGGAGAAATATAGGTAATGTAAAAACAACAATAAATAAAAATATTTTAAGAGGCCATTGATAACTTAGGAAAGTTAATTTTCAGTTGATTGATGAGGTCACAAGCCAAATTGTAAAGAATTTTAAAAAGTGAATGAGGGGAGATGAGGAAAGGATAAGGACAGCTTTTTCTAAGAGTTTGAAAGAAGAAAAGATGTAGGATAATAGTTTTAGTAGAGGATTAGCATGGGGGATGAGAAGGTCTATATTTTTAGGATGGGAGAGGACCAACCATGTTTTAGACAGCAGCATAGAATGCAGTAGATAAGGAGAAACTGAAGATTAGAGAGAAATGGGGATGATTCTATGAATAATTTAATGGAGAATACATTAGGAGATACACATGGATTTGTCTTGATGAAGAGAAGAGCCTTTTCTTCATAAACTAGAGCTAAGCAGGGTAGAATAGGGGAAACTATTAGTATTTTAAGATGAAGAAAAATGGAAAAGAAGGAATGCTCTCCATTTTTCTTAGTAAAGTATGATACAAGGCCCTCATTTGAGAGCACCAAGTTGAACAGCCTTGAAAAGAGGTTTGAACGAGCCTCTATGATGAATGAGAGAGAAAATCAATTAGTTAGTCAAGTATCATTAATGAAACACCAACTAGGTACCAGGCACTGTGCTAAGCACTGGGAATACAAGGAAAGAGAAAAATCATTCTACTCTCAAGTAGCTGAAGGTCTACTGGAAGAGACAACATAAAAACAACTACATAGAAACAAGAAATTGGAAATAGTGTCAAAGGGAAAGCAGTCAGAGTCAGGAGGACTGGGGGCTTTTTTCAGAAGATGGAATTTTAGCTGAGACAGGAAGGAAGTTGAGGAGTCCAAGAGGCAGAGATGAAGAGGAAGACCATTTTAGGCAGCCAGAGAAAATGCTAGAAGTCTGATGGATGTGCAAAGAAGAGCAAGGAGGCTGGTATCACTGGATCACAGAATAGATGGGGGTAGGGGGGAGTAAGGTATAAGAAGACTTGGAAGAGTAGGAATGGGGCAGGATATGAAGGTCTCTAAAAGCCAAACAGCATTTTACATTTTATCCTGGAGGTAATAGAGAGGATAATTAGGTAGTAGTAACAAGATTTTCTTCTGAGGTGAGGACCTAGTTGAGATTAGATGACATAAATTTGTAGTGGGTCCAGTCAGCTTTGTTCAGCAGCTCATTAGTAGAAAAAGAGGAGACAGACAGGTTGAGGTTGAGCATTTATAGAAGAGGGGCAAGGAATTTGAGAGCCAGGGACAGTGTAGAGTTGAACTGATTATTGGATTGAGATTAGAAAGAAGAGGGTGGATTTGGAGGGGAGACATAACAAGTTCTGTTTTGGAAATGTTGAGTTTGATGTGTATATAGATCATCCAGGAGAAGATGTCAAGAAGTTAATTGGAAATTCAGGATTGGAGCTCTGGAGAAAGATGAAGTTTAAATATGTAGATGCAGGAGTTGTCTGTCTAGAGATGATAATTAAACCCTTGGGTTATGATAAGATCACTAAGATGGGAAAGCATGCAAAAAAAAAAAGAAGAAGAAGAAGAAGCTGCACCCAGGCAATGTCTTTAGGGACATTTACAGTTCAGAGGTGGGAGATAGATGATGATCCAGCAAAAGAGACTAAGAAGTGATTAGAGGACTATGTCCTGAACACCCTAGGGGGAAAGAAAATACAGGGGGAAAGGGTGGTCAGTAGTAACAAACATTACAAACAGATCAAGAAGAGCATGACCTGAGGAAACAGCCGTTGAATTTAGAATTTAAAAGAACATTAGTAATGTTAGAAAAAATGAATTTGTTCAATTTGTAGGATTGAAATGAACTCAAAAGGAATTCTGGAGTGAGTGGTTTGTAAGGAAGTAGAAACAAACTGAGATAATGTCTTTGTCTGAGAAAGATACAGCTGATATGAAATGATAGCTTTAGAGGATAAGCAAAGTCAAGTAAAATTTTTTTAAAGGAAATTCACGTTTATTAGGCAACTGGGGAGGAACTAGTAGATAAAGAAATTAAAATTTTAGTATAGAAAGGGAATGATTGATGTGTCATTTTCTAGAGGAAATAGTGTGGGCCATAGTCTCTAGTCAGACAAACTGTAGAGTAGCATTTATTAAACACCTATTTTGTGACAGTCACTGTGCTAAGCACTGAAAGGCAAAAAACAATCCTTACTCTCAGCTTTCAGTGTAACAGAGGAGACATCATACAAATGACTATGCACAAACAAGATGGGGAAGGAATCAAGTGGACGGAAAGCAAGCTTGGCCTTGGACCTCTTCTTTTTCCTTTAGAAAAAGGAAAAGAGAATATCAATTTCTCAGCAAAATTTAAGACAAAGTTCTTTGGTGAAAGTGCTTTAGGGATTTGTGGTGAGAAGAAAAAGTTGTGAATAGACAGTACGAGAGGGTAGGAAAGTATGCTGGAAAAATTATTGCATTTATACTTATCTCAGTGTGATGAACTTGACAAATCAGTCAATCAACAGGAAATCATTAACTGTCTACTATACTCAGTCATTGTTTGAGGTGCTAAGAAGGAGACAGGTACAATGAAAGAAAAACTCCTTACTCAGTATAACCTTATATTCTAATAATGGAGAATAATTTTTCTTTGGACTCCAGGTTCCTCATCATTGGACTATATCTCTAATGTTACTTCCAGCTCTTAAACCCTTTGAACCTATAATGTCCTCGTATATAAATTCAACCTAAATAATTAGAACTTCCTTTTCCATTATTCTCAGTAAGAAATAACATTCATTCAGAACATTAAGAATACTTTGCAGCTTGCTCCCTCACATTTTAATATAGCATTTTAAACTCTTTTGGATATGCATTTTTTTGTCTTTTGTTCTTTTATAAAATACATTTAGTATTGGTATATTTTATTTTTGCATCATCCACATTTCCAAATGTATCCTCCTCTCTAGAGAATGATCCCTTATTACAAATTATTTTTTAAAGGGGTGTGGGGAACAGTTCCCAAAACTGAGTAGCACTTCATAAAAATCTGGCATCTATGTTCTCCAACCTTAGGAAAAGAGTTGGAAAGGGGCTTTCTCACCTCCCTTTTTTGGGATCAAACTGGGTCATTGTAATTTTGCAGCATTCAGTTTCAGGTGCTTTATTGTTCTTTCCATTTAAATTGTTGTGGTCATTGTGTATATTGTTCTTCCTGCTTCCTTGACTTTGTATCAATTCATCTAAGTTTATAAGCATTTCTATATTCAATCACATTCACCATGTTTTTCAGCACACATTTGTAAATCATGAGCTATTAGGCATTTCTTTTTTCTTTTTAGGTTATTTAATTTTTATTAAGATGATATTATAAAACATTAATTTCTATTTCTACAATTTAATTAAAGAAATGCTTTGAATTTACGGCTCGGACACATTTATTCTAGTGACATAAAACAGAGACAAAACAGAATACATTTTTTTGTATGTTTGGTTTTTTTTAAATTAACTAGAGGTTGAACTCACTCCTACTTTCCTACTTTGGACCACATTTTCCCTACGAGAGAACTGATTATATATATATAACACTAAATTATGTTGAATCCCTAAAACATCAAATGTGGCTTCTTACAGCTTCTAAAGGAAGAACCTAAGACCTATAAGATCTAAACACATAATAACTAAATGAGACTAGAATTACATCCAAAAATCAAGTCATGTCCTAGTAGAAAAAGTTAAGATATGTCCTCTCTTGAAGCGATGCACATAACAGAAGGGAGCAATTTCACTCTAATCAGCAAATATTTCTTTGTTAAGAGTTGTTATTTCAGTCCCTTTATTCTAAAATTAGAGTGTCTGGTCTTGGCTACCAAAAAGGTGAAATGCCTACAGAATATTTACAAATTAAAAATTAAAATATGTTTAGTTCAGATCAAAATTTAGTGTCCATCTAAACATATGTCTTTAGTTTTTTCTTTTATTAGAAATGTCAGCCTTTATAAGACATGATATTTTAAAATAACTTATTTGTATAAAGTATACTATTTGATCAGTGACTGTATATTTCAAATTCAAAAGCACATATTTTAATTTTTACACGTTTCACTTGATTCTACTGAAATCTCAGCTGTCTACTTAACCAAGTTATATATGAGGTAAATTTAAGGGGAAAAAAAAGACAACTACAAAGAATGAATACATAGCATTATAATGCCCTCCTCACATCAAGTGTATTCAAGAAAGTAACAATGCAATTTAAAAATAAACATTTATGAAACATTTATAATCAGTTTACATTAGGTAATAGGGCAAAATAATTGGCAAAATTTGCTTAATGAAAAGTCTAGTTGTAACAATTTAAGTCAAATGTACGGAAGAAATTTAAACATGGTAAGATAAATTTCCTAAATTCTTTGCACAAACACAATATCACCTAAATGTTATTTTAGTAGTAAATTGGAATTGATAAAATCAATGATGCAATCATCAAGAAACAAATGTTTCTCTGGAAAATAAGGATTAAGTTTTGAATTGTGGGGCGGTAGTAACAAGTTTCTCAAACATGTAACCTTAACACTAAAAAAATGATATTCAGGTAAAAATGGGTTCTATGCTTAAGTGAATTTACTAATAGAATTCATGATATTAGAAATCTGTTATAAAATGAGTACAATAGGATTACAGTAACATTACTAAAAAGTTACTCAAGTGATTAGTGCTGTATTTTTTAAAAAATAAACAACATCAAATACTTGGCTGTAATAATAGAAAATAAAATCTCTAATGAATATCCCTTTATCCTGCTTTAGATTATGTTTCAAATTTCCTCTAAACATTCTGTCCAGGAGAAATAATTTTAAAAAATCCTTTCTGCATGAATTCAGAGCATTTAAAACATTTAGCTTCACATTATTCTGCTGTTTTGCCTTTCTCATTTCCCCAAAACACAAAGCAAATATATATTTGCCTCAAAAAACAAAACTCCCCCCAAAACAAATTAAAATGCTTACATTAAAAAAAAATAAAGCCTACAAAAAATTCCAGAGTGCTAAAAAAGATTACTCATATGGCACAAAGTGATCCCCTATTAATCCAAGGTCCAAAATGCTTAAACTAGTGTCCATTGCAATGTCTTGTTCATTTTCAATGCAATATTAAATTTAAGAAGTTGAAATCACATTATTTTAAAAAGTAGTTCTTTGAGCCAACAAGAGTTCTTTCTACAGTTATTAAAAATAGGAGACTAAGTTTGTTGGGTGTGCCATAGAGCTAACGCTCAGTTGGCTTTTGCCTGAGACTTTATCATTAAGAAAATTAGAAAAGGGATTTCAATTTCCTTGGTTGGTTCCCATAGCTTGATAGACCAAAAATAAGAAAACTGCCACAATAGCAAAAAGCAAATGGAGCTTCCTTTTCTTGTCTTTTCTGTCTCGTCATCAGCAATGGGAGCATATTTGGGGACATATTTTGATGAAAAAATTCCCTCCATCCTGAAGTCACCAAGTTCTAATGGTCTGCCAGCACCTCCTTTAATAGACCTGTAACAACTAGCACTAATTCCTGTTGGTGTAGCTGCTTCAAAAGGAAACATTTCTTTAAGAATATCTCTTTCATTTCTTCTTTCATCTGTTAATGTTATGTCTCCCACTTTGGCTCTTGTCAATGGTTTCTTTGGTGTTCTTCAGGGCATATCTGAGAATTCACTGATTGGCAGAATAAAAGATGCATGCCTGAAATTTCCAGTCACCCTATTGACAACTATAGTCTCATTGCTTGAAGCCATTATAGTTTCAACTATAGGAAGATTCTCTGAAATTACTGCACCATCTACATGCATCTGTTCTGCAGTTTCCACCCTTTTCCTTGGAGTTCTTCTTGACCCTTTTGTAGTCTCCCCAGTTAATCCCTGCAGGGGTCCGCTTTTTGAAGATCCACTTGTCCAGAGGATCTCAGAAAGTCCAGCTTGAGAATAGTTCTGATTCTGCTCAACTCTTCTTTGCTTGAGTGTTATTGCAGTCTTTGAGTTGCTTTTTAGTGGTTCTCTCTTCTCCAGTTTGAACTCTTCTTCATTGTCACTGCATCTATATCTTAGTCATCATTTCTAGTCTGTTTGGCATTTTCTGCTGATGAAGAAACTGTTGGTAGAGGTGTTGAAGATCTTGATTCTAGGCTATGATTTCTCAGTTTTAGCAATTTCTTTTCATATAGCTTCCTGGTGGTTTCCACAATAGGGCCAGGGTTGACTCCATATTTCACGAGTTGAGAACAGCTCTTCATTTGTGAGGTCAGATAAATCTAGATCACCTTTCTCTTCTAATCTGGGTTTGTCAGTTTTCTTTGTGGCTTTCCTTCTGCTGGTGGCACCACCTCCTCCTTGGCCGTGGCCTGTGGTGCTAAGCATCTGTGTGGGCTCATGCTCATCATCGCTAGAGAAGTCTGGGGGTGCACGACTGTTGGCAGACGGGGGCAGCGGCAGTTCTATTAGCCATTTCTTGATTGATGGTCATCTACTTTGTTGCCAGTTCTTTGTTTCTACAAAAAAAAAATGCTGCCCTAAATATTTTTGTAGTACATGGAACCTTTCCTTTTGCCATTGACCTCTTTGTGTTTTATGTTTAGAACTGACATATCTGACTTGTTTAACTTTTAATAGTAAATTTTCAGATTTAAAATCTGCCTAATGATAATTGTGCTAAGGTATAATGAGTCTCCCCAAAGTAAAACTGTGGTTGAGGAAACACTCATCTTCCTACTTTAAAATTATCAGTTTTTATAACATCACAAAAATGATCCTTTTTTGATACATGCTATTTGCATCCTGACCTCTCTTTTGTAAAGGAAAGGCTCAGTCTGTCCTCATAGATTAAGTGCATATGAAAAGTTTCTGTAGAGTTTATCTTCCACAGTGATAACAAAGACTTCACAAAACATTAGTCTTTAGGATCTGAGCACACTACCATGTTTAACCAAGCTTAAGCTTAGGACTTACTCAAAGCAAATACTGTATCTAAAATAAAATGTCATGAATTTGTTGCTCTCTGTTAACCCATTTGATGTGAACACCATGCTTGTGAGTCTAGAGGCTTAGTCCTGATGTGATCCAGTTAGTTTGTTTCTACTGTATAACATCATAGTGGATCTTTACGAGCTATCTCCCAAATGTATGCTATGGGTCAGGAAGGCAGTAAGATGACCCAAGCAACATGTTGCTGGAATGAGAGAACCTGGGTCTGAATCTTGGCCCTGTCAATTGCTACCTATCAATGTGATTACCTTTCCTGAGGCTCAGTTTATTTATCTGTAGAGGAAGAAGATTAGAACATATGACCTCAGAGATCCCTCCTAGCTCTGTCTGTCTGGTTTCACATCCATCACTATTACTAGATGACCAGTCCAAAATGCATTCCTAACTGAAATGGATTAGTAATATCATCTTCCCACACAAGAAATCACACTGTTATATATCTATCAGAATGAGTTTAAATATAAAAACTAGCCAAGTGAGTCTTCCTCTCTACTGTTTAAATAAATTATAAAATAAAGGAAGTGGAATTTTTTGCATTTTTTATTTAGTATTAATTTTCAGATTAGCCAAAGGTTAACTTTCTGAATTTTGATATTGATATTGACATTCATGATCACTTAATTCCATCTCACCACCCCAAACTCTCACTTTGCCTCTTTGTTCTATATTTCTGATTTTTGTAGCTTTGAATTCATCTTAGAAAAGTGAGTTCTAAATTCTTCTAATCCATAGGACTGGAGTAGTGCCAAGCTAATGGCTATTCCTTAACTAGGAATTAAGTCGGATTTCCTCCTCTGTGTGATATTAAATGCCTTTTGATGATGATGTTTCAGAGGATATAGAACTGTGTCTGATCTCTGCCATGAACCCTTGAGCAAAGTGCTGTGCAACCTGTGGGTGCTCAATTAATACTAGTTCAGTAATGCTCATGTCAGTAGGAGTCCCCATGACATATATCATCAGCAGTGCATGGAATTTCACTCAAGAGGTGATGACAGCCCTCACAGAGATGTGTCATCACTTAGGAAAATGTGTAATTGTTATAAATTGATGCTACGACAGTGTTGACCTTGTTCTGGCTGTTAATGTGGACAATTACTGCCATCATAACAGTCGTACAAATTTGAGTCAGTGAGCACATATCAACTGAATGAGTATACAACACAACTGAGAATACCATACCACTCGGTGTGATTGCAGAAGGTAATTATTTGCTAAAACAGTAGGAAGCTGGATTTCCTTTTTGCTCATCTCTTTTATGAAATTATTATAATAACAAGCTATATACAACACTCCATTTCCCACCTCCACTTCATTGTTCTTTTGTACCTCATGTAATCCCTCTTTATCTCTACTCCCTAATTTCCTATAAGACACTGCTCAAATGCCATCTTCTGCATGAAACCTTTCCTAATCTCTCCACTAGAGTGCCTTGTACATCCCTAAATTACTGTGTATGTATACCTATATATGAATAATAACTAGTCATATATAGTTACATATTAATAACTAATAATAGTATGTAGAATGTAACTTCTTGGGAACAGGAATAGTTTGGATTTTACTTTTGTATCTCTTAGCCCCCAATATAATGCCCAAAACATAGATTTTCAAGAAATACTTTTTTATTAAATTGGTTTTCTTTGATGTGGCATGATTTGACCTGTACAAAAATTTGCCAGAATTTAGAATGCCAAGGTTATATCATCTAGTAGGTATTATGTCATAGATTTCTATGTTACTTTTAATTGTTAGACTTTAATTAATTTATGCAAAGGACACTTCAGGAAATCATTTGTAAAACACTAAGCTTGAAGTACATTTTGAAATCATCTCTATATAATTTTTTTCTTTGATATTGTGAACAACTGTGACAGATTTATTTCTTTTCCATCTTCCAAAAGATTTTGAAGCAGAATGAGAAAAGAAACTGTTCAGCTTCCTTGGTTGTGGGGAAATAATGAAGTGTGGCTAATTGAAGTTGAATTGACTTTTAGTCATTGCTTCTTAAAAATTGCAGTTGGAAAAAAAAAAACACTTAACAGTTACATTCTACTGCTATTTACATTTAAGTTGCTATAGAGCCCACTGTTCTAAGTCTACTGCCCACGTTTATTTCAGTGATTGTCTATAGAAAGTCTTTGTTTGCTACATATATATGAAGTCTGTACAGAAATATCTGTTGGCAGAAAGGCACACAAAAGGATTGCTCCAATTTAGGGAGAGTGCATCTGGCTATTTCGCTGCAAATAGAGAAAAAAATTGATGGGAGATTATTAAATGTTAAAATTTTAGATCTGAAAGGAATCTTATAGTTCATCATGTTTATTCCCTCTCACTTTATAGATAAGGAAAGTGAAGTCCAAAGAAATCAAGTGATTAGTTGGTCAAATAAGGTCAAATTATTATTTAATAGAATGAGAGCTACACTACAGTTCTTCTTTCTGCAGTACGTGGCACATAGTAAGCACTAAATGCTTGTTAGGGGCAGATAGGTGATTCAGTGGATAAAGTGCCAGGCATGGAGTCTGGGGGACCTGGGTTCAAATATGGCCTCAGACCCCTGAGCAAGTCACTTAAACCTCTACTGCCTAGCCCGTAACACTCTTCTGACTTAGAATTTATACTTAGTATCAATGCTAAGCAGAAGGTAAGGGTTTTTATAAATAAATGCTTATTGACTGACTAACTACTTTGTTGCTCTTACCACTTGATCTTAGATTAGGGTCAAATTTAGAACTTTTGAGTCTTGAGTTGTTGATTTTAGCCAGTATGCTAATTATAAGGAAATGCATTTAACTAATTTGTATAGGTTTGTCTTAAGATCTTAGTGATTTCAACTGAGTTTTCTATATTATGACTAATGGCTTAAATTTCATTTCTAAAAAAACAAATGCTATTATCAATACAAAAATGCTTCCAAGATTATGCTGCATATTGTACGTAATTAAGTTAATTACATTCATAGAATTTATAAAAGATCATATAGTTCACAGTAAGTGTTTAATAAATACTTTTTCACTCATTCTTATCTCACATCACTGACATCTCCCTCCAGTATTTTCTTCACTCTGGTCTCCAATGAAGTGGTGGCACTTCTTTCCAAGGCAAATATCCCTGCATGCACTATTAATCTTATTCCTTCCAAGCTCCAGTCATATTACAATGATCATAGCTCAGTGCCCTATCACTCCTCACTTGGTCTACTACAACAGCTTTCTAATTGGTCTTTCTACCTTAAGAGAGACCTAACTAGTCTTTTCCTCCCCACTTTACTCCATCTGCCACTGATTTTTCTAAAGCTTATTTCTGAACATGCCAACCTTCTTCTCAGTGAATTCCAGTGGCTTCTTATTCCCTCTGGAATCAAATATAAAGTCCTCTGTTTGACATTTAAGACTCATGATAAACCTGACCTATTTATACCTTTCCAACCTTCTTATAACTTCTTCACACTCTTCTTTACTTCTTCTATGATCATCCCCTTGCAATTTTGAACCCAATATTCCATATGCTATCTCCTTGCCTTTGCACAATATATCCTCCATATGTAGAACGTTTTGTCCTCTCACCTTCATTTCTTTGTTTCTCTATTTTAAAAAATCAGCTCAAATGTCTTTCCCCACATCCTCAGTAACTAATGTTTCCCCCCTTTCAGATTCCCTTGTTTATTCTAAATATATATTGTATGTACCTTTATTTATGTTATTTCCCCCATTACAACATATGTTCTTTGAGGGTAAAGATTGAGTTTGTTTTTCTCTATTTATATACCTAATGCTTTATGCCTGGCATGTAGTAAGAGTTTAATAAGAGTTTTATTGACTGACTAACTAATTATAATGGTAAGTGCTTGATAAGTGATTTTTCATTCAAAAAGATTTTGAATGATGACAAAGTAGGAATGCTAGTCAGGTGCTGATGTCTTCTAGACTGGCTTTATTTGGGAAATAATATCACTTATAATTTTTTCCATTCTGTGGGTCTCTTTGGCATCTTTGACTTTGACTCTAGTCAATAGTTTGATAACATATAAGCCATTTATAAAATCAGGTTCCTTCCAATAATCAATATTTTTTTTAATTTAATTTTCTCTTTTAATATAATTTTAATTTTCTTTTAAATATTTTCCATGGTTACATGATTCATGTTCTCTCCCTTTCTTCTTCCCTCTCCCCTCCTGGAGCTTACAAACAATTCCATGAGTTATACATGTATTAGCACTCAAAACCTATTTCCATATTATTCATTATAATAGAGTAGTCTTTTAAAACCCAAACCCCAAATTATATACCCACTTAACCAAGTTATAATTCATATCTTTTCTTCTATATTTCTTCTCCAACCATTTTTTCTCTAGATGTGGTTAGTATTTTTCTTCGTAAGACCCTCAGGATTGTCCTGGATCATTGCATTGCTATTAGTATCAAAGTCTGTCACATTTGATTGTCCCACAATGTTTCAGTTACTGTGTACAATGTTCTCCTGGTTCTGATCATTTCACCTCACATCAGTTCATGAAGGTCTTTCCACTTCTTATAGAAATTAAGTAATTCATCATTCCTTAGAGCATAATATATACTCAATTTTTAAAACCCTTACCTTTAATCTTAAAATTCATATAAGTATTATTTATAACTCAAAAGAGTGGTAAGGACTAGGCAATAGGGATTACATAGTCATGCAGCCAGGAAGTATCAGTGTCTATATTTGAACTCAGGACCTCCTGTCTCCAAGGCCTCACTGTCTCTTCACTGAGTCACCTGGCTGCCCCCAGATATACTCAAATTTATTTTTTGTTATATTGTTAAATACTTGCATTGTACAACACATGTTGGTTCTCTTCATAATGAAAATATTTATGCTTAGAAATGATCTTCTGCCATATTTTCTTTTTAGAATTGTTTTGGCCTACTTTTGTATACAGTGTTGTGTTTAGGTCACCCACTATCAAAGTATATGTCATGTTGGTTTAGAATGTACACATTTTTATAGTTCTTCATTTCTGATTCTTCTTTCTTTGTAACAGATGTTGGTATATAAATGGCAATTATTTTTTGAATATTTTGAAATTCATCATCACTACAAAATGAGATGACCAAATATCCCATGTTTTTCCCCTTGGATGCACAATAAAATTAATCTTTTGTTTGCTTCTACAAGTGAGCCATCCTTCCATTTAGCTAAAAGTTCCTTTTGTCATTTGGTTTCACTGGTTGCAATATTAATATTGCTTTAGTTAAGTTCTTTCAACAGTATATAAATTTGTTTATCATTAGATAATTGATTCACATTTAGCATACCACCAGTTTTATTTATAGAGCATCTAAATATGTGTACTTCTTAGCACCTTTGCCCCATCCCACCCCTTTCCATCATTCTACTACTATAACTACAGAAAAAAAATAAAGAGGCTACAGAAGGTTTTCTTCATGAGTCCCCAAGCCTAAAATAATTTTTATCACCTAATGATTATTTTCCCAGATATGAGCCTCTCTCGGTGTTCTTAGTGGGGTTATTTGTCAGATAAGTAAACTCATGTCATCAGGAGTCTACTCAAAATTTTTAGAATGGTAGAGCCTGATAGAGGTTATAGACTGTTAGAATAGCCTTTGAGTACATGTCATAAGTTCCATGACTGAACATCACATCAAATTTGGACTTGTAGAAAACAAAAATAATCCAGAGATATTTCTTATCATTTTGGCCAAATTACTTTATCTTTATATTTAGAATTGTAAACCTACATTCAATTACTAACTACATTCCCACCTTAACTGTATAATTCATAAGCAATGTGCTCATACTCTTTGTCCTATACTCCTATATTTTCTCATCTATAAAATAGGGATAAATAATGCTTGCTTATGACCTCTCCAGATTTTCTTGAGCTTAACATAATAAAGTAGATTAAAAAAAACTTTGAATAGTTAAAAGCATCATTTAAGCCTTCAACATAGTTAGACTGGAATGGAAGACTAGGGATATTTTAGTGGCATAACAAATTAAGAAAAAATTGAACTTTAAAATTCATATTCTCTCCAATAAAATTTCTTGTGAACTTCACAAAAGGGAAGAGAAAAGGGCGGGGGGAGAGAATATAAATCATATAACCAGGGGAAATTTTTTTAAATTAATTAATTTTTTAAAAAGAGAGGAAAAATAAAAAAATTAAAATTAAAGTTCTACTAAAATTGATATTGAATCCTTCATCCTGGTATGATGGCAACCCCAACTTTTTGAAAATTAAGCTAGTATATCCTAAACTTTGGTAAGGCTTACTAAGCTGAAAAGGCTTTACTTATACATAGGCAAAGGTCTGTGTATCTCTCATCAAAAGTCTATCCTAGCTAACCTTGGAGATACTTGTTACCAGTTGTGGTTTTTGTCCATAGTGACTCCAACCTGACTCCTCCAAGGACAAGGACATTGATGCTACTTTATTTTTTTTTAATTTTTAAATGTATTTTGGTTACAATACTCACTTTATTTACCTCCCTCCCCTCCACACACTCTTCCCACAGCCAACGCACAATTTCATTGGATATTACTTGTGTCCTTGATCAGAAACTATTTCAATGATGTTGTTTGCACTAGGATGTTCATTTAGAGTCTTCTCCCCAACCATATCTCTTCGACCCATGTATTCAAGCAGTTGTTTTGCTTCAGTCTTTTTACTCCCACAGTGTTTCCTCTGAATGTGGATAGTGGTTTTTCTCGTAGATTCTTACAAGTTGTTCAGGATCACTGCATTGCCACTAATAGAGAAGTCCATTATATTCAGTTTTACCACAGTGTATCAATCTCTGTGTACAATGTTTTCCTGGTTCAACTCCTCTCACTATGCATCAATTCCTGGAGGTTGTTCCAGCCCCCTGGGAATTCCTCCCCTTTATTATTCCTTTGAGCACAGTAGTATTCCATCACCAACATATACCACAATTTGTTCAGCCGTTCCCCAATTGAAGGGCATCCCCTCATTTTCCAATTTTTGCCACCACAATGAGCTTGACTATAAATATTCTTGTACATGTCCTTTTCCTTATTATCTCTTTGGGGTACAAACCCAGTAGTGCTGTGGCTGGATCAAAGAGCAGACAGTCTTTTATTGCCCTTTGGGCATAGTTCCAAATTTCCCTCCAGAATGATTGGATCAATTCACAACTCCACCAGCAATGCATCAATGTCCCAACTTTGCCACAGCCCCTCCAGGATTCATTACTTTCCTTTGCTGTCATGTTAGCCAATCTTCTAAGTGTGAGGTGATACTCCAGAGTTGTTTTGATTGCATTTCTCTGATTATCAGAGATTTAGAGCACTTTTTCATGTGCTTATTAATAGTTTTGATTTCTTGAACTGAAAATTGCCTATTCATGTCCCTTGACCATTTATCAATTGGAGAATGGCTTGATTTTTTGTACAATTGGTTTAGTTCTTTATAATTTTGAGTAATTAGACCTTTATCAGAGGTTTTTATAATGAAGATTGTTTCCCAATTTGTTGCTTCTCTTCTAATTTTGGATGCATTAGTTTTGTTTCTACAAAACTTTCTAATTTTATGTAATCAAAATTATTGATTTTACATTTTGTGATTTTTTCTAGCTCTTGCTTGGTTTAAAAGTCTTTCCTTTTCCAAAGATCTGACAAGTATAATATTCTATGTTCACATAATTTAATTATAGTTTCCTTCTTTATATTCAGGTCATTCACCCATTCTGAGTTTATATTGGTATAGGGTGTGAGATGTTAATCCTAACCTAATTTCTCCCATACTGTCTTCCAATTTTCTCAGCAGTTTTTATCAAATGGTGGTTTTGGTCCCCAAAACTGGGATCTTGTCTTGCTGAGGTCATTTACCCCTAGTCTATTCCACTGATCCTCCTTTCCGTCTCTTAGCCAGAACCAAATTGTTCTGATGACCACTGCTTTCTAGTATAGTTTGAGATCTGGGACTGCAAGTCCTCCTTTCTTTGCATTTTTTCCCATGATTTCCCTGCATATCCCTGATCTTTTGTTCTTCCAAATGAACTTTGTTATTTTTTTTTTCTAATTCAGTAAAAAAGTTTTTTGGTAGTTCCATGGGTATGGCACTAAATAAGTAAATTAATTTAGGCAGGATTGTCATTTTTATTATGTTAGCTCATCCTACCCATGAGTAATCAATGTTTATTGTTCAGATCTAGTTTTAATTGTGTGGAGAGTATTTTGTAGTTGTGTTCATATAGTTCCTGGGTTTGTCTCAGCAGATAGATTCCTAAGTATTTTATATTGTCTAGGGTGATTTTAAATGGAATTTCTCTTTCTAATTCCTGCTGCTGAAATGGATTGGAGATATATAGAAATGCTGATGACTTATGTGGGTTTATTTTGTATCCTGCAACTTTGCTAAAGTTGTTGATTATTTCGACTAGCTTTTTGGTTGATTCTCCAGGATTCTTTATGTAGACCATCATATCATCCACAAAGAGTGATAGCTTGGTCTCCTTATTGCCAATTTTAATACCTTCAATTTCTTTTTCTTCTCTAATTGATACTGCTAGTGTTTCTAGTACAATGTTAAACAATAGAGGTGATAATGGGCATCCTTGTTTCACTCCTGATCCTATTGGGAATGCATCTAGTTTATCCCCATTGCAGATTATGTTCGTTGATGGTTTTAGATATATACTGTTCATTATTTTTAGAAAAGGCTCTTCTATTCCTATACTTTCTAGTGTTTTCAATAGCAATGGGTGTTGTATTTTATCAATGGCTTTTTCTGCATCTATTGAGATAATCATGTGATTTTTGTCAGTTTGCTTGTTAAAATGGTCAATTATGTGGATGGTTTTCCTAATATTGAACCATTCTTGCATTCCTGGTATGAATCCTACCTGGTCATAGTGAATTACCCTTGTGATCACTTGTTGGAGTCTTTTTTGCTAGTATCCCATTTAAGATTTTTGCATCTATGTTCATTAAGGAGATTGGTCTATAGTTTTCTTTCTCTGTTTTTGACCTGCCTGGATTTGGGATCAGTACCATATTTGTGTCATAAAATGAATTTGGTAGGACTCCTTCTTGATTTATTCTGTCAAATAGTTTGTATAATATTGGGATTAGTTGTTCTTTGAATGTTTGATAGAATTCATTTGTGAATCCATCTGGACCTGGGGATTTTTTCTTAGGGTGTTCTTTGATGGCTTGTTCAATTTCTTTTTCTAGTATGGGGTTGTTTACATAATCTATTTCTTCCTCTGTTAGTCTAGGCAATTTATATTTTTGTAAGCATTCATCCATATCACCTAGATTGCCATATTTGTTGCCATATAATTGGGCATAAAAGTTTTTAATGATTGCCTTAATTTCCTCTTCATTAAAGATGAGGTTTCCATTTTCATCTTGGATACTATCGATTTGGTTTTCTTCTTAACATTTTTAATTAGACTGACCAGTACTTTGTCTATTTTATTTGTTTTTTCAAAGTACCAGTTTCTAGTCTTATTTATTAAATCATTAGTTCTTTGACTTTCAATTTTATTAATTTCTCCCTTGATTTTTAGGATCTCTAATTTAGTCTTCATCTGAGGATTTTATTTTGTTCAATTTCTAGTTTTTTTAATTTGCATGCCCAATTCATTGACCTCTGCTCTCCCTAATTTGTTAATATGTGAACTCAAGGATATAAATTTCCCCCTCAGTACTGCTTTGGCTGCATCCCACAGGTTTTGGAAGTTTCTCATCATTGTCATTTTCATCAATGAAATTATTAATTGTTTCTATGATTTGTTCTTTGACTAACCTGATGCTACTTTAATTTGTTGTTGTTGAGTAGTTTCTGACTCTTCATGACCCCATTTGGAATTTCTTGGTCAAAGATACTGGAGTCGTTTTCTGTTTCCTTCTCCTGCTTATTTTACAGATGAGGAAACTAAGGCAATCACTGTTAAGTGACTGGCTCATAGTCACACAGTGATTATGCATCTAAGGTTAGATTTTAAATCAAATCTTCCTGACTCCAGGTCTGGCACTATCCACAGTGCCACTTTAATGTAGCACTTTGCAATTTAGGAAAAACTTCATTCACCATAACACTGTGAAGAAAGGAAGCACAGGTATTATTATTCCTATTTTATCATTGACAGACCTGAAAGAATAACTTCAACTGGTATCAATCACAAAGGCAATCAAGTATCCCCTCCCTCCATAACCTTGAATGTAAACCTTCTGAATCTGAATCTCAGAGGTGTACTTCTTACACCACTGAATCATGCTGCCTCTCCTTTAAAATCTGCCCAGTACTCCCAGGAAATGCTGTGAGAGACTCATACAACTTTATAATAAGATTCCTACTCTTGTCTTAGACATATGGAAGAAATGGAAAATGGGTACATTGTAAAGGGCTACTTGTATAATATAAACAAAATGCACTTCAATTTCAGAGAAGAAATTGATGCTATTTAGACCCTTTAGGAAGAATTTTCCTAAAGGAAGGCCTTAAAATGCAGTTGTCAAAGGAAAAATGGGCAGAAACAGTGTGGGGCAGGGAAGTAGACATTACAATCAGGGAAAACAGCATAGGTATATAATTAAATACTACAAGAATTAAAACCATAGGAGAGCAGCTGAGTAAGGTAGGGATAAGTAAGCACCACCTAATTTGGAGATAGCTATAATTTCAATTCCCTGTAACTAAGTTTAAATTCCAGAGAAGTCAGTTTCTAATCCTATTTGAAGCCAGTAATCCTTTCTGATGTACTAAACTGGCATTAAGATATGACCAAATAATTCATTTAACTGCTGTGTACAAGTTGTGGCAGAATAGACTTTGCAACAATCACATCAGTGACCACAATACAGAAAAAACTTTTTATTTTTAATGCAATAGATATTGTTGGCTATGGATGGGAGTGACATTATCCTAATAGCTAAACAATTTAATAAAACAAGTAACTCCATTGAAATAGTTACTTGACATAATATTTCATACTGAGGGGATATTTTCTGCATAAGTATTTCCTGTCTGTCACAATTCCAATTGAAGTAGTTGGGGCTGCTATTTAACCATGCCTACTCAACCCAAAGTATAAGTAAATTGCTTTTCTTTTTGTAGAAGACAATATTTATCTCCATCCGAAGGATATAAAATGAGTACTGTGTCTCTTATTCTAAACTCCTTTAATATTTCTGGTAGTACTGTGTCATGACCTTGGAGTCAGAAAGCTTGGGTTCCAGTATTTGCTTTGTCACTTGACTAGATCGTATGACTTAAAGTAATTTGTTTAATTTCTACATTAGCCCGTTTCCTCTGTTATTTTTAAAAAAATACTAGCTACTTCCAATACCTAAAAGTGTTATTATAGAAGTCAAATAGGATAGTTTATGCCTCTTAATTTATCCTTCTGCTTCCAAATTAATGTCTCTGCTTTCACTTTTTTTCTCTTTCAATTCATCATATATCATCACCAGACTTATCTACCTAAAACACTTCTTTGCTTCGTAATCTACAATCTCCCCCAAAATCTAGTTTCTAAATTAGCAAAATGAAAGGACTGGATTTGATATTTCTCTACTATACTACATAAATGCTTTGTGAATTATAAAGCTAAGGTAGTGTTATTAGTCATCCTAATAGTAGTATTACTGGTAGTAATCCCAAAAGTAGTATTCCTGGCAGTACTCATTGTGGCCTATCCTCAGAATACCTGAAGGATCATTCTTGCAGAATTCCCAGAAATAATATTCAAGTGTCAGTTGGTAACATAGAAAAGTAGAATCTATTATTTTACCCAAATAATTCACCACTGTTTAATTTCTTGCTATTTACAAGTAAGAGGGAAAAGCAGACAAAAGATAAGGAATATGATTGGGTTGGAAAATAGCTTCCCTAGACAGGATTTACAATGAATAAAATTATTCATTATTGTTTGTACTTGAATTCTATAATTTTGAATCAAATCTATATTTCTGACAGAACTTAATATTTCACCCTTACCCTAAATGTTTCTAATTTTTTGTTTCATTTATTAAAAAAAATACTTTTATAGCCTATCCCCTTCCTTCCTTTTTAGTCTCCTCTTATTTTACTCTCTCCTATGTCATCTATAATCCAGAGACATTGGTATTCCTATTCCTCTCAAAAGATATGCCATCTTCTGAGTATCTTTACTGGCTGTCTTCCGTGCCTGGAATGTTCTCCTTCCTAATTTCTACCTTTTGGCTTCCCTGATTTCTTTCAAGTCTCAACAAAAATCCACTTTTTGCTGCTAGAGTTTTTCCCCAGGTCTTTTAATGCTAGCACCCTTCCATGCTGAAATTACCTCCAGTTTACCCTGTATACATTTTGTATGTACATAGTTTTTTGTACATTATCTCCTCTATTAGAATGTGAACTCCAATAAGGGCAGAAATTCCCTTTCTTTGTATCTTCAGGGCCTAGCACACAGTTAGTGCTTGTGTTAACTGACTGATCAACTACATTCTCGATCATTCTATTTTGTCCAGTTTTCACTTGGCCACATCAATGGTAGTTGTTTGTTTCTTTTGATTCCTACTCACATTAAATCTGCCTCCTAATTGATTCTCTTTACCTCCAGATTAATCTCCTTGTCTTTACTTTCCCTCCCATCTAATCCCATATCCCATCACCAGACTTATCTTTGTGTCATCCTTAGCATCTAATACAATGCTCTTCATAAAGTTATAGCTCAGCATGTGTCTTGTACTTCTCAAATTTATATTTCTCACATAATATATACTACCATTATTCATTTTGGTGTATTTTCTCACTCCACCAGATGGTCAATTCTGTAGTGACAGAGTCAGACAATGTCTTCTTTTTTTTTTTTTTAATTTTGCATTTCCCCTAGCAACTAATGAAGTTTATCCAGCCACAGAGGAAGGAATGATAAATATTTGTCATATTGTTGTTGTTGAGAATAATGACCATTTTCAAGTATGTGGAAATGTCATGTCTACCAGATGGATTTATATCTTAAGTCCATACTTATATATGACCCTGCCCTCTATTATAAGGGCTTCTGAACATTTGTATATTTTTAAGTGTCTCTCCATATACCATAAAAGCTAATTTGGGTGGCCTAGATTGAAAACAACATTAAGATTAAATTCTACATATATACAGTTTTCTGCCACTCATATACACCATACCTGACATTTAGTAATAGTATATTTTTCTCTTCACAAATGTGTTAAATGTAAATTTTAATGGATTTTTTCTTTCCTTTTTTTAAGAACTAAGGAATAAAATGAAAAGCAATAGTAAGAATGTCAAGTTACCTCTGAGAACTTATACCTGCTAAAGACAAGAAATTTAACATTATGATTCCCACTCCAAATATACACATATATAAAGGCAAGAGAGTGATCACCATATTCAGTAATAAAAGTACTACATGTGAGTAAAGGGAGCCAAGTTATGGTTATTGAGGGAATCATAACCATGAATGCCTGACTTTTTGCAAGTAGAAATAAATTTCAAACAGTAACTACTATATTGAGAAAGAGTTTAGTTATTTTTTTCTCCTCTTGCATTTAATATACATTCATTTTTATAGAGGCATAACAGAAGGAGCACATATGGATATCTATCTACAGTGGGTAAAAAAGAAAAGTGATAGCTCAATAAATGTTTTAGCGTCCCTATTTGAGAAATAAGTATCAAATAGTGGAAGTGATTTTTATTTCAAAATGTCAAAATGAACATCATCCTTATTAAATGTTCTTATCCCCAACAGCATCGTACACTGTTCCTTGCTCACAATAGGCTCTCAATAAATATTTGTTGATTTGATTATTTTTCTCACACCTTATTGCTGTGGTTGTAGTTAATGTAAAAGATTATAGAAATAATTGTGCCTTTTTCATTTAAATCAGGGCATATTGCTACATCAGTAATCTTAACCAGTATTTATTACTATTCATTTATATAAATAGTTTATGCAATTTAGGTAATGATGATGATAAAAGAGATTCAGTAGAAGGTTCCTTATTTCCCTATTTGGTCTATTTCACAAAACAAATATGCCTCTTACTGGTAGTCATTCATCTGCTATCTGCCTTGGAACATTTAGGAGAAAGGTGGCAGATATACAATGGTCTAAATACAACTCTCTTGAGATCTAAATGAGCAGGGCATGCTAAAATACTAAAAATATGCCCTCCTTGTACAACTTGCTGAAGTTTCAAAGTCTTGTAGCTCTTTCTTTGGCTTTTTGGAGAACCCATTCTAGAAACATCTAAATGGGGCCCAAGTTACTCTACAACATTTAAGGAAGGGGTCCATGGAAATAATCAGCAGCTAGATCTGTGAGAAACATTGCTTCATGTATCATAAGCTCATACATTTGTTTATTCATTTGCTTATCCATTCAACAGATGTTTATTATATACCTACAAAATGAAATGCCCTGTTAGACAATGGAGTAGCTACAAAGTTAATTAAATCACAATCATATTTCTAACTTGTTTGATATTTTGTCACATTATCCAAAAAATTGCTTGCAAATCAGCTTTTTCCCCTCTATCTAAACATGAAGACAAGAATCACTAATCCCTTCTTTTATTACTGATTTATGCACTTAATCTGAAAGAATCACTCCCACCTATTATTTTTGCAGGTCTTTAGAGGACAAGCAGTGTGTTAAAAGGGACATTCAATGAGGAAAATCTTGCAGAATCATTCCAGAGAAGGTAGTCTAAAAAGAACAGAGTACAAACAATCAGTATACTAATTCTGGACACTTTCTCTCTCAGTGCATTCGGAGACACTATTAGTTTGATTTTTTTGTTTTGTTTGTTTGGGGAAGGTAGTCCCACTGTATGTTTGTGTTTACAAAGCCTTTCCAAGGTAACCTAGTTAAGTATAGAGAGATTCATTACTTCCATCACCAAGTAGCCTGACCACTGTGACAAGGAAATCACTTTAAAAGACTGATATATATTAATTTAAGGTTGCCAAGGAATTCAGCTATGTAATTCCTAAATGAAAACTCAAGTCAGCAGTCAACCTTTTATGGAGTTTAATTACAAACAGGAGGAAGAAAGTTATTAGAGAGAGAGAGAGAGAGAGATAGAGAGAGAGAGAGAGAGAAAGGGGAGAAAAGGGAATAGGGCTTAAATACCCCCTCTGTTTAGGCTGGGCCAAAAGGCCCAAGCCCTTTAGATAGCTGAGGCAAAGAAAAGAGATCAGTCCCTATCACTCACGTGACCAAAATGGAGAAACAGTCTCAGGGGCCTCCACCTCCAGCTTCCTTCAGAGCAAGCTTCTCAGAGCCCAACCTCTCAGAGCAAAACCTCTCCAACCACCACTCAGTCCTCAGACCCCTCTATCTTTAAGGAAACCATCCAAGTTCCCTCCCCTCAGTTCTCACATCTATCAATCACTGTCCATCTCTTCCCTGTGCCAATGGTGGCTCTAGCTTAACCCAGGACCGCCCAGAGGTCTGTGGCTTTGCACATGTATGTTGAAGGTCATATTCTCAAATAATTAATCTTGATCCTTTGCTGCAGCCCTTCCTAAATCCTGTTACCCTGAGCAGGGTGGAGATTGTATTTTCCAAGACCTGGTTCTGTCATTCCAAGTATCTCTATTGTATCGATTCTAAAATCAATCATGACTCAAAGAACTTCCTATTCTATGCTTAAGCATAGGTCAAAGCCCTTTCCATTGTTCAGCAAAAGGTTTCTGTCCTAAAGAAATCTTAAGTAGGGAGGAGAATGACCCTCCCATGCCAATGGGGTTCACATTCCAATAGACTATCAGTAGGAAATTTTTCAAGTATGAAATTTCCCAATGGTGAAATTTCCAACATTTATAAGTCTAAGAAATTTTAAGGTTTACACCACTATGTGATGATTCCTTTGACCTTTAGAACTCTTAAAGCAAAGAAAAATTCAAAACAATCCTTATCCTTGTCCATCTCCCCCAACACCTCACTTCTCAATGATGATGGCCTAATGGTATGTATTATAATTCTTATACTATCTATAAATATTAACTGAACCATGAATATTCTAAAGGTGAGATTTTTGTCCAGTGGCCTATCAGACCTAATCATATCAGTATTGACATTCTCATTATAAATAATGCCAAAATAAAAGAAAGTTGCAGCTAAATGGAAAAGTGCGTCACTGATTGTCCTTGCAGAAGTATTTAAAGGAGTTAGCAGATTGGTTTTAGACAGAATTGAGGTGTACTTGACATGCTGAGGAGGGCAGGATAATATTTTTAAATGAAATTGAGTATATCTTATCATACAGAAAAATTACTATTTACCACTATGTTATTAATTTCTGAATCAACTAGTTGTCTCTGTGAAATCAGACTGTTGACTTATGAGAGAAAAGAACAAAATTAATTCAAGTTAAAAAATGTGGCATGAAATTAAGATAATGCCAATATATCCCATTGTAGAAATCTCTAATGCCTAAAAAAAAGGAGAAAACTGTAAAGATAGAAATCTTTAGATTATGGAGGGCTTGTTAGCCAGGCAGAATTTAACTAGGTGAGTGATAGGGAAACATGGATTGGGGGGGAGGGGGTGGAGTGTTTTAAAGCCAGATCTATGTGTAAAATAAAATTAGTCTGGCAGAAATATGGAAGGATATATATGGAAGGAAAAGGAACAAGTTAGATAGAGAGACCTAATAAGAAACTACTCCTTTGGCCAGGCAGAGGGCAATCAAGCTTGTCTTTGTGTTAGTGTCAGTAGAATTAGAGAGAATAGGAGGGATACAAGGGATGCTATAGAAGCGGAATTCACAAGGCTTGGTAACTTAGAGAGGAGAGAGAAATAAGAGTTGACTATAGCATCAAGCCCTTTGAACATTAAAACTATGATTGGTAGTTCTCTTGACAGATAGTAATGTTAGAATAATGAGCAAATTTGGGTAGAAATATGTCTAATTTTCATCCTATTAAGTATAGGAATCTGATAGTCTTTCTAGCTGAAGATATACTTGTGGAATTCAATACAAAGGCCAAGGATGGATATGGATATTTGGGAATCTTCTATTATAATAGGTAGTAATTATTGAAGTCATGGAAGTAAATAATAATACTAAAGATAAAAGTGTAAAGAGAGAATAAAGAAGGCCAAGGACAGATCTGTTTACAAGTTGGGGATAAGATAAGCATATATAAGAATAAATCGATAAACCTGAGAAACCCAAGAAGAGTACAAGTATGTAACCAAGGAAGATGTGTTTGTATCCAAAAGGAGGATGGAATCAATAGAGCCACGTGGTAGAAAAGGCAATGAAAATGAAGATTAAGAAAAGTTCATTTGATTTGATGAAGCTGGTAGCTAGATAGAGGAGACAGATCTAGGGAAGGGGGTGGTACTGTTTTAGGAATAAGAATTCCTAACATCCTAACACATCTAAATATGTTATAAGCAGTTGAGAAGGAGCCAGTAGTATGAGTAAATTGAAAATGCAGGAGAGAGACAGCAGGGAGGGAAGGAAAAATGATTGAATCTGTAAGGGAGATGGGAGGTTAAAGGCATTAAGGGTATATTTAGAAGAATTCACCTTGGTGAAGAATAGGAATACTTCTGTTATCAGAAGGAAGAAGACAGCAGAAATGTTGAGAAGTTCTGAGGAACAGAAAAAAGATAAGAGACATCACAAGATATGACCTCAATCCTAAAGGTCCATAATTACAAAATTAAATCAATAAAATACAGTAGGGAGGAAATATATTCAGCAAAGGCAGGATTATTTTCACCCAAGATACATCTTAAAGCATGCTAGGATACAAACATCTCATCTGCTGAGTTAAACAGACCTGGAGCATACTAAAATTTACATGGAATTGTAATATAGGAGCAGAATGGAGTCCTTCACGCTTCCACTGGGGAATGAGAGAGAGAGAGAGAGAGAGAGAGAGAGAGAGAGAGAGAGAGAGAGAGAGAGAGAGAGGTGTGAAGGAGCTAGAGAAATGGAGAAAGGAAGAGATTGATCCTCCCCCTCTCTTCCCCTTGGAGAATGTAGCACAAACTGTCTTATAGAGGGACAGAATATGTCTCCTCAAGAGATTAGATTGACTATGGAGGTTAAGGACTGAAGAGGAAGGTCCTATACAATAAACTAGCTGCCTCCCCTCTTGATCTTGGGTGGTATAAGAGAGCAGAATAATTCTCCTGCCCTGGATTTCCCAATCTCCCAACTTCCCCCTTTCTCCCTTGAGTCACTCTACAGCTTGGTTTGGAGCTGATTATCCTTCTTGGGGAGAAAGGTGAGATTTCCCCCAAAGCCTCAGTCCCCTTCAAGGATGTTAAGAAGTAGACCTAATCTAAAAAAGTAACTCTTTGTTCTAGGGGACACACAAGGCAGAGAGAATGGGGTTGTTGGATAAGGAAAGTGGGAAATGGGAATCCCTATGAACTAACAACTGACCTCCCCCCAAATCCTAATGGTTCAGGCTGTTTGCCTGACCCTCTTTTGGTCAGTTGTAGGGGTTGTCCTTTCTCGGAATCTAATCTAGTTGTAAAGTGAAGTTCAAGGAGAGGTTTTTTGTTTTTTGTTTTTTGTTTTTTGTTTTTGTTTTTGTTTTTTTGTGGATAGAGAGGATCTTCTTTAGTAGATGGCCTTTCCCAAAAGTCCCAATCTACTTTTATCATCTTCAGCAGGAACCAGAGGAATTTGGGGTTCACTGGAAGGTGATCAATATCTAGAGAAGCTCTCTGTCTCAGAGGCTTCCTCTCAGACCATCCAATCCAGGAGGGCTCCCAAGAAATGAAGTAGCTGTTTTTGAATCCTCACACCTCATCTTTTCTTTTCCTGGAATCCTGAGTCTTCCTTGCCCTTCCGCTGCTTGGGTTGCTTCTTGGTCATGCTGGATCTGATTTCCTCTTACAGATTCGCCCTTTCGTTTTGTGCAAATTTGTCACCCTGACAATTTGTATCTGTTTTGAATACTTTACCTTATTTTTTTATATTATTATTATTATTGGCACTAAATTTCTATCTATTTTTATTCTATATCCTACATCCCCTTCCCAAAATAAAAAAATCTCTTAACCCTTAACTATGTACTACTCTTAACTTAATTTCTCTTGGCTAATTAAACTATGCTAAGATAGGGTTTCTGGGAAGAGGTTCAGGGTAAGTGTGTTGGTTACAAAAGTTGATACAATTAAATAACTTGGGTTTTAGGATTAACAATATCTTTGAACAATATGCAACAATGTTGATTTAACTCTAGAAACAATAACTTCATGAACTCTAGTTAAAGTAAAATTCTTCTAACTTCTGTTATATTATGCTTTCATTACTTTTCTAGCTATTATAATTTCATTAACCTTTTACGATATTTAAGTGATTTATGTTGTCTATTTTTTCCCTATCTTGAACTCTCTAAGTTTTTTAACTTCCCTTTTTGTCCCTGACTATCCTCTGTCCCTGATTTAAGAAAGGTTAAGAATGTTAGTTTATTCCTACTCTATATTAGTATGTTAGTGCTCTAAATTTTGCATTATGTACATGTATGCTTACTGTACAATCATTATATATGATACATACATATTACATATATATATACATATATATATGAGTTCTGATTTGGAGTCAACCAGATAGAAATGTTGTTTTAATTCTTTCCTGCCTGTTTGAGTCTTGCCAGAACTTATTTACAAATATATACAATTTTTCATTATCACAGACCTTTCTTATCTACAACAAGGCCCCTAAATCCATGTGTTTTATGTTTACGTTCTAGATATGTTCTGTGGCATGTACATACTCTCCACAGGTGAATCCTCTTCCCATGTTGACTGTAATTTCTATTTTTCTCCCTTCTTATACTGAGTTTGTGTGCATGTTACATGTGTGTCCTTAATGTGAAGTTAATATGCAATTAATCTTATGTGACATGTTTTTAGAAGTTCTTTTCCTACACAGTTCATGATTTACAGTTCTTTACTGTGTTCCTTTTGTTCATTTGAAGTCTCCAGTCCTGGAATGATTTTTCTGGTCCTGATTCTTCCTCTGTACTGGAAACCAATTTTTGACTGTCCTCTCACTTTGCTTGTAGTTTCTTCTCTTCTTTTGCAGGAACATGCATGCATGTAAGATTTGTTGATATTGTATGTGTGTAAGTAAGAGTGATTCGGATTGTGTGAATGTGAGTAAGACTTTGTGTGAAGATTTTTCTTGTTTGTTTTATGATTTGAATGTATGTCATGTTCTTCTTGTAGTATAATTGAGAGTGAGTGAATGAAGGTGAGATGGAGAGTTAGATAAATGTAAAGGTAAATAGATGTAAAGGGGGAATTTACATATTTTTTTCTGCTTCTTAGGTTATGGCTTGTCTTTCTTCAGTCATTAGTCATATCTCAGCATCACTTTCTTTGTAGTTGCACATAGTTTGTGTTTCCTCATTCCAGTCAATTTCTCTCTGGGTTTGTATTTCTTGTTTGTGGTCTGGGGCATTTTCTGATTCAATTCCTTCTGGGCTAGTTGGGGTAAAGTGGTGTTTTACATGGGAATCATGGTACCATAGTTCTTTCCCTATGATTTTGATTGCAGTAGGTATTCTGATCACAACTTGGAATGGTCCATTCTCTTACAGAATCTAGTAATAGTCATTTGGGGAGAAAATTACACTTTATATGTTTGTGTACTTATTTATATGTATGACATGCACATATGTATATACACACCCTTTTCCTACAAATGTAAGAAAGAACAACAAAATAATTTCTATTCAATCATGAAATATTTTAAAAGGTTTTTTTCCCTTCAAGGAAATAATTATAATCATCACAGGAGAAACATAAAATGAGCAAAAGCAAAATCTTTGAAATGGTACAGATTTTAGATAGATATTTAGCTGTTCCTTACTGTAAGGTTCAAAAATAGTGAGTTAGTTTCCACTCATTATGCCAGAAACTGACTCATTCTCTAAAACAACTGTTTTTAAAACATAAAATTTGAACATTTCTGAAGAAAATTTTGTGTAAGGGATAATACATAATAGACAGAGTCATTGAGGGCAAGCAGATACAGGATTTCACAATCATTAGTTATCACATTCATCCAACAAGCATATTTCAAGCACCTACTATTTGTAAAATTGCCAGAGATAAAGTGACATGGTTCCTTCTGGCCCCTTCATCCCCCTTCCAAGGAACTCACTATCTAGCTGGCAAGATAAAATTTATATGCAAATATTTGTAATGTGAGAGACTGAGAGTAAGTATATAAAAGATATAAACAACATAAAAATAGAGTTCAAAACAAGAAAGGATCTCTTCTTGGTAAGGAGATCTAGGAAGGTTTTTTTGATCTGGTGGAGGTTGCATTTGAGTTTGGCCCTGAAGATTGAGTAGTATTTCAAATGGATATAGAGGAAGATTGAATAAAAAACAAAGGTGTGGAAACAAATAAGTGTATAATGTGGCCCTGGGTAAATGTTAAATATTCAGGCAGAGCTTTGTAATGCCATAACATGCATCCAACTTGACTATTTTTACAAGATCTGAGAGGGCCATCTAACTCATGCCTTTGGCTCTGTATAGGACTATACTTAATGATTTAATGGGCATCTCATTTTTCAAACACTTCTTAGTGAAGATTGTGCCATCTCCCTCTGTCACCCATCCCAATGTTTAAAAGCTCTTTTTGTTTGTTTGTTTATCTCCTATTTGCAATATGCTTTGAAATGAAATTCAAAATTGCTTACTCCTGAATAAGTCACTCAAAAGTTGATTTCCTAAAAATTCCCCAGACCTATCCCAGGGGATGGGGAGGACATATTCAGAAGTCAAACCTCTCTCCACAGACTGATGGAGGAGTGTCTACCTGGCAAGGAGCATAGTTAGCCCTGTAACCTATAAAATGTGATTCCTAAAAGTTTCAGAACATACTTTCCTTACCTACTTGGTTATTAACTGTTTAGCTTATTTAGAACAAAAATGTTCTCTCACATACATAGTTACTCCCCTCAACACTCTACCCTTATTTTGCATAGAATGAAAGAATTTTAGAACTGGAAATAGTTTCAGAAATACATAGGCTAACCCTTTCATAGTACACATGAGAAGACTGAGGTCCATAGAAATGGAAACACTTGCCAAAAATCTCAGATTAAATGAATAACACACCAGGGACTTAAAGCCAATCTTTTGACCTCTTTTTCTGATGTCCTTTCTGTTCAACCATGCTTTGATTCCATTTATTTTGACATGCATTTTTGGGGTAATTTCATGTTATTTTATTAATACAATTAAATGGGGCCACTATCACATTTGGTAGACAGGAATTTTAACGATCCTTATAAAGTTCTTTTGTTTCATTTTCTTTTATTCATTATGCATGTGTGATGTAAGAAAAAATTATTATTGAAATATCTTTTTTTAAGTTTCCTGAGAAGGGGTACTGATGAGAAGTATGATGTGTGCTATACTTTAAATGGTATGTTTTCACTTCATTCTCATCACTAAATAAGGCAGATGTGCTGAGTGCCTTTTCCTCTCTCCCTGCCCCCTTTAAGGCTTCATAGTAACAGTTTCTGTACAAACTATCACTTACTTTCCCTTTGGGTGGGAAAAGCAACACATCTGTACAGTATACAAACAGAAGGTGTTTTCAGAATTTCCAAATTATGTTTATACATTCATTTTCTTTCAACTAAAGGTCCAATTTTAGACTTCATTGGGCTAAAGGTACTTGTTTTGGATAATTTTAAAAAAAATTTCCCAAGAGACCTAGTATCTTTTTTCTTTTTAAAATATGTATTTTTTGTGTTTGATGTGTTTTAAATATAGAATTAATGTGTTTATATATATACACATATATTTGGTTTTTAAGTGGAAAGAGAATACTTGTAAATGAAATTTTTTGTCATACTAGACTGAAGGTGTGTGTGAGGAAGGACTCTGCTTTATTTAAACTCTGTAACTTCTCTAGGTGACTACCATAACTGGAGGGGGGGGGAGAGGAAGAGGGAGAGATGTATGCCTGTTTTCAATATAGTAAAGAACACAGTCTATAAATAAGCAAGTAAATATCTATTTTTCTTTCTCCTTCCAAAGCCGAACAACAACTTATCCTTACACAGAAACCCAGATGTACAGCCAAAACACTGGAGGAAATTACTTTGATACCCAAGGAAGTTCTGCACAGGTGACTACAGTGGTCTCATCTCATAGTATGGTGGGCACTGGAGGGATTCAGATGGGTGTTACAGGAGGACAACTTATTAGCAGCTCTGGAGGAACCTATCTGATTGGCAATTCAATGGAAAATTCTGGTCATTCTGTGACGCACACAACTCGGGCCTCCCCAGCAACGGTAAGTACTTTGTTTTAAAACATTTTTTATTTAGAGTCCTCATAGATTTTGATGGATGTTTTTATTTTTTATTTATTATATACCAAAAACCTATAAATCAAAAAGGGAAAAACATGTTAATTGGCATTTGTATTATCTTCATTGTCTTGCTGATGTCTAGAAATTGTCATTTTAATCCATTTTTTATAAATTAGGTAATTTATAATTTCTATTAAATGTTTAATTTTAAAGAAATTTTTCTTTAATTATCATAGAATAAAATTCCATCAAGTTCTACTCAAAGACATCTTTATTTTTTGTGCCTGCCTTTTTTTTTACTTTTGGTATATAATAAAAATCAAAGAAACAAGGAACAAAGTAAAAAAAGAATTCTTAAGTTCAATATTCTCTTCTTTTTCTACCATTGGCATTAAGACTAGACTTCGATTTTTTTATGTTATTGAAGCATCAGGGGGAAAATATCACCTTTGCTTTGGATAAACAATCCTTATAAGACAACACAATTATATTTTTGGTGAAAGAAATGAACATGGTATATATGGACTTGAAATTTCATCTCTCAGATTTGGAACCAATACTATGGTACAAATATTTGCTGCATTTTTTGATTTAGTAGAATGTGTTTTACTCTTTTATAAAGCAATTTCTGGCTAAAACCTTGCAATCAGCCCTCAGTTGGTCTTCCCATCTTTACAGCAACACATGAGGGAAAGCATTCAGGATCAAACAATGTGATACTATTTGGAATTCTTTAACCAAAACATTAAAGTAGCTAATTATCTGTATTATTGCTTTAATTCTGATCTTTCTCTTGCTCATGTGGACTTTTGAATATCCTTGTGCTATGAAAGAAAAAGGGGAAAATAATTTTGAGGAAAATATTCATCTAATAATAAAATTTTATATTATTTAATAATATTTCATCAAGATTTTTATTATGCCCTTTGTATGTGTATACAAATATATATACAATTTTATATTATCAATTTGGGATCATTATTTATTCATGTCCTTGCATTTTCTTCATTCATTGAATTTTTTAGAATTTATTTTTTAAAGCCCCACATTTTTAATTTGCTGAAAACTTTCCCCTTCTGAGTGAAAACTATAATGACTTTTACTTTTGTTTCATGTTTCGGAATCTTCTTAAGAGACATACATTTTTCTTTTAAAACATTTTTATCTTGAGTTAACTATAGTACTTTTAAGCCCTCTGGTTTCTAATTTATACATTCAAAATGAAAGGTCATTTTGCTATTAACAAGCTGTATGGCCTTGTAGAAGTCCCTTATCCTTGCTGACCTAAATTTTTTTTCATTTTGAAAACTGAGAGACTTGAAGTAGATAATTGTTCTTGGTTCCATAAAACATGAGGGGGAGGGTGGATGTTCATAAAAAAAAATTTCACATTTGCAGTATCCTCTCTAAATCTTTAAGTATGAAATGATGTGCTTCAAAATTTAAATTAGGTACAACAACTCTAATACAAAAATAGGTTTACTTTATTCTGCTCTAAAATTACTCGACCCCTTTTTATCTCAGATCATTTCTGGGACTCACTTCTCCCAAAATAGTTCTGATGAGTTCTGTTGTTATATTCTAAGCTTCAGAGTTGTCTTTACCTAAATTGGCTGGAGAAATGCTATACAGGATGATATATAAAGTTCCTTCTTCCTTCTCTAGTAGTCTATAATTCTAATTAAAAAAGATGTACAAGAGAATGCTAAGAAATCTCACACTTAAAAAAAATGCTATGTTACAAAAAAGAAGTCCAAGGAAGTCCTAGAACAGTCCTCTTCGATATGCTAAAATTAGAACAGAATATCATTTTTAGAGACAGGCATGGTTGTCACTCCTGAGATCCTAAGGAAAATCACAAAGGACGTCAGATTGACTTTCACATCTGTTTTTGGACACTCTTTTTTCTAACATAGAGTTTCCAGCATTCTCATGTTGCTCTTCAGTCATCCAAGACCAGTACATCTTTAAAGACTCTACAATGGATCATCCCTCTCTCTTGAATTTACCCCTAATAGTACTCTCATTATCTCCCTTTTGCCCACCCGCAACCTTAGTCCCTCAGCCTTCTAGGTATTAGGAAATTAAGTGACTAAAGCAGTTCACACTAACAAATGAAAGATTAATAGATTTTTAACCCAAGTGAAATCCTAATTAGTGAAATCTGTCTGAAAGATATTTTTGAGTATATATCTTTCTTATGTCTTTCAGCAGCTACAATACCCCCAAACACACATTGATCATTCAAGAAAACACTGAAGTCTGAACATTGACATTCTGCTTCTGAAATGTTGCCTGGCTACATTGTGGAGTATATAGTTAAACTCCACTGAAAATATTAACATGAAAATTTTAATTAGCGGTAGAAACTAAAAGTGACTTTCTCTTAGTACTGAACTGTAAGGGCCAGTTTTAAATAAAATATAAATATCTACTGCAAAGAATTTATAGCCATTTGTATATAGGAATAATGAATTGACCTTTATCATTGATTTGATTCTTTTGCAGTTGAAAAAAACACTGATCAATTTCTTTATTAAATCAATTAATTGTTTCAACAAATTAACCTACTCGGGTTTTTTTTTGTTTTTTCTTTTTTGGCATTCTAAAGAAACAGTTTGAATTCATTAGCATAGATCTATTCAGTATCAATATGTTAAATTTAATTTTACAACTTTTTACAAAGATAAATTTTAGCTCTTTATATAGCAGAAGATAGCATGACACCTTAAAATAAATAGCACACATGATAAATGCTTTTATTAGAATAATTACAAAAATTAAATTAAATCCTAATTAATAATAACAGGGATGATGATATTAGCAAGGAAAGCAATTAAACAAACTCACTAGGCAATATAAAATCTATAGTAATTGAAATTATAAGAATTTATATATGAATGTTTTCATTTTATGCTAAAGAAAGAAATCCAGTGACTATTCTTTCAGATAGTTTTTGGTTGGTTTTTGTGAAAATGTCCTTTATAAGAAAAAACAAACATTAGAGGGAGAAAGAAAAATAATAAGTGAAAAGTTGTTTCATATATTACAATCTAAAGGAAACAATTAAGCTGAAACCATTGTGAAAGTAGAATACTTTTCCAAAATATGGATTTGCTAGTTATTTTGTAGTTTAATCCTGCATTTATTGATAGAGTTTATATTGGAACTCAACTGCTTTCCACCCTTATAAAAAAGTCTTTATCTGTTTGATTCTGCAGTGAAATTATAATCCTCCATTTCAATATCTTACCTATTATCATCATAAATGTAAAGTGAAATTTACCTTTTACTTTAAAACCTACTAAAGTAAATGGCCCTCATTTTTAAAAGTGGTCTTCTTAATAGCTGACCATTTAAAATCTAAAGTAGTTCTGGTCTTCGGTAGGTTCTATTTCCTAAGAAATAGTGTTGGTTCCTAAGAAAAGCTTAATATATAATTAATTCATTGCAGAATCAAATAAAAATTCCAAAAAAAAGCTAAAATGGGTAAGAATACTTGGTAGTTTGTAGACAAAAGCCATGATCACATTTATAAAGCCAACAAACTAGACTAAGTTCAGTTTCTTTGGCTATCTTCTGTTGTTCAGTCTATGTCTAAATACCCTTAATATGACTGGAAAAAAAAATCAAATAGAATTTTGGTCAATTCTAGTATTTGTGCCCTGTGTGGGCCTTCTTTATGTTTGCACAGGCAAAATGAAGTGGAGAGCTGGCTAATCCAGTGTACATAGTCACACTATATAATCTTAGGAAGAAAATAAAAATGCCCTTTCCTCCTTCTTATTAACTGGATTTATAAAAAGTTATCTGGATAATTGCCTTGATTTTACATTTCACTGAGCTCATGTGGATACCAGTACAGTAAAGGGTTTCTTAAATAATGTCCCAGAGTGAAAAATTCATTTTTGTGGGGGTAGGAAGAAGGAAAAACCTTCTGAAATTGAAGATTCTATTTTGAAATATATTTAGCATTGGAAATGTCTTTACCTACTCCAATATTCAACACATAATCATATTTGTGGTCCTATGGGAACACAAGAGTTAAGTGAGTCACAACTAATGTTTCTAAATGGTAATACTTTTTTTACCTGAAAATACACTTCACTTCAGTTTTACAATTTTAAATGCAAAAAAATCATGTAAGTTATTTTTACTATTTGTTCATAATCCATCATACATTTTATCCTTGCGTTATATGCACTAAAAATGGTAAATTCTTGAAGTGCGTTAAAAATATTGACTAGCTGAGTGCAAATAACACAGTCTGGCTAAGTCATTTATTTGGGAGAGGGGGTGAGATCATCAAAAATTCAGTAGTTTGGTTAATGCAACAGTAGAAAGTAAACTTTAGTTAGAAAGCTCTCCTGGTAATATTCAAAAATGGTCTATATGCTTTTACCCATTGTGTTCTAACAGATTTGTTGATCTCTGTATGTCCTTATGATAGGATATGAGCACACTCTTTAGGATTTTGTAATAAACTTGCTGAGAATTGAAGATATTTTTGTTACTGTTACTTTTATACTTATTAAAGCTTCATTTATGTTCATAGCTGTCCATACCATGCATAGCTATTCGCATCATTCATATTACTAAAAATAATATTGCTTCATACAATTGTATTAATTTTCTCTCAAAATGAACAATTAGAAATATTTGTATGTTTTATATGAACTTAAATTCAGGTATCAAAAGGAAAATATGCCAAAATTATGTTATTTATATCAATGCTTTTGGCTCCTATAGCATTGCATTTTTTCATTTATTAGAAAAGATATCAAACTTCATTTGAAACTATTAGAATTTTTTTATATATAGGAACAAAATAACATCAGATTGTATGTTACATGGAGAGGAAAAGACATTGTCGAATTGCAGAAATTCAAGATTTTTACTGACCTTTAACTGAAAAAATCTAGAGGTAGAAATTTTATGATTAAAGTTGTATGAAGTAATTTATTCCTAGATCTTTATAGTCTTCAGAATTCTAGTAGGTTCTGAATTAGACAGGAAATAGCTTTGACCAACCTTGATCTTCTTCATAAAATTTATTTGTAAATTTTTAAAAGAAAGGAGAATATTTTCCTTTAAACTAAAATCATAATTGTGAACTCCTAAGTGTTATAAAATGATTGAGATCCTTTATTCCCTTTTATAGATCATGGATTACAAAGAATAGTAATATTCACAAGCAATTTCCTAATAAATTCGTAAGATTTAACTGCTAACTCCCCTTTTATCTTTTCCTTCACTTTTAAATCAACTTTTAAATTCATTTTATTGTAAATTTTTTTGTTTTGATGTTTTACTAATTGCTTTTTCATCCATAAAGACAAAATATATTGGTTGAAAATGGAAGCTGAATACTATCTACTTATTTACATAAGAGATAAAACTATTTATCCAACAAATTCCATTTTCTACCTCCTCCACTGACCCATGTCTTATGAAAAAAATGTTGCAAAAGAAACTCCACAGTACATCTGCCCAATTGTCTATTCTTAAAAAGAAAGGAAATTTCTCTCTGCCCCTACAGTTATCAACTCATACATCTAAGCATGAGATTTGATTACCACTTTCACAGTATACATAACAACAGTTGTGGTCATTGCCCACAAAATTATGCAGCTTCTCTTAAAAATCTAACTATAGTGTTTGATTCAATTGTTGGTGGCAGTAGATTACACAGGCTGTGTTTCACATGCTAACTAGAAACTATAATATTTTCATGTGTTTCTCTTAAATTTGCATGCCTATAGTTTTATTGACTTCTCTTCCTCCCTTATTAGGGATGACATCCATTTTAACCATGCCTTCAAAATCATAGGCAAGACAGATTTTTTAAAAAATAAAATAATACTGGTTCATACCACTCTCCACTCACCCAGGATCCAGAGGCAGAAGAGTCCATTCTGCCTTTCAGCAATAGCTGGGACCAAAAGGGAGGCAGTGTGTCATCTTACCAAAGCTTATCCCTCTAGCTATTATCCCCCATCTCCCAGAACCATTCTCTGAGAAGACATACTCCTTCCCTCAGGGAGACAAGACTGGGTTATCTTCCACCAAAAGGAAGAGAAGGGAAGGTCAATCTCTTCTCCCTCTCCATTCTCTCAAGGCTTTCTCTCTCTCCCTACCTTTCCCGTGTGTGTGTGTGTGTGTGTGTGTGTGTGTGTGTGTGTGTGTGTGTGTGTGTGTGTGTGTGTGTGTTTCCTTTCTAGCCATACATTACAGTTGGCACCCCAGATGGGATTTGGTTAGGCTTCTGATGTGATGCTGGATTTGACTTTAAGGACTTGTGAGGAACCCCTATGTTCCTTGTTCATAACCCATATTTGCATATCAGAAAATTTTCTAAGTATGTTTTGATTTGTTCTATATTCATCCCATTACTCTCTTGTGTATGTGTTTCAAATATTTTGTTTTTCATATCTACTATCTTTTTCTCTCTTCCTTTTCCCTCTCCCACTGTTATAAGTTTTTGTTTTTGATCTCTGCCTCCCCAGATTCTATTTCTCCCACTAACAATTCTCTCAGTGCCCTCTGTGGCATGTCAGCCCCTGTTTTGCATTCTTATACCTGTACCCTTTTTTAACCAAATGTGGCTTTTTTATGGCTTCATAAGCTGTGTGTGTTTCCCTTTGCTACCACCGTTGAATATCTGGGTTTTGCCCCATCATTGATCATTTTTTGCATTGTTTTGAGATCTGGGGTAGTTTGATTTCTCAGTTCACAGAGATCACAGCACTTTGGCTTGTATGCATTGTAATATGTGTGTTCTCTGTCACTATTTCTCTCTGCATCTGATTTCTGCCTTGAACAAATTGGGTTTGATTCCTTTCTTACACAGTCCAGAATATTTCATTTCCATATTCCCAACATAGAAATGTCCAATATGACTAAAGTTCTGATATTTCAATTAAAATCTTCCCCATTGCTAAATTTGATAGAAAAATCTATAGAAAGCTATTTCTGCACTTCAAAAGAACTTTGATTTCCTGATTTCCTAAGCATTGATGGTCCTTCCAGTATTACAGATGTCAACTCCTTTGCTCCTGACTTGATTTTTTCACTAGTTGCTATGGTCAATAAAGTCATTGTCTCATAGCCAGTCTTTCAGTTCTGAGCCCTGTTTGCATTTAGCTAAATTGATTCTCAGCTGGTGATCTCTTATTGGGCCTGTCAAATTTAGTAGAACCTAGTAGAACATAAAACTTCTTTGGCTGTCTTTGAGAACCTTGGATGACCAGTAGGCTATGTTGAAACAATAGAGATCTTACACTGAGAATGATATTTAGCACTAAATAGTGTTAAAGTTTTTAGAGACACTAATATATAACATGTATGTAGTGAAAATGAAAATTTCATTTGAGTATTACGTAAAGTGTTAAAGAATCTTAAGACTTTTTAAGGAGCTAATGAGATCATGCCCTTAATATTTTTCTTGAAAGGAACACAAAGGTTTTATCTAATGTTTAAGTTTCCAAACTATGGAATACAAAGATAGCATGGAAAATTAAAATCCACAGAAAATCCAAAAACCTTTTTGTAATGTTTATATTTGTCATTATATTTGTTAGAGTTGGTAAGGTAATAAATGATTGGTTTTATTTTCATTTTTATTTTCATTCTTTCCCGAACTGTGTCTACCTTCTCTTAATGGGATTAACACAAGAAGGCTGTGACCTATATTGTTCTATGGTAGGTGAGTGAAGGAACAGTCTGAATAAACTACAGACTTAGCATTTATCCCCTAAATAATTGTAAATTATTCTTCTCTTTTTTTATTTGAGTTTAATAAAGTCACACAACTTTACTCATGTTTCTAATGATTTTGATGGTCTAGAGATGTAGTTCTAGTGATAGTTTAAATAGGAAAAAAGGGGAAATGTCAATAATCTTCATGTGTCTTTAAATGTACATTTAAATGACCTACAAAATGGCAACCAAGACAGAATTCAAACTTTGCTTTACCTTCTGCTGCTTAATCAATTGAACCTAAAAATTCCTATAGCATTAATCTTGAAATAAATTTGGCCATCAGCATCTTTACAGCTGATTTCTTTGAAACTAATTTTATCACATACTTTTGTAGGTTTAACATCAGACATGATAATTGTTGCATAAACCAATTTCACCAACATATAAGGGAAAGCATTTTAAACCTGAGGGACAGCTAGTGCAAAGGCCCATACAAGGGTTATAGAGTCCCCTGTATAAGTAATAAGAAATGGGCCACTATAACTAAAATGTAGAATGTATAAAAGAGAATTAATGTAGTAGAAGACTGGAAAGATAGGAAAAGGAATTGCACTCTAGAAATCATATTAGCAACTGAGTGGAGGATGGATTGGAGTAGGAGAGAAATGTGACAAGATGACCAATTAGAAAGCTATTGCAATAATCCAGGAAAGAAGGTCCTAAGAGGCATTAACAAGAGTGGTGGCTATGTGAATGGGGGATATTCTTAAGATGGAAACAACAGGAAACTGGCAGTGGATTAGAGCCCATCGTCCCTACCATCAAATAACATATTGCCTCACACAGAAATTTGTTGATTAAAGCTGTCTTATTCTTCACCCTTTATCTTATTTTTAGGCCACCTAGACCCCATCTAGCCTGGGAGGGTAGAGGAAAAATCTGCCTTTACTAGAAGTAATCAACTCTCTTTCCTTCCATGCAATTCCTTCTCCATACCACCTAGATCCAATCCAAACTGCTTATCTTCTCATACTGCTTGACTGAGATGGGAATCATCAGTCCCATGCCTTCCCATCTGCCCTGCTTCTGTGCCTCCTGGACCACCGAGGAACTGTCATCTCACTGATTCAACCTAGGGGTCTCTAGACCTTGCTGATGTTGAATCTTCAAGACTTTTAACCCTTTCCTCACTTCAGCTCAACTTGCTTTTTATACATCCTCTAATTAGAGGGTAAATTTTTGTTTCAGTTTTTCAGTTTTATTCTCATTGCCCAATTCAGTGCTTAGCAAATAGTAAGCATTTAATAAATATTTTTCATTCATCCATTTAACAGATATTTGTTGGATTAGACTGGATATGCCCTCATAACAATTATTTTTTGGCCCTTCATTCTGAAAAACGACATCAAAAGTGGTCGGCTCCAGCAGAATTTCAAATCTTTCCTAACCTTTTTTCTTAAAGCATCTTGGAAAAACATGATTTATTCTTGGGTTCTTTACCTATTTCGTGTGATGAGCCCCTGTTGCTATCTAGTAAAGTCTATGGACACTTTCTCGGAGTAATGTTTCATTTAAATTCATAATTGAAGGAAATGCTAAATTTCAATTAATGTTTAGGGGAAATAGTTATACTTTTCCCCTATTCAAGTTCATGGACTCTCTGAAATCTATACATGAACCCCTTGTTTTCATGGACCCCAAGTTAAGAAGCCTTGATCTTTTGGCTTTGTTTTCCATTCTAGAGCTGTTTTGAGACTTTCCTGCCACCATGGCTGGGTAGGGAGCCCCATCATAAAACCAACTGAAAGAAAATCCTAGTTCTCCAAAGTGGTTCAAGCACCAAGAACTTTTTCACCATCTGGGAAGGCTCTACCCCCGAGGTGAGAAAAAGAAGATCTCTAGGCAATAATCAATCAACATTTATTAAGCACCTGAATAGAAAGAGGAGAGAGAAGCTGATTCTCAGCTATCTTATTCAGTGACCTCTTTTCTTCTCAGATGAAGCATTATTTCTGCTGAACTTTTCAGGAACTATATTAGTACATTAAGCACAGTTTTACATTTTCAGATAGCATCAGAACCATGGTTACAACTTTTTGTTAATCCTAAATCACAACATAAATCTAGTTTTTTCTCTAACTCCTTGAACCTAGTATCTATAAAACAATTTGAGATCTTTGGGCGTGTAATTTCTATGTATATAATAACTTTAAAATTATGTATAATTGTATATGTCATATATAATACAGTAACTTAAAATATTTAAAACATTACATATAGCAGTTATTGGATATAGAAATTAAAACAATGTGTCATTAACACAAGGGTGTATAGCAGTATAAGCATAGCCACAGTGAGGATGATTTCACAGATCCTAGAGACTATTATACAAAAAGGGTTTTTTAAACAGGAGAACAAATCTCGCCCTGGAAGAGAGATGGATAACAATGGTCCAATAATTACTTTTCACCTCAGCCTACTTTGCAAGCATCACACCATTATTAGGAACTACTGAGAGTAACTAAGATATATTTATATTGAGATAAAACCCCAATTGTCTGAATATAATTACATTGGATTGTATTTTAGCCATTCCCAAGCAGGTGCATAGGGTTTGTATACATACAAGTCTCCCAGATGAACAAATTATCAAATTTTAGAAGATACAATCAAAGCTTAAGCAAGTTTTTGACATAGCAACTTCAATACTTAGAGGAGGAAAAAGAGGAAGGGAAGGGAATTCGCATTTATATAGTGCCTCCTATGTGCCCAGACACTGTGCTATCTTATTTCATAGAGAAACACTGTGAGTATTGCCATCTGCCAATTCAGCTGTTAGTGAGAACCTATTATGTGTTAGACCCTGGAGATATAAAGATTTCAAAAATATTTCCTTCTTTCTTACATTTTACTAATAGGGATTAGGAAGATATGATATGTACACAGGCTGATTATAAACTAGGGTATAATGGAGGCAAGTACTCTAAAAAGATTTAAGAAACAGAAAACAGATATAGCTAGGCAGTGGGTTAGGAAGAAGCATCCCAAACTATCTATGCTTTATTAATATTTCTCTGATGTTGTGGACCCTCTGGCAAAAAAACAAAAACACTACATGTTGTAACCAACCTAGAGTCATCCTCTGGTGACAGACATAAATGTTGGTAGGGGTAGTACAGGAAGTGGGAGACACTATTTAAAGCATTTCTAGCTTGCTAAGATGTGTCATGCATTTTGCTCTAGTAGCATAGCCCTTAAGAACCTAGAGGGACTTTCACATCACGATACAGTATTAAAGTGGAACTTTAACCTAGAACTTTTCCATTTAGTGGATTAGTAATTGTTAATAAACATGAATTTGATACATAAAATTTCTCAATTTTTTCTAAATTTCTCAAGCCTCAACATTATGCAAGCCAAAGATCAATTGATATAACCCTAATTTAAGAGATTTAATCTGGAGAAAAGAAGGGTTGATGGGTAGAGGACTCTGATTAAGTGGGATATGTTTGTTTTCTTCAACCATTTTGAAAGACTTATGAAGAGAAATTAGACTTGTTCTTCTTAGCCCCATAGAGCAAAATCATTAACAATGGGCAGAAGTTCCAGAGAGGCAAATTTAGGTTTGATTTAAAGAAGAACTCCATTTCCATTAGTGTCACACCCAAAATGAAAGAATAGGCTGCTTTTTGAGGTACTAAGTTTGAATGATAGATTTCTTTTAAAATCTTATTTTTAATTGTTTTATCACTGCTTGTTATTTTTATTCTACAATCATTTTTTAATAAACTGTCTCCCTAAAGTATTCTTTCTTAAATAAAAAAGTAGGCAAAAGTATCTAATATAACTCACACATTTGACAGAGTACTACTCTCATTCTACACTCATATTCCCCCATCTCTGTAGCAAGAGAAAGGAAATGCATTCTGGAACCAATGTTAGTTGGTTCATATTAGGTTGTTTTTTAGTTTTGTCTTCATTCATGTTACTGTTGTTATTATACATGCATTTTTACTGGATCTACTTCCTTTAGTGTATCAGTTCATGTAATTTTTAGTGCTTTAATTCCATATATTTGTCATTCCTTGATACACAATTACATTCTGTAATATTTACCTCATAATTTGTTCAATCATTCCTAAATCAATGGACATCCATTTTTTTTTTCTTGCTACTATAGAAACTACTGCTATAAATACTTTCATATGTCTAGTCTAGGGCCTTCCTTTTCTGTATTTTTCTTTCTTTGAATTTGTGCCCAGTAAGAGTACTGATGAATCAAAGGGTAAGAATAATATAATAACTTTTCTCACCTAATTTCAAATTATCTTCCATAATGTCTGAACCCAATTCACAATTCTACCAATAGTTTATTAATGCCTTTCCCATAATTCTTTCATCTCTTTCCATCACATTTTCAATGTGATGGCATATCACAGGCAATTTGATCAATGTGAAATTTACTATCTTGGTTATTTTCATTTCTATTTCTCTTAGTAATGAGTTGAAACATTTAAAAATATGGTTATTTATAATGTGCATTTCTTTTTTTGAGAATGTTTTATTCCTATCCTTTAACCAGTTATTTATTAGTCCTTAACCATATGCTCTTCAATGATATAATATAGATGTCAGACTTTTATCACATGTACTTAATGCAAAGGTTCCCCCTCTAAAAAAGGGAGGATCTCAATAACTAATCTACTTATTCTAGGTGCATTGATTTTGCTCATGAAAAAGTTTTAATTTTTTTTTATCTAAGTTTATGGGTTAGTTAAGATAGGTAGCTCCCTGGTAAGAAAATCCCTCCCAAATCTGATTGGCAGCTGTTCTAAAATTTAAAATTTTTAGAGCGCTATTGGTGCTACTGAGAAAAGAAGTCACACAGCAGTCACCAGCCAGTATGTGTTAAAGGCAGAACTCAAGTTCAGGTCATCCAGAGTCTAAATGTTGGATATTCTCTGCTGCCTTTCCAAATTCAAAAGTTGGCTGTCCACCTTTTTAGTCCTTGTTCTTGCCATATGATCAGCTCATCTTCTCTTGTTATGATAGGTATGATAGCTCATCAATTATATACCTTATTCCTCTTCTTGGGACTACTCTTTTGATTAAGATGTACAACTACTCGTATCCACCATGCCCTTCTCTTTTTCCTTCTGTGTGAAAATTCATCTTTAGTTCTTCAGAGAAAGTGGCCCTCCATGTGTGACTACCATAAATGTAAGTTCCTTGAGGAGAAAGATTTTTTTATCCTTCTTTGTATCCCTAATACCCAGCACAGTGTCTGATATACAACAGCTACTTAATAAATTGATGTAGCAATGCTGGTAAAATGTTAAAGTCTTAAAAACATAAAACTTTTTTTTCAAGGGTACCTTGGCAATGGGGGGAAGTGATAGGATTATCAATTTCCCAAAAGCAAATTAGATCACTCTTTTCCTCCTGTTCAACTCTAGACCCAATTCACTATCCATTTATACTGACTGTCCTACATATACATGCTGTTAGACAAAATCTATGGAGTGTCCAGGTTGAAATTTGCACCATAAATATTCTTCATTCACTCAGCAAAGCTTCTTTGAGTAACTACTGCTTTCTTTCAGGAGACTCTGTGATATTTGGGGACTTTATGCAATCAGCACAATGTCATCCACAATTAAAAGTGACTGGAACATATCATTCACAGAGAATCCCTCTTGATACTGGAATCTATACTGGATCTTCACCATCACAGTGACCTTTAGCAAGCATACATCTGCAAACATGCATCTCCCCATTCTATGCCTTGCCTGATATATATTTTCAGTCATTGAACAGTGTCTTTGTTATTGCATTTTCCAAAGAATCTTGGGTGACTTTGATGTATGTGTAGGGGTTACATCATTAGGAAAAGGTCCCATAAGTTGTGTGTGTGGTTGAGGGGGGGGGTTATACTGAATCAAATACTTTTTAATAATTAACAGTAAGCACAATGGGATCTTATGTTTTCTACATCTTTCAGTTGATTGTGAAATGGAAAAGTATAATCTACTATTGAATATCCCTTGTGAAAGCTTCCTTATTTTTTATATAAATCTTTGTGGAAGATGCCCTCCAATCATATCATAAACTAATCATATAGATGTTATATAGATGGTAGACCAAATATGTATAGTAGGATGGACAATTGGTTACTGAAGTTTTCTTGATCACTTTTTTTGACATTAATAAAGTGTGAGATTTTTTTTCCTGTGTCTTTAGTGTCTTCTTTTTATCAGATACCTTAGATATTGGCCCCTTATATGATCTTAGAATTGTATTAACTAAAGCATAAATTTATTCTTAATATACTTGGTCTAACTCAACTGCTTTTCCCAACTCTGTTCTCTTTTTTAGTGTCATTTCTTCTTTTTTTATAAGCATATCCAGAACATTGATATTAGGTTCCAAGTGTAAGAGTTTCATTGTGCAAATTTTCTTTTCCTGTTTTTCTTCTCTTTGTGTAATCCTCATTGCATTCAGGATGATTTTGCTTAGTTATACATCTTGCGAAGCTTTCTCTAAGCAATTTTTCTTTTTTACAATTGTACTTCATGTATTCTTCATAAATTTTTAAAAATAATTTCTAGAAATCCTTATTGAATTCAAAAAATGTTTGTTAAGTACCTACTTGGTCAAGACACTAGGGGTATAAAACAAATAACAAAATAATGTATGCCCTCAAGGAGCTTATGTTCTACTTGTGATATAACATGAACATAGATAAATACAAAGTATATTAAAAGGATATAAATAAGTTCAGGAAAGAGAGAGTACTAAAAATGGGGAAGCATAAAGAAAAGTCTCATTTAGGAGATGATTGCTGAGCTGTGATTTGGGAAATTGGAGGTTCCATGAGGCAGCAGCATGGAGGAAATAAATTCCAAATATAAATGGAAATACTATCTCACTAGAGACAGTAGAATAGAGAACCCAAGGGATTCATAACTAGCCCCATTTTGTAATCAGTTAGAAAGAGACAAGATTAAGAGAAAAGATGAGATAAAGGGAAGAGGTCAAAAGAGAAAAAAAAATACATCATTGATTATTAGGACATTTGTTACCAATCTGATTATAGTAACTTATAACAAAGTTGCATTTTTTATCATAAGCTTTGTCAGTACTTTGAAAGTTAAGATTTCATGGGAGGGAAATGAACAGGAAAAAAAATTGGATTCAGTATTCAAGTCATACCATACTTTCTTGAAAGTCCTTAAACAAATATATATTCCATGTAAAAATAAGATGTTACCAGGTTTGCAGCTGCAAATTCCATATCTTTGAATCTGAATATAATAATTTATACATTATCTCTAATGCTTATTCTTCTGTCAACACCCAAATTCAGGACATTATTATCTCACATATAGTTCATCTTGAATTAGGCTTTGTTTCTAGCCCAGCAGATTTCTCTTAGTACAGACCACATACTGATGCCAAATTTTACTTTTGAAATAATGCTTTGACTTTTTCAAAAATTCTCCTTAGTTTCCCAAATTGAATCCAAAGTCAACTCAGTCTTCGTGGCCCCCAATAATCTGACCTCATCTGAACTTTCCAAATTTTACTCTTATTACTTCCCTATATGAACCCTAACATAGACTAATCTTTCTTGTTTGGCTCTAATCAGTCCATTTCTTCCTACATTGCTTTCTTCAAAATTCCATCCATCAGAACCTAGCTCAAATATCAGTGCTTACATTCCACCTCCCTGATCTCAGACAGAAATGAATTATCCCTCACTGTGTACTCATGTAACACTTATATATGTACACATATAACACATATAACAGCTAATGAGCTAGTTAAAAAAAAGTTTGGATCTGATCACTGTCTCCTATATAACATAGGAAACCAAATAGCAGAAGGGAGCCCTCAAACACCTTATATTCTATTTGGGGAATTCAACATGTTTAGAGATAAATGAAGAATATGTATAAAATAAATGCTATGTGATATCAGATTCAAAAGGTTAGGGGACTAATAACTGTAGCAACCTGAAAGGCCTTTCAAAGTTATGAACACCTAAGATGAGCTTTTAAGGAAATAAGAGTGTTCAAGAAGTGAAAAAGAGAAGAGAAAGCATCATAAACATGGAGGAGAGGATAATGTGTACAAAAGCAAGGATATTAAGAGATGAAGTGTTGTATATCTGAATTAGCAAACAGGCAGATTACCCATACTGTACCTTCTTGGGGTCAATATGTAATCAGCTTGTAAATGATGGGTTTGTATCAGACTGTGAAGCTCTTTAATGTCAAGTAGAGAAGTTCACATTTTCTTCTGGGGTCAGTAGGGATCCACTGGAGGTTATAAAGCAAGATATCTTCAGACTCATTCTTTGGATCTATCAATTTGGCAGTCATTTTAGAAGGCGAAATTTAAGGAGAAGAGATATGTCTAAGGGTGTCATCATGGTATACTAGTCCATTGTGCCTGGTCAGGAAGACCTAATTCATTCTCATCTAAGAAACCTACTGGCCATATGGCCCCAGGCTAATCACTAAACCGATTTGCTTCTCAGTTTTTTCATCTGCAAAAATGAGGGGATTGAACTTGGTAGCCTCTTAAGATCTATTCAAACTCTAAATCTATGAATGTGTAATAAGATACAGAGAGACCAGTTAGGAGGGTATTGCAACAATTCAGGCAAGAGATAAGGAATCCCTGAACAAAAATAGTTGTGAGTGGAAAAAAAAGGGCCAGATATGAGAAATGTAAAAGTAGAATCAATATGACTTGGCCACTAATTATATAGGGATTAGGGAAAAGTGATGAAAGTGAAGAGTCCAAGAAAACTCTGGGCTGTGAATCTAGGTGACTTAGAAGAATGATAGTCCCTTTGAAAGAAACAGGGAAAGGACTAAGAGAGATGGGTCTTGAGGAAAATAATGAGCTTAGTTTTGAACATGTTGAATTTGAGAAGCATATTGGAAAGTAGGGGTGATATGTCCAGTGTGAATTACACAACTGGTACTCAAGAGATGAGAGGTGGATTGTGAAGCTGGGAATTATGTATCTAGAAAAGATCATTAAATCCATAGGAGCTTATGAAGTCACATAGTTCACAGTCTTGCTCAGGGGATGTGACATAGATAATTATATAACAGAGGAGATTGAGAGGTATTCATTAGCCAACAGTTAGTTAAAAGTCATGACAGAAAAAAAATTGTTAGTTATGATTAAAATTATCTCAAGAGACCAATTTTGGGGTATGAATATAAGTTTATTGAATATATCAGGTTTATTGGTTAGACCACCATCATAACCGATAAAAGTGATATAGGTCTCCTTGGTTGTCTCTCTTGACCAGGGATAGCCTGAGCTGGGTTAGGCAATCTAGTATTTTAGGAGCTCATTTTTCAGCCTCTTCCTTGGCCATGCCAAAAGATATTTAACTGGTGATAGCTAACTAAAAGGTGGTCCATCAGACCCTCAGCCCTTCCCCATACTGGCAGATGGGTAGTCACATCCACAGGAAAAAGAACACTTTTTTCCTTTATTTATTAACTAAATACTGTTAAAAAGGAAAACATTCTTTGGGATACCCAAGGACATAGAAAATGCAAAAAAAGCACTAGACTAAATGCTATCTTTTTCCCAGATCCCAGACACAAGAATACACAGCAATTCTCCCTAATATGTAGGAATTAACACAGTACATGAAAAATAAATGTTCATATCGTGAATACCAAACCCAGGGAAGAGAGAAGAGATGTTCAGCAATGTCAAAAGTAACAGATGTCAAGGATGAAGACTGATAAAAGGCAATTGGACTTTTAGTTTCCACCCAGTGTTGGAGACAGAAACCAGACTGTATTGAATTAAGAGGTAAAATAGTGGTGATCATATAACTTGTAAATAATAGCTAAGATTTATATAGAACTTACAATATGCCATGCACTGAGTGAGTACTTACCAGTTATTATCTCGTGTGAACCTTACCACTAGCCTGGGTGGAAGGTGCTGTTATCTCCATTTTACAGATGACAAACTGAGGGAAATAGTTAAGTGCCATGCCAAGTGGCACACAGCAATTAAGTGTCTAGGTTCAGATTTGAACTTGGGTCTTCCTGACTCCAGGCCTGTGGCACCTAGTAGAAGATTGGATTCCAACACTCTGATTACCTTTCACTGATGGGAGAATTTTCTATTTGGATATCTATTGGAATTCTCTAGCAAAAGTAAGGTTGCTAAGAACTTCCTGATTTCTCTTAATGAAAATTCTGTCCTTCCAAAATGGAAGAGGTAGCAGGGGGATCTGCTATTCTAAATTTGATTCTGATCAGAAAGGAAGATCTGGTTACTGAAATTGAAATAACAGAAGCCACGAGTGTAAGTAACCATTCCATCAAGTTCATGAAAGGACAAAGGAAAACCAGAATTAAGCAGAAATCTACCCTAGAATGGGGCAAAAGATTTCAGAGTCCAAAGAAACAATAAATAGGATCCAGTGGCCTATCATAGTCTAAAAGTCTCCTACATCAGCTCTTATAATTGGTAAATATTTAATGGGCCACTTGTACTTGTCCCCTATATCTACTTTTATCTTATGTAAGCTCTTTGAGATCAGAGAATTTTCTTTAGTTCAGTTCATTAAAAATCCACTGAATCCCTTTCTTGTAAAAGATTCTGTGACTGATTCCTTGGATTTGGTTGTTGTTCAGTTGTTTTAATCATGCCCAATTCATTGTGATCCCATTCGGTGCTGGCAAAGATGCTGGAGTGGTTTGCCATTTCCTTCTCCAGATTATTTTTACAGATGAGGAAACTGAGGCAAACAGGGTTAAGTGATTTGCCCAGTCACATAGCTAGTGTCTGAGGGTTGAATTTGAACTGAAGTCTTACTGCCTCCAGGTCCAGCACTCTATCCAACTAACCACGTAGCTGTCCTTGCTGTTCAGTTGTTATTTCAGTTATGAGTTATGTCCAACTCTTGATTCTGTGAATTCCAAGATAATAAGTAATTTCCCTAACAGAGCTGATGCTCTACTGGGAGGGAATATACTCTGATAAGTAAATACAAATGATGCAACAAGTGGGGATATCCATGCAGGATTCTGAGGTACAGAGATTAATAAGCCATGTACTTTTTGTTCATATTTTTGGATGGCCTTTTAGGATCCCTCATAATATTTAACACAGAAATAAAGGGAACCCTTTACATTAGGTGGAGAGTATAACTATGAGTCAATGTGAATTTTAATGCCTAAATTCTCACCCTTCCATTGCACTTCTTTTCACTAGTGATAGTTTGATGAAGAAAGTCTGTCAATAACTACAGCTACCTTGAATCAATATCAGTTTTAACTTCTAGTTGGCCATCTTGATGTTTAATAATTTTTATTGAACATAGCCAGAATCTTAGCCTCATCTTTCTAGGTTAGCATATTTCCCCACATAGAATACATACATACATATATGTATGTATGTATGTGTATGTTTATATATATATATATATATATATATATAAACAGTAGCAAAACATTTGGGCTAATCATTCTCTGACTTTGCAGACCTGATTCTGAGTGAATTCTCCCCCCTATCTTAGATGATAAAATATTAGTACCTTGAAGCAATATCCTGGGAAATCCTAAGAAAGAAACCACCTGATCATTTCATTTGTGATTTCTTTAGATATGGTAGTTCAGAATACTATGAAATATCACTTAGTATTGAGTTTTACATATGTTTTAGAGTAAACAGACATATATAATTGCAGCAGATCTCTTTGGACTCAGTATTTTTAATGGTAAATGTGCCCACCATTGAACTGCAACGAATGTTAATTAAACATCTTCTGTGTTTAAAGCAGGGTACTAGGCACTAGGGAAGATTCAAAGATTGATAAAATTACTCTGCACACCCAAGGCTCATAGGGGACATCATATTATAAAGATTGTTAAGCCCTAAGGGAAAACATGTTCAAATTATTGATTGCTCCAGAATGTAATGGGAAAGTTGGTGAAAAAAAACCTAAGCCTCTAGAATTTGATCCTGATCTGACTTGATGGAAATTCAGCATAATTCATTAAAGTATCTTATTTGAGGCCTCAGAGACATAGATTTGCCTAGGTTTGCCACCAATTTATCCTTCCATTGGGTGGGACCATCAAATCAAAGTCCAGCAACTAGGGACACAAACTTGCAGAAGTGTACCACCAATATCCTGAAATTTCATTTACAGTGCGGAGACAAGTAATCCTACAGAACCCTTTAAAAGAATCTCTTAAAGATGTTTTGTCTCCTCTTCATTGTCCCTGCTCTCTGGCAGACCAGGCTAGGAATATTTCTTTCTCCTCAAATGCCTCCTTCTAAATCTCTTCTTCTAATTTCCTATGCAACTCAGCCTTTTCTTTCTTTTTTTTTTTTAAGGCACTTTCTTAGTAACAATTCTAAGATAGAAGAGCAAAGGCTAAAAACACCAGATTAAATGACTTGCCCAGAGTCACATGGCTGTAGCTCAGCCCTTTTCCTACCCAGGTCCACTCCCACCTCTATATTCCCTTTCCACTATATTCTGTGATACTCTTTCTTTTTGTATTTTTGAAAAAATTCTCTTGCATTTGCTATAATTCCTTCCTTCTTAACTGAAATGTATCTTTCCTTGATACATGATTTTCCTAACTTTCTTTAGTAGCAGTTGATGCTTACATATCTCCTCTTCTCCCCCTCCCACACAAACCATATATATCCATGGATAAAGAAGAGTCAACACAGTCCTTTATGCTCTCTGCCTTTTCTATCATTCAGCCACTGCAACTCTAGTTGCTCTATTTCTAAGTCAATTTATTATACTACACTTTTTCCTTTCCATTCTCCATCAATCTTTAAGCTATTCTACTTAAATGAATTAAACGCATAACTCAGCTTCCTCTCTCCAAACCCCCTGTACCCATTTAGTAACTTAAATATTCATGCTGAAATCCCTTGTAACACCATTGACTCATGATTTTACAGTCACCTTAACTTAAGTAATCTTCAACTCCAAATGATGAATGTAATGGCACAGCCTTGCCTCTTTACCTTTATGGGCATTCACAACTAGTCCACACTCAAGACAGAAATCTGAACTTTCACTCTTTCAGTATCCTTTCATCTCCTTTTCTTATTCCTACATGATGCTTTTCATCTAAACTGTGGCTTCTGGTTCATTGACATTTTTTCTTTCCCAAGACAATCACCTTTAATTTCCACTCACTTGTTTGCTCAGAAAAAGATTTATTGTTACTGGGTCAGCAATTTCAGTGGTGCCCTCCTAGAAGTCTCTCTCTCCCTGGACTTTGCTCTTGCCTCATTTTTTGGTAATCATAAATTCTAAGCAATTCCCACTTTTTCCATCTTCACTGTTGCTCTCCCAAACATTACTATAATGAAATTTAGAAAGCAAAACAAGGATATTGAAAAACATTCTGAGGAAACACACTTACACACTTGCATGCATGCATACACACACACACAAACTTAAGTATGCATCTATGCTTCCAGACTTGAACTATATAACAAAATAGCAATGATTAAAATTCTTTATAAAGGAGAGTATAATATAGTGCCAAGAGCAATAGATCTGGAATCCAAGGCCTAGGTTTTTAGTCTTACCTCCCCTAGTAACCACTAGTTACATGACCTTCAGCGAGTCAAGTCGCTTAGCACAATAAAATAGTCTTCTAAAGCCCTTTCCAGATCCAGTAATCTAGAATTCTATTTTTTTAAAAGTCAAAGGAAAAAATAAGATTATGTAGATAGTAAGTCAAATGCATATAAAAGATAAGTGTACTAAATGCATCTAGAAAATAAGTCTAGAAAAAAAGGTTCATTATTTAATAACATAGTTGGAAATTAGAAAAATAACAAAAAAAATAACAGATCTTTATACAACATAACACAATTGCATTCAATTATATTAAAGTTAGAAATTCTATATAATAAAGACAAGAAAAGAAAGTATTAGGAAAAATGATTGAAAATATAGAAAATTTAAACAGCATCTAAAACTTAAGAGGAATGAATAAAAATGTTAATGGACAATGCTGTGGCACAGTGGAAAGACCCCTGGTTCTGGAGTCAAAAGATTTGAGTTCATATCCTGTCTCTGATACTTCCTACCTGTGAAACCTTGGGCAGATCATTCAACTTCCATGTGAGACAGTTTCTTCATCTGTAACATCCCCAGTGCTTCTTAGGCACTGAAGAATCACTGGCCTTTCAGGTCCCTCTAAGCTCTATCTCTATGATCCTAAGACCTAATTCCAAATGAACAAAGAGTCAAAGTATATAGATGAGCAATCTGTAACAGAGGAGATGCAAATTATTTCTTTTGAAATCAGTTTTTAAAGGGTTCAAATTCACTGATGATGTAAATTAAAATAATTTCCAGGCACCACTTCTTACCCATAACTAGTAGGAATGTGGAAAAATGAGCTCCACATACAATGAATTTGATTCTACAAGCATCCATTGAGAACTTACTATGTGCCCAGGCATTGTGCTTGGTCCTGGGAATGTATAGACAGAAAAATTCATGGCCCTCTAAAGGGGCAATATATACATAGATAAATACATGCAAAATATATGGGCTGGTGCTTTTTTTTTAAATGTAAGCAAATCTCTGTGAGAATGCAATGCTTTTTAGCAACCGTTCTACAACTTTCTAGTGTATTAACATTTACCAGAGGGAGACTTTGATGAAGAGAATAAGTTTAGGAGGTATTAGGCATAAAGAGAGAAGAAAGAACAGGAAGATATATCATATTATTCAAAATCAAAGAAGTCTTTGTTCAAAAATGTTCATAACACCAGCATTATTTATTAGTGAGAAAAACTGGAAACAATTCAACTGGGCACAAATAGGAAATAACTGAATAGATTTTTTATAATTAATTTCTAATTATTTATGGGGTATATAAAATATCTTGGAGTCTTTATAGATGAAATAATGTGAATTGAAGAAAACAGAACCAGTTCAGAGGAAACAGTGATTTTGACTATGAAGGAAAAGAAGGATACAAATGTATCAGATGAATGAACAAAGAGAAAGCTTAAGTGGACATAAGTAGTAATAGGTAAATTGTTATGGATACTTCTTGTGTTGAAATTCATGAAATAGTTGAAGAGCATATTTAGTTTTTATGTTTTAAATAATTGGTAAAATATTTTAACAAGGTTTTGAGCCTCTTTTATTTATCTTCGTAAAAGTAGGGCCTAGAATGGAAATAGCACAGTCAGTAAGTGTTCTTTACAGGACAACAGAAATGTTTATTGAAGTGACAGTGGAAATCACATCCAAACTTGAAATCAAGAGACTTAATTGAATGCTAACATCAAGATTTACTAGTAGTTTATCTATATTCACAGTCTTTTCAGAGCCTCAGCTCAATCATCTATAAAATAATGCCTATGCCAACCTACCACAATTGCAGGAGGTGTAAGAAAAGTCTGACATAGCAGGTTTCCCTTAACTTGAAGTCTTTAAGCAAAATCCTTTGTTGGCATTGCTTTATCACAGAAAAACCAGTTATCTATATCAATGTATGATGAAAGTAGGTAATCTCCCTTTTTCTTGCATATTAATCAATCATTTTCTTGCAATTAATCATATTATCAAGGTTTATTGAGGAATTTGGTACAATTTAGTTACAGATAGATGGGTGTTAATATAGGGAATGAAAAGTCTTGCCTGGGGTGTTTACCCTGCAAATTTAAAAGAGAAAACTACACCTTGTTATTTTCTCATATTTCCATAAGAAATTTATTAGAATTTCAAAATACAGTGATCCCTTATCTATTGAGGGAGTTATGTGCCAGAAACCCCTGCAATAAGTGAAAATTCATGAAGTAGTGGTGTTATATTTATTTTGTTATTTATATATAATGTAAGACTTTATAAACTCTTCCCACTCTCCTATAAAACTTTTCCACACTCTTATTAACCTTTCCCACACTCTTATAAAACTAAGTTAATCAGTGCTCAGGATATAGAACACAGAACTGTGTTTGGTTGCCATTCAGCCAATAGTGTGCCGTGTACAATCTCATGTTGGCAAACTTGTATAAGTGGTAGTGGTGTACTGCATTTCCATTGTGTACAGTACAGTATTCATCTGCAAAATCCTGCAATATAGCAAAAACTCTGTGATACAGAATTAGATCTATTTTTCTTAAAAACCTGCAAGTATGGTAAAGCCTCAATAAATAAACCACAAAATAGTGAGGAACAACTATATGCTCAATTTCTATGTTCAGAATAAATTGTAAAAAGTATTATAATAATAATAGTATACATTTTATAACATTTTATAGTTTTTAAAGAAAGTTCTAATAAATCATTTAATTTAATCTCATTTATATAGATGATCATTAAAGTATTTGTCATGACTGTTCATTTTGGGAAACTTGGGTGTAAATTTAAGATTTTATCAGTAATGTAAGACTTTTTTTTTTTAACTCTTACCTTCTGCCTTAAAATCAATACTATGTGTTGATTCTAAGACAGAAGAACAGTTAAGGGCTCAACAATGGGGGTTTAGTGATTGCCAAGGTCACAGAGCCATGAAGTATCCAAAGCCAGATTTTAACCTAGGACCTCCTATCTCTGGGCCTGGCTCTCAATCAACTGAATCACCCAGCTACCTCCATTGTAAGATTTTTGAAGTATGGAAATTCTTTCCAATCTGCTTATCAGTAGCTCTCTATAATCATATAGTCTTTCAGTATTTCCCTATGCCACTGAAAGATACAATAATGCCCATTAATCACATAGCTAGTATGTCAGAAATTAAACCCATATCTTCCTGATTCCAACCTTAAATTTAATCAGATTGTTACAAATATGAAATGGGTTTTCTCTTCTTAATTAAATGACCTAAATTTTGGTTTCTAGGCTGGACTTGTGCCTTATGGGTCTGTTTGTTTTTTTAATTGTAAGCAATTCTCCATAAGAATGCAACTGCTATCAATACTTTTCAACAACTATTCTTAGACATTCCATAACTTGTTATAATAAAAGCATGAGGTAGAAGGCAGTCAAGAACTACATTGAGCAAAGGATATGTCTTTTAGTGTGAATTTACCAAGACAAAAAAGTTATATTTATTCTTATTTATTAACTGGCATTTTGATTTCTTGCTAATGCTGCAATTAGCTCAAATCATAAGGCAGTTTCTTTGATTGCCCTGTCTCTATTGGCTCCAAATTGTTTTTCTTTTATATCTCACTTCTACTGTCATTTCTGATGTCTCTGTGTCAGCATCACACTATGAAAGGATGAGATATAGATGTTCTATAGGATAAGACATGATACAGTTATAGCATATTAGTTCATGCCAATGATATTTTAGGAGGGCCCATGTAAATTTTCAGTTTGTGTGCAAGGCAAAAACAAAAGAGGGTGGGTGGAGTATATCTTTGAACATTTGCAAGGACTTCTTTGCACATTAGCATTAAAATACTATAATACATTAAACACAGGATCTGCAATAACATTTTCCTTTCATGGGAGAAGGGAACAAATATTGAATACTTTTTTGGTGGGAGGATACAGAAAGAGAGAGTAGTTTCTGTTCCACATCTGTGTCTTTGAATTATGAAAGTCAAGAATGTTTTTTCATAACCTTTGAAAAATCTGTTAGGGTTCTCAGGACTATGGTCTGGCTATAATTAGAGAATGCTCACAGTAGTTCCTTTTGTGAGGGGGCTTATCAGTTCAATAGGAATGGGGTAGGGGTGGAGGGAGAAGGAAAATATTTTTTAAGTGAAATCTATTAATTAGCCAATTTTGAAACAAATAATTGTATTTGAATGAACCTATCAAAATTTCTCTGGTCAGCCTTTTGTTACTATCTTGTCTTGAGTCCTTTTTTTAATGACATCTATTATCAGATTGAAATGGCGATTGAGACGCTGCAAAAGTCTGACGGTCTGTCCACTCACAGAAGCTCTCTTCTCAACAGCCATGTAAGTTGCCTCTTCTTCGTGTAAACTAATCTCTTTGCTTGTTCTGCATGTTTAGCTTGCTTCTAAATGCTTGTTTTATTTATTTTGCTTCTTAATCTTCCTTTCTCAGTCACTTACAATCTTTACATCATTCTTCACTATTTTTGTCTAGCAAAGTATCTCAAAAGTAGAAGCCTCAGGGACTCTTATCAGGCTTTGATAAAAAATTTTTGGATAAAAACTTAACACATTTTAACTTTAAAAACTTCACATTGTAGTTCTAGATAGTAGGGAATTTGAAAATCTTTTGTTTAATACTGATTTATCATGGAGAAACATAAATCTACATCAGTTTGAGGTATAAGTAGATAATCTCCTCTCTACTTGCATATATAAATAAGGTTCATTTTTTAAAATATTATAGAAGAGCTAACAATAAAACATTTTTAAATGGCATTGAGATGGAAGTAAGATGTTTTCCAACATCCATGTACATTTGTGCAGCCCCAAAGGTCCTGGGCCTGAAAAAAAATGAAAATAGTCTAAAGTAGAAAGAAAGAAAGAAAGAAAGAAAGAAAGAAAGAAAGAAAGAAAGAAAGAAAGAAAGAAAGAAAGAAAGAAAGAAAGAAAGAAAGAAAGAAAGAAAGAAAGAAAGAAAGAAAGAAAGAAAGAAAGAAAGAAAGAGAGAAAGAAAGAAGGAAGGAAGGAAGGAAGGAAGGAAGGAAGGAAGGAAGGAAGGAAGAAAGAAAGAAAGAAAGAAAGAAAGAAAGAAAGAGAGAGAGAGAGAGAGAGAGAGAGAGAGAGAGAGAGAGAGAGAGAAAGAAAGAAAGAAGGAAGGAAGGAAGGAAGGAAGGAAGGAAGAAAGAAAGAAAGAAAGAAAGAAAGAAAGAAAGAAAGAAAGAAAGAAAGAAAGAAAGAAAGAAAGAAAGAAAGAGAAAAAAGAAGAAGGAAGGAAGGAAGGAAGGAAGGAAGGAAGAAAAAGAAAGAAAGAAAGAAAGAAAGAAAGAAAGAAAGAAAGAAAGAAAGAAAGAAAGAAGAAAGAAAGAAAGAAAGAAGAAAGAAAGAAAAAGGAAGAAGGAAAGAAGGAAGAAGAAGAAGAAGAAGAAAGAAGAAGAAAGAAAGAAAGAAAGAAAGAAAGAAAGAAGAAAGAAAGAAAGAAAGAAAGAAAGAAAGAAAGAAGAAGAAGGAAGGAAGGAAGGAAGGAAGGAAGGAAGGAAGAAAGAAAGAAAGAAAGAAAGAAAGAAAGAAAGAAAGAAAGAAAGAAAGAAAGAAAGAAAGAAAGAAAGAAAGAAAGAGAAAGAAGATAGAAAAATAAAGGAAAGAAGAGAGGAAGTAGTGTGTGGGAATGTCTTATTTTGATTTTAAAATGAGAACAATACTTTTTCAGGTTATTAGTGTTCATTGCTATCAGCCACAACATAACTGTGACCTGGTAAGCGTGAAAAGGACTGGCAAAAAATTTAGAAATTAGTAAACTAATATTTTTATGTGAAATTTTATTTATACTCAGGTTTTTATAATATACTCATATGCAGTGTTTTAGAATGCTTTTAGAAGGTATTTTTCGGAATTATTAAATAAATTTCTTAACATGGTTAGAAGTTTATTTTAAATGGAGAGATTGTTAAATTTATTTATAGCAATAATCTTTAGGAAAATAGGTTCTCCCTTTTGATTATATAATACAAATATGCCAAATTCAAAAATAAAATAATTTAGGATATTTAAGTGATTCCCTTTTTCCTCCTTTCTCCAATCTTTGACTAAAAACTATATTGTAACACTGAAAGAAGGGGGAGGAGGGAATAAAGGAGGTAGGGAAGAAATCTTATCATCCAGTATTCCTTATATGCATTTGATCATTTTAATAAACCATTTTAGCATAATTTCATTTTCTGAAAATCATAAAAGTTTGCTTTTATATGCAGAGGTTACAACTAGTTGTATAGGAACATAGAGTAAAGGTGAAATTGAAATACATATGAACTGAATGAAGTTAAAAAATTTAAAAATAGTGCTTAATTCTGTAAAATTTTAGCTAATTTCCAAAACAGTAGCAATTCTCTTCATTTGTTCTGGTGTTCTATTTAGATAAAAGTTTTAAGCTATCTCAAGGTGAAGGGATAAAGGTTCATAAACAGGAAGTGGGAATAATGACTATAATTTAGAAAAAATTCTTAATTTGGTAAAAGAATGACATGAACATGGAGGAAAGGTAATAGTATATATCCTTGGCCCCTCTTTTTTTCATAATTCTAAGGTGTTAGTAAAGTATGTATTTAATCTCTTTGTGGGCATTTAAATGCAAACTATCATTCTACACACCACGATTATTCTTGTATATTTGTTGAAATCTGTGCCTTTATATAGTTATGTTAAGGGAGATTTTCAAGATATTATTAGCACAGAGGAAGATAAACATAAACCATTTGTGTTTTGAGTTTGTGGAGTATAATTTGTAAGGTTTTCATTTGTCCTTGTGAAAAAAATATATAGAAACATGAGAATCAATCAAAATTCTCTATTAATTATTAACTCTGCAAATATTCAAGCTCTTTGTCCCAGAATAAAATTCCATTCAGATTTTATTTTTACTTGATTAAATTATGTCAGATACTGCATATGTTTAAATTTGAATTCTATTTTATCACCTTTTTCATTTGGAAATTTTAATAAACAATAATTTAGGTATACAAGCATATTTGTGTATTTTAATTGTTGATTTGTTTAAATTTTTCAAATATGTTGTTTTTGAAATTTTCTCTTGTAGAATGCATGAAGAAATAATTAATGTTAATGAAGGTGTGAATGAAGCAGCATAAACAGCAGACAAATGTTTCTCACTCTGTGTCTTCAGATTGTTTATTACCTAATATGGAAAAATCATTCATGCTGATTTTCAGGGCTAGAGGCTTTTTTATTGTATGGAAACAATGATTATAAATACTTACAAATGCACCAATAATTTTTTTTCTCTCTTAAGCCATACCTATGAGATATTCAAATTTCATAAGTTCACTTTGAACCATAATCTTAAGTAAAGTTCTTTAACATAACTGATTTGCCAGCAGGATTTATTTTAACAGTATACTGTTTATCAATTACATGTATAACAGTGCTCATAGACAAGTGCCCTAATAGAAGCACCACTATTAAATTAGTGATCTTGAAAATGTTCCCAACCTTGTAAGAATTTTTTTTTTTGCTCCTTGGAGATTAATGATATTCTTAATTTTAAATATCTTTAAACACTTTGAATTGGCTCTTTGTACAAATTCTAAGTGACACCCAACTGCTAAAGGTATTCTAGACTTTGTAAACTTAATTGGTTTTCAAATTGAGTGGAAAATTTCTAGTGAAAAGAATTTGAAAACCTTTTGCTTTTGGAAGTTCAGTAAATTAATTTACTGGTATTCCTTATTATATATAGAAAGACATAGATTTTAGGCTTTTACCAAATTTGTAAAGTAGGTCATGAACTCGTTTTTTTTTTTCCTGAGATCTCTCCACTTAGGGAAATTGTTCTATCTAGCAAAGTGTTAATTCCCCCAGTTAATCAATTTCCATAGAAAGGTATCTTCTCTGTCACCTTCCTTATGAAGTCAGTGATAAAAAGCCAGTTATAAGATCATAGGATTTAAAGACAGAACACTGGAAATCAGGTGTTTCAACTACCTCATTTTACATATGGGAAATTTGAGGTCCAGCAGAAAGAGGATTGGCTCTGGCTAGAAAAAACAGGTTTAAATCCACCTTCTAGCACTTACCACATGTGTGCCCTTGAGCATAAGTTGCTTATCATCCTCCCTTCATCTCAGATTCCTTATCTGTGAAGTAAGGGGTTTGGGCTAGATACTCTATCAAGTTCCTTCCTACTTTAGGTCTGTGATCCTATGATCCCAAGTCACTTGGCCAAAGTCACATGGATAAAAAATAACTGAGCCTCAGTTCAAACCCAGGCATTTCTGAGTTCAAATCTAGTTTTCTTTTCCATGATATTGCTCCTTAAGCTTCTTTTGCATATGGGAATGCAAGTGAGAGATCATTTCTTACTATGTAGAATAGGTGATAGGATGTGGAGCTAAACGTAACTGTAAAGTTATTGTACCCATCTTCATGTCATAAGAACCAAAGCTTATGAAAGTAAAATTCTACTTGGTGAAATTCATTTAATGGCTTTCAATTTTTTTTTCTAGAAATTTCCCACTCAACCAAAAACTAGTTAAATTCACAAAAATTTCTATATCTTTAGCACTTAGAATCATCAACAAATTTACCAGAACTTGTGTGGAGGAACAGCAAACTTTCTTAAAAGAAACTCAGAGATAAAAATTTGAATCATGAGTTTAATAACATACTTAGTTTATAGAATCCTTGCTCTGCATCCATTATCTGTCCCTTTATTCTGTGATCTTATTTATTTGTGTAGCTATTATCTCAGCCTGGTGTAGATCCCACCCTTTACCACATTTTCTCATCCTGTTTTTATTCAAGTATTTAGGAATATCAATCCAACACTCAGGTTATAGAACTCTTATTGCTCATACTTGACCAGTCCACCTCCTTTTGAAGATTAAATTTAATTTAACAAAAATCTCACTTAGAAATTGCCACATTTTGATTCATTTTTATCTCTCTTCTAAAACAGGGAATGATAGATTTTACTTTGAAGATTTTGTAATTTGATTTGCTGCTGACAATATTTTTTTAAATCAAGTGTAGAATTAAATCCTAAAGAATATCACAGCAATTATGAATCAGTCCTTTGCCATCTGAACACCAGTAACCTTTATCATGGTTTCCTGCCTTGACTTATAAGCAAGCATCCAAGAATGTGAACTACCTTGGTCATTTTCAGAAAAAATTAGAATTTTTGTAAGATGGTATGATTATGTGAAGATGTTATAAGTTCATTTCTTTGGTACTTAAAGATTATTTTTAACAGAAAATATAACTCCATATCAGCACCATAATAAAGTACTATAATACCCAAGTGTTTTTTTAAAAATCAAGCAAAACATACACCATATATGTTAATGAAAGGAATAATGATTCAAATACAAGCAGTTCCCAATTTAAGAACAGAATGTGTTCCCCCACCAAAAAAATTAATTTAAATTTTCCCCAACAAATAGTGTCTGAGTTTCCTAAGGCTAGCCTTATACTACATATTCATTTAATACATGGTATAGCTAAACTAGAATTAAAACTAAATTACCAATACCTCTTTATAACAGTTTCAATGAGGTAACTTGTTTTGGACCATGTAACAAAAGAATGCATATATTAACCATAACTCTAAAATCAAGCTTTATTGATATCTGTAGTCTTACAGAGTTGGGAGGAGGAGAGAGGAAAGATAGGGAATGTCTAATATGCAAACCTCTTTTGTATTCTTCAGTTAGAATATGTCTCTTTTATAGTCAAGTCCATTCAAGTATAGTGCCAAAAGGGTCAACTTTCTTGTATGCTGTGTGGCTAAAAGGATTAATGGTCATACAGATCCTTCCCCACTAACTACATATATAGTTTTATAAATATAGATAAGCTTTTTGTTTTCAAAATATTTAAGTCCATTAAAAGTATAATTTATTTGAGATCTCTACTGAAAAAAAAAAAACTCCTTTTAACTTATGACTTCTTTCTCATAGTTTCCTGGGATTCTGTCTTATTGCTTGGCATTAAACAGGCCTAATCTTCAAATGGTTCCATCATCTGAATGGATTTTTATTTCATTCCTAATTTAATTTCTCCCTTTTTTTTATTATCAAGATCATGTGGCTAAATGATTTGCAATCTGCCTAAATAACATTTTATTAAAACTAAAGGCAGGTTTCCTGTTTTTATTTTTTTCTTTACATTCTTAGTTATAAATAATTCAGCTTTGCAAATAATGGTTTTTGCCAATGTAAGGGAAATATGTAGGTTGTTAAATGCATATATGAAAGTGGTTTAAATTTGTCATCAATAATTTGAAGTAATTTTTTTGAATTGTTAGATATCTTAAAATTTCATTTAAATTGTAAAAAGCCCCAGAGGCATTTATTTTTTCCTATTTGTAATTCAGCAAATGATCATTTCATGCCTTTTGCCACTGAAATACATCCAGCCTAAAGCCAAAATCTTTGTTTTATGTTCCTCTTTGACTTTGCTATGCCAACATTATAAATATAAGTTATGACTGAAATAAGGTCTGTCAAAATGCATATCGTTAGTAAATGGCACTGAAAATGAATCCTAATAGGTTATAATCCATATGGAAAAAATAAAACATCCCAAATGTTACAGTTAGAAGTTAATTGGGAAATGATTTTTTTTATTTGTCAATCAGTATTTCCCTTTGGGAAAAATAGGAAAATTTCACCTTCCTTTAATCTATCCTGATTAACACAGATTAAATGCAAAGGTTGAAAGATGTAATTATCTTGGTTTCCACCCTTAGATATGCTTATGTCTGTTTATTAGCAGAATAATCAGGTTTTTTAAACCAAGCTAAGGGTTAAAAGTTCCAATGGTATGTTTTATGGGCTTTTAAATCATACTTATAAACTAATTTAAAAGATATTTTTAAATTCTGTAACATGAAAAACTTAGTGTTTTTGTTTTAAGAGGAAAGAGAAAACCCCTAAAAAGCTAAAATATGGTTTCCAATAAAATTGATTTTAAAAATTATATTGGTAGAGTGGAAAGGAAAACTGAATTTGGTGTGAGAGGACCTGGATTCAAATCCTTACTCTTTTGCTTATTAGTTCTGTGATCTTGGACAAATTCTCTTTGGTTCACTTTCCTCATCCATAGAATGAAGAATTGAACTCTAGTCTATGATCTACATTTCATGGCTGTATTCTATTTAAATTAAAAATTAATATAAAAATAATAAAGCTAAAAGTCTCAAGTACATCTCTAATTAAAAATTGTTATTAGCACAATAGATTCTAATTCCTTGATTAGTGATTTGAAACAATCCCTTACTGTCCAAGTTACTTTCAAAATGAAGTAAATATTCTTATAAAATATATTTTGGAGCTCAAAGACCCAATTTGAAATTTGATAGCCTATTTGTGGGTCCTGTCTTTACATTTTAAAAATAGACATCTCCAAGAAGTAGATTGCTATTTACTGATTAATCTTGAATGCTTACATGAGAGTTGTCAAACCTTTAATACCTTTCCTCTTCACTTTATCTACCCTACCCTTTCCCTTTTTAGTAATTTTCTTGGATTGTCAAACATGAGGGTAGGGAAGCTAACAGCAAGGTTCCCCTCCCCTACTTTTGGCAGGAACTGTGCCACCTATTCTTATTCCAAAGTAGCTCTTTCACATAAGAAGATTAAGGGACCACTCTGTTAATGGATGAAAAAAAAGACATATTCAACTAAATAACAATTAGTGAATTTGGAGGGGAAATCTTCATGACCACAGCCAAATCCCAGGTAGAATAAAATTGGCAACATTTTGCAATTATGTAATAAAGGAAGAAAACTGAATTAGAACTATAGAAATGCTCTTTAAAGGCCATAAAAATCATAGGTAGCAGCTACATATCCAGAGACTAGATAGATGATATAGATACATAGATAGTCTCTGAATATATGTAATATATATGTGTTTATCAGGAAATATCAGAAAACAATCCAGTTACAATAATCAGTACTGGGGATTGTTTTTGTTTTTTGGCGATCCAGTTATTCCTATTTGTTACATAGCTGGTCCAAATTGTTTGTGGGAATCATTACTACTAAGACTGAAAAAAACCTAATTGACCATTTAATATTCAATTTGGTGACAGTTCTTTAGTGGCTATGGCTAATATGAATTGGAAATGAGGCACTCATGAATAATTTTAGTTCCCAATAACTAATTATTATGTAGCTATTTCCTCCAAAAACTTCTTTTTGTTATGAATTATTAGGATAGCATTCTCTGTTTTGTTTATGAGGACACAGTCTTTAACTCTAAAATATTTTAAAGTTGAGCACAAAGTAACACGCATTGGTTATCTATTTTCTGTAACAGAATTTCTTTTTCTATCCTAACTCATGAATCCAATATTTTATAAAATTTTCTTGTTATAATTCTCATGAATGTCTTTTTTTAAAAATTTCCTCAGATCAACAGAAATGTTTATGAGATATTAGTACAAATAAAATTTTCTGGAGTTTATCTTCATGTCAAATAATGAAATCTGACTAGATGATAGGTACACAATTAAGGAAGTTTGTAGAATAGATTGTATTTTTATTTTGGATAAAGCAGATTATTTTAGTTTTGTTTCCTTCGGCAATAAAATTATTTTGTATTATATTCATTTAAATGATGTACAAATATTTGCATAGTTTTGATTGTAAGACCAATTTACCTAGTCCCTTTTAAAATTTATTCTTTCTACATTAGACCCCATACATAATCTGAAGATTCCCACCTCACCCCAGGTATTCCCAATAACTTTGCCAAGAATTCTTGACATTTTTACCCCCTTCTGTTGAGATTATACCCCTTAGGGCTGCCCTTAAAGTATGTATTAACTTGTATGGAAAATAGACCATATAATCTTCTGAAGCAAATTTTCCTTTTCTTTTGTTGATTCTGTGTGTGTCTCACATTACCACTACTCAGCTAAGTAGGACTTCAGTTTTTTTTAAAGTTTCATGAATTTGCCTTGTCAAATATTTTTTCTTCTCTACTTCATTTATATTCTTTTATGAATCATTATGCAGATAGCAAATATACCTTCCCTAGTTATTTGAAGAATACTAACAAAAGGCAAGCAACTCCACCATGCTCATTATATATGTGGCCCAATTGAAAAGAGAGAAAAAAATGTTGGTCACTATAGTTTTCTGAATCCTATGGAAATAGTCCAGTTTAGCTATTTAACTGATCTGAGACAAATTGGACTAAAATAAAATTTAAGGCAAGTCTGATTCAGATGTATTTAGAATGCCATGGGAAAACAATTTTTACAAGTGACAGAAGTATGGAATTTATAAGAAATAAAGAATATTCAAATTATTGGTAACCCATACAAGAATAATAATAAAGTAAAATTCAAAATAAACAAAATTTTCTTTTTTTTCTCTTACATATTTGAAAAGTTGTATAAACATATCTGGTTCTATCAAAGAGATTAAATTTATGTTACTAGTTCATATGATTTATGCTAAATTACCAAATACTTATTTTTACATGTTAAACAATTATAAAAAAAAGGATGATTTCTTTTGGGGCTTTTTGGGGCTTTTTTTTTAAGCCCAGGTATTTTTCTGGGGAGGTTTCACAGTGGACAGGATTATGGATTTGAAATAAGAAGAGCTGGATTCAAATCCTAACTCCACTCAATTTGAGAGTAACCATTGCTCTAGTCACTTAAGGCCACAGTTTCTGCATTTGTAAAATTAAGAGATTAGACTAGATCATCTACATTGTCTCTCCTAGCTTTAAATCTGTGATCTTCTTTTGTTACATTGAGGTTACTATCAATGTAATACAGTGGAATGAATGTGTGTTCAGAAGCCATTAGTATCATTTTTACATTGATTTTGCTACTTTCAATGGCATATGCTAGTTACCTGAAATATGTAAAAGATAAATCTACTCCATAGCACTTTCCTACACTATAAATACAGAACACCAAGCTTGCCATTAGGAGACATGGGTTCTTGTCCTTGTCTTGCTGCTAACTAACTTGTGTAACTTACCTTCTCTGAGCCTCAGTTTCTGTTTTTGTAAAATAAGAGTAATAGTTCCTGCCCCATCTTTCCTACAGGAGTTTTGAAACTATCAAATGAGATAATATAGGTGAAAGAGTTTAAACTATGAAACCCTATGCAAAATGTAGGTATCACCATTATCTAATAATCAATCTTAACCATGCTTCTCCTAAATTGTATTTGTTTGTTTTGTGCAAAAACTGAATCTTGTCATATATACATTATATTGCACCTAATGTATGTATTTTAATATTTCTGTCTGTGCATCAGCCTTACAAAATGTCATTCAATTGGCACTGTCTACTAAGAAAAATTATTGTAGGCACAAAACCTGGGGGGGGAAATCATGCTGGATGTTTTCCTTTTAAAAGTCTGGAAGTGGCACCTTATTAGTTTCAAATTTAAATTCATATTCCAAATCTAATCATAAATCCCTGAAAATGGCAGTGTGGAAGAGGAATTGCTTAGAAAGTTAGTTGAAATTGTGACAATTTTAACGACGTATTCTTGACTTCTCTATTTAGGATTCAACTTGGGAGAAGCCTCACAAATTCTCATATTTCCGCATGGAAAAGTGTAGATTACTCTTAGACATACATTTTAAATAATTGAATTGTGGAGCAATACACCAAGATTTCTCCTCAGTCATCTAAAAGCTGCATTCATGGCATGTGGTATAAAACGAAAGGAAAATAGGAATTGGCAAACCTGGGTTTTGATCAAGGCTATAGTTTTACTTCTTTTGGTGACTTTGGCCATGTCACTTAATCTCTTTTTCAGTTTCCCCATCTGTAAAACAGTTGAGGTAATATCTGCCCTACATATTTTACAACTGTCATTCTTGTCAAGACCTCAGAAACTAAAATTGTATGCATTAGAATTTATTTTATTTCTTTTTGCATGTTATAGCAGAAGAAAACAACCCCATGGCTATCAATAAGACTTAAATTGCTGTTGAGTCTATACATATAAGCAGTCATTATCCTTCTATGGCATTGTGAAAATATTGCTTAGAGACAGGAAGTTTTGAGATAATTCTAACAAATCCTTTCTTCCAAAAAGTCAGAGATTGAACCTACAGTAAATTTAACTACAACAGCCTTCCCCACAACAAAGAGATACGTAGATAGAAAAATGAATAAGTAAAGAAATGTCCATTGTATAATAGTCTTTAACCTGAGTTACTGAATTTTTTATTACCTCTTGGCAAGAAATGACTGAGTTTCTTGCCTTCCTACCTTTTCAGAATTTTTCTTTCTTAGCATACAATGCTATTATTATATTATTTTGTGGTAATTTGAAGTAAGTAAATTAGGAACCCTATAAAAATGAATGTAACCTTAACATAAGGGCTCCTATAAGACAGTTGGCTGTTGGTGTATTGTAACAAACCAACAATAAATGTATTATGTGCTATGCCGTCAGTCTGGATAACATGTTTTTTTTTCTGTTCCATGGTGTTATAAATTATATTTATGACTAGTTAATATGATTATCTGAATTCCCCAAAGAAAGCAGCTATTTGTATCCAAAGCAACAATCAATACAATGAAAGTCATTATGTCACTACATGCTTTTGAATATTTGGAGAGACATAGACATTGTTGGAGGTCACAGGTATTATGACTTCTGCTGTTTAACAGACATTTCCAAGCATTTTCAACCCTACAGTATATTAAGCTTCTGAATTCACTTAAATAGAGCTACTTATCATATCATAAGGCTTTCAAGAGAACTTCTAAATACTTTCTTGTGTGTGTGAAGTGACACTCTAATGCTTTTAGTGGCTTATAGATATTTTGGTAAATTATGCTGTTTCTTTTTGTTTACTCTGTCTTACTTATAATAGCTCCAGTGGCTGTTGGACAATTATGAAACAGCAGAAGGTGTGAGCCTCCCTAGAAGTACCCTTTACAACCATTACCTACGACACTGTCAGGAACACAAACTGGACCCAGTCAATGCTGCCTCCTTTGGAAAACTCATAAGGTCAATTTTCATGGGGCTACGAACCAGGAGATTGGGAACTAGGTCAGTACTGAAAAATCAGATTATGGATTTTCAAAAATTATTGTAGTGAAAGAATGTGAAACTATACCTGTATATGAAGGGATTAGAAACACCCAGATAAGGCAAGGCCAGAGAGGCATCCATTGAGAACAAAAAATCCAAAAGATAAGTGTTTGTCCCAAATATTGCCCTCGTGGAAAATTATTGGACAAGGAAGGTAGGAAGTGTCTCCTCCACTAAAGGAGTTCTTTAAGAGTTCACCAGCTGATGTCTGCCTGACACAGTAAAGAAAGGGGTGAGAGAAGTTGATTATTAAGCCAAAGAGGGAATGGCAGAGAAAGATCAACAATTTAGCCCAAAATTTACATGTGATATCTTAAAACCTATATCATGGCCCTTTCTAAAATGCTACTGATGTTGGTCAACAAAGAGAATATATTAAGTAGAAAAAGTCTGTCTTTAGACTCCTACAAAATTATATAGCAACCATATAAAAAGATCCTCATCTACTTGCCAAAGGCGAGTTAACACTCTCCTGGCAAGGAGTACAAAATGCAGATTTAATTTGATTCAGTTTCTAGAGATGGGACAGATCTTTTGTGGACATGCGAAAATGTTTTATTTTTTTTCAAGGCTATAAGAACTGATTCAATTTTAAAAGCCTGTTACTCTACCATGCCCTTTTTCTTTTTGGTTGGGAAATGAGAAAATAAGAATTCCATTGCTTGGAAACTAATAATTTTAATATGAAACTTTCAGACAGTTATTCCCAACTCCTAACTCCTAATATGGGGCAATTTCTTCTATACCAAGGACCTCATTTATTTCATCACATTATGCTTTTGCTCAAAGTATCAAATAGACATTTTCAACAAAGAAAGAAATTGGAAGTTTACACTCTCCTGGAAAGAAGTACAGAGTGCTGATCTAATTTGATTCAGTTTCTAGAGATGGGACAAATCAACATCAAATCTTTTGTGGACATGCAAAAAAATGTATTTAATGCAGTTTTATTTTTCTCAATTCCAGATTTTTCAATGTAATTGTTATGAGTTATATATTTTCAAGTTAATTAAGGCATTACATTAGCAATTCAGGGGCAAATAGATGTTTGTTTCCATTGTCCATAGGATTTCAGATTTGGTGCTGGAAGGGACCTTGGGGATCATCTTACAGATGAGAGATGAAGTGAGTTACTCAAGGTCACAGAGGAGAGAGGGTTAGGACTGAACCTCAGGCCTCCAACTCCAGAGCCATCTCTCAGCTCTTGAAACACATTGCATCCCTAAGGATTAGACTTGGATTGCTAAATTTTATTGATTAGGAATCTTACATCAAGAAGCAAAATAGAACTACTTCATGATAAAGTTGTATGGTCATTCATTTTAGGAAGTGCAGTTTAGCTTAATTAGTTATGATTGATAGCACCATAGAATTCCTGTAAATATTCTTTGGCACACTTAGTTAAAAAGCAGCCTCAGTAACTTCATTATAAATTTATTCTGAGAAGAGTGAACCTTTGAGATTCCTTATACATATACAAACATTTATGGATTTTGTACATATATATGCTTATATATAAGTGCACACACATACACACCCCAAATCCATATTTGTTGTATATGTGTATGTACATATACATGCTATATATTTTCATATATATTATGTGAAAATTCTTCCCTTTTGTTGAATTTTACCTGCATAGGCAGCATAGGAAGAACAGATTCAGTTCTTCAACAATCATTGCATCAGTGAAACCAGGCCAGAGTCAACAATATCCTCTAAAACTTCATCTGAAGCAAAATGAGAATACCAAAATGTTTGTGGATCCAAGCATCAGTCAATGTGATTAATTCAACTTCTTTCCTGGTTGCTAATTGAATTTTAGTGAAGAATACATGAAACAGAATATTTAGCAAAATTTATACCACTGGCTTTGCATATTATTCATTTCATCAAACTGAAAGAGTTAACATTCCTAGCTTTGATTGTTTTCTGTCTCATCCCTTGTCCAGAACCATGGAAATAATGGCTGTGAGTATCTTTTAGAGTACAAGAAAACACCTAAACAAGTATGCAATTCAGGAAGCCCATTGCTATATATAGGTCTGTATACTTTGATGAACAACTTATGCTTGCTTAGGTGTTTCCTTGTAACCTGTCCCTGGAAAAGAATTAGGTGGAGCCTTCATTTTTTCAAAGCTAAAGATTTACTCTGGAGGTAGATCCTTTGACTAGAGTAAATTTCTACTCTACTTTTGGGATTTTTACTTTCCAAGTGGTTCCTGCAATCATGTTTTCTCTCAGAATGCACCAAGCCTTTTAAAAATTAATATTTAATGGAAATGTTAAGTCCCCTGCAGGTTTGTAATGATAGCTGGGCTTTTCTAACAGACCAAAAAGAAAAGTAATCAGACAGAGATAGTTATAAATGTGTGTACTGCAAGAAATGATTCAATCTTCCCCCTCAACAGGGACTAGAAACAAGATTCATTCTGACCAACACCTTACAATGAGCCAAAACAAACCAAAATATTTTCTACTGAATAGCAGACAGAGCCATAAAACAAACAACCTCACTTCCAAAAAAAATTATATATATATACATATATGTGTGTGTGTAATTATATATATATATGTACCTACTAACTACTGAAACCAGAAAAAAACCAAATCTGTTATAAAACTATTGATCCTAAGTATAATCAAAACATTAAAATGTTTGCAGAATATTTTTGCCAAGTTGATATTTAGTTCACCATGTTTCTTGGATCCTATGTGAATTTTAGTGAAGCCATCCGTGGAGCAGAGTGTGCCAACCTGTTAATATAGTAGAGCCAAAAATAAACCAAGCAGGTTGCAGGTGTGTAAGAAGCTAAACACTTAGGGTCTGAGAGGTCCTAGGAGAGATATACCATTCTCTCCCCATTCCTGCTTCCTCACTGCTCTTCACTTTGTATAAAAAGAGAGTACTGATAAAGTTTGTAGAGCTGGTTTGTCTCTTTGTTCTAAGGCTGAAGACACTAAAATAGATTCTAATTGGAAATTATTTTTAAAAGAAGGTCTGTCTTGACTGACTATAGGATTACCTCCTAATTATATGGTCTGACTACTTGAAGGTATCCCTCCAGTTGCACTATATGTTTTTGCAAGTTAATAGTTCTGTATAATATTCTCATTTTAACAATTTTCACAAGGATATAGTCATTACAATATATAGTTACTCTTTAAACTTAGAAGTAGCATCTTTCCATTTTTTTAATCTATCACAAATTCTCTTTGGATTTCTCTCTTTAAGTGAAAGAGGGAAAAAATGGGGAGAATTCTAATGCCTTACTATATTTAGACCTGTTAGAAACTACTATTTTCTCATTGTAAGAATTTATATGTTTAAAACTGTTATTTTTGAAAATATTCACAAATTCCATTTAGAGCAAAATTTTGTCACCAAACACAGGCTTTCTCACAAAAATGAAGACATTGTGAAATCATTTGTCCCATGTGGAAATTTGCCATTTTCACAGAGAAATTTCCCCATGTGTGTCTGTTATGATATATCTGATTCAGGCTGCAAACTAGATATGGATTCTCTTAAAAACAGTGACTAACAAAATGTATTTGAGATTCAACAGGGACGAAATAATTTCTTGTTAACATCTACAAAGCCCTTTGTGTCAAATATATATAATTAACTGAGTTAAAGTATAACAATCTTCTAAGGTCTAGGGTCAGTATTTTTATTCCGCCACTCATGAGGTAAATAAGAAATAGAAATATTAAGCACTTGTCTAAGGTGACAGTGCAGGAAATATAATTTTTACTATAAGACCTGTATATAATTTTGTCTCAGTAATATTTCCTTTTTAATGAAGAATCACTTATCCTATGTTAATTATTTTTACTATTAACTAATTTCCCTCTGAAATAATGAGCTCTTCTTAAATAAGTTAATACCACAAGAATATGACCTAGCTTACTTGTGCATAGCACAGTACTAGGCGCTGGGGAGGCTCAGGTACAGCATTGTCTTCAATAGGCTTACAATTTAGGAATAAAAAAGTATGTGTTGAATTTAACCTGAGTGAACAAACATATTTCCTGAATGAACTGTTAAGAAAACATCCAGGCAGAATATAATAAAAATGTTTTCTTAATCTGCAACTATTTCTCAGAATCAGATTTTCATTTTGTAGATAGAGGTACTCTATTAATTTAAATAAAATGTAAGACACACAATCACACACACCATTGTAGGTACTCTTTCCACTAAGGAAGATTATAACCTCTAGATACTTTATTTTATTTATTTATTTTTTGCTCAGTGCTCTGGCGGCTTTCCTTTTGTTCCTTTAGTATCTCAGGATTACTAAAGTACCACTTGAGCTGACCTCTGGTTGTGAGTTGCTTTCCTCCCAACAAAATTACTTCCTTTTTACTTTGTATGTTGTCACCCAACCCCCAGTCCCTAGCAGAATATAAGAAACTCCATGATTTCTTTTTTTCCTTTGTTTTTGTCCAATGACTAGTATGTGTACAAATAATACAAGATTGTTGGTATTTAAATGCTTTTCCAGTTGAGTTCTTCCTATGTGACTAGCCATTTTATATGTGTGTGCAATTTATACACCCCTCATAGTTGGAATTAATTTTTGGTGTCTTAAATGGATATTGAATAAGCCTAATTTTAGATTTCTATTATCTGTTATTTTTCTTGATGAAGAGGGAACTCCAAGTACCATTACTATGGGATTCGTGTCAAGCCAGATTCCCCTCTTAATCGACTACAAGAGGACATGCAATATATGGCTATGAGACAACAACCCATGCAACAGAAACAAAGGTAAAGTCTGGAGTTTGGGGTCAAATGTGAAAATCATTTTCACTAAGTTCTGTGGTATTTTCTTCCCTCCCCCAACCCCCCCCCCCAAAAAAAAAACACCACACTCTAAAAGAGCACAATCTGCTGCTTCCTCCTGAAGAATCACATAGACTATACACTACTGCTGAAATGAATTCTCTCCTTATCTTCGGTTAAAACTTTTTCCTTCTTTCAATTCAAATGTCATCTTTTCCATGAACACTTCCCTGGTCTTGCCAGCCAAAAGTAATTCTTCCTCAAACTTTCCTCTCCTTTCTTACTCTGTATTAATCTCTATATAATTATACTATGCTTATATTTATGTTTACATGGCAAATTCCCCATAATAGACTGGTAGCACCTTGAGGATAGGGACAATGTTGTTGTCTTCTACACCTACGTCAGTGTCATATATAGTAGGTAATTGATTAATGTCTACTAAATTGTTTTTAATTGTGCTTTCAGAATTGGCAGTTATCAGATGCTCAGCCCTCTATCTTAAAACATATTAGCTTTTTAGGAATGTTTTATGTGTTGGGTTTTTGTTTTTTTTTTTTATTATATGCCAGTAATGCCTATTTTGCCCTTCTTTGTTAAGTATAAGATAATCCCATTTTAATCAGAGAAACTAAAGGTATGAAGCAAGATGTAATCTGCCGAAATCAAACATTATCTATAATGACTTATTTCAAGACATTCTTCTTTCTGCAACATGGAAGCTTTTCTAGAAACAAAATTATAAATTTTAATGCTTAAATCAATCTCAGGAAGAAATTGGGGAGAGTCTCCTGCCTAATGGCAGGTAAGGTATTATTATCTCCATTTTGTAGATAAAGCAAGTAAGACCTAAATATGGTTAAGTGATTTATTCAGGATTATACAACTAGCAAACAATGGAGGAAGAATAAGAGCCCAGGCTTCCTGAATCCTGATCCTACATTGCATTTGCCTCTTTTAGAATTAGAGTAAACAATTGGAGTTCTTTCTCTCTGCCGCTTTGCCACACTGAGTCCTATGTCCTAACTCCTTTCTAAAGCATCATTCTCCTCTGAAGCCTCAGGTATTAGCCACGGCTAGAGAAAGGATTTAGTATACCTATTCTTAAACCCTGGTAATGGAGGATTTTATGGAGGCCATATTGCTTTATAGAACACTAATCAAATAATAAAATAATAGTGCGGACAATAGAATTACTGAAGCATTCTCCTTTCACATTTCCTGAGACCTATTGAAAGACAAGTGAGTAGGAGATACATTAAGGGAGAGCTAAAGCAGTCTCCAGGGAGACTACATCCTCATTATATGTTTTCAGTTTTAGGGAGAAATATGACAGTCAGAATTAAAGGGAGGCAGCTTTTGGGGAAAAATGAGTTCCAGTGATTGTGTGAAAATGAATTCTAGAACTACTATCACAGGGTTGAGTCAAAGGTTTCCTTTTGCAGTGGGAAGGAGCAAGACATTCATGTTCTTTTTTTAAAGTAACCTCTCTTTCAAACAATATCAAGTAGGCATATCTATAAGGCAAATGATACTAGATCAGTGTTGTCAAGCTCAAATAAAAGTGTGGACCATGCATAGAAGAATCCCTTCAAGACTGCACATTGACTTGGAAAACCACATATTAACAGTATCTATGTTCCATTCTATTTTTTTTCAGTTAAATATTTATTAATTACATTTTGATCTTTTTCTGGTGACATTCTGAAATGCATCCACCACCCCCAAGCCTGCTTGACACATCTGTGCTAGAGTAACACAAAATTAACAACAATTTTGCTTTTATACCCTTTAAATTTCCTCCTATCTTTTCCGTTCCCGTCTCCCAGAGAGCCATCTGTTAACAGAAAATGAAAAAAAAAATAATTTAGCAAGCCTGATCATAGAAAAATTATGTTTTGTTCAGTCATATTGATATTATGTGCAATGTTCTACATTTGTGAATCCCCCCCACTCCATCAAAGGAATTGAGGTTGGGGGGACAGTGTTTTCCCATATATCTTCTTGGGGCAAGCTTTGTTCCTTATAATTTCACAACATGAATTTCAAGTGTTTTACAGTGGTTTGGTTTTAGGTTTGGTTTGGTTTTGTCTTCCCATTTACATTATTATAGTCTTTGCATGTTATTTCTCAGGTTCAGCTTACTTCAGTTTGTATCAATTCATGTAAATCTTTCCATGCTTCTCAGCATTCATTACATGCATCATTTCTTACAGCACAGTCATATTCCATTATATACCACAATTTGTTAAGGCATTTCTCCAGTCAGTGATCATCTGCTTTGTTTCCACTTCTTTGCGACTGCAAAAAAAGTGCTACTATAAATATTTTGGTGTATATAAGGCTGACCTTTGGCCAGAACTTTTTAGCTACTTTATTTGTATGATACCAAATTGATCTCCAGAATGGTTATATTAATTCCTAACTCCACCAGCAATACATTAATGTGCCTATCTTTCCACAACCCCTCGAGCACTGACTACTCCCATCTTATGTCATCTTTTACAGTTTATTGGGTATGAGGTGAAAAATCAATTGTTTTAATTTGAATTTTCCTAATTATTAGTGACTTGGTACATCCCTTCATATGGTAGTTAAAATTAAATTAAATTTAAATTGGTTTGTAGTTTGTGGTCTATTTTAAGAGAAATTCTGACATGATTATTAAATTTAAATTTAAGGTTAGCAAGCACTTTGTGGTAGTTATATAATACAGCTTTATTTCCTTTTATAATATTCTCTATTCAGCTTAAGAGAAAATTCCTATATAAGCATTATGTGGGTTACATATTACATATTATATTAAATGTTATATTTATATGTGGAGTTTGTGCTGTGTATATATGTGCATGTATATGGTACATATATACATATATATTATGATCATGATTGCTCTTGTGGACAAATATCAGAATCTAAATATTAGAATGTAATTTAAATGCTGAAGATAAGAAACTGGATTAAGACATTTTTAAATCAAACTAATTTTTAAAATTTGCTTTTAAATCACTAATTCAACAAAACAAAATTTAATTCTACTGGCAACATACTTTCAAAAGAATGAAAATAGTTTTTAAAAGCCCAAGTAAAGTGGTCTGGACCCAGGATACAAAGATTAAATATCTTTATATTAGCGAACTTGGGAGCCATAAAGATTGGAAGTTACTTAATGTAGAAAAATCCCTGTAATCTCACTGCAGTAGGAATAACTTTTAGAAATGGAACCACTAAATATGTTTTGAATTACTTCAGATATTTAATGAATGTAGTATTTCTTACCTTCTTGGTGGATAGGAGAGGGTTGGAAAGAAGGAGAGGAATTTAGACTGAAAATTAAAATTAAAAAAGAAATGTTATTAAGTTAAAGCAATTACATAAGCATTTCTAAGGATATTAACAGGTTTTGTAGAATTCAGATTTTGTTGTAGAACTCTACTCATAGGAAATATGTCAAAATTCCAAGTTTTGGGTGTGAATTTCTTGTTTTGGTTTTTGTTTTTGTTTTTATCAGAGAAACAAGAAAGTCTGCCCTTTTATCTTAGATTTTTTTCTATGATTGCTTTTATTGTACTTTGTTAATTGTTATTTAACTGTACTTTGTTAATTGATTCAAGAGCATTAGTGTTTCCAAGTATACAGACCTCTCATTGTGATTGGCAGAAGGGCACCAGCTGTTCTTACTACTAAAAAAATTCATCCAAAGGCAACATTGATAAGCTTAATTTAAGCCATTTAGCACATTGTATGGAAAAAGATTGGACTCTAAAAAAAGAGAACATTTCTTTCCATTAATCCAAGAATCTGTTATAAAATCAAAGAGAGGACATAATTTATAAATCCCAAAACAGCATGTTAATACACTATCGTAAGTAGCATGTTTTTGTCGAGACCTAGAAGTAATATAAACAGAGTAAAATATGGTATTCTTAATACTTCACGGTGCATATTTATGGAGACAGTCTATTGGCTGAAATACAAATAACAGGTGAAAAGTTTGAAGCATTCATCACCTTCCCCAACACTTAACATTTGAGAATATTTAAATAGTCTAAATTCCTAGAAGTCCACTTTACATCATTGTGCATATAGAGTTTATCAAATGTCAATTCATTCTCTTGGGAGAAAAGAAACAAAATAGATGTAGCATTCAATCTTATTAAGTAAAAGTGATATATGGCTTAGGCCCTGAGATAAAAACAATTTAAAAGGTTTGTAAAGATATTGGGAAATATTTGTAAACAAATATAATAATGCCCTGCTGATACAGAGGAACTAAGCTGAGGGTAAGCTAAAGCTCAGGGGTACTACTAGTATCTATTGTAGGGCGAGAATGAGAATTGGAGGCATCTCTGCCTGTTATTACCTCCTTCACCTTGGGAAAGCCACTTGGGGGGTGGGAAGGTTCAGTGTCCACATCTGTCAAAAAAAGGCTGGCTCTGAATTTCATCCTCTGTCAAAGGTAGCTGTAATAGAAGGAGGACTTTGAGCGGAGCTTCAGGTTCTTGAGCACAGCTCTCTAGAGCCAACCAGACCATGCCTTCATGGCCACCGAGGCCGTGTTTTATGTTACAACAGAGAACAATCATCCATATTTTTAAATGATGACTCTGAATAAGAAAAGGTTCCACTGAGTCCAGCACTATTCCAGGAATGCCCCTATTTCTAGTTTAATGCTCTAGGGACTTTGGTGAGATGAGCTCAGTTGAGCTTAAAAACAAAATAAAGCTCTCTCCCAGGCTCTGGCCAAGTCCAGCTCTAACACAGGTGGGGAGCCTGGAGTAATGATTCTTTCTAACATTGAGAATAGTCTTGTGCAAAACCCTACACATGAACCTAGGCTTACACAAGTAAAATCTGCTCTAATATGTAAGATTTCTCAGATGGCAAGTAAGTGTGTAATATGTTTTAGAAAGTTTTACTGCAAAACATTAAATTAAAAAAATGTTTGGGCACCTAAAATTGGGTAAGTTCCAATTACCTGGAAAATTCACTCATGTGGAACACTTCATTGGGACACTGTCAGATAAATGAGGTCTTGTTATCTGCACTTCTTCTGTATCCTTAAAATGTCTAGGCCTTTCTGTCTCCCTCCCTACACTCTACTATGTATGTTATTTCCCTTATTAGAATTTCAGTTCCTTAAGGTCAGAATTGTTTTTGCTTTTTTCTATGTATCCCAAAGGCTTAACACAAGTGCCCATATTTAATAAATGTTTCTATTCATTAATTCATTAGAATGTGACTTCCTCAAGAACAGACTGTGTTTTTCTATTTGTACCTCCAGGACTTCACACAGTACTTAGCAAATACTTTCATTCTTTCATTCCTCCTTATGCAATTAAGATCACAATCTTAGTTGTCATACCAAGATAATTTTTAAAAAATTTGTTATTGCTATGCATCTTTATTTTTTCAAATTAATGCAGAAGTTGTTTTCAAATATGTGATATTCATGTTTACACAGAAATCACATTATTCTTAATTGGGAGGTGGGGAGAGGGACTAGATCTGTGATTTCATTAATGTGAGAATTTAGTGTCAAACTTCTGCCTACTAGTGCAGGTCCACATCTCATTTATAATTTTTTGGGGGTGGAACAAGCCCCTTAACATCCCTGAGATTTAGTTTCCTCACCTTTGAAAATCAAGGAATTGATCTAGAAAGCTGCTGAATGGGTTTGTTCTAACTCTAGAACTATCATCCTGGTAAATACTTCTCCAAAGGTAGTAGTGTCTTGTAGTGGAATAGGGAATATGACCTGAAGGAGCAGAATGCATTCAGACCAGTGTGTGTGTGTGTGTGTGTGTGTGTGTGTGTGTGTGTGTGTGTGTGTGTGTGTGTGTGTGTGTGTGTGTGTTTGTTCCATCCCATAGTGCCTACAGAGGTCAATCCAGCTCTTCCAGCCTCAATGGGATAGTGAGATTAGACCAAAAGAGATAAGGTTCTGGGCCATACCCAAACTTAGGAGAATTGAGTGTTTCAAGAGCAGGTGCCATAGAGGAATATGTGGTCTCAGAACTGTCCCCACCTTCCTGAGGGCCTCCCCAGAAGGAACGTCCCTGGACAGCAGCGAGTCTTCTTAGGAACATTCCAAGCTGTTATTCCAAGGGCTAAACTGAGTTGTGTTAACCTCTGGGGGTGGATAAATCAGGTGATAGGGCACCTGAGCGGCTAACTTTAGTATGCAGGTAAAGAAGGGTTATCCTGAAAGCCTCAGTATTCACTCTGCCTCTGCAGCATAGTCCCTGATGTAATGATTACATTTTCCATTGAAGTCAGAACTAAAAATAACTATGATCCAACCTGTAGCATTGTTTCTTGGTATACCAGTGATTCCCTATTGTAGTCCTATAATCTCTACAGATGCATATGCTTCCTATAGCACAGGATTTGCCATTATTTATTAAACCTTTTCACAAAAATGTAGCTCATTTTAAATTTAAAGAAACTCATGTAAATATCTCAACTTAGTACCTTTTTTAAATTTGAAAATTTCAGCATTAAGATCAACTTTAGATGTCATCCTATCATGATGAGTATTTAAAACAATTCTTATTAAATACCATAATAAAAACCATATTTTTGGTTTTCTTACCTGAGAAGGGGGCACAGTTTGGTTTATACATAGGGAAAAAAAAACCTTAAGTACTCATTTGTTTCCTAGGATGTCAAGACAGAAGAGGAGAGGCAAGTTTCTGCCTCAACTAGGAGCCCAATTCTCCTGGACTGTATTCAGCAGGAATAATTGGGAAGGAAAGGGAGGTTAGGGGTGATATTCAAGAAGCAGATTTCAGGATAGGTGCAAGAGCAATTTATAGCAAGATTGAATAATAAATAGTTAACCGACTGCATTTTAATACAATTACCCACATCCATGAGTAAAAAAGGGATAGGGAGAAAGATTACTAGACCTGTGATTTCATTAATATCAGAAATTTCCTCTACTAATGTAATTTGGAACTTTCCCTGCATCATATAGATTTGGAACCAAGATCTGAGTTCCAATCCGATCTTATAAACTTACCAGCTATTGGGACCCTAGTCAAGCCACTTAAACTATATTTTTCTCGGTTTCCTCATATACAAAATTGGGGTGATAATCAAATCTACCTTCTAGGGAGACTGTGAGAATAAAATGAGATAATATACATAAAATGCTTTGCAAAACTTAAAGTGCTACACACACACACACACACACACACACACACACACACACACACATGTTTTCTATCCTTGCTGCTTATGGTTTTAGAGGGTTGCCAAGAGCACAAGTGAATCACCTAGGATTGCACAGCCTTTTCATGTCAGAGGAGAAATTTGAACCCATGTCTTCCAATCTCTAAGGTCATTTCCCCATTCACTTTAACAAGTACCACTCTTCAGTAGAAGAGATAATACTGATACCACTGATAATACAAAGAATTTATTTTAACCCCTGTTTACACAGATAGAAAATAGGAGAGTCATAATTCAGACTCAGATTCTGCACCTTCAAGTTCTTTCCACCATACTTCAGGTTCTATTCTTAGTGTATCATTTGTTTTTCAGGATATTAAAAGTCATCTAATTCCCCATTTTCTTCTAAGTTATTCAATTATTGATTATGGTTTTATCACCACAGTCATATCCAAACTGCTTATCAATTTTATTGAGGCAGCCTTCAAAAAGCTTTATAAAGTACACAAGAAAAGTTAAGATCACACCACTTTGTAAGCAAGCACAGCTTTTTAAATATGTTGTAATAAGTCATGTAATTATTTTGTATGGTTCATAAAATCATAGATTTAGAGCTGGCTCCAATCTCATTTTGAAAAGGAGAAACTGAGGCCAGGAAAAGATTAAGTGACTTGTTCAGTGGCTGAAACAGACTAGGATTGTGATGTCTGTTTGCCTGTTGAGTGATAGTTTTACTTTTTCTATATGCTATTTGATGAACTACTTTAAAAAGCATGGCATGTCTTCCCCACCCCCCCTTAACCTTGTTTAGTGTAGAGAAGCTAATTTGGTAATTCTGGTGGTAAGTAAATACAACTTTCTGCCTTCCTTTATGATGTTTTAGTATCTATGCATAGCCATATTGTCTGTTTTCAATGGTGCTTCCAAATGAGAGTTACAACTGTCCAAATGCCATGTAACAACTATGATGAGCTCTGATTGAAAAGATTCCTAATAACCTTCCAAGTTTTAAATTTCAGTGACAGGTTTCATGCATCCACTAAGTTATTAAAGCATTAGAATTTCTTTGATTTCTTAATCATTAACAACTTTAGCTGGTGGTTACCCATGGAGTTGCAAGCTGTTAAAATTATCATTTGCTTCTTACTAATTTTAAAACCAAGAGCTATTTCTTCATTAGCAACAGTATAGGTCTTTTTTTTCCTTTTTTTTTGGCACCACAGATTTTCAGATATGGCCCAGGTATGGCCCATTTTTTAAAAATGCTAACCAAGACCTCTGAATGTTTCAAACATAATTTATGGAAGTCTTACCAGAAAAAAAAATTGTGAAGACTTTCTTTAAATAGTGAGCTCCCCTAGTGTTTCCAGTCAAGTGTGTATTTACAGATGATGAATTACTTGACAGAGTAGTAGGTGGCAGAGAAATTTAAAGCTATGTTTCACTGGCAAGAGCCATTGCCAGTAGAAAATCAGTCAGAATGAAAATAAAATATCCCCAGTTTATAGTGTAAGTCAGTGGGAAAACATGATTCCATTTACAAAGATGCAATCTACATAGTATCCTTTAAAAGAATATATTCACACTACCTGGACACAATACATTTTTATTTGATTTTCTGTATCAGTTTTTAACATCAATGAAATAATTTGCCTTCCAAATTCATTCAAAATTTTTTCTTCAACATTTAGAAAAGAGATTGTTTAATGGAAAACTATTCAAAATCCATGTCCAAAACTCCATAAAAATAAACTTTACCCCTTCTATAGTTGATTTTTTTCCTTTTTCTACAAGATTAGGTTTGAAGAAACCCTTCATGTCCTATCTTTTGTTATCTTATACCTATGAAGAAGTCTTATTAAAATACAAATGTTTGTCTCCTCATTGGCATGCTTCCTGATTTTGCTGTTTTCAGAGATAAAATTGCCATTAATTGAAAAAGCACTAACTTTGTAATCAAGCCATGTGGGTTCAAGGCTCAGCCCCATTCCTTCCTATGCTAGGTAATCCTGGGCAAGTCGTTACCTCTATGAGGTCATAAGTCATCTCGATGATAGTCCACATGTATGTAATGCTTTACAGTTTAGGAAGCCCTTTGCTATAAACAACCTTGTGCAGGAGATAATGAAAGTGTATTCTCCCCTTTGTGGGGGGAAGGGTGGCCATGCTTAGAGCAGAACCAGAACTCCCATCAAAGGGCCCACCACAAAGCTGCCCTTCAGTAAGATGAGGAGCCTCTACATCCCCCAAGGTCGCTTTGCAAGCAATAGATCATGCATAGACACGTGAGCTTCTATAATAGACCTAGTATTAGGGTAACTCCAAGGGAAAGTATTTTACCACCTTTTTTAAGAATGTATTCATGTGGGGCAGCTGGGTGGCTCAGTGGAGAGAGAGCCAAGCCTGGAGACAGGAGGTATCTTGGATTCAAATGTGACCTTAGATACTGTGTGACCCTGGAAAAGTCACTTCACCCTAATTACCTAGCCCTTACTCCTGCCTTGAGACCAATACTTAAGTACCACTTTTAGGATAGAAGGCAAGGGTTTAAAAAAAAAATTATTCATGTGTCTTACTGCTAACTCCATCAACCTCAAGCCACTAAAATGGAGAGCTTTCTTACCCTACATAAACATTTACAGTCTAACAAGAAATTGTATCAAGATCTTATCTAACCTAAAATTCCATACCAGTTTTGAAATGTGTGGTCATTTTGCACCCATAGTATACTTGCTAAATGCTTCAGAGAATTAAAAAATGTAAAAAGAAAACAGCTGGTCTCCATTTTATAATTACCCCCATAATCTCATAATAAAGCTTCATGTAATTGAAATCTGTAGGAAGTTGTTTCAGCTTTCTCTTTTCTAGGCTAAATAATGCAAATTCCTTTCACCTCTTTTGTTTAAACTCCATGAATTCCAAACTATATTAATTTAAATTGGTTAAACAAGTTCAGCCTATTTTATTAGCAAAGTAAAAATTCATAGCTGAAAATAATGAAGCTAAAACCAAATTAAGCATAGCGTGAATTGATGAAGATGGGAAACCTTCTGAATTGAACTAAGGGCAGAATTAATCAAATCTTCTGGGGGAAAAATTGATAAGGGCCCTCCACCTCCTCAGTTCCTAAGGATCAAAGTTCCTTTGCCCTCTTCAGACTGGATCTTTACATAATAGACCAACATCTTTACCATAAGTGGTACTTCAATTCAACAAGTGTTCATTAAGTGATTACTACACATTAGACCCTGTTTCAATAGGCACTAGTGTCATTAGTCTGGAATGCTAAACTTCCTTGCCACCCGAAGGTAAAAACATATGACCAGTCTATAAACCCATACTTGAAAGCTTTCCAGTTTTTTGCACCTAGGAAATACCCAGGAAAAACCCAGGGTCCCCTCTATGACACAATAAGCAAGCACAGTGAGGCTTTATTAATCTAAAGAAAGACCTAGGAACCCTTTTCATTTTAGTTCTTTGTTCTTGGATTTCCTGACTTTGGTTAGTTTCTCAGAGTGAAGAATTGAAAACATCTTTATACACCAACATTCTAAAGTCTATCTCATCTTAGATAAATCCCTTTTAACATAATGAATAGTGAAAGAAGGCAGAATCAAGGCATGTGCCTTTCTCATTTTGTGTGGTGCATTTAGACTCAAGGAATAATTTGTTTGTTGCCATTGTTTTTCCCTTCTATATTTTAAGGTACAAGCCTATGCAGAAAGTGGATGGGGTTGCAGATGGTTTCACAGGAAGTGGTCAACAGACTGGCACATCTGTTGAGCAAACTGTAATTGCCCAAAGTCAGCATCATCAACAGTTTTTAGGTATGTTAATACATAATGAATGTCAATTGTTAGAAGATCATGAAACCTACAAAATAGCAGCAGGTTTTTCAAGTATCATGGTTCATTACAGAGACTAATTCCTCTCTAAAGATCCTTCTGCCAAAGTTATACATCAAACAACAGCAGCTTTTCCCCTCATTCTTCACCAGATATTATTTTTTTAAAGATCTGGATTTATGTCAGACTATTTAATTCCTACACACTAAGTAACTATGTAGGGACTAGCTGCTAATGTGGGAAACACTATGCTATTTCTAAAAGTTCTTCTGAAACTCTAAGGTTAAAAGATTCATCCACAGCATCGTGTCTTTCTTAAACTAAAACAGTCTTGTTATAGTTGGAGGTCTGGTCACAGTTTATCTTGTCTACTATTCCTGCTACTAATTTCTGGTTATAAAATATTGACAAAAATATGGAAAGTCTTGCCTCTTTGTCCTCCTGACTTTTCAAAAACAAAGCCTTTGTATTCTTAAATTTTTTCTCATTAAACTGCAATTGGCACTATTCACAATGGGTCCCCCCCCCCTTTCCTATCCTGTCGTCATGGTAACAGATGCATCTAGAGCACTTCCAGAGTTTGGAGAAGTTGAAATATCTTCTCTACCAGATGGTACTACCTTTGAGGATATCAAATCACTGCAGAGTCTTTATCGAGAGCACTGTGAGGTAAGACTTTACAAACAAATTAAGTCATACCAAAACTGCTAGCTAAAAGCAAATGATATATCACTTTCACAGGACAGAAGCTGATCTTCATGTTTTGTAGAGCAGAGTCTTTTCATCAGAAATGTACTTATATGGGGCTTCCAATGTGCAAGGAACTGCTAGAAGGTTTAAAAAAAAATAAACAGACCTTGTCCTCCAGGAACATAACAATTTAATTGAGTACACATGCATGCAAATAGTAGTGTTGCAGGAGATGATTCCATAAGACAAGTGAAACATCCAAGTAAAGTGTATTTCATTGATTGTTTTGAGATGCAAGATGCTAGAATTTTTTCATACACAATAAAGAACTTCTTTGTGCCTTCTTGTATTCAGCTGAGCCAAGATGACAGCAGCTTTTCCATTGAAGCTTAAAGCAGGCATTAACACTTCCTTTTTAACCTGAAGCTGTAAGTTAACCTTGTCTGGTCAACATTCCAGTGTGGAAAAATTGAACAATCTTAATGATTCAATCTCCAAAACTTGAAAGAAATTAGAAATAATAGCTAATTGGAACCAGGCAAAACTGGCTTACAACTACACTTCTTTGGAGGGAGATAAGAATTAGATAATGTGTCCAGATTTGAATTTATCAATTGTCCAAGTGATCCTAAGCATTTAAAATAAAATATGCAACAAAATGAATAACTTAGTGGAGATGGAAACTTGGGTTCCCCACTCTAAACTGTTTTACGTACAAAAACACAGTTTTTTAAGTAAGGATTCCTGTTAGAAAGTCTTGTAAAGTTAATGTCTTTCACACAGATATATCAAATGTCAATGGAAGACCAGTGTGACATCATTTAGATAGGTTTAGTGTATTTAGAATGTGTAAATTTGTGCTTTGAACTGTAGTTAATAAATGTAAAATTATATCATGGTATTTGTTGCATTTGATCTGATATTGCAACCCTTGTACAATTGTAGTAAAATTGTGTATAGATTTTACTGTTTTTAGCAAAGGTAGTTTTGATATAAATATAACTTTTGAAAAGTATTTTTCCTTAGCCTATTACTTCAAGTTTAGTTTGGTAGTATTTTAATTTTTTTCAATTATTTAAGTTTTTAATAACAAGTAAAACAAGTTTGACAAATCATTATGAATTTCAGATTCTTTACTGGAAAGTCAATGTGTAGTTTGCCAGTGTTTATAAAGCATACTATGTTTCTTTAACAATTCTAACATGAAAAATATTAAATTGCAAGCCTACCAGTAACAGATATTTGTATGTAGATTAAAAAAAAAGGAATCTGAAGCTAGAAAATTACTTTGACCAGGAAGAAGGGAGGTAAGGGAGAGTTGGAAGAGTTCACAAAAAAAGGTGGCAAACTTGAAGAAATACAGTTCAGACAGGAAGAACATCTCTTAGGCAGGTAAGGAGGCAGTGTGGTCTGAGGCACCAATCTGAAAAAAGTCAGTGTAAGAATGAGAATGAAGAGCAGTCCAGTTTGGTGGTAATATAAGGTTCATTAAGGGGATATAGTAGGAGATAAGATTGAAAAGTTGAATTGCAGATTATGGAAAAAAAGAGACTTTTATTTGATTTATTTGATTTTTCCTGCTTAACTATAGAGGTTAATGGTATACTATATATGGTATAACTATAGAGGTATAATGAGAATAACTTACAATCATTTGGAGAGCTTGCACTGTCCACATTCCTCAGAAAATGAAGTGCTGCATTTATTCCCTTCAGGGATCATTGAATATTCTATTCTCCTCAACTTTCTCCTTTTGTTATTCATATATGTGACATGTATATGTATATATTATACACATGCAAATATATGTATGTGTAAACACGTATATACACATACATATTTATGTATTAATATGCTCTATGTATGTGTGTATAAGATTGCCTTAAGGTTTAGTCTAGGATCCTAAGAGTTAAGGCTTGAAGGGAATGATAAAATGTCAATGACCAAAGGGATCTCAAGAATTATATGTTCCAACCTTTACATGAATAGGAATCTTCTCTAAAACATCCCTGGCAGTTTGTCTTTCAGAACTTATAAGGATTTAAACTTAATCAGTTTCTAAAAATCAAAAGCTGCTTTGCTCCCTTAAGGCCAGCTCGTTACAGAATAGACCAATGTTTGGGGGTTGTTTTTTTTTTATCATAAGTGGCACTTTAACCCCATCCAATTCAAATAAACCCTCCAATGATAGAGAATTCGACACATTCAGGGACATCCTGATCTAATGGCTTTAATTGTTTTCTGTCTATTAAGGAGAAATTTTTTGTAGTGGATTGATATGATCTGTAAAGGACCTTTCTAGTCCAACCTACTCATTTTATAGTTGAGGAAAATGAGGCCCAACAAAATTCAGTGGGTTTGCCCAAGATCACAGAGATACCCAGTGGCAGAACTTGTATTTAAAAAATAGATCCCCTGATTCTATATCTATGTCTTCCTACCACTACCACTACATACCCCGTCTTGTAGCAATACTGAGTACTAGAAGCTTGAATTCAGGCAGGTGCTCAAGACCAGAGTGAAGATTTTAAGCCAGCTAACTCAAAGGTCAGGGCTCTGTCCTACAAATTATACCATATCCTCAAAGCAGGCACTGATCTGTGCAGAAGTAGTTCACTGTGACAATGAAATCATAGATCTACTTCTCCACAAATGTACTGTATTCTTAAGATGTGGAAACTAGTTGAGGAGGAAGACAGGTATCCTGCAAAAGGGAACCCTTGCCCTTAGTCTTTTCCTTCTAGTTAACAAGAAAAAACTAAGGGCAGAGGCACCGCAGGGCTTGACAAGTCCCCTATCCCTTGATATATGTGAGAAAAAAAAAAACTTTCTAGAGACAGAATTAAGTCAAGATGGGCTAGGCTGTCCCAGAAGGGACAAGGCTGGATAGCCATTTTTCCATTATGTTGGAGGAGAGCATGCTCAGGAGTAGATTGAACTAGATGACTTTCAACTCCAAGATTGTATGATTAAATTTTTAATCCTCAGCTTCTAAATGTTACAGGATTCTTTCCACAAGATCATTTGGAAGCTTCCTGTTTAAGGGTCAATTGTGGCAATTATCTGTCTTGGGCATGCTCAACTCCTGGATAAGTTCAATACACTTGTTTCTAAATGAATACCTACCAATTTCTGAATGGGGCATTTTCCTTAGCTATAAAATTTTCTCAAGTGTTTCTTTGAAAGAAGGTAATATTTGAACTATAGCTATCTTTATTTCAAACTTGTTTGTGGTCTTGCTGTTAGTAGAACATAATCCCTTGGCTGTTATGGACATCATACGCTCAACTGCTGGCAATGCAATACGCAGTGAGATTGCCGAGTTCATAGCTTCAATGTTTGTTTGTTTCCTCTCCAGAAGTGAAAAATGTTTGAGTAAACCTGAATGCTTCTCAGAAGCGCCAAGTTATTAACCAGAGCAAGTTTTCATGTTAATAGGATAACACATGACAGATCTTCTTATGATCCTAACAGGTTATCGTAATCATTTCCTACAGTGAAGTGACATCATCTTAAATATAAGTCAGTGAATATTCATCTCCTTATTGACCCTTATGTTTTTCATAGTATTGTGACATTTTTGTCACCTCTACATAGGAATCTATACATACATATGCATATATATATATATCATAAAAGAACAATATTAACATATATTCCTCTATGTAGCATAATCATGGACATTAGAACTGGAAAGACAGAAGAGATCTTCTAATTCATTTTACAGATGAAAAAACTTAGGCCTAAAGATTTGAAGTGGCTTACTCATGGTCAAGGAAGTAACAGATCTGAATTTTGAATCATAACCCTCTAAGTCCAAATACAAGTCCCTTTCCCTTAAACCACATTTCCCCACAGTGGGAAAAAAAATAATGCAGCCAATTCTTCATAGAGTTTTTCTGCTTCTAATATGCAGAACTTAAACAAAAAGGTAAAATGAAAGATTTGTTCTGCAACAAGTTTTTATATAAATTTAATTGATATTTTCTTTGTTTTTATATCTCTTTATTTCCTTTTTACATCTCCATTTTATCTTTCCTCCTATCTCCTCCAAGAGAAGCATCCCTTATAATAAAGCAGGGGACAGGGATTGTTAAGCAGAACTAACCAACACATTGAAAAAAATCTGACATGACTTTCAGTGTTTTATTTCTATGATCTACTACTTCTCATCTCTCTTCTTTGGGGCCAAACCTGGTCAATTTAATTTCACAGCATGCAGTTTGGATTGTTTTTGTTATTGTTGTTCTTTTCATTTATATCAATCTTTGGGCATACTGTTTTTATGGTTCTGCTGACTTCACTTTGTTTCAATTCATATATTTCCCCCTGTTTCCCTGCATTTCTTCTTTCTTACATCCTGATTTTTTAAATTATATTCATGCACACAACTTATTCATCTATTCCCCAATTAATGGACATTTCTTTGCTTCCAGAACACACAAAAATGCCCTTCAAAAATATTTATCACATGATTCCTTTAAATGTCAAGGTCCCTAGATTATTTGAAATATGATTTGATTTATAAACTGTTGGTATACATACATACATACACACATACATACATACATACATACATACATACATACATCTTTTCAAAGATACAGAGGGATAGATAAACCATGGAATGTTAGAAAGGACCTCAGGGAAATCCAGTCCAACCTGTATTTGACCTTCAAGACTCCAAATCTCCAGATTTCCCTCTTTAATCATAATCTCTTGTTCTTTCATTCCTCCCACTGTTGAAATTGTTCTGAACTGACCCTTTGCTGTGTAGTCCATTGATCTTTTTTTCCCTTAATGTACCATGACTTGTTTACCTTCACTTCTCTCCCTTTGCTATCTTGACTCTAGCTAAGTAAGACAATATCCTCTACTTTGAAATCCTTCAGATCCTTATTATTCTGTTTGTCATTCTTCCTTGTTAATAAAGTAATGAAATCATACTAAGACCACTAAAAATGCATACTATTGAACCTCTCCTTCCTCTCAGGCTTTCCACCACAGCTATTCTAAACTCTCCCAACTGTCCTCTGTCTTCTAACTCCACCCCACTAGCCTTTGAAAATACCTTTACTTCCTACTTTAATGAGAAGCTTGAAACTTCTCCTTTTCTCCTCAAAAAAAAATCTCACAAAGGAAAAGGTAATGCTACTTCTTTTTTAAAAATTTATCTTCATTTTATTCCAATAACAAATTTACACATAGGTTTTCCAAAGTTGCATGATTCATACTCTCTCCTCTCTTCCCTCCCACCTCCCAGAGTTGACAAGCAATTCCACATGAGTTATCACTCTAAATATATTTCCATATTAGATAATGCTACTTCTTGTCAATTACTCTTTCCCTTGTGCTATTGATCTATTTTTCTTTATTCCCCTCCCCAGGGGATTGTTTTCTCTGAATCATACCCTCTCTACCCATGGCTTCCCCACTGCCTATTAATATGCTTAGGCTTCCTTTTTTCTTTCCCATTGGTCCTGTCACTCCCTTGCCTTATCCTCATATCTCTGATCCCTGTTACTACTATACAATTCTAGAAAGATTAGTCTATACTTGGTGTTTCCATTTCTTCTACACTTACTTATAAAGTCCTCAACCACCTACAGTCATCTATTGCCACCACTCTGCTGAAACTTCTCTCTCCAAGTTCACTTAATGGACAGATTCATTGGTCTTTTTAAAATTCTCAACTTCTCTACCCTTTCTGCAGCATTTGACACCACTGAATCCTCCTCCAAAGCTGACTTTTCCTCTTTGGGCATCATGATGAAATTTTCCCTTTAATCTTCTTATACCAGGCTATTTTACTGGTTCATTGTCCTTTTCCTTCTTAAACATGGGCTTCTAAAATTCTGATGCAGTTTCTCTTTTCTTGTCTACTTTTTTCCCTTGGTATTTCCCTTGATATCTCATAGCTCTGCCTCTTTTCAGAAGCCTCTCCTATCTATATCTTTGCCATGCAACCTCTAAGAGACTGACTGGGTCCTGCTAGGCTGTCCACCTGGTGTCTCAAATTCAACTTTTCTGAAGCTGAACTCATCTTCTGTCCTCTAAAATCTGTCTTTCTTCTGAACTTTTCTATTTCTGTCAATAACACTACCATCTTCCCATTCACCCAGACCCAAAACTTCAGTCACTTTTTACTCCCCTCTCTCTTTTACTTATCACATCCAGTCAGTTGTCAGATCCTATCAATTGTACTTTTTAAATATTTCTTTACATCCACCCTTTCCTCTCCATTTTTTAATCTCTTCATCATATCACTGATTAAGACATCTTCCTAATATACCATTGTTATCATGTTTCTCCAGAAACCCTTAATGTGTCCCCATTTTACTTAACTAAGTTTTATATAGTTTGATAATATTATTTATTATTATGGAATAAAATATGATCTGATCCTGACATTTTATATGGCTCCTGATCCTCCATAGTTTTTTGTATACTATTCTCAATCAGATGTTCAGTTCCCAAGCCAAATTGGACTATTCTGTAGCCCCTGTTCTTGGCCTGCCTTCTCCCTTTTTTTCATGTTTTGTTTCCTACTATTTCGCATGCATGGAATGGTCTTACCCTCTCCTCAATCACAATCTATTAAGGACCTTTCCTTCCTTGAAGGCCAACTCTTGTGCCACCTGTTTCACCAAGCCTCTTCTCCTATTTCTTCACCCTTTTTTTTTCAGTGCTTGTCCTAATGTTTCTCTTGTTCACATGAGTTACAGTGATTACCACCATTTATTGCCTTTTTTTAAGTGACAACCAGTATTCACTCTAGCTTTGTTTGATTTTCTTTCAAGCTTTTCATAAAATGAGATCTTAAGTAATCTTTTACCTGTAACATTAAAAATTAAGTATTGATGCTGGATCTCAATTACTCTGCTTTAAGAAAGATTTTCATGAATTATAGTTGAACTGATTTTTCCCAGAGAATGATCCTTTTAACTGGCCATGATCTGGAGTTGGTATAATTAGTTGCATATATTCCTATTATTCTCTATTCAATTTTTTATTTTTATTTCCCCAATGTCTGAAATTAATTCCTAGTTTCATAACTATAAATCAATATCATCAGTTCAATTTCTTAATTTTAGTGACCATTAAATTAAGTGGATTATTGTTAGGTGTCCTATGAGTCCTACAACAATAGATCAAGATAGTGCCCACATAAAACTTTTTAAATATTGGGCCAATTTATTCCCAGGTTGAAATCACTTCAACTATTGAAGGAACTAAATAATTCAGTTGGGCCACTTTTCTTCTTCTGTCTTAACCTAGTCAGTGGGACCAATTAAGAGGCAGCAAATAAATGAATCTTTATCTTACTTAGATTTATTTAGATAAGGTTAAATAAATGTTACAATCTTTTCCCCAATACCCATAGCAAAGACAACTTGGGTAATGCTAAAAAGAGGTGCTAGGACTAGGGCCCAGCAACCAGCTCCTTTCATAAAGGCAGTGGGTCCCTCATTAGTCCAGATTTTCCTAGAACAGTCTAGGATCCCATTATAGAGTTCATCCCTAAAACCTCTCTGGAAAGTTTGAATTTGAGTGTTCAAAACATCCAAGAGTATCACTGCACTAGCAGCCAGAGAGTCTGATAGGCAACCACATACAAATGAATGACTAAAGGGGACATCCCCAGTAGCTTCATTGACCCCTAGAGCCTTGAGGTTGGCAAATAAAAGAAAACAGATCATTGATAAAGGAATATCCCTCAACAGGGTGGTACCAAGTTCCTTGAAGAAGCCTCTCCAGGCCTGAGTAGGAAAGAGTTCCCAAGCAGTAGAAGCAGCAGTAGTGTGCTTAGAGAAGGTGGAGGTGGAGTCCAGAGATTTGAGAATGAAAATTGGATCAATTAAAGTGCTCTTCTGCTCCAGCTGAATCTCTAGTATTTCCAAGGGAGAGGTAATCACTGCCTGGAATATCCCAGCTCCCCACCCAGCCAGCATGCCCTGCAGCAGATTATTCTTATCTTGAAGAGCAGTGCTCAAAAGAAGTCATTGGTTGTCAGCTTGAGAGCTTTCTCAGGCATGACTAAGGTTAGATTCATTGCAACCCCTTGGTACAGGCCAAAAAGGCCATCTGTGTGGACAGTCTTCACTAGGCAGTCGATCACTCCTTTGTAGACCATCTTTCCCTGCTGGTTCTGCAGCTGGGTCTTGGCCAAGTCAGTGGGGAACACAGAGATCACTCCCAACATCCCTGCTATAGTTCCATTGATACGTTTTGCTAAGGCACAGGTTTGGAAGCTCCCCTCCCAGCAGCTCTTTATCCCTCCCCAGATTTCTAAAAGCCCTTTTCCTGGATTTATTATCTTTTTGTTTTTTGCCTCACTTTCCCTTATTACATCACTTGTATATATGTCTCTGTATATGCCTATCAGAGTTATTTGTGTTTATTCCTCTCCCTACTCTACTGTCAGGTTGAGTTAACAAGCATTTGCACTTTCTGTGAGCCAGACACTGAATTAAATACAAAAACCCTGTCCCTGCCCTCAAGAAGCTCACATTCCAAAAGTGGAAGCAAACAGGTGAACCACTTCACATATGCAAGATACAGACAGGGTGTGAGGCAGCCTCATAGAGAAGCCAGGGAAAGGCCTTTGCACAATAAGGATTGGAACTGAGACTGGAAGGGAGCCGGGGAAGCCAAGAGGGGGAGGTGAATCCAGAGAACGTTCTAAATAAGAACATCCAGTGAAAAGGCACAAGGTCGAGACATGAGTGTCCTCTAGAAGTGACAGGGAAAAAAGGCCGGCATCACTAGATCCTTTAGAGTGTGGCAGGGCACAGAGGGTGTCAGAATGGAAAGGGAGAAAATGGCCACATTGTAATGGGCCATGAAAGCCAAACAGGAGGTTTTCTATTGATTCTGAAAAGCAAGGAGAATGCTTCCTGTGAGGAGTGCCTTGATGAAAGGTCTTAGAGTCCGTGTCATGTCTCTTGTTTTCCCTGTGTCTTGTACACAATAGGCAATACTTGTTTGCAGAGTTGTATTGGAGTGTAGCAGTTCCTCCCATGTTGAATTTGGGCAGCTAATTGTGCTGAAGTGTCACAGCTGTCCTGAGGTCCTCTACCCTTTTTGTTGTTTGATTTTACAGTCTTGTTCTGCTTGAAATTATTTTAAAATGAGGAAACTGAGGTAAACCGTGTTAAGTCACTTGTCCAAGGTCACACAACTAGTAAGTGTCTGAGGCCAGATTTGAACTCGGGAAGAGGAGTCTTTCTGACTCCAAGCCTGACCCTCTACTCCACTACAGCACTATTCTCTTCTACAGGAGAATAATGAGGTCGCCATGTTCAGCCTTTGCTGCATACGTTTCAGATAGTGACCCCACAGCCTGACTGTCCATCCTAGAAGGAAATAGTAGAGGTAGAATCAAAAGTATTCTGAATCTTGTGGGCAAGCAGCCTGACCATAGTCACCTAATGCTCTCTTTGTGATTTTCACATTCGATATATATATTATTAAACCCTTGCCTTCTGTCTTAGAATCAATACTAAGTTTTGGTTCCAAGGTAGAACAGTAAGGGCTAGGCAGTGGGGGCTAAGCAACTTGCCCAAAGTCACACAGCCAAGAAGTGGCTGAGGCAGAATTTGAATGTCTATCCACTGAGCCCCCCTAGTTGGTCCCCATCTTGAGTAATTCTTACATCAATTCTTTGAGAACCTATCAGTTCATCAGAATTGTACTCTGTCCAACCACATAGACTGTAACTCCTCCTCCCTTTAGTAAATAGTCCTCATAACTCTCTGTGGCTGAAAAATGCCTCCCTCTGAAGCCAGGCTGGTTCCAAGCTTCTGTAGAGACTGACTTTTGGATGCCAGACACACAAGGTGTACCTAAGTATGTTTCCCTGACAGTTGATCAAAAAATGTTTACTGCATGTCGGACTCTGAGCTCTCTGCTAGGTATACCAATAAGAGCAAAGACAGTCCTTGCCCTCAAGGAGCTTACATTCTAATTGGGGAGATAAACATGGAAAAGAACTGGGTACGCAGAAGATACGGACAGAGAATGCGGAATGTTCCCACCCATGAGAAAGTGATAGCAGCAGGGACCGTGGGAGCTCTCCTGGCTAATGTGGTACTGGAACAACGTGAGTTATGACAAGGTGACGTGGAGTAAAGGTCATAACGACCCTGCTGAACTTGCAAAGGATAAGTATGGTAGGTAGCCAAAGAAGGGAAAACTTGGAGAAAAAAGAAAAAAGAAAAAAGTCTTGTGCAGGGATGAAGCTGAAGAGGTGATGTGGAAGAAACAAAGAACAGAAAACAAACATGAAGCAGCAGGGAGGAAGGAGACCAAGTCACCCGCCCCCGGGAAAAAAAAAAAACACAAAACATTGCCTGGTTTTTCATTATAAAAAGAAATGGTGCGTTTTCCTTCGTGAGTGTCTTGTCTTTTTACTAGTTCAACTTTCCTTTGTTCTGTTATATACCTTTATCGGGTTCTGAAGAAATTTCCCATTGAAACACCTAATGCTCAGAGTGACTAGAAATATATCTCACATTATACTAAGTTACACAAGAAAAAACTCTCCTTCATTTATGCACCCGATGTAAATCTCTACGCCTTTTGGTTAATGTAAATCTATCAGGAAGGTCACCTGCCCTTGATTTTTGTTTTCTAGGCAATATTGGATGTTGTTGTGAATCTTCAGTTTAGCCTGATAGAAAAATTGTGGCAAACTTTCTGGCGTTATTCTCCCTCCACTCCAGCTGATGGCACTACCATTACTGAATCCAGGTCAGAATCCAAAACCTTTACTAATTTACTATAGTAACTGAACAGATCTGACAATGTAAGAGATATGTATACCAGTTGTGAACCTTTTCTGATAACTTTCATTTGATAGGCTAACATTTTGACTATTATAGAAATATACCACAGACTGCTCTTCTGAAAGGTTTAGCCTCTCCACGTAGCTCCCATTTTTATTGATTTGGGTGACTGCCGTAAACATCTTCCCTTTTTCCTATTTAAAAAAAAAAGTAACCAGTCAACACGCCTTTAGAAAATTTGAAAGTAAGTAGAAAGGTTTTGGGGGGAGCACTTTATCCCAGCTATGTGGCACCAGTACAATGATGGTATAGTCTAAGCTCTATAGTATTTTATTCAATAAAAATATTTTAAAAGCCCATTATTCTTTTTTTTTATCCTCATTTGCCATCTATTCATTTGCGACATTTATTCACGCCAGCAATCTGAGTGAAATAGAAAGCCGACTTCCGAAAGCAAAGCTGATAACTCTGTGCAAAAATGAGTCTATTCTGAAATGGATGTGTAACTGTGACCATGGGATGTACCAGGCTTTGGTGGAGATTCTCATTCCCGACGTCCTTAGACCTATTCCTAGTAAGTTAAATGCAGACAAGTAAGGATTCTTTTGTTCTCCTACATAACTCCCAGGAAGTTTTGGGAAGCGACTAAAAAATAAAAATCTCAGTGATTCTATGTCTGAATCTCATTCAGGTTTGCAAAACAGAAAAGCCTACACTATTATGGAGTAGTGCCTTAAAGCAACCTCGTGTAAAAGCTGTACTCTTTTTTTAACCTGACTCACCTATTTTCCAATCTATCATGCCTCTTTCTTGTAACCCAACTAAGCAGACGGGTGACAGCCCCAATAACTAATTGCAAAATTACTCCTTGGCCAGTCAACCATTATCGAATTATTTCCCTCCGAAGCACAATTCCCTTCTTCAAGTGAAAATTATTGAAATCTGTAATTGCTAGGCCAGTCTCTTTTCTGGTTGCTTTTGATATCAAGCTAATTTACCTCGGTTTCCAGTGAAGTTGAATTCCTTTATAAAAGCATTTACTCTGTCACGTCCGTCATGTTAAGAACTACAAATGTAGCTTCCATTAACAGTAATGGTTAACGGTATTCTGAGAGAAAAATCTATGTAACTACACAAGCATTGTGTTCCCACCATGAACCAAACAATAGGCATTACACAGATAAGTTAGATTATTTTTAAAGGAGATAGTGCCTCAAACCACCTCATAGCAAACAAAGCTATTTTCTACAGATGTCAATATAAGTGCTACTAAGGACTTGAGTTGTTAGAGGCAGTTGAGAACAATTTTACACCTACATCTTTATGAGCAGATGCGACTGACCTTAAGTTGTTAATGAAATGGAGCAGAGCTTCTACTCTTTAAGCACATTAATGGAGGTAAAAAGAATGTTAGCTTTAGAAATTAGAAAGCACAGATTTGAAGTGTACTTGCTCATAGGCAGCTATTGTTAATGTTTTCAAGAAAATAAATAGGGATTTGGTGGAACAGAAGGTCAGGAGATTAACATAGCACATTTATACATTTTAACCTTATCTATTTCTAAATGTGGCAGACATTAATGGAGGTCATGAAAAATAAACACTTTTTTTTTTTTGCTGGTGGTAATTCTTTCATTCTTCCTACCACCTTAGTGCATGTCTATCCACAATACGTTTATATGGTAATCTGTGGATATGCATATAGACTTATGTTTAAATGTCAGAAAAATAGTTTAACTGTCTTTATCTCAAGTCCCATATGTTTACTAAACATACCCAAAAGCCTTCATTTTTTTTAAGCAATTAAGTTCTAGTTTTAAAATATTACCAAAAGAATTAGGAATTTAATTAAGTTCGAAATGTTAGAGGAAAGAAAGCCTCTAACTTAATTTCCCATTCCATCCACACAAAGTTTTCCTGATTAAAGATTGATTAAAAGTGACGTTGTCATGGAAAATTTCAGTGTGCATATCTTGTACTGATTTATGTTCCAGTACCTGATTTCCCTTGCCTTCCTCTTGCTCCCTGTGCACCGAGTGGTATTCTCTAGAGATGTTTAAGAGAAGTTTTATAGGGGAGCTCATTAGCCTATGACATCTTACTGCCTACTCACTATTTATCTCATGAGATAGATGGTGAGATGTCAGTAAGGGTTTAAAAAAAAAAAACCCACAGCATTCTAAATACAGAAAGCCAAAATCACTCATATTTGTCTTAACACAACAGAAGTTTGGCTCAGGGAAATAAAAGAGAACTTTTAAAGTTAACTTTTTGCACCCTCATAAGTGACCACTGCTTTCCATAATAGACAGCTCAAACTTCATTTTTTGTAAATTGTATTTTTAAAAAGCCAACTCACATTGTCAGATAGCTTCCCTTGAGTTTCAGTGAACAACTAAGCTTCAGAAATTGTTGTAAAACTACAATTTCAGAGTTGTTTTGTAACCAACAGATGCATTAAGAGGCAGCCATTCCAAAGAAATTTCAAGATTTCATTCCATGCTACAATGAGGCTCAAAGAAATAAAAGCTCAAAATACATTTTAGATAGCTATCTTTTGAATATATGCATTTTAATATTAACCTTCAACAGGTTGAGACAAGTAAGCTTTGGATTGGATTTTGAATTTCAAACAATCCATTCAAGAATTTTAAGATTTGTCAAAATCAATCTGCACAATTTTTTTATTTTACATAAATTATTATAAAAAGACCAAACTAAGTTCTCTTTACAATAAAGAATTTCTTTTCCTGGCGACTACTAGTACATAACTCTGCCATCCATCTTTTTCCTTCATAACAGAAGAGACACATTTTTTTTTCGGTCCAGATGGGGTTCCTTTTTTGGTATGAAAAAGTCTTTGCCCATCACATTAATTTGAAATAAGATTAGCAAATACTAGATCCTAAAATTCAGTTTTCTGAAAATGTGAAATTGCTAAATATAAGGAATACCTCCAAACTCAATTAGCAACACAATTCAGCACTCAATTATCAATGAGCATAATTAACAGGCCTGGACCTCATTCTTGTGCAACAGGGGAAGGATTTGAAATTATTTTCATTATTTCTAGGATACAAAAATAAATATAATTATTTCTTACCCTTCTGAATGTCAAATTAATTTGGATAAAATGATATATAAATTGAATCTTAATCTGTATCTTGAACCCAAATTTTCTTGAGCTTCAAAAACTGGTTGTTTTTTTTGTTACTCTTTTTCATTTTCATTCATACCTATCCTCCATGATTCTAGTGCATAACACAGCAGGAAGAACTTTTTTTTTTCATTAGCTTCCCAGCTTTGACAAAGCAGGAAGCTCTGGAAATTTCAAGAAAAAGATTAGTTCTTAAGAAATTTCCAATGCAGTTTTACAGATTAAGGATTCACTTAATCTTCTACATTTGAAGCCACTTTTCTCAATCAAAATCCAAACTGTTCAAGTTCATCCATCATTTGTCCCATTGGATAATACAAAAAGAAATGGATAACTTTTTTATTTTATAGAAGAATAAATTGTTTGTTTTGAGATTAGTTTGCATCGAGTTAACATACTTTTCAACTTAACTCAAACAAAAACCATTGTCAGTTGAGGAAGTATGTCAGACTAGTCTGAGCACCAGCCTGGAAAACCAAGGGATTTAATCCCAGGGTTGCCTTTAATTTGCTTTTCAGCCTTGAGCAAATCATTTAACTTTCTGGAGTCTTATCTGCAAAAGAGAGATTAAAATACCCACCTACCACACAGGGATATCCATAGATTAATTGCATGATTGTGAGGTCCATTGGATACTTACTTATTAGGTATTTAAAGCTGTTCTCTTCTTTACAGAGCCCTGGGCACAAATAAAGCAAAGTCACAAAACCAGGAAAACAGTAGCAGCATTTTATTTACCTACTGATAGTCTCAGCCTAAAAATAAAAGTGGTGCCCTAAAGGCTTAGTATTATTTGGGCCTCTTTTTTTAATTGCTTGCTGAAGAAATAGAAGAGTCCATGCAACTGGGGAGCAGACTATGAATGCTGGCCCCAACTGCCAGATACACTAGTCCTTCTCCCTTATGGCCCAAGATACTCTATCACTTCACAGCCTGCAGAAAATGTATAGTCATAGAGCAAGAGGTGTCTGTTGCTATTACATACTATAGAAATGCGGTATATCATTTTTCATACTGGACAATTTTGAGAATTCTCATCAATATTGGCAGCAGTTTTCATTACACTTGTCCTATGTATACATATGCCAAATAAAGTGAAGAATTTATTAAATTATCCCAACCCACATCAAAATAGCTTTGTGCCTCTTTTGCCAGAATATGTCAGAGGAAAATGATAAAACACCCTCAATTCTCCACCTGCGATCTTTAGTTTATTGAGAGGCAAAAGTCAAAAGCTTTTTGCTGATATTATGCTGTTAAAGTGGATGAGGAGCTGGGGGAAAATCATATAGTATGAGAGTTGGAAGGGACCTCCAATATCATGTAGTCCAATTTATACCTGAAAAGGAATCCTTTCTACTGAATCTGTAAAGAGGATATTCAATTATTGAGCATAAAATAGTTGCTGTAAAATGCTTTGTTCAAAGTAGAAAAATCTATTATCATATTCACAACTGGTATATGTTGTTGCACTCAAAAATGTTTGAATACTTGGGCTTCATACTGATGGATAAGGATAATCTGAGAGTGAAACAATTAAATACATAACCTCCAAGAAGTAAGTCATGGGGGCAGAGCAGAGTTCTGGGTATATATTAAACAATTATTGAAGTAGAATATGAAAATTCTCAATAGTATTTCAAATTATATGTTTATATGCTTCCCTTAAAAACCCAACCCCTACTTTCAATTTAAGGATATTGGTTATTTGGCTTCATTTCATTCTGTTTTTATTCTTTAATATTTAGGTGCCTTGACCCAAGCCATTCGCAATTTTGCAAAAAGCCTTGAAGGTTGGCTTTCCAATGCCATGAACAATATTCCACAGAGAATGATACAAACCAAGGTACCTTGTGTTAGCTATGCCTTTCATTTTGTCTTTAGGAAATTGTTTTGAACCATCTTCTTTACATTTGGTCTCCCAGGTGTCATCATCAAATATGTATGACTGCTGACTGATATGTAGGATCTCTTTAATGTTACCTTTTTAAAAGCTTTAATTTTTTTCTAATGTTTGCATTGATATTTCATGTTCAAATTCAAAATTGCATAGATTTCAAATTTTTAGCTAACATTTTCAAAGAAAGTAGAGAAAGATTTCCAGACATGATGAAAGTTATAATCAAGTTGTAAATATTACCTGCAAAATGCTCAAATACTTCCAGATTCAACCCTTCCATAACTTAACAGAGTTTTTGTCTCACAGAAAAATATATCACCCCATAGATCACCTGGTAATGAGTCTTGCTGAATTTATCTGAACTAAATATCAGAAAACAGGCATTACTATCTCTTACTAGGTTCACTTTTGAATCCATTATTAAACACTGTGCTCAGCACATAGTAGGCATTTATATAAGGCTTTCTAGCTTACAAAGCACTTTACATGTATCATCTTGTTTGAACTTCACAACAATCTGTTTCTTGAGGTTAAAATAATGAGAATAATGATAACATGATGCGTCCTCTAACTCTTGAGAGTTCATTCATTTTTGTTTAATACTGAGGGCAATACAGAGTTTTGAAAAGACATGTATCTTGCCTTTTAGGGAGCCTATAGTCCAACTGAAATAAATGAAATGTAAAATTATAATAGATAATATTACCTGATCAGTGCACCAGAGAAGTAAAAACAAAGTGTTATTTGAGGTTAAAATGGAAAGCCCAGTACTGCCTTAGAACATCAGATGCGTCTCCATGGAACATTTGTTAAACAATTATAGTTGTAATAAATGGGCAACAGTTGAAAAGACAGGGAGGAAAGACAGAGAGAACAATATGACCAAAGAAGCAAATTTCAAAGTTTCATGGAAGAAAATGATAGCAGGGTGTAGAGGTAAAATGGCGCCAGATTGTGAATGGTCTTGAATTCCAGGCACGAGACAATGGATGGAAAGAGAGTAAAGACAATGTATAGTGGTGTTCAGATTAGAAGTCATGGAGATCTGTACCAGAATAGCAACTATAAGACTAAAAAAGGAGGAAAATTATGTTAAAAAAAATTATTGAAGGTGAAATTAATAGGACTAATAGAAGTTGACTTAATTTTTGGATATGAGAGATGTGGGTGTGGGAACAGCCACTAGAGATAACCTAAGGTTGCAGATGTGGTTAATAGTGCTTCCAAAGAATGAAATAGTTAAATCATACATAAGGAGAATATGTTTAGAGAGAGAGATGTTTGATTTGGGAAATGCTGTAAGTAGGAAAGTATGTTGACTTGGTATATGGAGAACAGGGGTACAAATCCTACTCAGACACTAAAGACAACTCATTTCTCCTTGCTCTGAACCTCAAGCAAATCTCTAGGATTCACTACTAAATTATAGATAGATAGTGTGGACATGCACATGCACATGTGGTACATATCTAGGCAATGCTGAGTTTGAAGGTTCAAGGAATGAGGTGTGATAGCAGCTAGAGATGTTGGAGAAGCAGTTGAAAATGCAAATCATAATCTCAAAAAACATTCTAAAATAGAAATATAGATCTGGGAGTCTTATGAATAATAGGAGCAGTTGAATCCACAAGAGTGAATGAGATTCCCAAAGGCACAAGGACATAAAAAACTAATGTAAAGGGATATGAATGGATTCTTGAAGAACACACATTAGTCAATCAGCCAATCAATCTACATGTACAACATTCTATTTTCCACTTTGTATAGACTGTGTCCTCCAGGCCTGAAATGCTCTCTCTTTTCACTTGTACCCCTTGGGCCTTCTAACCCCTTCAAGGTTTTGAATGAAGGTCAAAGGCTGCCTCCTGAAAGAGGCCATTCCTAAATCCCCTGGTTATTGGTACCCAGGACCTGAAATTACTTCATAGTCATTTGTACATATCTGGTTTTTGCTTATCTGTGAACATGTGTGTGTGTCCCCCCAAAAAATGTATTCTTATTGAAAATAGAGGTCTCAGTTTTGTATTTCTCATCCCAACAAATAAAACAGTGCCTAGCATACAGTAGGTACTTAATAAAGGTTTGTTAATTAATTAGATGATTAATTGATACAGAGAGATCAAAGAGAATTAGAGGATGAGGAACAAAAATAAAGGACACTAGATTTGGTGATTTGGAGGCAAAGGTGACATTTAAGGAAGCAATTTCAATAGAGGGTGAGAGAATAAACCACATTCCAAAAGGCCAAAGAAAGAAAGTAGAGATATTGGGTATAGACATTTTCAGAAGTTTTAGAAGTGATGGTTAAAGAGTAAAAAGGAGGTTTAACATAAAAGGCTTTGGGGGTGGTTTTATGAACTGAGAAGAACTAAGCATATTTGTAAGGAAATAAGAAGCTCTTGGAAGGTCAGTTTGAGAACCAATGGAAAGAACCCACTTTCTCAGTTTACTCTGTGTCACATAACTCTAGAGCCTAAAAATTTTGGTCTTCCCTTTAGGAAAGTATCTCTAAAGGATCAGGATTAAAATAAAACTCATTTTCCCCTTTCCCTAATGGGCCATGAGGCCAGTAATCACGCATTCACATCCAGAAATAATTTATTTTGGACAAGTTGGGAAAAAAGAAAAGCTCTTTCAATTTCCTTTACCCTCTGAATCACCTTCAGAGAGAAAGTGGGCTAGTAAAAATAAAATTGGGCCCAACGACTGTATTAACTTTACACAGAAGATTTTTTTAAAAAAAGGTAAAGAGAAAATCTCATCAGGTATACTGGCAAGACTGACTAATTAATGCTATCTCAAAAAATATGGGTATTTGTTTTAGTCTTGACCTCAAACTACTTTTTTTTTTTTTAGTATTAAGGAAATCATTATTGATTTAAAATTTTTGATGCTCTAATCCAGAAATAAGCTCTTACAAGGTGAATATAAAAATATGTCAAAATGGAGCATAAGAAATTGATGAGTTAGGGCAGATTAGAAAAATGCCAATGGTTTCTTTTCCTTTAAAAAAATATCCAAAGCCAAATGGGTTTTTTTGCAGGTTGCCGCTGTAAGTGCCTTTGCCCAGACTCTGCGAAGATACACATCGCTCAATCACTTGGCTCAGGCAGCTCGCGCCGTACTCCAGAACACTTCTCAAATCAACCAGATGCTCAATGACCTCAACCGTGTTGATTTTGCCAATGTCCAGGTAAACTGTGGCATTATGAATGATCTCTTTAAGGAAGTATCTTCCATTATGTCCTTAGTCTGGAGCAGAGAATTTATCTTAAACATTCCATCTGGACATATTCATGGAATCATAAAGAAAAAACTTTACTCAGACCTAACTTTATTACATTTCTATTTTTGGTCTAACAAACTTCTGCTCAGTTATTGTTTAAACAGACAAAATCATAATTTCCTCTATGATCTGTGCCTTTTAGTGAATGAAACAGGAGGCTATGTTTTGAAGATCCTCAATTGTTTTAACAACTCCTCTAAAAATATGTTTTTAACAAAATCGATAATAAATTGACTTTTGAAGAGAAACATTAGAAAAACTAAATTAAAAAAAAAAAAGAAAATGAAGGTTGTTAATATGGGGTCCAAATGGGCATTTATTTTTTGAAGCCAAGATTTTATTTTTAAGATATGGTGGTAGATGTGGCCAAAATGCAATTGCATCAGTGATGTAAGCCAAATTCTATATTGGTTCTACTTGAATAAAATTTTGGTTTTCCAGTATTGTTGTGGTCAAATAGTTTTAATCTATTTTCATTTAGCTTTTAACTAATTATCTATTGTTTTGTTGTTGTTGTTATTTCCCTAAACAAAATATATTTAATTCTCAGCTCAATCAAAAATTAATACATGGCTTTGGAATAAATTTGGAATTCAGTAAGTTAATAGAATTCAACTAATCTTTGGTTCAGTTTCAAATTTATTTAATCCTTTTCTACCACCTGTATGTGACATCTTACAAAGACAGATGTCTTATATGAGGTTTGAAAAATCAACCAGTTTCTATATTTTAGTTGAATTTAGCTCTAATTCTAATGATAATGAAAATTCCAGCTTTATACATTTCTCTTTTTTTAAATTCAAAAAGGATGTTTTATATGCTTTTAGAAATTCCCTAAGACAAAAGAACAATTTCAGTATTAAGGCAAATACTTCATAGTTTTGTTGTAAATGATCAGTTATTTCAGTCATTGTCTGACTTTTATTTAACCCCTTTTGGAGTTTTCTTGTCAGAGTGACTTGCCATTTTCTTCTCCAGTTCATTTTATAGATGAGGAAACTGAGGCAAACAGGGTTCAGTGACTTGCCAAGAGTCACACAACAAAGAAGTGTCTGAGGCAAGAGTTGAACTCAGCAAATTGAATCTTTCCTGACTTCAGGCCAGCTTTCCATCCCTTGAACCCCCTGGCTGCCATCATAGTATTGCTCCCAGCCATTATCCTAGAAAAGACTTCTATCTTTCTTCCTTTGGAAGACAGGGAGCTATAGATGTAATGAAAAGCAGCATGGCACAGCATAGAGAACCAGCCTCAGAATTAGGAAGTTTGGGATACAAAACCTGTTCTTAACAAACACCATCCCCTGACCCTGAGCAAGACTTTAAGTCTCAGTGCTGGCAGGCAACTCTAAGCCTCATAGGAGCATTCACTGCATCAGTGAGATAAACCCCTGGTCCAGACCAAAAAAATTAGTGTCTCTATGTATGCCTGGACTTGGACTAGTTCTAATATTGAAGATCGGCATAAATGGAACTACAGTTTTGCTGTCAGCGACTATCAGATGAGGGGAGTGTTATTATAAAAGCCACATTGTTCTTGGAGAGCTCTCTAAAGGAGTAACATGAGAAGAAGACCCAGAGCCAAGAGGTCAAAACGTGGAGGAACAAGCATCAAGGAGCATTAAAATGAGCCTGTACAGGGCAGTTAGGTTCCACAGTGGATAGTGCCAGATCTGAACCTGGCTTTAAATATGACCTCAGACACTTCCTACCTTTGTGACCCTGGGCAAGCTAAGTAGCCCTGATTGCCTTGTCTTTGAATCAGTAAGACACAGGGGCTTAAAAAAAAAGGAGCCAGTATTGCTGGTGTATGTTAGCTTACCACAAGGGCTCTCCTTGCCAGTCCTGATGGCCACTCCTGTAATCTCCACTTCTGGGGAGGAGAATGCTTGATCATAGGTACTTGGGACCAACTGGAGTTGCAATGGAGTCATCTGACTGGGTATCGACACTAAATACAGCACCCAGGTGAGCCCCAAGACCAGGGAAGGTAGGTTAGTCCCCCAAAGAGGAGCAAACTGGCCCAGAACAGAAGTGGAAGAGGTCAAGACTTCCATGATGACTGCCCTGTGAGTCTGCTGTACTTCCAGCCTGTGTGAGATAAGGAGACTCAGTCTTTACAAAGAGTTATTTGGCAAACACTACCCCATGCCTACTGAGGAGGCTTCTGCCATCACTGTGCATTCCTGCTAGTGATATTACCCAGACGCCATCTGAGCTGGCTTGAAGCACAAGTTTGGGGACTGTGGGGATGGCAGGCAATGTCTGGAGCTACAAACCCTTCCTGGCTGTTATCGCCAGAGGGATGTCTCCTGCCATCTCACCCAGGGAAAGAAGTCACTATGCCCTGAAGTCCAAGTTTACAGGGGGTCAGTGTGTCCTAGCATAGGAATAATAGTCCCTGCTTCTCTGCCATTTCTGCCCAGTGCCAGACCCCCTCATTTTATAGACGAGGAAACTGAAGCCTAGCCAGGATAGATGATTGGCTCATGGTCATAGATGGTAAGCAGGATTCAACCCCAGATCCTCTGTCTGCAAATCCATAAGCTTTTCCCTCTCTACTTTGCTATTTCTTCCCATTAGATTGTCTTTCCCCCAGTGGACTGTAAGCACATGTAAAACACTTTGCAAATCTTAAAGTGCTATATAAAATGCTAGCCATTAGCTGTTATTATTGACAGCAAGGTCTGGGGGGGGGGGGGGGGTTGTTGGGAGGAGGGGTGATGTGGAATTGACCGAGGAGAGAAAATAGAAATTGGATTGATCCTCAGGAGGAAAAGTAGAAATGTGATCCATGAAGCCTAGCTAGTACCCACTAGACATTACATTGAAATTGCATGTAAGAAGGTCTGATAGTTCTACGGTGGCTGTGATGCATTTTGGTAACCAGATCCAGCTGTGGGTGTTTAATGAAAGAACCGTGGGTGCCACTCTATGACACTGGTGGGGAGGAGGCCTAGAGGGAAAGAGATGTCTTATTTCTCTTCTAACTACTTAAGGAATTGTGCACTTGAAAAATTTTAGTTAACATAGAAATCATAGAATTTTAGACTTGGAAGGGAGTTTAAAAGACTACGTAGTCAGAGCCTTTGATTTTACAGATAAGGAAACTGAGACCTAAATAAAATGACTTTGGCTTAAGGTCATAAAACTAGGCAATGGCAGAATAAAGACTAAGATCTGTGCCTCTTGACTCCCAAGGCAGTGCTTTATGATCGGTATTTCATTTGGTTACTATTCTTTGACCCAAATTGTAGACAGATCACTTTTTAAATGATAAAACTTAATCCCTGGGAAGATCATAAATCACTTGACTACCATTAAAAAAATAATATCTAAAGAGAAAACTGCCTGGATTTCCCCTCCCCTCCCCTGTAACTGCTATAGATGAGCATAAAGTTTCATAAATACAATCAATGTAATAGCTGAACTCTGTAGATGATGATTGACTTTTTTTGGCAAGTCACATCTCCACATTTCCTGACAAGTGGGTTTTTTTTGTTTATTTTTTCAGTTCCGTGAATTAATTTGCATTAACAGAGCTGCCTTGATAGCCCTTGGGATTTGCATTGCCAATCTATAAAAGAGATACAGCATATGCTTCTACATAAAATCATGTCAGTGTACCTCCATTCTGTTCTTGAGGGACCACTTCTGGCCAATTCAGTTGCATATATTTTATACATTCTTAACTTCCTACATATCTTCTCATATGCAGAACTGGTTTTAATGTTTTATCTATTAACACAAAATTAAAAGCAATAAAATAAAAATAATTAGAGGAATTATGATAATCAATATAGAGGGAGTTAAAAAAACAGAATATTCATTTCCAGATTTCATTTTTTTCTAATGGAGCTTTATATTTATATTATCCTGCATATAAACTAATCAATGTAAGTAAACCCACTCAAGTTCCTAGAGCTCATCATTTTTTTTAACTTCTTAGAATGAGAAAAGGGAAATATTGAACCCTTAAAAATGAAAGATGTTATTGGTTTCCTTGGCAACTAGCAAAAGCCATTTCTCTTTCTCGATTCATTTAATTATTTGAGCTTTCATTATAATTTTCCATTCATGCATATAGTTTATGGGCTGACTTTAATTGAAGAGGCACTGAGTTACGCTTCTTTAACTTTTCTGGGTCCTGTAACAGGAGCAGGCTTCCTGGGTGTGCCAGTGTGATGACAACATGGTTCAGAGACTGGAAACAGACTTCAAGATGACTCTTCAGCAACAGAGCACCTTGGAGCAGTGGGCTGCCTGGCTCGATAACGTAATGATGCAAGCACTAAAACCATATGAAGGGAGGCCCAGTTTTCCTAAAGCTGCGCGGCAATTTCTGCTAAAATGGTCTTTCTACAGGTATCATTTTAAGTTCTTTTAAATGCTATGTCCTCTTATTAGCATGGAATGTTCTGACATTTTACATTGGTATATGCATGCCATTGAACAGAATGAGATGGGGAAAAAGAAAAATATTATCGTAGTTATTGTCAGAGAAGCAAGTTGGAATCACAGCTCTTCTACTTGTGTGATTATGGACAAGTCTCTTCACATTCCAGGGTCTCTATTTTCTCATATATAAAATGAGGGATTCAGACTAGACAATGCCTACAGGTTCCTTTAAACTCTAAATTTTATGTCCTCAAAGGATAATACTAGATCTTTAGTTTGGGGGGTCATTGTTTTTCAGGAAATGAATCCAATCCAAAAGCAGCAAGGTCATGGGGTTGCATGAAATCTGATAGTGGAAATATATTTTCTCCATAAAAAAAATGCACCTTTCTCAAGACCTCTTTTTTTTCACTTTAACCAAATAAGTGGATGAGATAGCTTTTCTAACACTTGAAGAGTACTTCTTCCCAAATATGAATTGCCAAGACAGCTCTAGAAAATCGATTCAACTAGTCAACAGAATGCAACAATTCTCACCAACCACATGATGGTTAGAACGTTTCTTAAGTCATTAGCACACAAAATTTCTTTTGCTATTTATTTAAAATGTTAAATTTTCTACTGGACATTTAATTGTACTATGAAATCCTTTTTAAAATTAAAGTAATTTAGTTTTAAATTTAAACTAGCATAAGAGAAAAAAACAAAACAAAAAGGGGATATGCAATACTTTGACGATATTATCACAACAATTAGTTGCTGAGCCTCTATTTAGAAATTATCAAGCCTATAAAAGGCAAAGGGCAATTATGTATACATGCCGATAAGCACACATACGTGTGTGTGTGTGTGTGTGTGTGTGTGTGTGTGTGTGTGTGTGTGTGTGTGTGAGAATAGTGTTATGGCAGAGATTACCTATATTTTCCCACCTGGTGGTTCATCTGTTTCATTGGACTACAATCTGACTTGGACTGAACTTCTTTAGAGATTTTACAACAGGAGCAACTGGGTGGTAAAGCCAGGCCTGGTTATGGGAAATCCTGGGTTCAAATGTGACCTCAGATACTTCCTAGTTGTGTGACCCTGGGTAAGTCACTTAACTCCCAGTTGTCTTTCCCTTACTATTACTTTGCCTTGAAACTGATACTTATTGCTTCTAAAACAGAAGGTAAGGGTTAAAAAAGAAGAAGATTGTACCAGGAATTTCTTTCTTATCATGGCAATGGTTTTAACTTTTAAAGAAAGTCAAAAGGGGTCTGCTAGGTGGCTCAGTGGATTGAGAACCAGATTTAGAGATGGGAGGTTCTGGGTTCAAATTTCACCTCAGACACTTCTTAGTTTTGTGACCTTGGGCAAGTTACTTCACCCCCATTGCCTGGCTCTTACCACTCTTTTGCCTAGGAACAACACACAGTATCGATTTTAAGACCAAAGGTAAGAGTTTTTAAAAAAATAGAATAAAAGTCAGTCTTCAATTGTAAGCTCCAAAAGGACAGGTCCTTTTAATCTTTCTTTCTCAGCACCTCTCACAGAACTCTGCACCACTACATGTTGTTTAGGTGCTTAATAAATATTGTTTAAGTTGAATTTAATTGCTTTTTCAATCAAGTGAAAGAATAGTTTGAAATATTTAGTTAAAGTAAAAAATATATAACTACTTATGCAATATTTTTATTGTCCATCAAACATTACACCTCTTTAATTTCAATAAAAGAAAAACTTCCACCCTTCCACCCTCTTTATTAGATTAACCCTTGAAGATTTTGTTATAGCATGAGACTGAATTTTATTGGTTCATTTGCTGCTTTAGTGCCCACTCCTTTTGTCCATATGGATTCAGAAAAGTTTTCTTTCTGAATTTGGTGTTCATTAGGTCTTAGCAAATCTATGGAAGATCTGGTTGAATTGCTGAAATGTTCATTGGCAATAAATGTGTCTTGCTTATATATTTGAAAGATTATGAAAGCAGCCTCTTTGTGTCTATATGATAGTAATTTCATTTCCTAGATAATCCCACAATTTGTGTAACATCTTTCTTATGGAAAAATTTCAGATATTCCTCTATTTGTTTGGAGCTAAATATTTGCTTTTCCACCTGCCTTCCACTCAGAAAACCACACAAACAGAAAATGTTCTTCATGGATAATTGATGAAATAGAATTAAACTAATTTTTTTGCCTCCAAAAACCTGTGGGACTGAAGTCACATTAATCCTGTATATCAGAAAAATGAGTTGTTGGGGGTTTTTTTCTCCTTCCTTCTGCTTTCTTATGTTGTTAACATCAGACCAGCTCTATTTCTTTCTGTTTTTTTTGTTTCTATATTTAGTTGGTATCTTTTAGTGACACCCCTGGAGCCTTAGTCTCCACAGAGATCTATTGCAGGTATCTTAAAAGGAAAGAAAATTACTTGTATTTCTTGTTCTCTACAGATATAAGAACCCAATAGATCATCACTTGTCTGCCCTCTGTCCTCTCTGAGTTGGAGATAATTGGCTTGTTATTATTAGATACGATTATTGTTATTATTTTCATTTCAAAAAGACTTGAAGGCCATTGAAAAAGAAAGGTTGATTCAGGCAGATGCATGCCTCCTGCTGGTGGACAGTGTCAGTGACTTAAGAGTTTTTTGAATCAGACCGGTCTTTCTGTTTCATAAGGACATCTATTGTAATAATCAGTTATATTCACAGAGTATCAGAAAAGGAAAACTGCATGGGAGAAATTTTCTCTAATGTTGTTTGAAACTTCTCTTTTAACCATCAATTTCACTGACCTCAATATTCTAAAGCTATGGAGGAAGGAGGAAGATTCTTTCTATCCTTAATATCTAGCATACATAAAACAATAAGTACTTCTTGGGTAGGTTTGGAAGAGGCTTTCCCATGGTCACACAGCTAGCAAATCAAGGAACTGGGATTTTTGAGCTAGATCTTTTCATTACAAATTTGAGGAAATTTGCCACTACACCAAACTGCCCCCCACATAACTGTCCATACCACTTGTTTTCTCATCCATACCTCAATCTCCACTGATTATCTAGCCTTTGCTTGAAAAATTCCAATATGGTGGAAGTCATATTGGAGCCCATTCCACTTTTGACTAGTATTAGTTGTTGGATCAGAACACCTCAACATCACCTCTTTGGAACTTTCACCCCTTTGTTCCTAGTTTTTCCCTTCAGTCTCTTAAATATTTAATACTTAAAGATAGATCTCCTGTCCCCCCAAATTAAATTAGTTGCTCCTTTTCCTTGGCATGAGTGGAGCAGTGTCTCTGTCATGTGTTTCCTGGGCTATTTATTTAGGCCCTGGAACAAGGCATCATTCTAAGCAAGAACAAGACAACAGCATAGTCATCCAGATCTTTCAAAAGCAGGGACCACATTTTGGCTTCTCTTTGTATCTTCATCAGCATTTAGAAGAACCTTTAAACATAGTAGACACTTTAATTAAGCTTATTAAATTGAATTGCTTTGAACCTTTCTGATAATCATGACTTAGGAAGCAGCCAAGAAGCTGATTTATCCATGACTAGCTTCCCCTTCGGGATCCCTTACAGTTTACCACCTACCCCCCCCCCCCCCAAATCCACTATTATTTCTTTGAATACAAGCACTGAAGGGGACAAAGGTAACCTTTCCTTACCTCCATATGTGAGAGGGGTGTGGCTTCTCTCTGATGGGATTCAAAGAAAGGAACTAAGTCCATCCTGTTCATTCATATGTGCATTCCAATTTAGGTATTATGAGCAAAAAAAGATAAATACATAAAGATATTTCTAATCCTTTATAAAATAATTAACAATTACATTTCCCTTCTAAAAGGGAGCCAAGTACACAGTAACTTAGCAACATGAAATTGAATGGAGTCAATATTGCAACATATCTTATACAAGACAAAAGCAGACAATAGGCTTCCAATTAAACTGCTAATTGTGTCATTTAATACTTGACACTAAGGGCAGACACACACCAGGAAGAGAATAACATAATACACAACACTAATAACACCTTGCCTCAGCTGATTTTCTATTTGGACCTTTTCTCTAAATATTTGATAGTAATGCCATGGCAGGCTTGAGAATTATTTTAAAATTAAACCTTCAGAGAGATGTTGTGCTTGACAATCAGATCATTTTTTCACTTATCTACAAAGTTCAGTACTGAATACTTCCCATTTATGCAAGTAATATTAATTCTTCTTGAAAATATTTTAATTGACAAAGGACCTAATAAAGAGATTTCAGATTTCTGTAACAGCAGAAGAAAACTAATTGATAGCATCTGCAATTGTATTAAATAGTTTCCCCTACAGTCATTTACATGATTACAGCATTGTCAGCTATTAGAGGAGAAACACTGTTCTAAAATCTGGACTCAGTAATATGTACGTGAAAGAACTGATTCTGAAATTTGTGGTTTTTATTTTGCAGAAAGCTCTGTTAACAGTTAAATATCCTAGGGAATGTGTTTGATGTGCCTAAGGAACCGCTAATAGCATCTTAATGAAGTCTGGCATCGAAATGCTGTATGACAACATTAAACAACCCATTTTATAGTTTTTTATGGTTTTTTTTTTTGATGAGGAGTTACTCAAAACTAAACTTTCACTACATACACATCCAGTCAGTCAATCAATATGCTTTTATTAAGCACTTACTGTGTACCGTGCTAAGAGCTGGAGATATAAAAAAAATGAAAAAACACAGCTCTTGCCTTCAAGGAATTAAGACAATAATGGGAAAGACCACATGTAAATAACTAGGTACATACATGAGACAGATAGATAGATGGATAGATAGATAGATAGATAGATAGATAGATAGATAGATAGATAGATAGATAAGAGTTCAGAGAGAAGGGAAGAAATAGGGTCAGGCCTGCCCCTTAAGAAAATAACCTCAGCAGCTGAGTTAAGGATAGATAGAGTGGGAACAGACTTGAAACAGATGGAAAAACCAGGAGACTATTGCAGTTGTCCAGGTGTGAGGTGATGAGGACCTGTACCAAGAAGGTGGCAGTGAGAATGTAATGAAGAGGCTGTAAAGGTATAAAGCTGAAGAGTTGATGGCAGATTGTATATGGAGGGAAGCGGGGGGTATAAAAGAGTAAGAAATAAAGTTTGTCAGTGAGGTTGCAAGCCTGGATGATTGGGAGGATGATGGAGCTCCTGATCCTCAATAGGAAAGTTAGGAAGGGTGGAGGGTTTGGTAGTAAAGCTAATGAGTTCTGTTGTCTACATGTTGAGTTTCAGATGTTTATAGGATATTCAGATTGTAAATAGCTTTCTCAAGGAATTTGAGTAAGAAGAGTAAGAGAGCTGAGACAATGTCTAGTAGGGATGGTTGGATCAAGTGAGATTGATTTGAGGGGGGTTAAAGATAAGGAAAGATAAGTGGATATGTTTATAGACGGTAAGAAAGGATCTGGGAGATAGGGAGAGATTAAAAGTTAGAGAGAGGATGGGCATGATATGGGAGGAACATTCTGAAAAAAAGACAATAAAGGATAAGATCCATCATGTGTAGAAGGATTTACTTTAGCAAGGAAAAGGGTCACTTCTTCCTGTGCTATAGAGATAAAGGAGTAGATAGAGAAGTAAGATGTCTGAATGATGTGAAATGGGAAAGGAGGCAAAAACAATCCTTCTGTATTATGAGGGTATTTTTTTAAAGTAACTTTGTATCTTTAATCCAAAAATAATGGATTGAAAGTCCAAAGTCCCATTTTTTTTTTCAATTTCAGATCTGCTACCTAAAGGCTGTGTATGTCCTTGGTAAATCACTTCCATTTTCTAGGCCTTAATTTTCTCCTTTGTAGATAGAATAAAGAAATTGAAGTAGTTGATCCCAAAAGGTCTTTCCAGCTCTCAACCCTATGATCTTACAACTGCCAGCTCTTTTCTATGTCCAATAGATTTAACTTTTAAAAATGCTAATTTTTTATCCAGAAAGATATACATAGGGGCAAATATGTTTCTGTTTTTCTCTTTTCCCGAAAATAATGTACTTTAATTCTGACAAGTTGTGAAAATATACTATGTTACCTAGTTTGAGTAAGGTAGAAAAAAACTAACATCCTTGCAGATTATGGTTTTAATTATTTGAATAGCTATGATTATTGGATCTAAAATTAGAAGGGACTTTAGACTCTTTTTAGTCCAAGTCCATCATTTTACAGCCAAAGAAACTGAGACTGAGAAGTTAAGGAATTTACCCAACATCACAGTGGCAATAAGTAGCAGATCCACAACTCAAACCCAAGTCTTCTGACTTCAAAATCAGTTCTCTTTCTTCACTCTACAGTGCCTTTCATATCATTATCAGTTCCCAGAATATTTAGAGAGTGACATAGTGAACTGTAGCACAATTCTTTATTTTCTCTGCAATATGACCCAGTAAGCATTGAACCACTAAGGCCACATTAGCACCCTACTATCTGAGCCAACCATACTCTTTAGTAACCAAAGTCATTCCTTTTCACCTCAAAGGCCACCAATCACAGAATCTGTCTAAGTTTCTGCCATAAATGGGTCATACCAGTTGACTGTCACTTTGGCTGCCTGTAACATTGGTTGCCTGTGTATCTTTTCTCTTGGAACAGTTCAATGGTTATTCGGGATCTCACCTTGCGCAGTGCTGCTAGCTTTGGCTCATTCCACCTGATCCGTCTGCTCTACGATGAGTATATGTTTTACTTAGTAGAACATCGTGTTGCTCAGGCAACGGGAGAGACACCTATAGCAGTCATGGGCGAGGTAAGAGAGACCAGAAGAGTTCTACCCTGTTATTCATTTGGATATTCAATTTCAACAATTATCAACGGAAAATGTTGTGGGGTGGGTAGCAGGGTGGGATGGAACTAAGAAGGACTTATGACTCAGAAAAGAAAATAATCGCTAAAGTTAAAAAGGTAAAACAAATATAATCTACCTTTTTCAATGTCAAAGAGCTAAAAATGTGTTCATCATGCTCAGTACAAAACAAAATAATTAAGAATTCCTTTCATCAAAATAATCTGCATGACAGTGAAAATATGTTCTTCAACATTTCCAAGCAAACATTTTAGATAATAAAAACATGAATCATTTAGAATAATCAAGAAGAAACAACTAAATGGTAGCTAATATACTTTACTTGGATTACTAACTTCCAGAGTTCTACTAAGCAAAGAATACATGTTTGTGGTACATATTTGACTCCTGCCATTAAGTAGGAAAAGATGGAAAATGAAAATTAGTGAATTTTTCTTATTTTTAATGACATTAATTTATGTTTTTGAAGCACTTATCTCAATGATTGCCCCAAATACTACAATCCACATAAAATAAAGATCACATTGATATAGTGCTTCAAGATATTGCCTTTACGTTGTTTTTTTTCTCTACAAAATTTTGTACTTTGGGGCTTTTCTCCAAAGGTAAATATATCCAAGAGAAGACAAATTTGCTTGCATGTGACTGGGCAAGAAATACTGTAGTTGTTCAGTTTTAGGGGTCAGCCATATCATCTTTGAAATTCTCTTAGTTTTTACCTTTCCCACCTGCCTGTTTTCAGTTATTTTTTCCCCATTACCTAGTATCAAGGTGCCAGTAGTTATCTAAATATAAGGTAAGTATTTTGAAATTTCTGGTGCCAGGATAACCTACATCTTCTAAAATCAGCATGCCCTTTTGCGTGCTTGACATATTGATCAACCACATCAAATCCTCCTGGGACTCTTTAAAAGGATGAGCAGGATGTAATGATAACAGGGCTTCTCATTAGTGCTATGTGAATAAGCCTGATGAGAGATCCTTATACCTTTGCCTTATACCTCAAAGGGACATAGAAAGTGGGCATGAGTAGCTTATGTAATATGAAGAGTTAGTAGCTTCCAAGGATATTTGTGCAGGCAGCATTAGGTGGTAAAAACCAAATAGAGCCACAATTTCAACATTGACTATTGCATTGTTTTATCTATGTGTGCCAATACATTCCGTAATATATTGGCAGAGACATAAGCAGAAACTGAGAATTTGAGAAAATTCAGCATAAAATGCCTCTTGATTTTAAAGTTCTTGCTACAGAACTGACCAGCTTGCAAGAAAGGCTGCTAAGCTAAACAGTCACAATTAAGGCTAATTTGATACCCTGGGTCTCCTCACAGAAAACTGATGCCTCACACTACTTCTGACTCCTGGGTCACTTTTCTCACTCCAAATTGGCTATCCAGTAAGGGGGGTGGGGGGAGAGAGAAAATATAAGTGAGCCACTGCTTCCTGGTTTCCCCATACCTTTCCACCAGGCCTCCTTGAAAAACATATATGGAAAAAAAAATGTCTTCTCACTCCCTGCTAGTCTTAGGTCATTTGAATTCCTAGGGTACTAGCAAAAGTATCTTAGTGGCCTCAAAAGTATAGCTCAAACAGCAGTTGGTCCTGCCTTAGGAACAAAGCACATTCAGGTCTTCTAGTTCAGATGGCCATTATTGTCATGGTGGTAGTTTATTCCCATACTCCTTTGGGCTATTTGTAGTATGTATGTCATACCCCTTTTACCATTATATGGCTTTTTCAGTGCTATCTGCTCCACTTCTTCGAGAAATAGCTCTCAGCTCAGTCTTTGCCATTCCTGTCTCCTGAGAATGGAGTTTCATTGGAGATGGGTGGTATTTTAAGGGTTTTCTTTTGGAAAGTTTGCCTCTTAGTGTATTCCAGTAGAATGTATACCTGGACCATGAGGTGGTTCTGGAATATTATCTTGTTGGAGCTCTGATTCTGTTGATGTTGGTACCTCTACTAGGTACCAGTCACCATTCATTCATGCCTTCACATTTTGTCCAATGTTTAAACTATGTATTTTCATAAGTTTCATAGAGAACATCCACCATGCACTAGATTCCTTCCTTTCATTGACTTAATTCCTCGACACTACCAGCATAGCACTTAGTTTATCCAGATGACATCTATCCCTCTCCCTTAATAGTGGGCCCACCATTTGGGTGATCTTTAAGTCCATTGTTGATAATATGTTGCAGCTTACCTAAACTAATGATGATCCTTTATAAAATTAATTGTAATTGGTGTTATGTCTGGTATAAATTTACCCTTTCATATGATTACTCTTTACAATGTATTCCAACCATCCCTCAAATATGACATTGCATCTTCTGTCTCTGTTCATTTTTCCAAGCTATTCCCCTTTCCTGGAAGGGACTTCCTCCTCATATTTGCCTTTTCAGAATAGTATCCATCAATATTTAGGACATATTAAGACTTATCCAACAGGGTCTTCCCAGATTCCTGATTATTAATGTTTTCTCCCTTCTTATTTACCTTGTATCATCTGTATGTTTTTTATATCTCCTCACCATAATGGATGTTCCTTGAGGACAGGAATTATTTTATTATTATTTTTGTACTTCTCCATCCCAGGCATAACATAGTATCTTCCACATTATAATTGTCATGGAATAAATCCATATTTTATGACTTCCATGAAAACTGTGGTTTTTATCTGACTGATTTCTGTTTCCTCATATGTATACTTTCATTTATCACCCATTTTTTCTTTAAGTAAAGCTGCTACTCAGATATGTTGTGAAAACATCTTTTGTCATGGTTCATCCATTATCTTCTAAATTCAGCTTAGCAATCCATTCACTTTTGAGTGGCAGGCAGCCCAAGGTGTTAATTTTAATCTCTAAAACTCTCTACTTTATTTGGTTATATCAATAACTTCTCTTGCCACCTTTTAGTCAGAATGAGGGCTCCTACTAAGACTAAGCTCTTCAGACACTGAAAGTCAGAATGTTTTCTGTGGGAAGACGAGATTCTCTTCAATTCTTTCTGTCTGGTTTCTCTAAACCATAGTTCCTACTTTTCACTAGATTGGCATTTTGCATAGAAATTTATAGACAATCCCTTTTCTACTTTGATTCTACTCTATGATATTTTACTGTTTTATCACATGGAAATAGTCAAACAAGATCTCTCCTGAAAATATGTTTATATTATAATCTAAATGAAAATATTTGCTCAACTGCCTGGCCAGTCTCATTTTGACAGATATAGTTGTTCTAAAAAGGAGACGTAAAAAGAATTGTTGACATTCTTTAAAACTTTGACTTTTTAAAAAAAGCTTTAAGTGATAAATTATTTTTGTCTTGAGTAACATTTTTTAAAAACTCAAAAGATAATTTTCATCAACCTTTAAGTGAAGGGATTTTTCTATGTTTAAGCAAACTCTATCTTCTCAATAATAGCTAGGCTGTCTATCTAGATATAGCTTTGCTAGGACAAATGCATATGTGTGTGTCCCTTTTGTACAAAACAATTATCACACAAACATGCCTATCTCTATAGTGGCAAAAGAGACCATAATATTGTGAAACTCCTAATTAGAAATAGCTTTATAAGCCCAAGAAAAATATTCTTCTAGATGACCACCTGCCACATTTATACAACTTATTAAAATATCAGAGAAATTCCATTTGTTTGAATTTTTAGTCATAAAGAGAGAAGTAGATGAGTAAGAATTTGTTTACGGCTGGATTTTATATAAATTTTTATTTTGCTTTAAATTTTGTACAGATGCCTAGTGGCCTTCTGGCAATGGTGAAAATTTTAAAAGTTGGGATAAAATGTAAAAAACAGGTTGCATCTGTCCACACACCTGTTAAATAAGTCATGAGACACACTGTTTAACTGTGTGATGACATATATACCAGCCGCTCACCATCCTTTAAAACTGAACCAAAAGATAGTTTCTATTGAGTGATGCATAGATTTCATATTTCTCATGAAGAGAGCTTGAATACTTCAAACAAAGCAACCTTTTGCAGAATGCAAAGCATTTATTCCAACAGCTTTTGCATATAAAAAGGTAGAAAACTCACCTTTAAACAAGATGTTGAAAACTCTAGGGAAACTGATAAAAATGCATCCCTATAATTTTTGAACTATTAAAAAAAAGAACAAAGATAGTAAATTCCCATTATCTGGAACTGTGGTGTTCTGGATAATTGAGTGTCATGGGTAAGTCGCCATGTATATATAGCACATATGCATTACCAATTTTTAAAATAGCACATATGAAACCTACTTAATGCTGAACTATACTAAACACAATCTAATCTTTTTTTAATGACTCAGAAGTCACTTCCTGGTTTTGCAAGACCTCAGGGTTATAATTATGAACATCAGCTGTTATTATACAGCAGTAATCACATAGGAGGTGTGAAAGATTGGGCTTAATCTATACTGACTTGATAATATGCCTTGAAAAAAAATTTTTTTTAAATAAATCCCTGATAACTGTGTTTAGCTGTCAATTTTCCCTTTATTTAATAAGAGCATAAAAATTACCACTAGTTGAACTTTCTGCGCTTTTAGACTATAAATATAAGTTTATTGTCATATAAAAAATTTTTGACTTTAATTATACATACACAATTCAGAAAAGTATTATTGAAATACCATGAAGGTATTTAAGAATACTATTTTTGAAGACATGGTTACCTTGGAAAAATATGCCTTGGAAGCCCTTTATATTTGTATCTACTAATCTTAAGCACTGAAGCTATATGTAGATATCATGGCATTGTGGATAAAGTACAGTTGCTACTTTCCATTTAAAGAACTAGATTGACTCGAGAGACCTGGGTTCTAGTCTCACTCTTCCCACTAACAAGCTTACTCAAGTCACTTAATCTCTCGGGACTTTGGTTTCTCATCTGTAAAAGAAAAAGACTGTAGTAGATGATGCAAGATTCTCTAGTTCTGAACTTATATATTCACTGTTGAAACCTTGAGTATCAGTGTAAAAATCATTACAGAAGTTACAGAATTCTATGGGCAAATAGAATCTCATCTATGAAGAAAACTTTCAGTTCAGTAACATTAAATGATCTGTGATCAGTCCACAAAATTTTGCCATTTATTTTAGAACCAGAATAAAATAAAATAAAACCAGTGCATTTTTAGTGCAGCCATTTTGAAAGAGACCAAAACCCATGGAAGCTAAAAAATGTGATAAAAATGATCACAAAGAAATAGGATTTTTAAATGAAAGTCCATAGAACAACAAAAAAGATTCATTTAGTTGAATTAGGTTCAAGAAGGTTGGATTTTTCAAGGAAAATCAGATCTGAAGAAAGCCAGTTCAATGGCTATTAGTCCATTGTAGTCAAGGACCATACTGAGAATTGGATATGGAATGATTTACTTATTTTAGCACATAATGAATGTTCCATAATTACCTGCTGCATTGAATTAAATGGATGAATTGATAGGAATGAATTATGACTAATTATATACAATTCAGATTACTGTCTGAATAATTCCCCATCTTTCTCAAAACTCCACCCTAACCATGTTTCCAAAGGAAACTCTCCTATGCTCTTAATATAACAAGGAAACTATGAGAGGCCTTTGCCAGAAGTGAGAGTATCAGTAGATGGTATCCTCACCACACTGAACATCTTTGAAGATTAGCTCTATAAATAGTTTGTTTTAGGGCTCCAGCTCTATGATCATGTGACTCCTCTGCATCCCCCTAGAGCATAGTGAGTATTTGTGGATTGAACTACCCCATAATTCTATTCCAAAATGACTTTTTGCAGGCTGCTGAACTGCCTCCCCCTCTAACTGTTCCATTTGGCCATTATGTGCAAACTAATTTGAAACTGGAAGCGTATTTGAGTATTTGCCTAAGCAAAACACTTTGGAAAGTAACTCTACTACCATATAGCAAAAGGTTCACACCCTTTACCAGCTCCACAGCCATCCATAGATCAAAGTCAATAGAAATTATTTTTCTATTCTGTTTCTATTCTATTTTCGATTAGTATGTTGCTTTTGCATTTGTATCTGCATCTGCATCTGTCTCCCCCTGTCTAGTAGAAGAGGTACAGTTAGACCCTGCTTTGAGAAACACAACAAATACAGACTTTTCATAGCTGAACAAGCACTTACAGCTCATGCCGTTTCACTCCCTTATTTTACAGGTAAGGAAATAGACCCAGAAGGTCAAGTGACTTAGCTGTAGCCACACAGCTGCTCTGCAGCAGAAAAGACACTAGAAATCACGTCTCCGAAAACTAAATCAGAATCCAGGGTACGAAGCAAATCAGCAAAGCCTGTCTCTTTGGGATGGGGCGTGTTACATGAATAGTTCTCACTTTATGAGTTTTATTCCTGAAACTTGGTCTTGTGGATTTTTTTCTATTCCTCAATGCCTTTTATCCTATTCTTCCCTCCCCTTGTATTTCAGAGAAGGGCCTGTGCAGTCATGTCCGGGTCACATGCCATGTCCCTGTAGTGCCTCAGCACTAGGGGCTTGTTAGCTTCCTTCGCCAGCCTCTCAACACTTCTGGCTCTGTGCCGCAGCCTCCTCTCAAAGGGATGGAGAAACTTTGGCCTGAAGGTGTGCTAGTCAACAGAGGTCCTAATTGGTATTAAACCTCCAGTTGCCCATCAGTTAGGTGGCTGGGCATTAACCGTGTCTGTCCGTAGAGAATAGGTACCTGTAGGGAAGAAAGGGGCCCCTCCAGATGGGATCTACCTGTCAGAAGCAGGCAGGAAAATCAGTAGTATATATAGTGGAGAGAACACTGGATTCTAACTCTTAGCACAGTGCTGAGCAGAGAGTAACTATTTAATAAATGCTTGTTAATTAATTATTTGATCGGCTCTTGAGACAGGTTTCCGAGTTTGATTCCTGACTTTGGCTATTTGTAAAAAATCACCCTCCTTGAATCATAGTTACTTTCTCAATAAAATGATGGTGTTGGATTAGATGGTGTGGATGGTCCTTTCTGGCTAGTAAGCCCTGTGGGTCTGTGTTCTCAAAAAGTGGTGGAGTTAAAGAGAAGAAAAACTAAAGTTTATGTCATTCACATTATTTAAGGGAGTTAAAAGAGTTGATGAATGCCAAGTTCCAAGACAAACTTCCAGCCCCCCTTCTCCCAAAAAAGCCCACCATCTGATTTTCTGCCTAATAGAGGGAGGAAGGGGCTCTTCTAGGCCCTCCAAGTGCTTTCTGGTTAACTGGATTTGCCTAATGAGGGGACTCAGTTTGGGAGCAATGCCTTAGGTCTTAGACTAAGGAGTGACAGCTCCACCTAGTGCCTGTTTTACTATGTAGGCACACATTACCCTGGAGGGTACACTTTAGTCATGGAGGGTTTTGCCACCTGTGGCCAATGGCGGAAAACATGGTGTGCTTGGTTAGTTGGTGGTCTTAAAAGATATCCTTTCTGATTTTACTTCTGCTGCCACCAAGCCACTGACAAACATCTTAATTCATGCTGAATGATATTGAGCAAAGAAAGTCTAAGCTGGCAGGAAGGAATTCATGTTTGTTGTCTTGATGGAAGTTTTCTACTACAGTACCATGATTTAAAAAATGAAGTGATAGTCACAAGTAAGTGCTAACACAAGCAAGGAGGCAGGGCAGTTGGCACAGGAGGGCAAAAAGATGGTTGCTGCAGGTTGCCCTAAAGAGGCAACCAACTGCTCTCTCCATCTCAATTCTGCCTTTACAGGAGAGCCCCAGCACTTTGGGCTGGCATTTCTAACCTGGCTTTGATATTCTTTCTAGATATAATAGCTGATTGTGTTGGAAAGGAAGAGGGAGTTAGAGCCAAGTGAGAGCTCATTGTGGAAGACTAATACAACTCTAGGGAGTTAGATTATCTAGCTGTCTTTCCCATCACAAAAGATTTTCACCATTTAAAACCCCACCCAAAATAGGAATAACATTGTTATTGTCTGCTTCCTTGATCATTAAGAGTAGAGCTGATTTTGTGATACTTTGTCTAAATGTGTGACATAAGAAACTTCAAATACTGAGTTTTATTACCAAAGCTGGGATGTTTTTCTTTAGTTAGATTTTTGTTGAAAATATGAAAAAGGTTCTGTAAAAATCATAGTCAGAAAGTTATGAGTTTCCTCTTCAATTTATTAAGCACCTTCAGCACACAGAACTTAATGTTTAGAAAAGATATTGCCTGTACCCTAAAGTAGCCTTTAGTCTGATAATAAAGGTTGATGGCACAAACAGATGGTTACAAAATGTATTTAGGGGAGGGAAACATCCAGACCTCTGATTTCACTGGTCTAGGGAACTCCTAGTGTGGAAATTCCTTCCAATGATGCAAATCAGCATATTTTCTGCAAGTTAGAGTCTTAAAGAGTTGCTTAAGTCCCTGAGAAGCAGCTTTTACCCATGGTCACACAACTATTATGGTCTGAGATAGCATTCTTGATTCCAAAATTGAACCTCCATCCACTATACTATGCTATCTCTAATTACATAATTGAGAGGGATCAATGCATTATGAAAGTACAATACAGAATAGTCTGTGGAGTCAGAGGGAAGGCAGAAATGAGAATTTCATGGAAAACCAGAATGATATCAATAGGAGAAAGGAAATAAGTGTGTGTGTATAATATATATAACATATATAAGCCCCTACTTTTCATCCATTTTTTGATACATTAAAAAGTGCTGATCTTAATCTTTTGATATATACATATATATAGGACCTTTCTTTTCTCTTTTACCTCATTTCCAGTGGTGGAGTTATTGAGTCAAATGATATGTGAAGTTTAAGTAATGTTTCTGACATAATTCCAAATCATTTTCCAAAATGAATAAATATATAGCTGCACCAACAGAATATTAGTTTCTGTCTTTCCAAAGCCCTTAACTTGTCCATTTGTATTTTTTATCTTCTCTGTGAATTTGATTTGAAATGTTGTGAAACCTGTGGTATGTTATTTTAATTTCTATTTTTCTTATTAAAGATAGAGATGGCAATAGAGATTGACTTGCAATTTCTCTGATGGAGCCAGCACCTTTTCTGCAACCTAGAGAGCTAACTAGGTCACTGAGAAGTTAAACAACTTGCCTGGGGTAGCACAGCCAATATATGACAGATCTGAGACCTGAAGTCAGGTCTCCCTGGCTCCAAGACCAGCTCCCTATTCACTGTGCCAAATCACCTCTCTGTCATTAGTAATTTAGACCATCTTTTCATGACTCCAATAATTTAACTGATAAACCCAATGGCTTTTTCTCAGTCTTCATTCTCCTTCACCTCTGTTGAGTTTTTGATCCTATAAACCATCCCTTCCTCCTGTATACTCTCTTTTCCTGGCTTCCATGACACTGCTCTCTCAATCTTCCTCCTACCTGTTTTTCTGAGACATCTTTACTGAATTATCATCACTCTCACTCCTCCTTAGCAGGAAATGTCTCGTGCTACTCCTTTCTGAAATGATCTGAACTAATTTCAATAGGGTTAAATATTATCTCTATATAGATGACTGCCAAATCTATAAATCCAATCCCAGTCTCCTGATTTCCATTTTCACATCATCAGCTGACTACCATACATCTCCTATATGTCTCATAGATATATCAAACCTTTTATATCCAGAACCCATAATTCCCCAGCTCCCCCCTTAAATCCAGCTCTCCTCTAAACGTCCTTGTATGCATTAAGGTTACCACCATCCTCCCACATACCTGGGTCCATAAACTTAGACTCTTCCTGACTATTCCCTCTCCCATCCCCACCACCCCCTTAGACTAAGTTGCCACATCATATTGGTCTATATCTACAATCTCCCTCATCCATCCCTTTCATGTTTATTCTCTAAGCAATTAACAAAATGAAGCCAAGTTCAGGCATCCATCACCTTTCACCAGGACTGACATAGTCTTCTAATTAGTCTCCCTAATTTCAGCTTCCTTCTTCTCCCATCTATCCCCCCCACTCACTGCCAGGAGCCTTCCCAAGGCCCAAACCTGACTGTGTCACTCACCTTCTCAAAGATCTCCAGTGACTCCCTTTTAACTCCAGCATAAAATACTGACTCTTTAGCCTGAAATATAAGGCCTTCCCAGCCTCATTTCCTATTTCTGTCCTTCTATACTCACAGGTTCATATACTTCTTCATACACTCATAACTACCAGCCAAATTGTACTACGGATTGCTCCCCTAATTCATCATTCTTCCTCTTGTCTCTGTCCATTCATGTAGGCTGGCCCTCCTGTTTGGAATGCACTCCCTCCTCAGCTCTGCCATTCAAAATCCTTTTCTCCCTTTGAGTCTCAGTTCTTTTCAGATTCCTCTCTGATGGAGCCTTTCCTGGACTCTACAGATACTGGTACACTCTCTGTCCTCAAACTATCATGTACTATACTTACTTGTGGATATTCTGTATCCAACCCTCCCCCTGTCATCCTCACACCCCATTTCTTTAAGGATGAGAACAGTTCATTTTTTGTTGGTGTCTTGCACATAGTAGGTGTTTAATAAATGGTTAAACTGACTTGAATATAAATTAAATAATAAAATATGAAATTAGGTCCACTTGTTTTTTTTAGATGACAGCAATATGAAAATGTTAATTAAAGATAACCTAACAAATTAAATAAAGGCACATGAAGGATTTAATGACATTGTATTGGAAAGTGCAGGGAGGAGGAGGAGGAGGAGGAATAGCCTGTAGACAGTTTGGGTTTATTTTTTTGTTGTTTTTTTTTTAAACATTCAGACAAATAAATCACAGAATTACAAGGAATCCAACAGTATTCTTTGGGCTATAGCCAAAGTGGTAATCAGAGGCAAACTAATTCAGTGCTTTGCAAAACACAAACAACCAAAAAAGAATGGAGAAAATAAGTCAATTAGAAAAGAAAACGGAAACATTAGAGAAGGAACATAAACATAAATTAGATCTTAACCAGACATTCATAGCTAGACTTGAATTAAATCTTTAACAAGCTAGAATGAAAGGAATATATAATAAAGAACTTGTGGAAAGGGTGGGGGTAGAATGACTAGAAGAATACTGAAGTATATAGAAATTAATAGCTAAAATTAAAATATAAAGAGCACTCTGTCACATCCAAAGGCTAGAAATTAATTCAGAGAACTCTGTAGGCACCTTTATTTTTTAAAGTTTTTTTTTTTCCTTTGAAAGTGATAAGCTTAAAGTTATAGATTCTCAGAGGGTTCTTAACATTAAAGATCTAGCCTAGCCCATTTATTTTACAAATGAGGAAATTGAATATCAGAGAAGCTAAGTGACTTACCCAAAGCCACACAGCTTCTATGTGGCAAAATAATGGTGATAATTCAAGACTTCTAACTCCAGTACTTCTTCCACAATGCCACACTGATAGCTCAGAAAGGATGAACACTAAAGGAAGCTGACTTAAATATGTGTATGCATATAAGTATACATATGTGTGTATATACATAGATATGTACACACCTGTCTGTATATACAAATATATGCATGCGTGCATATATTTATATATGTGTGTGTATGTACCCATGCATATATTCATGTATACAACAGCAAAACAACAGGGGAAACATAGTGGAGCCAGGATGCCTAGATTCCAATCCTAGCTCTGACAGTGACCAGGTGTGAGACCCTGGATAGATGTCATTTAATTTCTCTGAGCCTAAGGTACCTTCTATTTAAAATGAGGACTATATTTACACTAGCCAGGTGACTCAAAGAGGTTAAATGATTTGACCGTGGTCAGATACTAAGAAAGTATCTGAGTTAGGATTTGAACACAGATCTCTCTTGCTTCCAAGTCTAACTATCCTTCCACTACACCATGCTCCCTCTCCATAGATGTGGTAAGCAAGTGTACAGTAAATATAAACAAACATTCCTACCTACTTAATGCCATTCTAACATATTCATAGATATTTAAACCAGTGAACTAGTATTAGTAGTAATAGCAATTATAATATTAGATATCATCTCATTATATAATGAAATCATTTAATTTGGGACAATCTGGAAAAATGAAATAAATATCTGTAAGAGAGGTTTACCATAATATTTATGAAAATATTATTGGCCAGATTTCTTTTGAAGTATTGGTATCCATCTGAAATATTTAGTCTCTTTCACACCTCCCATTCCCAACCTCAAAAACTTCTAAATTACTGACTACATATAATTGTGATGTATCTTAATTTACATTAATCTAGTTGTGTGTCTGTGCCTTTAAAAAATGATCAGTTTACTATACATTCTTTTTAATTATACCTCTTGCTCTCACTTCCATTGAATGGAAAAGATGTGTGTTTCTGAAGATTTCCCAGAGGAAACTGTGATAACATTCTTCATATATATCAAATTTAAATCATAAATTCTGTAGTAGTCAGTGTGATGCCCTCCATCTAGCTCCTTCATGGGGATTTAAAACTGATGTTGAATCCTCTCAACCATCATCATCTTCTTTTTGAAGAATACATTCTTTTTTTTTCCAATGTTGACTCCTATTGAGTTTGTGTCTCAAATAATTTTGATATAAACGATTTTCTAGTTCTACCTCCCCCATCTTGTATGTAAGCAGGTAATTGTCGGAGCCTAGGGATAAAACTTGAAATTCTCATTATAACATTTCACCTTATTAGGTTTCCCATCCTAATGTCGTTATCATTTTGGATCCTGATTTTGTCATGGAAGAGTGGTTTCATGACCCATGAAACTATTAAATTCTATCTTACTATAACTAGCCCATCTCTAGCCTTGTCAGGATCTTTTTGAATCCTGACTCTGCCATCTAACTTATTACCTATGTCTCCCAGTTCTATGTTCTCTGTCAGTCTATTAAGCATGCCATTAGTACCTTCACACAAAGCACTGAGAAAATGTTCTAAGGAGAATAAAGCAAGTCATATATGGATTCAGCTTTTTGTAGCAATGTTGTATGCTTAAAGGGACATAGTCTACCTCAGAAAGGAATGAGTTCCCCCATCACTGGAGTTCAGAGGATCATAGACAGAGCTGGAAGAGACTTTAGAGACATCAGCTAATTGGCCCCCTTATTTTCCAAGGGAGGAATCTAAAGCCTAGAAAGGTAAAGTGACTCATCTGAGGTCACACAGGTGGTCTAGAACAGGTAGAACGGATTTCCTCTGAAATCCATTCCAGTTGAAGTGCCCATCAAGAATATCCTTATGATAAAAGAAACACATCAATGCCAAGTAGCCCTCCCTGCTTTATAATTTTTCTGCCCATAATCCTCAAAAGACTAAATATGTAGCAGAAACTGGCACTACAGCCCAACAGCCACTCCTATTCATCTCTTCTCTGCTCATGGTTAGAGAAATTAGACCTCTATCTAATGCAGGCTTCCCAGAAATGCTATTCTGTGTGAGTTGGTTCATGATCACAATAAGTGACCCCAGTGAACAGGAACAACTTGGAGTACAATTCAGCATTTCTGACTATTTAGTTAACCAGTTGTAGCTCTGGAGTAATATGGCTAATTTTTTAAAACATATATACCAGAAGTCACATAGGTGAATGAGCGCTGTCACATCTCTTCCTGCTGTCACAGCTTCAGACCTCTGTGGCACTCCATCTTAGCACTGTTGAGAGAACCTGAAATGCATTCTTTCAGATATGCCCAGTGGCAAATTTGCATCCCCTCAGGATTCATTTCCATCTAACCAGTCTTTCTTAAGCTTTTTCTGTGTGCCAAGGCACCGTTTTAAGGATTGAGAGGCAAAAACTAAAGGGCCCCCTTAAGTACTTACATTTTGTTGAATGTATATGATATCTACACAAGAAAATACAAAATAGTTTCAGGAACAAGAGAGTGCTAATAAGTGCAGGAGGATTAATAAAAGCCTCATTATAGGTAGGTTCTGAACTGTGCTCTGAAGGAAGTTGGGGATTCTGTTAATTAGAGGTAAGGAAGGTGTGCATTCCAGACATTGGGACCTACCTGGGGAAGGGCATAGAAATGGAAGGTGGATAGTCACGAATGGGTAACAGCTAAGACCAGAGTTGACTTGATTTATGGAAGCAGTTAAAAATGAGTCTTAAGAACTGAGTCTTGTGGCTTCAATAGGTGATCAAGTAAGATTTTGCCATGTGAGGGTGAAGAAACCAACCACAAATTAATAAAAATTGATTATCTTGTGCCATTTATAGATTGCCCTGAAGGCAATTTCGAGAGTTCCAAAAATGTCTTGAATAATCCTTACTCAAATGTATGGACTCTCAAGTTAGTTACAGTTAGTGAGTAAATGAGCGAGTTAGGTTCATGTCCAAAATTAATTGGAACATATAAACCCTAGGTGTTGTTTAGAAATGAGCCTTATTATTTCATAGTACACCCTGGCAGAGAGAGACACATCAAATCATGTACATTTTTAAAGTTGAAACCTCCACATTTTCAGGAGATCTGGATTTTTGGTAATGGCAAATGAATGTTCAGATTTTAAAATCTCTTAGGACTGAAAACATGAAAGCTTTTAAGTCAAAGGTTTTCTTTCTGTGATCCTTCTGTCGTGTCAGGTTCTTAGTCAGTTGTTCACTTAGTAGTCTTCATTCCCAGACTTCCAAGTGTGTTTCCTCACTTAAGAATAATTGTTAAGGATATGACCCCAAACGTGTCATTTTCCACTTGTGTTTCCCCAATACCATAGGCCAGTGCTTTACAAGTAGTAGGCATTTAGTCAATATGTCTGGCTGAAAAAGAGAAATAATTATATGGTTATCTCCTTAATATTTTCCCCATTGCTTCAAACCCTTGTATTATACTTCCACTGGTGATGTAAAAGCATTTTTTAAAATGTATTCCTTTATGTAAATCTTAGTAATAAGTTATCATAGTAAAAAAGAGATCCAAATTAACACCTTCCTTAGCTTTTAAACCAGAGATACTTAACCTTTTTTTATGCATCTTGGACCCCTTGAGCAATCTGGTAAACCCTAGGAACCACTTTTCCAAGTAATGTTTTTTTAAATAAATAAGATGCATAAGAATAATATAAGAGAAGGTACAGGTTAGTGAAAATAAAAATCTAATTTGTTCCCATCCAAGTTCACAGACTCCTGAAACATATCTACCCCAGATTAAGAATCTTTACTATTCTAACCATGTTAATTCCTTAACAGGCTTTTCATTTTTATAAAAAAGAAGACTTTAAAAACTAATGTTCCACTGTATTGGCTTTCTTTAATGCAGAGAGACTTTTGAGTAGTTAATTTTCCAGTGATTAATTAAAGTATAGTGTTAGAAGGTTGCTTGCTTATTTTGAGCCTGGAATATCTTACGTGGTCCAATCTTTTCCAGAATTTATTAGAACATCCATCTTAATCTGAATAATTTGATTTAATGGATCCTCATCTCTTCATGATTTTTTAAAGTGTAAAATAGGCCAACAAAAACAGACTAGAAAAATTTATCATTTACCTCGTTATAAAAAGGTTAAATCATCCAAATGGAGATTTAGTTGTAAATTCAGTAAATTCAGCTTTAACAACTTTGACATTTTTTCAAAGATGACATAAAGTATATCTTTTATTTCTTATTCTGTTTTGTACTGACTATTATATAAATGCCTATTGTTTTGCAGTTTGGTGATTTAAATGCTGTATCCCCTGGAAATATGGATAAAGGTAAATATTTTAAAATATTATACAAATATTTTCTTGGCTGAGATATTCTTCTAAAGTAGAAAAAATGTGGAACTTGTCTATACTACCTTGTTTTTTAGAAAATTAAACTACAGAAGGTTTAGGCTTTTCTCCTTTAAAGGAATCTTGGATTCACTGAATTTTAGAGCTTTAAGGGAGCTTAGAGATCCCTGTTGCCCAACCACTTGATTTTACAGTTGAAGAAACTGAGACCTGGGAAGGTTATGTGATTTCCCATTCAAAGTCCAGCTCTCCTTACCCTATATAATATGCTACCTTTTCTTAGATATAATGTCTTTGAACTTTACATTATTCACTTTTGTCCTCATAATTATACACACACATTCACAACACACATGCAACATGAACACAAAAATTAAGCCCATAATTTTATTTAAAACTCTCAATGAGGAAAGTCCCAATAACAATTTAGAGAATTTTCTAAGAATAGAGTGTAGAAATGCAGTGCGTTTTTCAATGCTATCCCTCTAATGGAGCCAAAATATTAATGAACAAGAACACTTCATCTCTAATGGGCTACTACCCTGAGTTACCTGTAGTACAGTTTCTTCCCCAAACTGAGGCCAAGACTCATCACCCCAGTTTAATGTACCCTAGAGATGGCCATAAATGTAGATACTAGAGCAATTACCCATCAATTTATGGCCATCTCTAGGGTACGGTGAACTGAGGTGATGAGTCTTAGCCTCAGTTCGGGTGAGAGAGTTCTGTATTACAAATAACCTCGGGAGACCTCCCACAAGAGACAAAGTGGCTTCTGCAAATGGTGTTTATAAAATATAAAAAATATAAAAGTATAATAAAATATAAAAGAAAAAAAGAAACTCTTGGATTAGTTTTTATTCCCTGAACTGGCCTCTGCCTCACTCCATCGCTGTCCCATTCCAGCATACCCCCCCATCCCCAAGGTAGGATGCAGAGGACGGACTCTCCCGTAGTCACCATACACCCCAAATGTAGCTCCTCTGTGGTATCTTCTCCCCTTCGAGGATATCCTGGATGTTTATTTTAACACGATTCCTCCTGTCCTTTAGGAAAGAGCAAGCAGGTTGTTACACACAGAAAAGGGTTATTAAATTGTGTTCTCTATGATGTTTTAAATGGTCACTGTAGGATCCACTTAGCAGCAATGGAGGTAAATCCAGCTGGAGAAACCCGACTGATTTGGTTCCTCCGAGTGGGGTGTGAGGAAATCCTTTTCTCCTTGCTGCCCTTTCACTGTCTCTGTTGACTGGGGCCCCTTAGCTTATGATCCAAAGACAGAAAGGCTTCTTTTTAGTCTTTTTTGGCTCCTGTCTTCATGCTTGTTTGTTTGTACAGACGAAGGCAGTGAAGTTGAAAGCGAAATAGATGAAGAACTGGATGATTCTGCAGAGCCTCAAGCCAAAAGGGAGAAAACAGAGCTGAACCAGGCATTTCAGGTGGGCTGCCTACAGCCAGTCCTCGAGAGTGGGGTACAGCAGAACCTTCTGAATCCCATTCACAACGAGCACATTGTCACAAGTACTCAGACTATCAGACAGTGCAGCGCCACTGGAAACACCTATACTGCAGTCTAACAAATATTAAAGCTTATTTTTCCAGATTCTATTTAACCCTGGTGATGTTGGGCTTACGTTGACAAAAGAATAAGCCTGAAGGTCGACTGTTGTCAAATTCTATCTGTGCTGAACATTACCTTTTTTCGGAGTTGTGAAATGGAATGGGTGTATGTATTTTTGCCAGGTCTGTTTAATTTTTTTGTAAACAAATCATTTGCCTCTCAATATGAAGAGTTTTCTTAGTTTCAGGTGTCAAGAAGGATTTTTGCAAAGCTTAATGTCAATGTTTTTGTCTTCTTATAATTAAAAAGTAATTTACATTTTTTCATAGTTTAAAAAATATGTTAATGTTAATTGTTAGTCATGGTGTATGATTTCATATGTAAGTTTTTTAATTAGGTGCACTTCTGTGAAATATCAAAAGAAACAAATTCCTTTGATTTACACTGGAGGCATATACTCATTTGACAGCAGATGCATCACTGAAAGGTGCTTTTCATTGGACAGAACCATAAGACACTATTTTGATACTATTTCTGAGTGTGGAGGGAGAATACAGAGTGTTTTTATTATAATGCTAGAGGGTTGGGAAGGTCACCTATTATTCTCTGAGGAAAAAAATTGAGCTGTGCATTTAGCAGCACAGAATAAAGGACAGAATTGCCAGATATTATGCTGATGTGTACGTAACATGTATACATAATTATCAAACCACGTTAACAATGCAAGTTTCCGTTAAACATCGAGTTTTAGATATTATTTGCGTACCAATCCCTCTGTTTGAATACTACTGAGTCTGTATTTGGGGCCACTGCACACAGATGCTTTCTGCTGTTAAGTGGAGCTGTTGTAGTTAGATACTGAAACTGAAAAAAGTGATGACTTTTTTTTTTAATTATTTTAAGTGTACATGCTACTTATGCTGAGCTGGACATACAGGAAACCATTCCATCTGGATGACTTTCTTCTGTTCCAGGTCTTTTTTTTTCCTAATAGTAGTTCAATGTGCTGCTATTCTAAAAAGATAATTTATAGAATGCAAGGAATGTAGCAACCTGCGTCATTATTTCCTTCAAAAAAAAAAAGATATTTCCTGGTTCCTAAAGTAAGTGGATTTAAATTTTAAGAAGAAAACTAAGGCAGTGTAACTGGCACACCTCACTTTTACTTATTCCCAACTCGGTAGGATTGGAGTAGGTGGCTAGATGGACCATTGCCATTTAAGAATGTACATCAGGGATCATTGTACCTCGGCTATTACATGGTGCCTTAAAAACAGAACTGAAGCTAAGGTTTAGTACTTTTTGTTAATATGAATAACTCTGAAATCCATTTAATAAGGTGTGCCTGTCATTTTCCAATTCCCCGAAGTAAGGGCAGGTTACATATTCTTCAAAAGAAATTTAGGGTGGGAAGGGGGTTGGAGAAAGGGAGGGTTGAATTCCTCTCTCCAAGTGGTGGTAAACCTAGTTTTTCTTGTTTAGAACTGAATTTCACTTTCTTACAAATCAGATTTGCTTAGGGTTGTGGGGTAGCAGGCTAGTTTTAATACCAACTTGTGTCATTCAAAGTAGGGTTCCCTTACCTCCAAGCAACATGACATATTTTCTAAGCCCTCCTTGTCTCATTTTAATTTTAGAAAGTAAACAAAATGAGCAGGTACTTAACTGCAGTGCATCTTTTAAATGTGTGTGTGTGTGTTTGTGTGTCTATGTGTATGCTTGTGTTTGCGCGCACACATGCGGGCGCTCATGTGTGAGCACAATGGGGTGTCCATCTGCCACCAGTTTGGAAGGTGAGCCTATCCCCAATATTATCAATGTGAAGCAGCGTCCGTGTGTTCAATGGTCCATCCTTTTTATTCGTTTGTTTTAAATGTGGGCACACCCATTTACTTAAGTAGTGAAAAATGAATAAGCAAAAAAAAAAAACAAAACAAAACAAGCCAAAAATGAGGGAAAGCACAAGAATTTGCAGATTCCTAATAAGGCCTATATACAATTAGAGGGTTGAACTTACCCAGTTTGTCTGGGGGGGTGGGGAGGAGCCAATCTGTCATGTTTACTATACCAAATGACTTAACTACACAAGCAATGAATGGTGTATTTATTGCTTCATTTTCTTAGGCGCATCGAAAAACCAATATCAACTAAATTTTCCTAATGAAATTTCAAACATTATAAGTGTAAAAAGTTAAAAATTGATTCATATATTATGCTATACAAATCAGGCATATTTTTGGAGTCTTCACTAGGACCATAGCTTTTTTTTTAATCTTAATAGCATTTAAATGATCATCCTTTTAGTCCCTTCTAAATGTCAACATGTTTTTGCACCCCTCACCAAAAAACTTAAGCTAAGCTTCAATAAACATTTATCCACTTCATTGTGCATTATGAAATGTTTACAAATAAAATAAAGTGAAATTAAAATTAAAATGGCAAAAAAAACACTTCATTTTCAACATCGACAGTTTTTGTTTTTGTTTGTGACTTGTTTGTTTTCTTTTAATACTGATGTTCTGTACTAGACCAAATGTAGTTATGAATTTCTTGCTATGTGTTAACAAACTTTAAATGCATTTTTTGGTCATTTTGTCCCTTTTCATTTTAATGGTGAATTTGTTTGTACCATTAGAGGCCTCTGGTTGCAACATGCAAATTTAGATGGAGATGAGAGGTAGAGTCTTTGGAACCCTCCATTATTCACCTCTTCCCCCCCATTGTTCACTGTTTTTCTAAAGAAGAACATGGTAGAGCCTAGCAAAGTGAAGTCATTTTCCAACTTAATCCAATTAATTGCTTTCTGATCCACAATGTGAACAAGATTAAAAGGTTGAGTGCCAGAAATCTTTATAGTGAAGAATGTGTATGCACATACACCAGCATTTCCCTTTGTGCCCTCCTCAATGGTATGGACACCACAATGGGCTTAGATTCCTTCCATAGAACCCCCAGGTCCAATCTGACTTAGGTATTCACTTGAAAGCTAAATTACAACGATTCACATGTCCAAAGAATTTGGAGCATCATTCGAAAGTCTTATTCCAGTTTCTTATCACTTGTTGCTTCTGGTATTTTTCTAACATACTTTGGACCCTAAATCTCCGTCAATGATCTTCTATTAATACGTGGAGAAACAACTTCTTTACGTTTTACCTGGGGTTCTAATCCAGCATTAACAATCAATAATCTATAGATTTATAAGATTCTTATAATTTTATAATCTATAATGACATTACATAGTATAATCCAAAAGGACCTTTCAAGTTATGTGAATATGGAGATAATGAGGAAACACTTCTTACTTTTTTCAGAGAGCAACCAATGGGTAGAATCCACTCATCTGGGGGATTATTAAAAGACATTTCTAGCCCTCAAGATTGACTATCATTTTATTTGAGTTTGAAAAAAAAAATATATATATATATATACACACCCCCAAAGCTTAGGATCCAAGAAAACAGTGAGCACTGGGAGGGCAGGGGATCACGGCGAGGGGGGAGGGGGGTCCAATTGGCAAATTGTTTCTCCCTGTCACACACAGGGCTCCATTCTCAAGTTTTCTGTGGGCACCGTGTGTCGTCATCAAAGCTGACTCTGGAGTTGCTCGATGGAGCGTATTCCCCTTTCCATCCGTTGTCCTTTTTCTGCTTCCTCTCATACTGTACCACACCGTTCATGTCCCTTTTGCTAGATGTTGAACTTTTAAGAAAACGGTTTTAACGCGGCATGTGTGAAGTGAGTCGTGTGCAGCATGCCCGCCTTGGAGTCATAAACGAGTGAAAACAAACCTGTTCTAGTCTAGTGCTGTGAGCATCCTTCAGGAATGTATATGGTCTGTAGATGGTAACCACGAATGCTTTCCCCCACGCCCAGCGGGCGCATTTCCTTTCTCTTCGGATGATGTATTTAAAGTATCTGAAATGCTATGCTCTTGATAATTTGAGTGAGAAAAACAAAAAAAAAACAAAAACGAAAAAAAAAATGATGTGTGTCGGTCCCTGTGACGTGTGGTCCTCACCATGTGGACACAAGTGAAAGGGGTTGGCAGTTCTCTTTCATGAGCAATCTGATGAAATAAATGGTCACAACCACCAAGTTGACCTTTGTGATATCAACCCCTCCCCCTCAAAAAAAAAAAGAAAGAAAGAAAGACCAACTAAGACATTCTGGAATTGTTTTCCTATTTTGGGTGATTACCAGTTGTAAAACGTAGACAAAGTGAATTCCAGAAAGTGGAAAAAAAAAGTTTTAATTTGGCATAGGCAGTCATCTTTTCTGAAAATTGGGCCTTGTCTCTACAGAATAGGACAACCTCTGTGTATACAGTTAGAACAAGTCAATGAGTGGGATCTGAGTGTTTCTGCTAGTTTGGTGATTTGAAGAAAACTGGGATAGGAGCATAACTCAATGCTTAGTTCTAGTGTTAGGAAAATCCACTTGATGTAATTACTACCTTGTATTAACCCTTTGAGCATTGTAAGATATACAATGGGGACAAAAGCCTTTCGGATCATTTATTTAGACGAGTCTGGTAAAGATATTCTATTCTATCCAAATGTCTAATTACTACTGTTTTTAAAGAGAGAGAAAAAAATTCCAGACTAAATACTTGCATTTTCTATACATTTTATAATTTTCTGGAAGAGGGCTCAAGATACTTATTCCCAAATAGTCACTGCCATCCAAGTTATGTGTGCTGTTTACAACAAACTAGAACTTTCACTTTTTCATACCATGTAAATATCTAGGAAAGGGGGACGAATCTGTGGGCCTGTACACCTATGTCATAGCTGAAAACTACACATGGAAGGTACTTAGATTGCCTTGAAAAGGTAGGCTACAAAAAAAGAGACGAATTTGAATTTTGGGACTTATTTTTTAAAGTTTCCTTTACTGAGAACTGCAATGTACAAGTCTTTGTGAAGCCTTAGGAATGGAAGAAGAGTTTTAGTTGCTAAAGGAGAGAGAACGATTGCCAGGCAGTTAGGCGGGTCACCGCTACATCTTTCACAGAATAAACGTTCGGGAATGCATCCATAACGGATATAATTTTATTTATGCTATGATTCTTTTGTATTTTGTCATAAAGATCACATGTAGATAGAATGGAGAGTAACGGTACTTGATTTATAGGCTCATCTGTCAAGGGACGCTATGCTATGTATACTGCTTCTGGCATCTGCCGATGTCAGTCTACTACACAGCAGCTGATTCTGTTCAAGGGATACTCTAGGTGCACTTGGTCCCCTCTGTCCCCTGTCCCCTCAGGCCCAAGAATGGGGTCACCTGCAGAGACGTTGGCCTGGCAGGGAGCAGAGAAGAACGTATCCTAGTAAGATGTCCAGCAAAATCACATCATTAGTCTAGTGCAAGTATTGCTGGATACATTGGGGATTTTTATTTTTAAGCAATTTAGAAAGTCAAACCATGCAAATTATTCACATGTTAAAATTAGTTTAAAACAAATGCAATACTCAAAGGGTTTTAATTTAACTCTCTTTTTTTAAACAAAAAAAAATTCTTCATAATAATTTACTGTAAATGCTTCTCAGTTTGCATGCCTTGATCATTGCTGCTAGTGATTTTATGTGCCAGTAGACCTGAGTTTAGTTTACCAATTTTACTTAAAATAGTAAAAGCCACTTACAAAGTGACTGCCTAGTTTTCATTTGAAGTAAACTCTGATATGCCTTATTTTTGAAAGGTGTTTTGTCTGTTCTTTTCTTTGGTTCTGGTTTTGATTCTTTTCCCGCTTTCCTTTGTTTTTTCAAACAAATTATGATGTTGGGATTGGAAGCCCTGAGTAATGAAATCTTTGGTAAGAATTGTTTATCTAGCTCACCAATAAATCTCAGTTTAGAGGAATTATGATTCTTGGGAGGACAAAGCTCCCCACTGACTGTTGATAACCAAGTAAATTTTTTCCTGCGAGAAATTAATATTTTCAAGTAGTTATTATTGCCTTGTTTTAACTTGCTGGACACAATTTTAAATAACCCAATAAAGAGGTATAGAATTTTATTCGTTTAAAAAGCATCTTTTGTACCAAAGCAAATTTTTTTTCTCCACTCATCTCCATCATCAATTTGGACCTATGGTAGCAACCATCATGAATGGTTACAGAAACTTTTAAGTGAGTGCCTTTAGAAAACGTGGAAATTTGTGCCTGAGGTGGTAAACTTTTAATTAGGTTAATTGTAGTGCTTACCAATCAGTAATTCTACTATCACTCAGGGCTTTCGTACCTTCTAGGTGACTTCTTTCATTGTGTTTTTTTAAAATGCTGTATTTTTTTTTCAGTGCCATCATTTCAATTTCACTTAGTAAGTGGCAGATTACATTATTCAGTCACACAAGCACAGGAACATAGCAACACTAGGAGATATTTGAACATTTCTTTTACAATCGACTGAATAGATTATGTAAATGAGGTAAGCAACTTTTTGTAGAGATTGTATGTGTGAGATAATGTAATGTTCTTTTCCAGTTTTTGGACTACAGTTGAATATACTTTTTAATTATTTAAAAACATCTTTACAGAATAACATGTGATGGTTTTTTTGTATAATGTATTTGATTTTGTAAATACGTATTTCCTGATGTGATTTTTGTGAGAAATGCTAAATCTTTTAGTATATCATGTCCTCTCAAAATTGGCAGGAGCTAAATAATAGTTTGTGGGCGATTTGTATTGTGTACTGTACAATAACTGGGGAACTTTTATAATTATAAAAATATATATTAACTTTTAGTGTGTTGTTTAAACAAATGACTGGAACATACTAAAGATATTAGTAGGATTTTTCTGAATATTTCAGACTTGAACTCAGGCTAGCTTTCTTGTGTTTTTCAAAACAAAATTGTGTCTTGTCTTTTAAAATCAATAAATTTGTTTCCTTGTTACAAAAATATGTGAAATGTCCTTTTTGGGGTGGGATAGGTTGTTTTAACTTCAGGGTCAGATTGCCAAGAAATATGAATGGATCATATATTTAAAGCTAAAAAGGGACTGCAGGGGCCGACAACCTCTTTTCATTTACATATGGGAAAATTGAGGCATAAACTGGTTAAATGAAAAGAGCCACACAGAGACAAAGTATCTGAGATGTGATTTGAAAGCTTGTGTACCTGAATCCAGCTCTAAAACTTTATTCACTATACCATGTTGCCTCCATAGTGCAGTAACTGGCATATGAGAAATATAAAACAAAATTAAGTTGTATCCATTTTTTGGAATCAAGTGAAAATTGGAAATATTTATCTTACTTCTTCCTTCAATCTGTGAGAGTACCATCCCTCCATTTCTTCACGAAGTGCCAAGGTCAAAAACAAAATCAGCACCTGGTGGCCAACATTTTGGTAAAGAGCACCTCCAAATTTTTAATAAGACTTCAGACCAGCTGGTATGTGGACCACTGATCTGCTCAACCAACCAGCCTGGAAACACTAAAACAATGAGTCCAGCATAGTGTCTCCTGCCAGCCCTTAAACTTTGCATAGTCTTTGAAACTTTTACCTCCACCCTGGGGGAGAGAGAGATCATAAGAACACTTTGTTGGAGGATTTTCATATTAACATTACAAAAATAAAAGACAAAATTACACACATTGCAAGGAGCAACTCTTATTGGGCTAAACAAGGGGCATGACTAAACAAAACGTCTGAGAATCTCCCACAGTTTCTGTTGTAAATCCAGATTTTTGCAGGTTTGTAATAAGAGTTAAATGTCTCTTCATACTAACACTTTTATACACTTCCCTTGTTCAGCTTGAAATACTAAATTGTAAAAAATAATTATGAATTCCTTTCTGAGGAACTTTCAACCTATAAAGTTTTTTTGCAGTCTTTCTAATTTTTGTAAGTTATAATTTACAGATCTTCAGACTAAATGAAATAGACATCTAGGTGGCACAATGGATAGAGTGCTGGACCTGGAGTCAGGAAAATTCTTCATGAGGTCAAATCTCACTTAAGATGTTTACTAGCTGTGTGACCTAGAACAAGTCACTTAACCTTATTTTGCCTCAATTATTCAACCATAAAATAAGCTGGAGAAGGAAATTAAAAAGCATTCCAGTATCCTTGCCAAGAAAACCCCAAATGGTGTCATGAAGACTCAGATACTACTGAAAATCATACAACAATATGGGGTTATTTCCATTCAAAAAGAAAGGTGAGAGTAACAGAAGAAGGAAGAAAGGAGAGGGAAGGGTACAGAAGAGTAGGAGGGACAAAGGGAGAAAAAAAACCTGGTGAAAAAGATTACCATGGAACAAAGCCATTTCTTGATCCAAATACTGAAGTACTGGTTCCCAACAGCACCAAACAACCCAACTTTTAACATGAAATTTTAATTGATGAGAATTTGAGCCATTATATTCTAAAGACTTCATAAGGAAATGACTTAAAAAACTTTTGACTGCGGTCAGAGCCACAGCATAAGACTGAATGAACTGTGAATCTGGCCCAGTTGAGCATTTCTTATGGTCTGGTAACTGCTTTTTTTCAAGAGACTTGGGATCTTTCTAAGAAAAATTATTTTGGTTCCCATTTTCTCTGAACTTTCTGATATTCCAAACATAACTTGTGACATGTATATTGTTCTTGTCAATGTTTATTCTTTCTTTTTCAACTACTTGAATCTTCTTTTGTCTTGAACTTTCCCAAGATCTCAATATTCTGACTTTTTCCACTCCTAAGGAATAGAAACTAAATTTCTTCATATACTTCTCAGGTCATTCCATTGTTTTTTACCTTTCATTATTATCTAAATCGAAGTGTTTTGTTTTCTTTTTTTAAAAAAAGTATTAAGAATGCTGTGGAGCTAAATATGTTCTTCTCATGGCCTTTTTAATTAGCCATCCTAGAAAAAAATATGAAATTTTTATTTCAAATATAGACAGTCTGTGTCTGTTATTATTAGAATGTAGTGAAAATTTTAACTCAGAGTTTCTTTTCACACCACAGCCAAGGCAAGGAGCTTGAAAGGCACCTTCAGCAGGGGATATGAAAAAGAGAGACAGACTTCCCCTCCATAGAGGAATTGGGTCCTTAGCTAACTTCTTCCTTAAACTTTATTTAGTACCTGGCAATCAAGAGTAATGAGTTGTTTCTTCACACTTAGTATCCAAGAAATCTGATTCCTAGGAGAAATGACCAGGAATCTCATAACAGCAACTTTGGTGGGAGGAGGCTGAAAGAGAACTTGAATCCACTCCTCAAAAAAGAAACTGTCAAAGTGCATTGTGAATGCTGGAAAGAATCATGCAGTTCAACTCAATTTTACAGGAAAGGAAACAGGTCCCGGGGGAGGAGGGGGGCAACTGACTTGTCCAAGGTTACAGAAGAAGAAAGCCCATTCAACATTTTTTAATGTTTTTGCCATTTTAACAATATTTTATTTTTTCTTAATTATGTTAAAAACATTTCAATATATTTTTAAAAAATTTTCCATGGTTATATAATCCCTATTGTCCCCCTCCTGGAACTAACAAGCAATTCCACTGGGTTATACACATATTAGCACTCGAAACCAATTTCCATATTATTCATTTTTGTACTAGAGTGATCTTTTAAAATCCAAACCCCACCTCACATATGCATATAAACAAATGATAAATCACATGTTTTCTTCTGCATTTCCACTCCCACAATTCTTCTGTAGATAGTATTCTTTCTCATAAGTCTCTCAGAATTGTCCTGGATCATTGCATTGCTGTTAGTGGCAAAGTCTATTACATTTGTTCATCCCACAATGTTTCAGTTACTGTGTACAATGTTCTCCTGGTTCTGCTTAGTTCACTCCACATCAGTTCATGGAGGTCTTTCCAGTTCTTAAATATATCAACTAGTTCAAAAAAATAAATTTTAACCTTTTTTTAAAAAAAGTTTTGAGTTAAATTCTCACCTTAGTTCCCTCTCTTCCTTCCCCATCCCTGAGTTGGCAACAACTCTTATAGAAACTTGGGGTAGAATTAAATGGAATGCAAATCACTTTGACTTACAGTCAGAGCTAAAAGGGACCTTGGAGGCCTCCTTATCCAACCCCTTCATTTTACAGATGAGAAAACTGAGACCAAATCAATCATATTAAGTTACCACCATGTGCTAGACACTAGAGATTCATGGACAGAAATGAAAAGGTTCCTGCCCTCGAAGAGAAACTTGTACATGCAGTAGATGGAGTACTAAGTCCAAAGTCAGCAAAATTTGAGTTAAAATCCAGCCTCATACACTTGCTAACTATGTGACCCTGGGCAAGTTACTTAATCTCTGTCTCAGTTTCTTCATCTGTAAAATTGAGATAATAGTACCTCTCTCCCAGTGTTATTTTAAGGATTAAAAACAATAATTATAAAGCTCAGCACAATGCGTGGCATATAGTAAATACTATTTAAATGTTTGCTGTTATTATATATAATATATGTAAAAATAGAAAGTAATTTCTTGGGGAAAAGATACTAACAGAGCAGGGGATCCTAAGAGGCCTTGTACAGAGGGTAGTGAGCTTCTCGGGGGCACATAGCTGGTGTGCTGAGGACTCTGGATCCCAGTCTTTTGGCTCTCAAGTCCAGTGCCCTCATGCTAAACAGTCCTTGATCCTAAAACAGGTCCCTGATAACTTTCACCCATTACATTGTTTTTCCCCTGTTAAGCCATTCATCGCATACTTGGTTGAACACCAACTAGTTGAGTCACTTTCAACCACTCCCAATTCCATAATTAGGAGCTTATTGAGACAGTTTAAAAAGTTAATCCAGTAAATTCTTGGTAATGTTGCTTCTTCCTTTCCAAGTTTCAAATTCAGCATATACTTAGGGACTATTTCCCTCACTGAGGTAAGGACAGAGCAATGGAGTTTATTCTGTAACTGCTGAAGTAGCAGAGTCCAAGCTGCATCCCTCTGGCCCCAAGCGATGTACAGACCTAATTATAACAAGAAAAATCCCCATTACTAGAAAGTGAAGACTGAGAAACTGTGTTTCTCATAATAATCTCCTAAGGGAGGTAGCACAAATATCCCCATTTTACAAACATAGAGCCTGAGGGATGCAAGCCAGTTGCCCAAGGTCACAGCTAGCAAATTCCAGAGTCAAGATTTGAACCCAACTCTCCTGCCTTGAAATCCAGCTTTCTCTACTAGGCTGTGTAGCAGAAAGGAGGCAATGTTATCTCCTGCTTTCTCTGACTGACCTGTGATTCAAAATGAAAATTTTTTTTTCTTCATTAAGAAATTTTCCCAACTAATCTGAACCTTCAGCTGTTTTCTCCCCTGTCCTAGGTTTTTAGAGAGGGACAGGGTATTGATTCCTTCTCTCTTCTCCATATCCCAGGAATATAGATTCTTTTTATGGTGGTGTTTTGGGGTTGTTTTTTTTTAATTGTAGTTCTCTCCTGAGCTCAGCCTCATCTCTGATACCTTGGATAGCTCCAGTGCAGGATGCTGAGAACTGAGTAAGATTCAGCATAATTCTCCCCCAGCCACTGAAAATTCCCTCAATCATCCCAGGAAGATCCAGATACTTGTTCTCCTGAACTCCATAAGATAGGAAAATGGAAGGACCCTTTTTAGAAGGATTTTCAGGAACAAGAATTCAGAGGGAAGATGACAAGTTTGGAAGAGTTGGGTATTAAACTACTTCTCCCATTTACTACCCTTGGAACTTCAAGCAAGACATTCCCCACCTCAACCCTGCCTCAGTTTTTGCCTCTGTAAAATGAGGTGCATGGACCAGATAATCTCTAAGGTCCCTTGCAGGTCTAATATCCTAGGACCTATTTCTCAGAAAGCTGGAACTTTTTTGTCTTTAAAGTGTTCTTAATATCTAATCCAGCTTAAATTTTACAGTTATTAAATTTAGATATGTCTTTTATTTAAACCCTTACTTTCTGTCTTGAAACTGATACTGAGTACTGGTTCCAAGGTAGAAGAGCAGCAAGGGATAAGCTCTGGGGGTTAAGTGACTTGCCCAGGGTCACATAGCTTAGAAGTGGCTGATGTCATATTTGAACCCAGGACCTCCTATTTCCAGGTCTGGTTCTTTATCCACTTAGCCACCCAGCTTCCCTCTCAGTATAGCTTTGGAAGGGGGAAGGAAAAAGCATGTGCTACTAAGTGCTTACAAATGGTATTGGCTTTGAATAACAATAATACCAAGAATCCCATAGCTGGGTGGATTTTTGAGTACCTCTATTCCAATCTCCTTATTTTACATAAGACAAAACAGATCTGGAAGGAGCAACTAACTTAGCCAAGACCATAAAGGCAGAGCCCAGGCCCAAACCTTATAGCTCTTGTGACTGAATGAATATCCCGTATTTTGCATTCCTGAGCCTTGAGATCCACACAAATGATCCTCTGCCTTCTTAGTATTCATCAAACACTACACTCCATCTCTAGACTCTGTGTCATGTTTCTACCTTCGTCTATGCCTAGAATGCTCTCTCTCCATACCTTAGCCTCCTAGCTTCCCTGGATCCCTTCAAAATACAACTCAAAGTGCAACCTTCTGCCAGAGACCTTTCCTAGTCACCTTACCCTCTGCTTTTCACCTGAGGTGATCTCTCATTTATATTGCATGTATCTTGTATGTACATAGTTGTTGCCTATTGTATCCTCCATTAGAATATGAATTTTTGAGGCTAAAGAACATGTTTGGCATTTCTTCACATCTCCAGTGATTTCCATCACAATTACACAATGACCTCTATATAGTAAGTACTTAATAAACCTTTTTGTTGATTGACCACCACACTGACTCCTAGACCTCCAACATTACTTTAATATGTTCTTATATAATAATAAGCAAAGAGTGGCCCACTTTGGAAAGGTGAGAATTGGGACCTTACATAGAGATTTGGAAAAAAATAGGGAAGGTACCTTGGAACACTGGCTGTTTCTACCCAAGATCCAAGGTTAAATCCTATCCCCTATTCCTGTTTTCTCAGATTGAGACTTCTGTTCACCAGGTAAAATTGGCCATGTCATTAGATCCCTTCAAATCATGTGGTGTGGGTTCATGGAAAGCACTGAGTTTGATGCTACTGGACTTGGATTGAAGTACTGCCTTTGCCACTGGTTGTGTGATCCTGTGTTCTCAGTTTCCTTATTTGTAAAATAGAAAGATTTGTACTATGTGACATCCAAGATGTCTTCTAACTAAAATTGTGGTTCTATGACCAGATTCTAGCCCATTAAATGTGTCTGTAATAGATTTGACACACTTTATTGTGTATATTTGTAGAAAAAACTCACACTAAAAATTTTCATGAAAAAAATTTGTAGCATATTTATAGTATTTTAAGGTCATTTTAGTTGTGCAACCAAATCTATACATGGCCAAATTGTGCTTAACATTCTTAATCTTCAGTTCAACATGAATTTTATTTTAATGTATCAACACTTTGACTCAATATATGCATGGATTCTCCATAATTTAAAAAACAAGTATTGACAGTAAAGAATATAAGCCATTCTCATTCGAATCACATAAGGAGACTAAAGTAAAGCATTCTCCTTATATTACCCCATAAGATAATACATTTTTCAATAAGTTGTACAGAATTAAAAATCTTCTGGTGTAGTACCTGAAAAGCTGTCATGTGAAGGAAGGATTAGATGAGCTTTGATTGGCCCCAGAGGGCAGAACTAACTAGAATTAATGGGTGGAAGTGGCAAAGAGACATATTTCTGATGTAAGGGAAAAACTCCTGAACAATTAGAGTTGCCCAAAGTGGAATCATCTCCCTTGGGGAGTTGGGGAGGGAAAGAGGGAGTTCTATATCATTGTACATCTTCAAGTGAAGGTTTGATGAGTCCTTGTGGGAACAGTTTTAAGGGGACTTTCAGTTCGGTTACAGATTAGACTGAATGACCCATGAGGTCCTTGTGACTTGGATATTTTATGATCCTGTGGTTCATTACTGTGCATGCTACACTCTTAGGAGATTTTTTTAATCCTTCTGCTGGAGGCCCTTCCTATTCCTTGACTTTGCAAGCTGCTAATGCCTTCCTTTCAGAAGGAAATCACCTTACATCTGTTCTGCATATATTGCATAACTATGTAGTAATTTCTATATTGTCTCTTTATTAGAATAGGACCCTCTGAGGACAGGGCCCCCTATTTTGGCTTTTCTCTGCATCATAAGCACTGAACAGAGTGCCTGGCACATAGGTGATGCTGAATAAAAGCTTGTTGAGTAGTTTTTCTTATACAGGGTGTTCTACAAGTCTTAGTGCAGCTTTAAGTTTAAAATTGCACAAAAACTTTTGGGCCATCCTACCTATAGTTAGCATAATCCTTACCTCTCAGTTGACATCATATGCCAGATGATGAATAAAAGTTCTAATATTTTTAAAAATAGTATTGTAAGGCTATTATATATCTAGACATCTTTGTATAATTTTCCACTTAGACATAAAATAATTTTGAACATTCATTTCTTTTAAAATCTGAGTTCCAAATTCTCTCCCTTCCTCCAATTCCTTTTCCTTGAGATGATAAACAATTTTATATAGGCTATACATGTGCAGCCATACAAAACATTTCCATATTAGTGATCTTATAAAAGAAAATGGGCCCCCCAAAACACAAAAAAGTAAATAATAGTATGCTTCGATCTTCATTCAACATTCATCAATTTTTTTTCTCTGAAAGTGGATAGCATTTTTCATCATAAATCTTCAGGATTGTCTTGGATCATTGTATTGCTATGTATAGCTAAGTTATTTATGGTTGATCATTGTGCAATATACTGTGTACAATGTTCTCCTGGTTCTGCTCATTTCATTTTATATCAATTCATGTATGTTTTTTTCTGAAATATTCTGCTCATCATTTCTCTTAACACAATCATATTCCATTACAGGCATTTACCACAACTTGCTGAGCCATTCCTCAATGGATGGGCATCCTCTCAATTCCCAATTCTTTGCCACTACAAAGAACTGCTATAAACATTTTTGTACAAATAAATACTTTTCCATTTTTTCTATTATCTCTTTGGGATACCAACCTAATATTAGTATTCCTGGATGAAAGGGTATGCACAGTTTTATGCCCCTACAGGCATACATCCAAACTGCTCTCCCCAAATGGTTGAATCAGTTGTCTGGTCTTTTTAAAATGTTTAATTATCTTGGTATTCAGGCAAGTCTAATAATAATAATAATAAGTTCATTTCCCTAGCACCTGAAGGTTTACAAAGTACTCTCCTCATATCATCCCCCTGAGATACAGCAAACAGCATAAGAATTATTTTTATTTTACAAATTAAGAACTTGATGAATGAAGCACTCAATGACGTACCCAACTATCAAGCTTTATGAACCAGCTAGCACAGAACAAAGGACATTGATTCATACATCACCTCTGATTCTTACCACTTCTATGACCTTGTGCAAATTATTTAACTTCTTTGAGCCTCAGTTTCCACATTTGTAAAATGAGAAGAGAGGATTGAACTAGATGGCCTCGAGTTGCCTTCCAATTCCAAATCTGTTGTTAGTGTTGTTTAGTCATTTCAGCCATGTCTGACTCTTCATGACTTAATTTGGCATTTTCATGGCAAAGATATTGGACTAGTTTGCCATTTCCTTCTCCAGATCATTTTACAAATGAAGAAACTGAGGCAAAGTGGGTTAAGTGACTTGGTAATGAAGCCAGATAAATGAAGCCAGGAAATATTTATTAATCAGAGGCTGTGCTAAAGAGCACTATACTAAGTTTGAGAGATACAATGTATGATTCCATTAAACAATCCTTAAGCACCTACTACATGCAGGACTCTAGACTTGATATGAGGGAGACAAAATTGAGATCCGGTATGGTCCTTGCCTTAAGTTTACATTCTACCACACAATAAGCTGCCCTCTGGTCTTTACTCTGTTTAACCTGGCATTAGGAGCCCTTGAATTAAAATATTCTCTTCCCTTAGTTTTATTGAAAAAAGAAGGGTGGCACTCAGCCCCTGTTATGACTGAAATGAACTAGATCTCCAAAGAACCTGGGCCAGGAATATTCAGGCCAATTTTAAATGAGTTTTGGAGTCATATTACTGTCTCCAAGGGAAAATGAAGCCAATAAATGAATCTACTTATGAGTAACCTAAATATTCTACTAATATCCAACTGCATATCTGGGTATAAGATTAAAATCCTTACCAACATTGGCCCCATTTCAGTGCTTATTGATAAATCTTAGCTTCTTGATTTCCTGCAAGGAAGAAAGTTGACAAAATACATGACTGGAGGAGAAAAAAAAATGTCATTTAGTCTTTCTGTTAAGCTACAGGTTGATCAAACTGAAGGGGATTTTAGGGATCATACTGATCCAAACACTTAATTTGACAATAAGAAGAAACTGAGTCTCAGAAACAAGAAGTGGCTTGCCTAAGGTCCCCAAGCTAGTAAGTGAATCTAGGTCTCCTTATTCCAAGTGTTGTGCTCCTACTAAGGTTGTTGTTGATTTCTAATAAGAACTCACGTTTATGTAGGCTTCACATATATTAATTCATATAACTCTCACTATAACCCTGTGAGGCAAGTGCTTTTGTCATTCCCATTTTACAGGGTAGGTAACTGAGGCCTGAAGGGTTTAAGTTAGGGAGGAAAAGAGAAAGAATAATCATATACTTAACACACTATATGTGCCAGGCACTGCATGCTGCTAAGGAATTTACAAATATTATTTCATTTGATCTTCACAAGTATGCAAGGTAGGTGCTATTCTAATCCACATTTTACAGTTGAGAAAACTGAGGCAAAAACAAATTAAGTGACTTGTCCAGGGTCACACAGCTAGAGTGTGTCCAAGGCCAGATTTGAACACACAACTTTCTGACTCCAAATTCAGTGTTCTATCCACTTCACCACCAAGCTTACTGAAGTTTGATACACACAAACACATTCTTCTGTGAAAAGGATCTCTAGCATCAGTACATGCAAACAAGAAATATTTAACATTTAAAAATTGAACTTTGATAGATGTTATTCTTTGATTTATGGACAAGAAAGAGAAGGCTTAGAGGATCTACCATCCAGCCCCTATTAGAGTCAAGCAAGTGAAAGGCATCTGAGAGATCCAGAGAGGTCCAGAGGTGTCAAGTATGGGGTCCACAAGTGACACAGCCCACAACACTCCCAAGTGTGGCCCAAAACAGAATCAAATGTAATTGGGAAATATTTAACAAGACAAATAAAGAACAATTAAATATAGATAATATTACGTTTTAAAACTATCAATATTTAGCCCTATGACAATTAGCAACCCCCATTTCTATTTGAGTTTGAAATCACTACTTTAGTCTGAACTCATTTTTGCAGATGGAGAAACTGAAGCTCAAGGAGAAGTGACTAACCAAAGAATCCCACAAGAAAGCCAGGAGGAGGAGAAACAAGTATTCCTGGCTCCTCACTGCCACCATCTCACTAACTTCTCCTCCTTTGATAATCATTCTTCTACAATCTGGATTATTCAGTCTAGGACTGTGTTGGTGAACCTATGGCACAGGTGCTGGAGGGGACTTCTCCCTTCCCCCTCTTCACTAACCAAAGAACCACACAAGAATTAAGTAGAAGAGGCATTGCTAAAACCCAGACCCTTTGAGTCAATAGTATTCACTTTTTTAATGTATCTTTCAAAATTTGCAGGTAGGCCAAATAGCATGTAAAACTGATAACAATCCATACAGATCTCAAAGCTGAATTTTCAGCCAGATCTAAAATCAGTCAGGATATAAGCAATTAAGATTTTTTCATTAAAATTGAAAATATAACCTGATACCTAATTGTTTCTGGAGTTTGCTCCTCTTTCACTACCACCAGCATAGGCACCACTAGAGAGAATAGTTTGGGTGTTTGAAGTAACCATTTCTTGCTCCCTGTTTCCCTAATCCCATTGATTCACAGACTCTGCCTGGGGGAAGAACATTTTCCCCCACATCATCGTTCCATACCCTTGTCTCCATCCAGCTCAATTCAATCTCTCCCCTGGCTTTGACCTCCTCTTCCTTTCCCTCAACATTGTACCATGTGGAACTTCCACTAGGTTCTTAACATTTTTCTTCACCCTTGACCTTACCATTCTTCCATCTCCTTGTCCTCAGGAAACATGGTTCTCTCTAAAAGAAACTAGATCCTTGGCATTTATCCCAACACTGATTGCTCCCTTCTCCCCAGTCTCTAGATATATTGGGCCAGGAGGAGGAGAAACAAGTATTCCTGGCTCCCCACTGCCACCATCTCACTAACTTCTCCTCCTTTGATAATCATTCCCCTACAATCTGGATTATTCAGTCTATGAATGTGTTGGTGAACCTATGGCACAGGTGCTGGAGGGGACTTCTCCCTTCTCTCTCTTCACACACACCTAAAGACATTTCTTTCATCACTTACCCCTTTGCCCAGCAGTCCAATGGGAGCACTTCATCACTCCCCTGTCTGGGGTTCACATGCATCATGAGGGTTTCAGATTAGGCATTCAGTTTCTAAAAAGTTCACCATCAATGGCCTAGAATTTTTTTAATTTTATGTACTTGTCCTCAGGGCACTTTTTCTTCTTTCCCAAGGAGCTCAATATCTGGGTCAAAGCCTTTCTCAATCCAACTCCTGGTTTCATACCTGACTACTTCAATATATACATTATTTTCCCCTTAAATATTCAGATATGTAATTATAGCAGCCTCAAGTTCTATGACCAACAACCTCACTATTTCACTCCTATCAAGAATCATGCCTTAGATTAAAACATTATTAACACCTCCATAATTCGGAACCCTGAAATTACCATCTCTGATTATTATTCCTGGTCTTCCATCTTTCTCTCTGCTTCACTCCTAAACTTAATTATTCAATTCATCTAATATTTCAATCCTTTTATCCTGTTTTCCCTAGTTTTTCACCCTCTCTCTCCTTTTCCTCTTTTAATGGTCTTGATTGTGGCATAAATCATTGAGGGCTCTTTTCATGTGGATGCTCAAAAAGACACAACAGATCCAAGATATATTGCAGAGAGACAAATTTAACTTTTTAGAGATATTGAGACTTGGCAGAATGAAATTTATGACTAGGATATAGTTTTGGATGGATAACTAATTTTTAAAATAGGTAGATTTGGATCATGTGAATAATAAGATGGTGGATTAATACATTTTCTCCAATATCAGTGACCTTTTAAACCTCTCCAAAAGAGAAATTATGAGCCAAAGATAAGGCACCATCATCTGATTCCATAATCTAGAATATCCAGAATCCAAAAGCAGATAAAAAACAAAGGAAAATCCAGGAACTGGCATTTGCTCATTCATTCATCATCCCTCACCCAACCTCCACATTACCAGTAGTAAGACCATACTAGCAGATCCAAGGGCATGACACAGGGTTAATTAAAACCTACTCTTACACTCTGGTCTACCCAACCTCTTTTCAGTATTGTGGGGATCCTGACTTTAAGCTGCAGAAATTTTCTGGAGCCTTTATAGCCAGCTTAGCTACAGCCTTTTAGGAGCAAAAAAAAATGTGGAAGGCTGCAACATGGAAGTGCCTATGCTTCAAAGCCTTGACTTGTGGATACCAGGGAAAACAGCATTTGAACTCCCAGTGCCAGTCCAGAGATATAAGGAACAAAGAGAGTGAGACAGTTCACTAAAGAGGACATCATGCATGTGGGGGACTGTATGTACTCCACCTAGCCCAAGGGAAAGGGCACACCATCCAGCTGGGATCAATACTGACCACCCAAAATCAGTTGGGGCAGATACCTAGGATGTATAATCATGAATTGCCCAGTGTAGGGGAATTTTGAGCTCCACCTCCGAAGGAAATCACAATCAGAGAAGAGGGAGTCAGAAAGTGAATGATAAGGAAAATAAGCATGTGTGTGTGTGTGTGTGTGTGTGTGTGTGTGTGTGTGTGTGTGTGTGTGTGATGGGGTGGTGGTAGGGGAGACTGAAAATAACATATTTCAGGAAAAAGAAATCTCAAAGACCTTAAACACAAATACATAAATCAATGGGAAAAAATGCAGATGGAAATATGGCCTCCATGTCTAGTAAATAAGTTCAGAAATCAATGAATAAATGCTGCAAAATTAAGAAATGTGATCCAATGCTTCATGAGACACATGACCCTGTGGAATTTGAGGAGAACATGATAACAAGACATACTGTACCTGAGTAGTTAAAAAATAATAATCAGGAGTACAAAATTAATGTCCTTCACAACAAAAATAATAGCAGAAAAGGAAAACTTGAATTTGCAATGGTAAGCCTGATGGACAAAAACAAAAGAGAGAAAGGCTTGGGAATGCAAAAACACAGAAGTAAAGGACAACCTAGAGGAAGAAATACAGAAAACAATAATATTAAAAAGAATATTAAAAGAAAATGTGTTCAATATGTAAAATATACTGATCTTAAAGATGTGAGGGGTAGAGACAACCTATAAGGACATGACAGGGCAAAAAAAAAAAACAAACAAAAATAGCAATAGAAGAGAACTGCCCAGACTGAAATTTCAACTAAGGAATTTAAAAATGACCTCCAGGAAAAAAAATTCAAGGCTGCAAACTCCAAGCATATAATAATTAAACTTAGCAATTCAACTCAGAACAACTGTAGACCATCAGAAGAAAGACCTTCAAATACAAAGGAAAGAACATTCAGAGGAAGAAATGGAATGATGGGTTCTAAAGATCAATGAAGACTTCTGGGTAAGAATGGTGGCAGATTAGATGCAGCTCACTTCCCCTCCTCAGACCCAACAATACAGACGACCCCAAAAGACCCCAAAAAAACCATACTCAAAAGAACAGAGGGACTCTACAGTAGGGTGCAGCACTGAAGGTACATGGGATTCAGGCATTTCCACAGTATAAGGGAATGAAAAAGCTCCCACCCACACTTGAGCTGACCTACCCTCCCTCACCACAACTACGGAGCCAGAGTTAAAGTCAGCATGTGCTAGAACCAACGAGTGAGGGAGAGGCACACCAGGAGTGAGCTACAGGCAGCCCCAGGTCTTGCAAGCTGACTAAGACCACCAAGGACTTACCCCTGAGAGCAGTAACACCTGAAACCCTTGCAGGAAAGCAAGGGGTGCTCAGAACTCAGGCAAACAGAACCAGCATGCCATAATCAACAAGTTTGCGAAGGGCATCCCTGAAGTGAGCAAGGGGCACCTATAGGTCTTCGGAGTTGACTAAGACCACCAAGGACTTACCCCTGAGAGCAGTAACGCCCAAAATGCCAGCAGGCAGAGGAGGGCAGATCTCGGGCTCCCCCAAGAAGATAGCCCAGCTGAGGAGAATTGAGAGCTTGCCTGATGCAAAAAGCCTTGATCATTAGATCCATACACAGAGAGCCAGCCCTCCTCACTCAGATTTTTGACTGGAAAGGGAAGGAAAAACCATAGAGATGGCAAACAGTGCCCAGGAACAACTTCCCAAAACCAAGAAAAGCAAGAAGAAGTGGTTGACTTTGCATAGTTTTTACAGATGAATAATACAGACTACAGAGGAAATAGCAGAAGAGAACCCCAAATAAATGTTCCAAAACCTTCCAAAAGAAATGGAAATTGTCCACAAGCTCTTGAAGAATTTAAAATGGAGGTTATCAAAAAGATGGAGGCCTTCTGTCAGGAAAAATGGGAAATAATGCAAAGAGAATGCAATAATCTGAAGGAAAAGAATTCCCAATTGGAGAAACAGCTAGAAGCCTCAAAAATCAGGATAGACCAAACTGAAAAGGAAAACCAGACTTTAAAGACCAGAATTGAGCAACTGGAAGACAATGATCTTGCAAAACAGCAAGAATTAATGAAGCAAAGTCAAAAGACTAAGAAATTAGAAGAAAACATAAAATATCTCACTGACAAGATGACAGATCAGGAAAATAGAGGAAGGAGAGACAATATGAGAATTACTGGTCTACCTGAAAAGCCAGAAATAAACAGGAATCTTGACATAATTATATAAGATATCATCCAAGAAAACTGCACCAAGGTTCTAGAACAAGGGGGCAAAATAGAAATTGAAAGGGTTCATAGAACACTCTCTATACTAAATCCCCAAGAGACAACTCCCAGGAATTTAATTGCCAAATTCAAGAGCTTCCAAGCTAAGGAGAAAATCCTACAAGAAGCCAAAAAGAAACAATTAAGATACAAAGGAGCACCAATCAGGATCACACAAGACCTGGCAGCTTCCACACTGAATGACCACAAGGCCTGGAACATGATATTCAGAAAGGCAAGAGAACTGGGTCTTCAACCAAGAATCACCTATCCATCAAAACTGACTATATGCTTCCAGGGGAAAGTATGGGAATTCAACAAAATAGAAGATTTCCAAGTATTTGTAAATAAAAGACCAAAAGTCAGTAGAAAGTTTGATATCCAAACACAAAGAGCAAGAGAAACATGAAAAGGTAAATATGAAATAAAGGGAAAAGGAGAATAATGTTTTTTTTTCTTCTTTTATTCAAACTCTCTTCTATAAGGACTACATTTGGATCAAATTAGATATATTAATATGTGCGGGAAATGTTATGTGTAACTCAAAAAATTTATGCATTATTAGAGTAATTAGAAGAATCACTCATAGGGAAAGATTGGGGCATTAAGATGATATGGAGAAAGGGGGGGAGAAAGAAAGAAAAAGGGAGGGGGGAATCAAAGATGGTACCAAGATATACTTGCAGAAATAGAAATAAATTAAATAGAATAATCTTTGTCACACAAAGATACACATGGGAGGGGGAGGGGAAGAATTCTCTTATAAGAATGAGAGGAAGAGGGTGCTAATTGGTATTACTTAAACCTTACTCTCAGTGAAATCAACCCTGAGAGGGAAGAGCATCTAGATCCATTGGGATCTTGAATTCTATCTTATCCAACAGGGTAAGGGAGAAGGGGAAATTAACGGGGGGGGGGGGGAAGGGAATACAAAAAGGGAGGGAAGGAGAGGGAGAGGAAATTAACAGACCCTAAAAAAAGGGAGGAGCTAGAAAGGGAAACACATCAAGGGAGGGGACTAAGGGGACTGATTTAAAGTAAACCACTGGCTTAAAAGGTTATAGCTAAAGAAGAAAGGTCAGAATTAGGGGAGGAGAACAAAATGCCAGGGAGTCCACAAGTGATAATCATAACTTTGAATGTGAATGGGATGAACTCACCCACAAAACATAAACGAATAGCAGAATGGATTAGAATCTAAAACCCTACCATATGTTGTCTTCAAGAAACACACATGAAGCTGGTAGACACTCACAAGGTCAGAATCAAAGGATAGAGTAAGACCTTCTGGGCCTCAACTGACAGAAAGAAGGCAGGGGTTGCAATCATGATATCTGACAGAGCCAAAGCAAAAATAGACCTCATTAAAAGGGATAGGGAAGGTAAATACATCTTGATAAAAGGGAGTATAGACAATGAGGAAATATCACTAATCAACATGTATGCACCAAATGGTATACCACCCAAATTTCTAATGGAGAAACTAGGATAATTGAAGGAAGAAATAGATAGTAAATCTATATTAGTGGGAGACCTGAACCAACCACTATCAAATTTAGATAAATCAAATCAAAAAATAAATAAGAAAGAGGTAAAAGATGTGAATGAAATCTTAGAAAAATTAGAGTTAATAGATATATGGAGAAAAATAAATAGGGACAAAAAGGAATACACTTTCTTTTCAGCAACACATTGCATATTCACAAAGATTGATCACACACTAGGTCATAAAAACATGGCATACAAATGCAGAAAGAATAAATGCAACCTTTTCAGATCATAAGGCAATAAAAATAATGATCAGTAAGGGAACATGGAGAGCAAAATTAAAAATCAATTGGAAATTAAATAATATGATACTCCAAAATCGGTTAGTTAGAGAACAAATCATAGAAACAATAATTTCATTGAAGAAAATGACAATGATGAGACATCCTTTCAAACCTTATGGGATGCAGCCAAAGAAGTACTCAGAGGAATATTCATATCCTTAAGTGCATATATTAACAAATTAGGGAGGTCAGAGATCAATGAATTGGACATGCAAATCAAAAAACTTGAAAGCAAACAAATTAAAAACCCCCAGAAGAAAACCAAACTAGAGATCCTAAAAATTAAGGGAGAAATTAATAAAATCAAAAGCGATAGAACCATTGAACTAATAAATAAGACTAGAAACTGGTACTTTGAAAAAACAAACAAAATAGACAAAGTGCTGGTCAATCTAATTTTAAAAAAGAAAGAAGAAAAGCAAATTAAGAGTATCATAGATGAAAAGGGGAACCTTACCTACAATGAAGAGGAAATTAAGGCAATCATTAAAAACTACTTTGCCCAATTATATGGCAATAGATATGCCAATCTAGGCGATATGGATGAATATTTGCAAAAATATAAATTACTCAAACTTACAAAGAGCTAAATCAATTGTAAAAAAAATCAAGTCAATCTCCAACTGAGAAATGGGCAAGGGACACAAATGGGCAATTTTCAGATAAAGAAATCAAAACTATTAATAAGCACATGAAAAAGTGTTCTAAATCTCTTATAATCAGAGAGATGCAAATCAAAACAACTCTGAGGTATTACCTCACACCTAGCAGATTGGCTAACATGGCAGCAAAGAAAGTAATGAATGCTGGAGGGGATGTGGCAAAGTAGGAACATTAATTCATTGCTGGTGGAGCTGTGAATTGATCCAACCATTCTGTAGAGCAATTTGGAACTATGCCCAAAGGGCAACAAAAGACTGTCTGCCCTTTGATCCAGCCATAGCACTGCTGGGTTTATACCCCAAAGAGATAATGAGGAAAAAGACTTGTACAAGAATATTCATAGCTGCACTTTTTGTGGTGGCCAAAAATTGGAAAATGAGGGGATGGCCTTCAATTGGGGAATGGCTGAACAAATTGTGGTATATGTTGGTGATGGAATACTATTGTGCTAAAAGGAATAATAAAGTGGAGGAATTCCATAGAGGCTGGAACAACCTCCAGGAAGTGATGTAGAGTGAGAGGAATAGAACCAGGAGAACACTGTACACAGAGACTGATACACTGTGGTACAATCGTATGTAATGGACTTCTCCATTAGTGTCAATGCGATGTCCCTGAACAATCTGCAGGGATCTATGAGAAAAAAACACTATCCACAAACAGAGGACAAACTGTGGGAGTCAAAACACCAAGGAAAGGCAACTGCTTTACTACAGGGGTTGAGGGGATATGATTTAGGAGAAACTCTAAATTAACACCCTAATGCAAATGCCAAAAACATGGAAATGGGTTCGAATCAAAGACACGTGTGATACCCAGTGGAATCTCGCGTCAGCTATGGGAGGGCTGTTGGGGGTGGGGGGGAAGAAAATGATCCTTTTTTTCCCCAATGAATAATGTTTGAAAAAGGACAAATAAAATGTTTAAAAGGAAAAAAAAGATCAATGTAGCTCAGGATGCATATATGCTACAAATCTGTTTACTACCTAAACAAAAGATGAGCATAAAATAATGAAGAGTTTAAACATTTTTAGAAGCAGTTAGGTAATGGTGGGGCAAGATAGTATTCTATATTACATAGTATGAGGAAAACCAGAAATCAGAGAGGAAAAGCAAATGAGTGAAGACAAATGAAGGTAGGCATTCAAAAATGAATTTATCGGAGTATATCACAGTCATCTTTGAATAGTCATTCACCCCATATATATTTTAATAATATATTGGAGGAACTAGTTATGCTTACCCTGGGGAAAAAATAAAGATGACGACTCCAGTGGAAAATGACAAATAGGGCTTAGTATATTTAAGAACTATCTTGTGGGAGAGGGATTGGGTTTGTTCTGTTTAATTCCAAGGGACAGAAGAGAGAGGAAGAGAGCAAGTACTCATTCAATAGTTATCATGTACCAATTCTGTGCTAAGTACTGGGGATACAAACACAAGCAAATAGTCCCTGTCCTCAAAGAACTTACATTCTAATAGAGGAAGACAACACATAAAAGAGAGCTGGAAAGGGTGGAGGAGGAAGGAGAGGATAGAAGAACCAGCCCAAGGATGGAGACAATTTGATAAGAGCAAGGTTGTTGGTGAGGAGCTGAAGAGATTGAAAAGTAACGAGGTAGAAATGAAATAAACATGGCGAGGGAACCCTCTTGAAATGGCAGTTCAGGCAAGACATTCATGAATCAGAAGAGCAAGACCAAGGTGGCAGTGTCTCCAAGGGAAACAAAGCTTGATAGCATGAAAAGCTTTCTAACAAATTGAATAGTCAAATAGTCAAATGGCTGTCTTTGAAGGTAATGGGAGCCTCTCACTGGACTTCTTCAAGCAGAAATAGGAAAACTGCTTGTCAGGTATATTATAGTAAGAATTCCTGTTAAATATTTATTAACTAGATGGATGAGAGGGTCCCTTCTAGCTTTAAATTCTGTTGACCTGTGATTTCCTGTGTCTGTTTGCTCACCTATAAAATGAAAAGATTGCAGTAGATGATCCTTAAGGTTCCTTCCAACTCTAAATCTGGTACCCTATGATGACTTTTCCATGCCTCAGTTTCATCATCTGCAAAACAGGGGTAGTAATACTTGTGAATTGAGGTACTTCCTCCCTAAACATAAAGCTACATTGGGAGAATGGAAGATTGAACCTCACTTGTCTGGTAAGAAAAATGGTTAGGTAGTCTCCACAGTTGCAGGTAATTTTCTAAATTACCTAACTCCAGCAAGCATCTGCCCCATACACCTTCCCCCACCTCCCTTTTGGCTTGGTAAATCATGAAATTTTATATATGAATTATTTCATATGAAGTGAAATCATTCATATATAAAATTTCAAGAATTTATCACAAACTATGGCTTTGGTTGTGCCTCCATTTAGAGCTTAGTCCCCAAATCTCAAAACTCAGTGTAGGCATACCTGCTCTTTCATTTCCCATTCTGTTTCTCATCTCTGGAGAAGAGTGGAGCCAAGATGGCTTAGTAAGGCAAGAACTCCTTCCCCCCTCTATGGCATCCATAAGAAACTCTATAGTTTCATAATGTGTGCATATGAAGGATCACAAGACACAACATTGAGAGTAACTACTCAGTAAAATGGCACCCACCTCCCAAACTCAGTGGCAGCTGCTGCATTCATCTCTGAGTTCATACACTGACACATTTACTCTTCTGATGCAACACTCCCCTCTCTCTATTCCCAAGGCTTCAACACTCATAATTTGCTAGACCAAATATTACTCATCCCACAATCCAAATCTCAGGGAAACTTGATGCTTGGCTTCCTTTTATCATTATCTGTTTCCCACTTCCACCTTCTATTTTTGCATTTATTTTGCATTCTGCTCTTTCATGTCTTCATATTTCACTTGGTATCAGTTCATACAGATATTCCTATGTTTTCTTGAATTACCCATAATCATAATTTCTTACTACATGTAATGATACCAGGATAACCTCATATCACAGTTTCCTCTGACATTTCTCAATCGGTGGGCACACACTTTATTCCCAGCTCTCTGCTAAAAACATTGGCATGTACGTGACAATTTGTACTTTAGAAATATAGAATGTAGACCAGAACTTTCCTCGTTGACCTCCTTGGCAACACCAGTGTTTTCTAGATAAGGAAAGAAAGACTTGGAATGATGACTACTGTTTTCTTTAGAAAGCAATCATCTGTAAATATGAAGGAAAGGGGAAAGGAGAAAAATGTTATCTTTTTCTTTTATTCAAACTCTCTTCTTTAAGGACTACATTTATATCAATTTATATATATATTAATATGTGGGGAAAATGTAATGTGCAACCCTCAAAAATTGTATGCATCATTAGCATAGTAAGAAGAATCACACATAGGGAAAGTTTGGGGCATCAAGAAAATATGGAGTAAAGGGGGGATAGAAAGAGAAAGGGAAGGGGGAATCATTGATGGTACTAAGATATACTCCAAGAAATAGGAAACAAACTAAATAAAATCATCTTTCTCACACAAAGATACACATGGGAAGGGGAGGGGAAGGAGAGGAAGAGAGTTTTTACTTAAACCTTACTCTCAGCGAAATCAACTCCGAGAGGGAAGAGCATCCAGATCCATTGGGATCTTGAATTCTATCTTATCCAATGGAATAAGGGAAAAGGGAAAACCAAGGGGGTTAGGAGGGGAGGGAACACAAAAAGGGAGGGAAAAAAAGGGAGAGGGGAGGGGGAAAAAGGAGGGGCTGGAAAGGGAAACACATCAAGGGAGGGGACTAGGGGGACTGATTTAAAGTAAATCACTGGCTTAAAAGGTTATAGCTAAAGAAGGAAGGTCAGAATTAGGGGAGGAGATCAAAATGCCTGGGAGTCCACAAGTGATAATCATAACTTTGAACGTGAATGGGATGAACTCACCCACAAAACATAGACGAATAGCAGAACGGATTAGAATCTAAAACCCTACCATATGTTGTCTTCAAGAAACACACATGAAGCTGGTAGACACTCACAAGGTCAGAATCAAAGGATGGAGTAAGACCTTCTGGGCCTCAACTGACAGAAAGAAGGCAGGAGTTGCAATCATGATATCTGACAAAGGCAAAGCAAAAATAGACCTCATTAAAAGGGATAGGGAAGGTAAATACATCTTGATAAAAGGGAGTATAGACAATGAGGAAATATCACTAATCAACATGTATGCACCAAATGGTATACCACCCAAATTTCTAATGGAGAAACTAGGATAATTGAAGGAGGAAATAGACAGTAAAACAATATTAGTGGGAGACCTGAACCAACCACTATCAAATTTAGATAAATCAAATCAAAAATAAATAAGAAAGAGGTAAAAGATGTGAATGAAATCTTAGAAAAATTAGAGTTACTAGACATATGGAGAAAAATAAATAGGGACAAAAAGGAATACACTTTCTTTTCAGCAACACATTGCATATTCACAAAGATTGATCACACACTAGGTCATAAAAACATGGCATACAAATGCAGAAAAGCAGAAAGAATAAATTCAGCCTTTTCAGATCATAAGGCAATAAAAATAATGATCAGTAAAGGTACATGGAGAACCAAATCAAAAATTAATTGGAAATTAAATAATATGATACTCCAAAATCAGTTAGTTAGAGAACAAATCATAGAAACAATTAATAATTTCATCGAGGAAAATGACAATGATGAGACATCCTTTCAAACCTTATGGGATGCAGCCAAAGCAGTAATCAGAGAAAAATTCATATTCAAAGTCACCTTAGACAAAATAAAATACCTAGGAATCTATCTCCTGAGACAAACACAGGAACTATATGAACACAACTCTCCACAGAACTAAAACTAGACTTGAGCAATTGGAAAAATATTAAGTGCTCATGGGTAGGATGAGCCAATATAATAAAAATGAACATCCTACCCAAACTTATTAATCTATTTAATTCCATACCCATTGAACTTCCAAAAAATTATTTACTGATTTAGAAAAAAAAAACATAACAAAGTTCATTTGGAAGAACAAAGGATTAAGGATATCCAGGGAAATAATGAAAAAAAAAATACAAAGGAAGAGGGCCTTGCAGTCCCAGATCTCAAACTATATTACAAAGCAGCAGTCATCAAAACAATTTGGTACTGGCTAAGAGACAAAAAGGAGGATCAGTGAAAAAGACTTGGGGTGAGTGACCTCAGCAAGACAGTATATGATAAACCCAAAGATCCCAGCTTTTGGGACAAAAATCCACTATTCAATAAAAACTGCTGGGAAAATTGGAAGACAGTGTGGGAGAGATTAGGAATTGATCAACACCTCACACCCTACACTAAGATAAATTCAAAATGGGTGAATGACTTGAACATAAAGAAGGAAACTATAAGTAAATTAGGTAAACACAGAATAGTTTACATGTCAGACCTTTGGGAAGGGAAAGACTTTAAAACCAAGCAAGACTTAGAAAGAGTCACAAAATGTAAAATAAATAATTTTGACTACATCAAATTAAAAAGCTTTTGTACAAACAAAACCAATGTAACTAAAATCAGAAGGGAAGCAACAAATTGGGAAACAATCTTCATAAAAACCCCTGACAAAGGTCTAATTATTCAAATTTACAAAGAGCTAAATCAATTGTACAAAAAATCAAGTCATTCTCCAATTGAGAAATGGGCAAGGGACATGAATAGGCAGTTTTCAGATAAAGAAATCAAAACTATTAATAAGCACATGAAAAAGTGTTCTAAATCTCTTATAATCAGAGAGATGCAAATCAAAACAACTCTGAGGTATCACCTCACACCTAGCAGATTGGCTAACATGACAGCAAAGAAAGTAATGAATGCTGGAGGGGATGTGGCAAAGTAGGAACATTAATTCATTGCTGGTGGAGCTGTGAATTGATCCAACCATTCTGTAGAGCAATTTGGAACTATGCCCAAAGGGCAACAAAAGACTGTCTGCCCTTTGATCCAGCCATAGCACTGCTGGGTTTATACCCCAAAGAGATAATAAGGAAAAAGACTTGTACAAGAATATTCATAGCTGCACTTTTTGTGGTGGCCAAAAATTGGAAAACGAGGGGATGCCCATCAATTGGGGAATGGCTGAACAAATTGTGGTATATGTTGGTGATGGAATACTATTGTGCTAAAAGGAATAATAAAGTGGAGGAATTCCATGGAGATTGGAACAACCTCCAGAAAGTGATGTAGAGTGAGAGGAGCAGAACCAGGAAAACATTGTACACAGAGACTGATACATTGTGGTACAATTGAAGGTGATGGACTTCTCCATTAGTGTCAGTGCAATGTCCCTGAAAAATCTGCAGGGATCTAAGAGAAAAAACTTTATCCATAAGCAGAGGACAAACTGTGTGAGTAAAAACACTGAGGAAAAGCAATTGCTTGACTACAGGGGTTGAGGGGACATGTCTGAGGAGAGACTCTAAATGAACACTCTAATGCAAATACCAACAACGTGGAAATGGGTTCGAATCAAGAACACATGTGATACCCAGTGGAATCGCGCATGGGCTACTGGAGGGGTCGGGGTGTGGGGTGGGGAGAAAAGAAAATGATCTTGGTCTCCAATGAATAATATTTGGAAATGACCAAATAAAATAATGTTAAAAAAATAAAAAAGAAAGCAATCATCTTTATTTGTGCAGATCAGACCAATCAACAAGCATTTGTCAGACCCCAGGAATTAGAGGTACCAACACCATTCTCAAGATCTTTGAGTCAGCTCCTACTTAGCTATACTTTGTTACCAGTCTTCCACCTTATCTTGACCAGGCTCTTGTATCACTTCCCAGCCACCTCCATATTATCCTACCAGGAAATCCTTCCCTTTCTACTTCCCCTTTACATGTTATTCTCCTGAATTAGAAGGTATGTTTTTTCATGGCAGTAACCATCTTGCTTATTTGTTTTGTATTTCCAGCACTAACTACAATATCTGACAGCTAGGACGTGCTTAACAAATGCTCTCCCTACCTCTCTATTGCAAAGAGCTCATATTGTAGTAGACAGATTTGAGTGGATGGAAAGAGGTTACAGGGGAAAAGGAAGATTTAAGAACCAGATGTAGCCTTAAAGCAGAATATCAAAGTGCCATTTATTGATAGAGCAGTGGTTCTCAAAGGGTATGATATGGCAAATCCCAGAGTTATGCCAAGAATCTCATGGATCTTTACATGCATTCACATTTGCATATATCAATCTCCCAGCTTTCTTATGATGTTACTAACTTTCAGTATACCACAAATCCTAATGGAAGAATTTATTAAGCATCTATTATGTGCCATACATTATACTAAATGCCTTACAAAAGTTCTTTTTTTGATTATTAGAACAATTCTGGAAGATAGGTGCTATTATTATCCTTATTTTACAGTTGAGAAAACTGAGGATAAACAGAAGTTAAAAGACTGGAATGAAATCATATGGTAGTAAATGTCTGAGGCCAGATTTGAATTCAGGACTTACTGACTTCAGGCCCATCATTATATACAGAATTGAAAATAATCTACTGAACCACATGGTTGATGCATTAATTAATTAAGATTTCTCAATTACTTAATATTAGAGTTATTATTACAGTGTTATTCAAGAAAAACTGAACTTATGTGACCTCAAAGACCAACTGGTCCACCTTGTTGTAGCTTCACTCCTCACATCAATATCTTTTTTTTCCCATTCCCACAGCTATTGCCCTAGTCTAGATTCATATATCAGTTCATGGCTGGCTGTACCATTGCAAGAGTTTCCTCATTGATCTCCCTATTACTAACAAGAGCTGTCTATTCAGGTGAATTCTCTTAAAGCAACATTTCTATACCCCTTTGCTCCAGGGCTTTCTTTTGCTCTCTTTTGCTTTTCTCCTTCCTTAAGACTTAGAGCTTTCCCCCGTATTAATTAGAAAATCTTGAACCCCAGGACTACATTCCCCAAAATTCCTTTGATATCTCCCAGCATTCCTTTCCTTGTGTCCTCACATTTGTGTTGTTATATTATGGTTTATAAGTTTCTGGGACTCCTCCCTCTCACTCCTCTTCTCTTGTGACCAAGGCTGAGTTTACTCTAGCCTTTATTAATAAATCTTATAAAATATATTTGTTACTGTATGTTAATTTTAACTTTCATACTCCACAAAGCCTTCCCTGACCATTTTAGCCACAGTGACCTCTCCCTTCTTTGGCTTCCTTATTGCACTTATTTTTTGCACTATTTAGCTGGCTTCTCTTGTTAGTTACTTTTGTGTGTTGTTCTGTGTTAGTGTACTTTGTGTGTGGAGAGACTGGTCTCCCCAAATGGAGCTGAAATCTCTTTGAGGGCGCTTACTGTGCTTTAATTGATGAGGATGCTAGAAGTCACCTAGTTCAACTCCAGTCTAAGTCATGAATCTCTTATCTTAGATATGCCTTGTATTCTTTGGGGCAGGTAGATGGCCCAGAAGTTGAGTGCTGGGCTTGAAGTCCGGAAGACCTGACTCTTATTAAGTCTCTTAATGCTTTTTACCTTAATTTCCTCATCCGTAAAATAAGCCAGAGAAGGAAATGGCAAACCACTTTTGCATTTTTGTCAAAGAAACCCCAAATTAAGTTAAAAAGAGTCAGACATGACTGAAATGACTGAACAACAATCTGAAAAAAAAAATTGAGTTCTATGTATTAGAAAATATTCAATAAATTCTTGCTGACTAACTAATTCATTCCTTTTTTCTGGTACTCTTTTTTTTTTCTTGAGCTATGTTTTGGTTCCAAGGCAGAAGGACAGGAAGGACTAGGCACTGGGGGAGAAGTGACTTGCCCAGAGTCACATAGTTAGAAAGTATCTGAGGACAGATTTAAAGCCAGGATATCCCATCTCCAAGCCTAACTCTATCCACTGAGGCACCTAGCTGTCCCCTATTTCCAGTAGTCTTAAAAATGTTATTTAATTCAATATTTCAATGATTCATGAAATTATCCATGGTGAGCACATGGAAGCAAAGTACAATTCTCTCACTCCTTATGAGAATATTCATTAAACTAGAGCCAACATTTCCATTGTTTCATGACTAAGCCTCTGGAGATGAGCCTCTCTCCAATGAGCTAAGGAGGCTCTTTGTGGGAAAGGCATTCAGTCTCTCAGTAAGTCTGTGCTCCAAATCTTTCTAGTTTATTTCAGAGGATCCCAGATCTGGAAGGCATCACAGAGGCCATCAAAGCCTTTGCCCTCATTTTACAGAGGAGGAAACTGAGGCCCAACAGGGCTGAGTGATTTGCCAAACATGATATAGACAGTAAGCAGCAGAGACAGTTTTTGAACCCAGTTTCCCTGCCTCCAGAGTCATGCCCTTTCCACTGGACCATCATCACTAATTTTATGGTAGGAATTTGCACCCCACTGGCATGACTATTGACAACCTGGGGTCATTTCCACAGTAAATTATCAGAGAAGGACTTAAAGTCCTTAATGAAGAGAGAAAAAAAGAAAAATCGACACAGTTATTAAGCATTTACTGTGTGTAATGAGCTGTGCTAAATGGAGAGAATGCAAATACAAACAGAAAGATATTCCCTATTCTCAAGGAATTTCTATTCTAATAAGGGAAGACAATATAGAAAAGGAAGCTAAAAGATTGTGGGATGGGGTGGGGTGGGGGGGCGATATACTTGTACCTAGCAGCAGAGTGGAAGGAGTCCAGAGTATCATGAACAGAGCCCAGAGAGGAAGCTTTCCTTAAAATAGAAGTTCTGGGAGGAACCAATCAAAGAAAGGAAGAGCTAGCAGAGGCCGGGGTGTCATGAACTTTCAGGGTGAAGGGGATACCCTCAACCATGTTTCTTTAAAAAAACAACACTATTAAACTGATGATAGTTACCTGGAGATTCCACCTTGACCTACTCCTTTATGTGAACCCATCACTTGGGTCTATCTTAAATCTGTTCTCTTAGCTTGTGAACATTCTTTGTTTTCTTTGTTTCTCTCTTTTTTTCTCACGTTTTTTTTTCTTTCAAAATAGTTCTCACGATTAAAAAAAAATATCTGGGCACCTGAGATATTCACAGTCTACAGTGCTGTTATGGGATCCGTTCCAAATGCGATACATTGGGAATTTGGGAAAGCCTTCCAAAATCACAAGCTGTTACTATTACCCAGAAATGATTCCCAGTTGCTTTAGAGAGTATGGGATTTTCCCACCTTGCCCAAACTGTTATTCAGATGGTTAACTTCAGCAGGCCCTGTGCATTAGGAGGCCAGTCCTGTGATCTTTAGAATGTGAGCTCCCAGCATGGAACATGGCAGCCGTCCAGGATCATGGGATATGTCTGGAGGAAATCACGTGAAAGAGCAGAAATTACTGGCAGAAAAATCACATTATTTACATTGCTATTATAGTATGGTTTTCTTGCCTAATAGGTCCACTATCCATTTTATATGACAGGTCCTATGCAATGTCCTTTAGAACACAATTCTGGTTGGTTTTCCTAACTGGTTGGCTGATTTCTATATTGCAAAATGTCACATGGCTTCTGACCATTGGAGCGGCAAGAGCCACACTGTCGCCATCAATGGCTTTGCCAAGCTTTAGCACACAAATAAAGCCAGCTATGGCAGCTCACACAGCTCTAGCCTCTATAGAGGAGACTGCTGATCCGTTCTGGCCTGGGAGAGCTGTGCTAAATGGAATTACTGGGCTCACAAGGGGTTTTATTTATTCTGCTGGGCTCCTTCCAGTTTTTGTAAAATCCCATTGTATGGCCTTTTCCCCTAGTTACTGGATTAGCCTACCAGTGGGACATTTCTATTTAAAAAAAAATTACAATTCCTTGACAACAGTGTTAAAACAGCCCTATGGCCAGTCTTGACTGGAAAGTTTTATAAGTATATGCTGGCATGGAGACAGGTAAGAAGGGGGTCAGAGGCTATCCCTGTATACCATGATCTACTATAAAAATTTCTTGTTAAATCCCATTGTTATTGTCACTGTCATCATCATTGTTGCTTTTGGCTGGATGGTATAGTAAATTGTGAGCTGAGACTTCACAGCTGGGAAGACCTGGGTTCAAATCCTTCCTGTTTAATGTATTGTCTGTATGGTCTTGGGTAAGTCATTTAACCTCTTAATGGCTTCAGATATTAAGCCTAAGTTGTCAATAAGTGTCAACATACATATGAAAACATTTGGGTATATATAAAACATGCACCTGTGTATAAATGCATGTGTATATGTACTTATTTATGTGTATAGGTATTCTGCATATATACTTTTCTAAAGCTGGGTGGTGCTATGGGTAGAATATTGAACCTAGAGTCAAAAAGACTCCTTTTCCTGAGTTCAAATCTGGCCTCAGACACTTACCAGTTTTATGATCCTGGGCAAGTCATTTAACCCTGCTTGCCTCAGTTTCCTCATCTGTAAATTATCTGGAGAAGGAAATGGTGCACCATTGCAGTATCTTTGCCATGAAAACCCCAAATAGGCTCACAAAGAGCCTGACACAAATGAACAAAAACAACAAAATGTAAACTCCTTTTGAGTGAGGTTGTACCATTGGTTGAACTTGTACTCCCTCTACCTAGTTGGAGTATCTGGCATATATTAAGTGTTTAATAACACTCATTGACCAATTGAGAAAACCAAATCAAATGCTAGACTTCTCCAAGCCAACCCATGCCACCATATGGGAGTACATGCTACACTCCCATTTATCTCTTAATGGCAGACTCTTTGACCAGTGGCATCTGCTGTTGAAAGGAAGTTGCCCACTTGTGTCCTAACCATTTTTTTTAAACTAAGCATGGTGGACCTAATGAGAGACAAGCACGAATTTTAACGTAAATGAAATATGCTCTGCTTCTGTCTTTCAATTGTTTTTCATGGAAATCAGTACCTTTGGACCAACTTGAGTCTATGTTTTCTATTTGCCCTTCCAGAATTTTTCCACTTTGGGAAACCTTAAGAAGGACTTTGCTATTTACTATTTACCCCCCCCCCAATACCTCCCTTTTCTTTTTGGTTCATCCTGGGGCCTCTAAAAAAAATAAGGTTTTTTGATTTGTGTTTTACATTTTTCTTGAAAAACATAAATTTGGTTCGTGTCTTTCTAAGATTCATTTAGCACTCTGGCTAACTAAGATACTAAGATATTGGATAGAGAGTAATTTTTGCTTGAACTGACAGTATTCTGAATGGACTCATGGCCAAGGCCCTTGAAAGTCAGAAAAATTCTCTTCCTTTTTTCTGGGGAGTATCAAGTGCCCTCTAGAGGGTTCCATCTTCCATCTGGACCTATATAGTACATATCAGTCACTGTTACAGTGAAGGAGTACCGGCCTCAATTGCTTTGGGTTCATGCAGATAGTGTGGGCAGTAAACTTTTTTCTAGGCCCAAATGGAGCTACCAATTTTGAGTCTTATTCTACTTTTTTTTTAAAACAAGACTCCAAATCTCTTTCTTTTCTCTCTCCTTCATTGAGGCTCTTTTGGCTATATCTAATGTGGGTCCTTATAGATGCCATATGGATGTGCAGCCTCTTTCCTATTCTTACAATAGCTCAGTGTCCCTGTGTTTGTCTCCCACTCTGAGTATGTGAGGTGTGTGTGTGTGTGTGTGTGTGTGTGTGTGTGTGTGTGTGTGTCCTATTTGCCTATGGGTCACCTAAAGTGTGAATTTTTGTTGTTGTTAAAACCCTTACCTTCCATCTTAGAATCCATACTGTGTATTGGTAAGGGCTAGGCAATGAAGATTAAATGACTTGCCCAGGGTCACACAGCTAGGAAGTATCTGAGGCCATATTTAAACCCAGGACCTGGGCCTGGCCGTCAATCCACTGAGTCACTCAGCAGCCCCCTATAGTCTGAATTTTAACATTCCTGAGATATCAAATGCATGATCCTCAATAAAATCTGTAAATTTAAGTCAGTGACCAAAAACAGTCATGTCAGCAGAGCAACAAAGACCCTGGAAAAGAAAAAATCCCATTCTGTTCAGAGAATTAATTCTATTTGTTAGAGATTACAGAGGAAGGTTTATCCAAAATTTCTTGGCATATGCTTGGGCATGCCTGATACAGTCTCTCTCCTCTACTCCTCAGTTAACAAATCTTCGGCCCCTGCAAATTACAACAAGGTGCCATCATCCTCTAAATGCATTATATTGCCCTTTGCCAGTGTAATATATGACCTGAAAGAGGTCACACACACACACACACACACACACACACACACACACACTGGGGAACTAGAGAGAGGAGGTTAAAGAGCTAAAGAAATGGAGAGAGAGAAGAGATCAATCTTCCCCTCTCTTCCCTTTTGGGGAAGATAGCACAATTTGTCTTCCAGAGGGACAGACTATGTCCCCTCTGAGATAGGTATTAGGATGTGGAGATTAAGGACTGGAGGAGAAGGTTTTAGAGAAATGACCCACAGCCTCCCTTCTTGATATTAGCTGTTGTTGAGAGTCAGGGTAAATTTCCTGCCTCTGGATCCTCCCAATGCCCCAACTGCCACTTTTCCCCTTTGAGACCTGAGTTCAATCTTCATCCCTAGTCTTGAGCTAGTTCTCCTCTTTGAGGAAAGGTATGGTTCTCCCCAAATCCTCAGTCCCCTTCTTTGGTGTCAGAAAGCTGGCAGACCTGGTCTAAATGGTAACATTTTATTTTGAGGACATACAAGGCAGGGAAAGTGAGACTGTTGGCTGAGGAAAGTGGGAAACAGAAATCCCTATTTAATTGCACCTGACCTTCCCCGTCCCCCAAATCCTGAAGCATTTAGGCTATCAGATTTACCCTCCTTTCAATCAGTTGCTGGTTTGTCCTTCCTCCTAAATTAATCTGGCTATAAGTTGAAGTTCAGGACAATTTGGGGAAAGAGAGATCTTTTCAGTAGAGAGCTTCCTGTAAAGTCCCAGTCTACTTTTGTCTTCAGCTTGAACCAGAGAGATTTAGGAGTTCACTGGAAGGTCCAGAAGAATCCTCTGCTTCAGAGGTCCTCCTCTCAGACTGTCTACTCCAGTAGAGAGCTTACCAGAAGTAAACTGGCAGTTTTGAATTCTCTCAGTTCCTCTATTCCTTCCTGGAATCTTGAGTTTTCCTTGTCCTTCCCCCGCCTGGGCCTTTGCATTGCTGGCTCTGATTTTTTCTCTCCTTTTGTAACTTCTCTCTTACACCAGGAAATAATAGTAAGCTTTACAGGAAGCATCTTTAATCACCCCTTAGGGGATATTTTACATCAGCGTGGATGCTGATTAGAGAAACCAGGCATTCCTATTGTGGCTAATTGCTTCTTATGAACATCCAGTCATCCTTTTCTTTTGGAGGAAGCAAAAAGTACTCAGCCACAATGAACTTGAACCCCAGTTATGGACTTGTAGATATGGTCTAAGGCGAATGAGGCTATCTTTGACCAAGAAGGGGCAAGGATCCATTAGGTAGCCTCTGTCCTTTTGGAACCTCCAAAATCAAAGTAGTGGACCAAAAAGGGGTACCCATAGGCAGGAATCTCTCTCAAAACTGGGCAGTCTTGTCATCCCTCCCCATCCCAAAGGAAGATGGTTTTCTCACAACAAAGCAGGGACATAGGATATAGCCCTAGAGCCAGACTTCAAAAAAAGAAAGAGCTAGTAACTGTAGGAGGCAGTGTTAGAAAGGGTATATTTGGAAACTTGAGGGATAGCCCAAGTCAGGGCACAGAGAAAAAAAATGGAAAGCTGTGTGTAGACAGCAGCAAATAAGCTGATGTGGCTGAAGCATAAAGTCCAAGATATGGAGAATATATTAGAAAGTAGAAACACTAAAGCAGTTATGTGCTACATGTAGCCAGCTCCTAAGCTAGTTATTAATTGTTCAGAGTGAGTAACACCTCAGAAATCAGCCTTCCCTACAAATCAGAGCTTAGTTGATGGTTTTATTGATTTGGGGACTTAAGAAAATGTTAATAATGCAAATAAAACTCAGAGGAGTGGGTACATATATATTTTCCCCCCAGGAAAGACCTTGTTAAACATTTATCAGCAAACCCCTCCATTCCTCTATAATCATTATCTCAGCTCAACGGGAATGCAATAGAAGGCTCAGGAAATAAAGTCATCATCAGACTAGAGACCTGACCACTGGAGGCTGAGAATCATAACAATAATCATTAGTATGATTAAATGTGTAATTATAATCATCTGATACACAATTATATATAATAATTATGTGGCAGATAATAATTATATAAAACATAAGTATTGTGATTGTTACATAGTTGTAAAAATCATTATTATAACTGGCATTTATATAGCTCTTTATAGTTTGCAAAAGGCTTTACATGCACTGTCTACTTTGATCCTCAGAACACCCCTGGATTAGATTCAAGGAAACCAATTAGGAGGCAATTGCAACAGTCCCAGTAACTGGTGATGAGGGCTTCCCTGGTGGCTGTATGAGTGGAGAGAAGAGATTGGGATAAGAGATACTGTGAATATGATCATGTGATCATAGAACTAGAGAAGAGCTCAGAGGTTATAATCTTTGTCATTCAGTTATTTTTTGTTGTTGTTATGTCCAACTCTTTGTGACCATAGTTGGGATTTTCTTGACAAAGATCCTGGAGTGGTTTGTCATTTCCTTCTCTAACTCATTTTACAGATGAGGAAACTGGGGTAAATGGGGTTAAGTGACTTGCCCAGGGTCACACAGTAAGTGTCTAAGGTTTGAATTTAAATTCAGCTCATCCTGACTTGAGGGTCTATACTCTACCACACCATCTAGCTGCCCCTCAATGGTTACATAGTTATAAAATGCTGTTTTATATATGCACATATATAAAAGAGCATTTTATAAATGAGAAATCAAGAGCCAGAGATATTGACTAGCTCAAGATCAGAAAGATAGTAAAATAGAAGAACTGGGATTTGAACTGAGATCCCTAATTCAAATCCAACACTCTTTCTGCTATACCTCACTACCTCCAACTATAAATTACATCACAGAGTCATTGTGAAGAAAATACTTTGTAAAACCTTAAAACATTCCTTGGTATTATTATTTTTTATATTGCTTTTAATATCACACTTAGGTCAACAGCTTCATTTGGGGGGAGTTAAGTCAACCAACATTGATGGCAGGGATTGCCTCTACCAATTCAGAAACTGTTCTTTAAATTATAATTTTATAAAGGACCCTGAGGGATTAAGTGATTTTTGCAAGGTTACTCATTGAGTCAAAGTTGAACCCAGATCTCTAATTCTTTTTTTTACTATATTTAATCATTTAATTAATTAATATACAATATTTTTCCATAGTTACATGAATCATGTTTTTTCCCCTCCAACCCCCTTCCTCCTCCCATAGCCTATGAGCAATTCCACTGGGTTTTACATGTATCATCAATTTAGACCTATTTCCATATTATTATTGTTTGCACTAGGGTGATTGTCTAAAGTCTATATCCCCAATCATATCCCCAACAAACCATGTGACCAAGCAAACGTTTTTCTTCTGTGTTTCTACTCCCACAATTCTTTCTCTGAATGTGGATAGCATTCTTTCTTATAAGTCCCTCAGAATTGTCCTGGATCATTGCATTACTGCTAGTAGAGAAGTCCATTACATTCAACCATACCACAGGGTATCAGTCTCTGTGTATAATATTTTCCTGGTTCTGCTCCTTTCACTCTGCATCAACTCCTTGAGGTCATTCCAGTTCACATGGAATTCCTCCAGTTCATTATTCCTTTTGGCACAATAGTATTCCATCGCCAACAGATGCCAAAAGTTGTTCAGCCATTCCCCAATCAAAGGGCATCTCCTCATTTTCCAAATTTACTACCACAAAGAGTGCAGCTATAAATATTTTTGTACAAGTCTTTGTCCTTATTAATTCTTTGGGGTACAAACCCAGCAGTGCTATGCCTGGATCAAAGGGCAGATAGTCTTTTAGCACCCTTTGGGCATAGTTCCAAATTGCCCTCCAGAATGGTTGGATCAATTCACAACTCCACCATACTGAAAATGTGGAATGAGAGTCTATAAAAATATTTTACCATCAGCTAGGAGACATGCTTGCTTCAATTTCAACAACTCTGCTCCTTGAGCACTAAGGTTACTACGTAATGAGCCATACCACAGTGTCTCAAACTCTCTGACCACTACAGTACCAGTACATCAAATTCCATCACACAAATATGAAGAATTGTCTGTAAATAATACCAAGTCTGGATTTTCAATAGGAGTGTCTTTCAAATCCATCCTAGGCCACACACTCATGTTCATCTTTCTTTGGCAAATCAGGAAAAAGTGTAGCTGGATTTAATACACTATACCTTCTCAAATGGATGTACTTACTATCCAAGAGAATAATTTCATACTTAGAAATTTTTTCCTTAATTTTTATTATTGCTTTTCTTTTATTTTTGATCAGAGAATTACAAAGTATGAAATAACCTTATTAAATAGTGAAAACATTACCTTGAAATATTGTACTACTCTTAACCCTGCCACCTTGCTTCCAGATTTACCAACTTCAGGAGAACCATTACACAATTGTGAAACATTAGTGTCCATGGCAGAAAAACCTCGAGATAATCTATTGGACACTCCATTAGACAATGCAGATCTGATCTTATTTACCGATGGTTCCTCTTTTATGAGGGATGGCATATGTTACACTGGAGCTGCCATAGTCTTGGAATTTGCCACTGAATGGTCAGCTTCACTACCTTCTAACATTAGTGCTCAAGTAGCAGAAATCATAGCTCTGAAGCATCCTTGTATAATTGCCAAAGATAAAAAGGCAACAATTTATACAGATTCTAGATATGCTTTTGGCATTTGTCACTCAGTCGGAATGCTATGACTCCAAAGAGGATTTTTAATCTCAGCTGGAAAATCTATAGCTAATGCAGAAATTTTTAATGAAGTTCTTTCTGCTCTACAGCTGCCTGAAGCCCTAGCTGTTCTGCCCATACAGGTGGCACTTACCCTGTCTCTAGAGGAAATGATCGAGCAGATGTCGCTACAAAGCTTGCAGCCATAGAAGGATCTGAATTAATTTTAACATTAACAACCACTGATGATTTAAATTTATCACTTTCATATAATGAAAAGGAAGTGGAAAAGTGGAAACAAAAATTTAAAGCAAAACAGATTAATGGAGTATGGGTGTCATCTGAAGGAAAACCCCTGCTCCCTAGAAGTTTCTATAACCAAATTTGCCAATCTATTCATAAAAATGGTCATTTGGGCACCCAGGGCATCGTGGACTCTGTGAAGAGAGTATGGATAGCCCCTGGTATAACTACTATAGCCTCTAAAGTATGTTCAGCCTGTTCTACCTGCCAGGCATATAACCAACATGCATTTCATGGAAAAGCCTTTGGTGGACATCCTCTGGCTTATACACCTTTTGAACATCTACAGATAGATTTCATAACAATGCCAAAGGCTGGACGTTATAAATTTTGTCTAGTAATTGTAGATCAACTAACCAGATGGCCGGAAACATTTCCTATGGCCCGAGCCACAGTGGATTTTGTTGCAAAGATACTTTTAAAAGAAATTATTCCTCGTTTTGGACTACCAGCACATATTGATTCAGATAGAGGAAGTCATTTTACTGATTCTGTTCTAAATCAGATATATTCTTTCTTGGGAATAACTCCCAAATTTCATGTTCCATATCATCCCCAGAGCTCAGGCCAAGTAGAGAGGATGAACAAAGAACTATGATTGGAAAATTATGCACTGAGACACATTTAAAATGGCCTGAAATTCTCCCTCTGGCCCTATTTTATCTCAGAAGCAGGCCTAGAGGAGACCTACATATCTCACCATTTGAGATGCTTTTTGGACATCCGCCTATACAGTCTAAACCTTTTTTTCCCCTGAATATACCTCACTATTAGGGGGAGATGCTACTATTGCTTCCTATATACAGGAATTACAGCACAAACTATGTGAACTTCATGTATCCGGAGCTGCAGTACAAGCCGGACCACTAGATTTTTCTCTTAATGACCTGAACCCAGGAGACAAAGTTTATATTAAGAATTTCAAGCGAACTGGAGCAACTCAACCTTCGTGGGAAGGACCATTCTAAATATTGTTAACCACTCTAACATCTTTAAAGATTGGAGAAAAAGACCCTTGGATTCATTGCTCACATGTGAAGAAAGCATCTTCTGTTGAGACTGATTGACTATATCCTATCATATGAATTATAGATTATAATCCATTGACAAGTGGATACTTTTTTTTAAAAGACACATTGAATTACTGTTTTTTTCCTTATTTTTCCTTATTGCTTTTTTATCAGAATATTTGATTTTTCTCATTTCTTGTACAAAAGGTACACATAATTAATATTTTTTCTGCAGTAAAACAAGTTAAATATATATATATGTACATATATATATATATATTCTTGCTATACTGTCAATGCATACCCAAAAGCTTTAAACAATGAGAACCTGCCATTTTTTGATAAAATATTATAAGACTATGATTAATGTTAATGTATGATTCCAGAAAAAGGGATAAAAAACAAGGAGCACAGACTTAACCTGAAAAGTACCAAAAAGAGCACACAGGAAATACTAATGTGAGACTCGAGGTTGCGACTCTTGACATATGTTAAGTCGTAGGACTTCCTTGTATCTACACTCTTTGCAAAGTACTCATACAAGTACAAAATTTGACTATCATGCTGGCTCCCTATATCTCTGAGAATGACAAAAAGGTCAGACGAGGGAATAACACTTCCCTATCAAAATAGAATTCTAGTTTTTTTTTTGTTCTTATATTATGGCAACTTCCTGTAGTCTTGGCTGAAAATGGGTAAGTGAAATATTACTGTATTCTGTCCTACAGACTTGTGGGAAAGAAATTACTTTAAATTGGACCTATACAAGGGCATATTTTGAATTTTTTTCCTTTGTGATTTTGATTGTTTTTCTCTTCTTTTGATAATTGACTCATACACTCCCATAATTCAACATTGCATTCCGAGCTGAACTGGATGTTTTTTAACACCTACTTCAGGGGGGATTGTATTTTAATTTAAAATCCAAGAATTTTGATTTTTGTTTGAGATTGTATTTTTACATAAAATCCAAGATTTTTTATTTTTGTTAGAGAAAAGATCTTCAAGGAAGAAGCTTGATAACTCCTAAATCCAGAGAATGAATTGTTGCAGAAAGATGCCGGAAAACCTATACTTCATCGAGAAGATCAAGAATGAACTTTGGATATGGTTGATTGAACTGAACTTTGATTGAACATTTATTGTAAATGTATACATTTATGCCAAAAGAGACTGCCCCTAATTTGGCTTTCTGTCAATGCGCCTAGCAAAACATTGGTTTTGCTTTCTTTCTTTTCTCTTTCCTCCCTCACTACTCTAATTTCTCTTAGAAAATTGAATATTGTGTATATCTATAGTTAGAAGTGCATTTAGGACTACAAGATGATTATGTTAAATGATCAATGGGGAGACTAGTCTCCCAATGATCATTCGGGGGGGGGTGTGAACCTTAAAAATTCCCAGACCCTACTTCATAAGATTGGATTAAGACTATTTCCCATTTGGGCAGTGAACTCTACTTAGATCAGGAATGTGAGAACTCTACTTCACCTACTTAAGTCTGCTTTAGGGGAAGATAAAGTTGTAAACTCTTTTCTGAACAATGAAAAGTACTTAAACCCATACTTATAATAAGGCAAAAAGTTCTTAAGATAAGTACCTATAATGGTCAAGCAACTTGTGAATTTACAAGGAACAAAGAGCTGAGAAACTTACTGAGTTTTCCTGGTGTGAATTACTCAAAAATTTACACCTTCTTAGGTGTGGACTAAGAATGGTCTGTCCTTTGAAAAAAGTCCACTGTGATTGGTAGATGGAAGAACTTAGGGGAGGTGACATAGGATAAAATTCCCTATATAAGGAGATGAGAAATCTGAGGAAAAAAAACAGTTTATGGCTCCCACTCTTTTAACTTCTACAGTTAATCTGAATAAACTTGAGTAAACAATTTCCTCATTATTGTTTCTATTTGATGTGAACAATACACAGTCAATGGACATCCCAAAACGAAATCCTCTGACTTCTGGACTAACATTGCAACAGCTGCTACACCCCTCAGACAAGGAACTGTACCTGCAGCTATTGGATCAAGTTGACAACTATAATATCCAATTGGATGATACTTTGTCCTAAAGTCTGTGTTGGTACTCTAGAAGCAATACCTTTAGTTTCATTGACAAATAGTTGGAATGGTTTTGTATAGTCTGGGAATTCCCAAAGCTGGAGCAGATAAAATGGCTTCTTTAAGCTTCTTTAAGGTTTGCAGATGTTCAGACTTTGGTTTCAGAGGTTCTGGTTCTGTATTCCTGGTTAGACATTTTGTTAATTCACTATATCCAGGTATCCATTGTATACAGAAACCAAGCTGTTCCAAGAACAGCTCTGAGTTGCTTTTTGGTCATAGGAGCACTCAATTTCTGGATATATGCTATTTCTGTGTGATACTTTTTGAACCCTCTGATAACAGAAAACCAAGATATTGCACTTGAGGCAAAAAAACCATTGTAATTTTGCCTTAGAGATTTTATGCTCATGCTTATATAATTCTAACAAAAGAATCTTGCTGTCTCTCAGACACACCATAGCATTTGGGGATGCAAGAAGAATATCATCCACAAAATGTACCAATTTACTTTCTTTGAATGTTAGGGTTTTCAGATCTCTATTTAGAATTTGTGAAAATTGGCTCGGCAAATTGGTAAATCCCTGTGGTGAATGAGTCCGCATCCCCTTGGTTTTTTCCCAGGAAAAAGCAAAGATTTTTTGAGAATCCTCATGAGTTAGAATTGAGAAAAAAGCTGAGCATAAATCCACCACAGTGAAATATCTTGCCTGACTTGGAATGGAAGAAATTATAGCAGCTGGATTTGGTACAACAGGATGAGTCTTGATTGCATAATCATTGACTGCTCTTAAATCCTATATAATACTGATATAACTTTGGCTTTTTAATTGGAAGGATAGTAGTATTATATTCTGAGAAGCAAGGTATTATGATCCCTTGTTGGATTAGGGATTCAGTGATTGCTCTTATACCCTCAATTGCTTCTTTAGTCAAGGAATATTGAGGTACACAAGGAACTGGTCCTTCCTTAGTCCTCACCCTTTTTGGAGTAGCTTATTTCAATAGACCTACATCTGTGGAAGACTTTGACCAAAGATCTTCAGGGATATCCTCAGGTATTGGATAGAGTGAATCTAAGTCTCCCTCTGTACTGATTGAATCTAAGAACAGTAATGGAAAACCTTTCAGAAATTCTTCTGGTAGATGGAATGATTTATCACCAGTATCAGTACATTGGATCATTGCCCTTAATTTACATAACATATCTCTATCTAAAAGATTCATTGGACAGTCTGCCATACACAGAAATGCATGCTCCACAGATAATGTACCTAAACTAATCATTTTTGGTTATAATTTTGTGACTCTCTATGGTTTACCAGTAGTACCTATTACTTCCATTATACCAACAGCTCTTTAATGCTTAGGGAAACTTTGCAAAACTGATTTACTTGCTCTAGTATCAACCAGAAGGTCACAAATCTGGTCTCCAATAGTTAAAGATACATATGGTTCTGTACTATTTGGTGGTTGAAATGTTTCCAACACTGGTGGAAGCACAGTAACATCAGTACAAAGCTCAGTCATTTCCTGTCCATCCAAATTTACATCTGCTTGAATTATATGATATTCCGAGAATTTCACATCTTTAACACCATCATCAGCTTTTTCACTATTTTCATTGGTCTTTATAATCTCTACCTTGGTGTTGTAAGTTTTAAAATTAATATTCAAAAACTATTATATTTTAAAAGTTTTATTAATAATAACTAGGGCAAAAGAACTGCCTGATTTCAGCCTGGTCACAGGTCCAAAAAGAGAGAGGGGAGGAGGTGTTAAAGCCACTTAAATACAATCATGCAAAATGCGGGGACACAAGAAAAGGGAATTTTGGGAAATCCTAAGGGACTTCTGGGGGATAAAGTCCAAAGGCTCAAAATCTCCATTTATACATACCCCCATGATCCTATTGGGAAACCAATTTCCCCCAAAGGATCATGGAAACATAATCAACTTAAAAATCGCAAGAATTTGTGGATAAAAGGAAAAGAGAACAAAACAAATGATTACTAGGTTGACAAAAAGACAATTTGGGGGCAGTCCCCTTTGACATAAGAGTATACATTCAAAACAAAGGCATTTCAACACCCTAAAGTTCAATTCACATCCCAAAGTCCACTCTGGATCTTCTGGTGCAACATGTGGTCTCTGCAGTCATCTATCTTCAGGGTCCATTCTCGATTCTGGGAGGTAGCAAGTTTCTTATCCTAAAATTGCTCAAATTTAAATAAAAGTTCACAACAATAAGTTTTCCTCCCTGAGGTGAATAATAACAAACACAGGGATCACTCAGGGATGCATGACTGAGTTATGAGGTATATGAATCAATTTGCAAAAGAAAATCAAAAACATGAAAAAATCCAAATAAAAGTGAAAAAATAACTTGTCAATGAAATACAAAATGTAAAAGTCTTTTGTCTTAAAAAATCTAAGTAAAGGAAAAACAAATATATAATAATTGAATCAGGGCCCAATTAAAATGATTTAAGCAAGTATGCCTTTACCCAATTAGTAGCCAGGACATTAGAAAGTTTGCCACACCATGAAAGACAGAAAAGGAACTATCTTATAGGAGCCAGGTAGGAGTCAAATTTGAGATACTTGGTAGAATGTGGACAAGGAAGACCTGCCTTTAACACATGTTAAACAGCTGCGAACTCAAACCCCAAATAAGTTCAAGTACTCTTGTCTTGGCTCAAAATTGCATCAATCCCACTGAGATCTGGTCTCTTTGACCTTGTGCTCCATAGGCAATATGCAGGTGTTCTGTGCTTCTTTAGCACTGGACAGTGGCTCTTTTGTATATTCCCTTCTTCTGGAATCAGAATCATGAATCAAAGTCCCATACTTCTTTTAAATAATCAAGGGCATCATTTTTATAGTCTAAAACTTTTGGGTATGCATTAATATTAAAACAAATGTATTTAAAACTTATATTACTGCAAAATAAAAAAAAAATAAAGAAAAATCTTCTCGATACTAATGACATGTGCTTCAAATACAAAAAGGAGAGAAAAAATAAAACTCAGATACTATATTGCACATGCAAGCCAAAACAATAATAAAAAGTTTTAAAAATCAAAAATATATAGCTTAAAATCATTGACACACTGAGTCAGCTGTGTGTGAGTACAAATGATTTTCAGAATAAAACAGCAATACAGTAGATAATGCACATTTAAAGAAGTACCAAAGTCCTCAAAATTCACAATAGCCCAGTAAATCATAATAACAAACAAACCCACTATCATATTTCATATAAGTTGCTGTCTGACATAAAAAACTCTATGAACTGATGGATATCACAATTTGTCACAACTTTTACAGATGTAGCAATTCTTTCAATCTTGGTAAATATAATTTTAAACAGAGTAAAACATTTGGGTCTAGAACATCATCAAGAAATGTAGATTGCATTTTGCAGGAGCTCTTTTTTCAGCTTTCTGATTCATAGAAACACCTTGGTATTAACATTTTTTGTACTTTTAATACAACATTCTTTAAATATATATATATATATTTTTTAAAAAATCATGCATTCAGAAACTACTAGTTACTAAAATAATTTCTGAGACACCTTAGAATTACCATTTAAATTCTTAGCTAATCAAAATCTCCAAAGGTTGCACACAATTCAATTAGTTTTGTTGAAACCCATCTATTATCATCTATGTGCCAACAAAGGCAACATGTGATCTTCAATGTATCTAGTGACAAGGGTTTTAGGCAAATGTTCATGGGCTTATACAATGATGTTTTGTTCTTCAGCAGAGGTAAAGATTGTTGACTGGGAAAAAACACAGAACTATTAAATAGTCAAAATCACTCTTTAATCAAGGGAAAGGGGTTCAAAGCAATGGTAGGCCTCAACACAGAGCTGTGCACCACATAACTGCACAGAGTCCAGGGATTGAACTCTGGACACTCTGGACACTGACCCCTGGGAGTGGCACCATGCTAGATGACAACTCCAAGGAACAAAAGAATTTGGGGAACCTATATACCATTTGGGGGAAGTCCAGGGGCAGGGAAAGATGATTGGCATTGCTATAGCTACAAAGGAAATAGGAGTGTTCAAACTACATTGATAGGATACATTCAAGCTTGGGAAAGGAATCATAGCTAGAGTCTAGGGTATAAGAGATGGGGCTTCTTACAATGGATACTAAAGGATGGTTCCTGCCCAAGTGTGGATCTTCTTGGAAAAGGGTCTCTGATACAAAAGAGGAGACTACCTAAAACAAAGAGGGTACTTAGCATATGCTTAGTCCTACCCAACTAGGATTGTTATTCACCTGAGGGTCCCCCACTCAGTCTGAAACTGTTAGCCTGGGATTCCCTTCAGGGTGGATTCCCATGGGAACAGGGAACAAGTACAAACTTTGGCGTTTCCAACCTACAAGCTAGTCCTGAAACCTGGGATTCACTAGATCTCATTAGGCCACAAGTTTGGGGGTTCTAGATTCCATGTTGACAAGATACAAATTAAAGATCAATATAGGCAAAAATAGTAACTTATTCAGTATTACAGAAAGGCATTGACTAGATTAATACAGATAAACTTAAAAAATTTTAAACCTTAAAGCAATCAGTAAATGCAATAATATAAATCAATTAGAAGGTGCAGGCAGGCAGTGCAGTCAAAATCCTTTTCACCAATCCCAATTGACTTGTTCTACATTATAGGAGGAGAATAAACTCAAAATGGTTAGCAATAAGCTTCCAGATCTCTTTTAAAGTTTCCTTCCCCTTCCCCCATATTTATTATCCATTTAGATTTAATTTGTCAGAGGTCTGAATTTCCTTGTAAAAGCACAGGGCAGAATCTCTACTCCACAAGTTGAGAACATTTAAGACTTTTAGAACTTTGTCAAAATATTTCAGGTTGGTTTGTAGTTTAAGCAGGATACCTTGTGGCATATTCTTGAGGAGAGGGAAATAGAGTGGGAAATCTCCAATGAAAATAAAAATTCCCAGGAAAAGAATTAAGTAGACCTAAACTGCACTTTTTAGCTCTACCAACTCAAACTGTTGTTTCAGAGTTTCAAGCATGCTTTGAAAGAGTGTTTTTCCTGAAAGATGCTGAATGGGGTTGTTTGCAGAGTAAACAGAAAGAAGCAAAACTTCCAGGGAAAACAATAGCGTATATGCATATGAGAGAAAAAATACTTCTCCTTGGTGTTTTGGGTCAAGAGAAAGAAGGGGAAAAAACAGGCTTATTCCCCCAAACTGACTTTAAATCTACTCATTTGGAACTAACTGCCCTCCCTGTGAAAAACCTTTAGTAACAACCTTCTAAACTAGGAGTCCAGGATCAGCTTTAAAAAAATCTGCTTGAAAATTAGAAAGTGTGGGTTTCTTTTTTCCATGCTGAAAAATGGCTATAGCAGGCTAGAAACACACACGTGGAGTATGGAAAGGGATTGGGATGGAAAGATTTGTATACGTCACCTTCTGTGGAAAAAAATAGCTGGGATTGGCAGGCTCTTGTGGTGGATCTGGTCTCAGCAAGAGGAGGCTCCAAGCTGGGTTGGAAAGCAGGGAGGAATGCTGGCCAAGCAGATGAACAGGAGAAACAGCAGGCAGCGGCAGCGGCAGGTGGCAGGCTGGGCAGGAGCTCAGGCAGACCCCAGCCACCAGACCCTCATGCCCGGGCAGCAACTGGGCAAAATTACTATCTTTCTTGTAGGGCTATCTGCTCAAAATTTTTTGAGAATTTGTAGTCTTTTCATGGTTGCCAAAAATGTGAGTTTTAAAATTAATATTTAATAACTAAGTATTATATTTTTAAAGTTTTACTAATAATAACTAGGGCAAAAGAACCACCTGAATTCAGCCTGGTCACAGGTCCAAAAAGAGAGAGAAAGGGAGGAGTTACAGCCACTTAAATACAATCACACAAAATGTGGGGTTGCAGGAAAAGGGAATTTTAGGAAATCCTAAGGGACTTCTGGGGGATGAAGTCCAAAGGCTTAAAATCTCCATTTATATAGTGTCCTTTGTTCTCATTTACAATCACATTATATTTATCCAATTTACATTCTTCACTATTTTCCATTATTTCATAATCATTAGAATTTTCCACTAATTTTACATTACAATTTTATTTTTCATCACAATTATTAACACTAATTACATTATTCTTTATCTCAATTACATTATTTATAAATTCATTAACCTTAATTCCATTATATTCAATTCCATTTAATTTCAATCTATTTTCCCTTGATTTTTCAAATCAAGGAAATTTTTCAAAGAACTCCAGGTACACCTTCATAATGAATATGCCCCTTTGTTCTGATCACTTTTATATCCACTAACTACTTGGCTGTACTTGGGTCTCACTCCTGATTTTACCCACTCTTGCATAGTGTTTAAATCAGATGCTTGAGCTCCCTGATAGCAAGCATTAGGACAATTATTGGTATTTCTTCTCTGATAATTATTGATATTCCAATTATTATACCATCTATTATATCCATTATGCTAATTTAGTTGCCTAGAAAATTGCCCTTTGAATCTACATTCCCTAACAAAATGTCCTACACAATTACATAAGAAACATCATTGATGTCTAACTCTCCTTTCTCTTGGCTTGTACTAGTTGTTTGGCTGCACACATCTAAGTACTGCCACTGCTTTTATTTCCTTTATTTCACTGTCCCTTGCTTTATTTTCAGCATCTCTTAAATTCTTTTTTCAAATCCTCAATTAATGTATCCCTGTCTTCATATCTATCATCATTATCTATGCACAAATAAATTGCTTTTCTCCTTAATTCTTCCATACCCATCTCTTCCCTATCTGGGCAATTATTTTTTTAAAAATCATTTTATCTTAGGACATGCATTCTTTACAAATGGTCTCTTAATATGTGCAATTTTGTTGTCCGCTAACACATCAAGGCCTAAAATTATTTCAGCAGTATCTGTTATTTTCTCTAAAAAATTAGTTGGTGATTCATTTTGTTTTTGCTTAATGTTCTCAAATTTGGACCAAAAAGCATTAGGGCATTTGGTATGCCTCTTCATTATATCAATAATTGATCTTCTGGCTTGTTTCATCCTTGTATAATCAGGGGATGAATTCATATCCAAACCTTCAAAATCCTGTGACCATGGAGTCAAAGATGGATCATTTCTGGTTTCCTCTATGAATTGGTTCCTTTCCCTCTTGGTTACTAATTCCTTCATTAATAAGTAAAAATCAGCATAGTTAGGGTCAAAGATCTCTATTGCCCTCTGAAATTCCTTTCCCATTTTATTAGGTTCATCAGAAAAGCACGGAGTTCTATGTCTGATCATTTCCAAATCCTCAGGAGTAAACAATTTATGAGTGTTAACCTTATATACTTCATCTTGTGTAACCACAGGTATATCCCTTAGAGGAAACAACCATGCTTGGTTTTATTACATTCAGCATTCTCCCTTTCCAATCTAGACATTTTCTTAACATTTCCTTCATTATTTTCCTTATCTTTCATTAACATAATCATCTGTTTCATCTCAGAATCTTTTGTTATCCATAAAACAATTGCCTGTTGTCTATAACCAATAGCAAAAAACAAAACTCTAAATTTATACAAGACAAGTAAATATAAACACATTAATGTACATAAGCTAACAGTTCTGATAGTCAAAGATATCACTGGTTCCATCCATTCATATCCTTAAACTATATAACAACAATGGTGAACTAGGTGAAAATCCCATAAGGGATATGTAGGAAACAATCCCATAAAAAATACAAAATAACATTTGCCTTGTCTCCTGACATGATATTAAATATGTAAATGAAGTTGCTATAAAGCACAGGATATGTGTTATTATCCACTATGATTAGTAATAACAAACACCAAATAACAGAATTAAAAAACAACAAAAATGGCTTCCGAACACATGTGCTATTGGCCTTTAGAGTATTTAAAAATTAACCCCCCCCCCCCAGTGTCAATCAAGAGTCAGAGTTCTGTGTCAATCAAGAGTAAGATGCATCAGCACCTTGGAGAGCAAAAAGGTGCTGAGAGGGACAATGGAATGTTGCAAGCTGGCCCAACTGCCAACCTACTGATCTCCCTGTTTTACTTTGGTCTAAGTCAATTTTTGTAGATTTGCCCTACTAACTTGCCAAATGTAATAGGTGGGTTAAAAGAAGGGTTCAAACTAAGTAACTAAGTAACTATATAAATATATATAGTTAGTTATTTTATATATATATATATATATATATATATATATATATATATATATATATATAACAGGTTTATTTAGCTAAAGGGTAAAGGGAAAAAGGGAATTAGGGAATAACTAACTCAACCCAAACAGAGATTAAAACCCTTATACCTTCTATAATTATTCTAAACTAAATTCCTAAATTAGTAATTAAGGTTAAGGGGGTTTGGTAGGAACAAGGACCAGGGCCAAAGAATCTTACAACACAGGAGTCCTCTTTGATTCAAGCAGTAGTCCCAGTAACAATTCTGTTGAAATCCACTTGACTTCAGCAACACCAGCAGCAACAGCAGGCAGGAACAGGCAGAATATCAAGAAAGTCAAAGAAGAGGGAATCACTAGCTCTCTGGGTCCACCCCAGAAATACCAGACAGAAAACCCTCTTGGCTCTCCTGACTGATGGAGAAAAGCAGCAGCCCCTCCCTCTTCTAGAAGAGTCCACCAACTGCACTCAGAAACTGCCTCTATGCTCCTGAGAGTTCATGTGGAATGTTGGTTTGCAGGTTCTCTTGCTTCTTGCTTTTGCTAAAAGCCAATCTTTACAACAGGTGGTACCTAAGAGTTATTTTTTTTATTTCTCTAATTATAAGAGATTTGGAACACTTTTTAATGTGCTTATTGATTGTTTTTATTTATTTATCTGAAAACTGCCTATTCATGTCCCTTGTCCATTTATCAATTGAGGAATGACTTGATTTTTTTGTACAATTGATTTAGTTCCTTATAAAGTTGAATAATTAGACCTTTGTCAGAGGTTTTTGTTAGATCTCTGATTCTGAAACCTGCCCCCTCCTCCTTATGTAATACTATCTTACTATAGGCTTCATGTAAAAAATAAATAAAGACTGTTTCCCAAATAAAGGACAGAGGAAAGAGCAAGTGGGGAATTAGTGTCTAGTCCTCTTGTTCTGTGAATGAAAGGTCAGTGAAGGGTACTACACAAAAAGAGTCACCAGAAGTCCTGGTTTGAAGGACCTCTGCAACCAAGGTGAATTCTCAAGAAACTGGATGGCCAAATATTTAAAGACATGGTAAGCCAACAGACATAGCACTGAGGCTAGAGTCAGGACAACCTGAATTCAAATCTAGCTTCAGATAAACACTAGCTGTGTGACCCTTAACAAATTACTCAATTTCTGCTTGCCTCAGTTTCCTTACCTATAAAATGGGAATAAAAATACCACCTACCTCACCTAGAGCTCTTGTGAGGTTCAAATGAGATAGCAATTAATAACATCTGTTTCCTTCCTTCCTATTGGTACTCAGAGAGCTCAGAGAATTAATTACTTGCCAAGTTTGAATCACAGTTACCTAAGTCCTGAAGAATTCTCTGCCAACATTCTTAGGTGGTGATATACAATTATCTAGCCATTATCTTTCTTTTTTTTATACAGACTTTCACATTCAGCATTTTAAGGCTTCTGGTATGGAAACTCCCTCTATAAATTTAGCTCAACAGCTAATATGTGACTTTTTTTTCAATTCAATTAAATAAACATTTATTGTCTACTTTGCACCAGTTATGGTGGGAAGCACAGAAAGACAAACATGAAGCATTCCTTGCTTTCCAAAGAGCTTACATTCTCTTGGGAGGAAATGGCAAGTACACAGATAAATAAGCAGTTACAAAATACATTAAAAATAAATACAAATTGAGGGGGAAGAGTACTAACCCCTAAGGAATTTGGAAGGGCCTTGTGAAGGTGACACGAGCTAAGCCTTCTGTGGTGGAGGTGAAAATGGAGAGTGCCCCAGGCGTGGGGCACAGCCTACACAAAGGCAGGGAGGTGAGGTATGAACAAAGAGAAAGAAAACATGCCACCTTGACCAGGAGCAGAGTGCATACTAGGGAACAATGGACAGCATTCTGGAAAGATAAGTTGGAAACATTAAGAAAAGCTTTGGGGTGGTGGGAGGGGGGGAGGAAAAAAATGATCTTTGTTTCCAAGGAATAATGTTTGAAAATGACCAAATAAAATAATGTTTAAATTGAAAAAAAAAAGAAAAGCTTTGAATGCCACCCAGGAGAAGCAGTCAACCAATAAGCATTTACCACTATGTATCAGGCACTATACTAAGTCCTAGGGATACACATAGAGGTAAAAGTCAGTCCCTGCTCACAAGAGAGGCAATTTGGGAGCCAATGAAGTTCAAGTTGGCTGAGGACTAAGAAGTTAAGTGAATTAATCACTTAAGAGCATAGGGCTAATATATGTATCAGAGGCAGAAGTTAAAAACAGATTTTCCTAACTTGAACCTCCCAACCTAACCACTACCCTGAGAAAAATGGTAAATTTGGCTTTTTTAAAAAGAGAGAATAATTTATTCTATCCTCAAATTAAAAGCTAACTGGGAAACCCCTTATTCATCCCTAGAAGGTTTTAATAAGATTAAAGGATCATAGATTTCCAGGGCGAGAAGGGATCTTGGAAACCATTGAGTTTTTTTTTTTTTTATAGCTCAGGAAATAGGTAAAAAGGAAGTTAAGTGATTTGTTCAGTCAGAGATCAATATTTATTTTAGAAAAAAAAAACACCACCACAGACACAAACATGCAATATATACATACATTCATGCACACATACTCACAGACATTGCACCACCTAAAACAACACAACAGAAATAATAGCATTCCTCATTGAATTCACAAGGCTTCTTTTGTTACACTTTGAGCAGACACTGATTTAATGTATCCAAACCTCTGGCAAACATGGAAACGCATTTCACTGAACCTAAAGTTTAGGCAGGGAGAACAAGAGAAATGAGCACCTCAGCAATGAATTTATTCTACTAGCAAAGTAACAAGTTCATCACTCTTGATGATGAAGTCTAGAACCCATTAGGAAGGTGTTTGCCCATGAATCAGATTGATTTCACACCACATGGATGCTCATTATCTACCAGGATGTCTCTTCTTCTGGGAGAAAGAGAAACCACCGAATGTAGAAGTTCCCAGTAATTGTTTCCTAACTCACATCAGGCAGAAATGTAGCCAGGGCTGTTGCATGACTACAGGTGATTCCAGCAGGTATGTGGTTAGTGGCCAAGCAACATTAAGTTAGAGAGGCATTTTGTGGTCTCCCTGATTATTTCTTGATTGATAATTCAACTAAACTTGGTAACTTTATTGTGTGCCTACTATGAAGAAAGGAAAGATGAGAAAAGTGCAAGCTGCCTTCCAAGAGAATTTAATCAATTCAGGAAGATGACTAAAACACCAATAACTATTGTACAAAGGAGGAAGATATACTTGTGTTTTTAGAATAGTTATTTCATTCCCAAAGCCAATGTCAAGAAAAAGAAGATTCCAAAGGAGTGTCTACATGAGTCTTTCCCTCCACTACAAATCTTACAAGGATAAGTTAAGGATAGCAAAGGCAAGATGGCAGCCTGGAGGGTGAAGAGCATGAAGACATTTGTTGAAATGGAAGGAGCATCTTCTGCTCTTATAACTCATACAGTCCCTTTTTTCCTACTATAATTACAAGAAAGTCATGCACAATAACTCTTAGGCACAATACCCTATGTGTGACCCATTTATATTAGATAAAATAAAAATTTGACACTATCAAAGAGATAGAAGACTTGAATGTTGTACCAAGAGGGCAATAGCTGCTGCCAGTACTTAAATGAGGACACCAGCTGCTTTCTCACTCTAAGGTTTCCTGTAGGAAACATCTGATAACAAAACAAACCTAGGCCCCCTGGCCAGTTTTCCTAAACTAACTGGCCCTATGTATATATAGCTGATTATGCTAAAAAGAGGGAAAGGAAGATAGCCCAGTGAGACGTGTTTATGGCAAAAAAGCATAATTCCAGGGAATCTAGTTGCCTGTGTCATTTTGTTTGCATATATGCACTTGAGTTGCCCTAAATTGTACATCTCTAGGAAAAAGCATGTGCTTAGTCTACACTTTCAGTAGCCTGAGGATTAAGGCACTACACACACACACACACACACACACACACACACACACACACAGAGGACTAGATGATGCTAATACTGTATCCCAAGATCAGGAAAACCTAGGTCCTTGATATCTTCTAAATCCTTCCCCATTTTCTCATGCATGACTCAGTCATAGGATCATAGTATTGATACTATCATAAATTTAGAGATCTAATGATGATAATCTAACTCAGATTCCAGATCCTCATATTCCAAATCCTTTACTCTACCCACTACATCACACCATCTCTCTTTTTCTCGGGGGTTGTAAGACCCTGGCATAAAAACTTGGAATTTAAATGCACTTCAGAGTTCCTTTAATCCAACTTCCCCACCATTGCTGTTATTGTTCAGTTTGCTTCAGTCATGTCTGACTCTTTGTGACCCCATTTGGTTTGTTTGTTTGTTTGTTTTTGGCAAAGATACTAGAACGTTTTGCCACTTCTTTCTTCGGTTCATTTTATAGATGAGAAAACGAAGACAAACAGATTTAAAGGAATTGCCCAAAGTCAGACATCTATGAAGTGTTCAAGGTGACATTTGAACTCAGGAAGATGAGTCTTCCTAGTTCCAGGCTCACCACTCTATCCACTGTGCTACCTTGCTACCCATGCCCATCATTACAATAGGAAAAATTGGACATTACTGAGCAGGGAAGGCCCTGGGACTTATTAAAGATTCCTCTAAGACACTCCCCACAGTGTCAGGGCTATGGGAGACATCTCGGATGATTAGTACTAGCATTTATGCCCAGGCCACAAATATTTGGAAGAGGGTGAGTGAGTCTCTGAGGCAGAAGGGAGACAATGTTTCTGTGAGGAACTCTGACATGAAATTTGGGGGCGGGGAGGGGGATCAAAGGACAAGGAGAAAAGAGACACCAGATACTAAGAATAGTTTGTTCCTTTTTTCTTTCTTTCAACAAATATTTGGCATAGAGCTAGAGTCTGAGGGACCTCAGATGACATATAGCCCAGCCCCTACATTTTACATATGAAGAATCCTAGGAAAGTTCAGTGAATTGCCCTAAGTCACAAAAGCAATAATCATTAGAAGTGGGACTTTGATCAATGTCTTCTGACTCCAAACTAGATCAGGCAGCCACCCAGCTAGTGCCAACTACTTTTCCCCTATACTGAGCTGATAAAATAATTCTTTGGGATCATAAGATATTGGCAAGACTGAAAAATTCAACTCATCCCTAAGAACAAAATAGCAATGGTTTGGATCACTGAATTTAGAGATGAGTTTGAGTCATGGCTCTTAACTATCCCTATTATCTTAGGCAAACCATTTAACCCCTCTAAATCTCAGATTCCTCTTTTATATTTTTGCGGGGGGAGAACAATCTCCAAAGTGTCTTTCATGTCTAAGTCATTTATCATTTTTTCCAAACATGCAACTAAGATCTAGAACACTTTTAAGGTGTACTTATATGTCTGGTGCTAAATATCAACCAGGCGACCAACTACAACACCATTTTAGTCCCAGGACCTGGAGGGAGTATTCCCTTGAAAAAGGAATGCTAAAATAGGAACTGGGAAAGAAACCAGAGATGGACCTGGGACCATCTCCAGGGTATATAAATATAAGGCTGATGTAGCCAAGTTGTGATAAAATTAAACTACAGAGGAGAAATCCAATGGAAATGGCCCTCCATAACTTCATATCTGTGTATATAGAAAAGATATCCTTTTGCCATCTCTGTGATGAGAGAGTATAAGCTCAGCCAGACCAGGAAAGAAGCCTCTAAGCCATAATGCTAATAGAACACAATAGATATTAATTAGGCAGCTACTGTATGTAGTGATCTGGACACCAAGGGCACCCAAAGAGAATGTCTTCATGGGATCCAGAGAAGGACTCTATTAGAGAATTTTCCAGAAGGGGGCAGCAGAGATCTGTGGCTGTGAATGGGGGGAAGGGTCACTGGCAAGGGCAATGAAGAAGAATTGCCAGCAAGGGGCAGCAAAGGACATGAGTGCCATATGTGTACGGTAACTGTAGGAGAATATCATTTATGTGGACCAGGGGAGTAATAAAAATATTAAATAACATTTATTAGCACTATAAGCTTTGGGAAACTTTGTAAAACTCTCTTCACAAGAATATTAGATAGGTAGTTCATGTTTTTTTATTTTGTTCTTATCTTACCAACCAAAAAATGAGAATGCAAGAGTCAAATGGATTTGTACAAAATATGGCTAGACGAAGAGATTGGATTTAGAACTGGAAGAGCTAAACTAGTCCAACTCCATTGTTTCATCTTTTGACATGATCCCTTTCCTGATTTCCCATTTCTATTACCCTGAATTTACAATATATTTAGGTCATGAACACTGCGTGTATTAGAGAGAAAAGCAGTGCGGTATTGTATTGTGGATTGAAAGATAGTCTCATGACCAGAAAGGTCTAAGTATAAGTCTCACCTCTGAAGAAGAAGTGGTTTTGTGACTTACTTTGTGACCCTCAATATTCCAGGCAACTTTCCAGAACTACAAGTTGCAAACGGGGATGATCTGTACTAGTAGAGTTTCTTCATCTTAGAGTTCCCCAAACCAATTAAATCACAGCTCTAATTCTCATCCTATCTCTATACATTATACATACAAATTTTCTCTCCCCAAAAAGGGGAGGTCAGGGAATGGTTCATACTCTTTTTTTCTTTTGTATCCCAAGTTCAGTGCATTGCACATAGTAGGCACCAAAATTTTCATGTCTGGGCTTATATCGGGCTTATATAAGGCACTCTTTAGCTGGAGCTTCAAGGAGAGAGTGTAACTTCAGGCAGATCAGGAAAAAAGCTTCTGGACCATAATGAATATGACACAATAGATATTAATTGAGCTCTTATTGTATTCAGAGACCCACATAAAAAGGGTATCCAATAAATGATTGGTGATTGATTAATCTATTACAGATGGGGAAATTGAGGACTAGAAAAGTAAAGTGACTTGTCCAAAGTATGAGGCAATATTGGAACTCAGCTCTTCTACCTTGAAATATAACACTTTTCCCACTAACCTACACTGCCTCAGTCGTGCACTTTTTAATGTTCTCTTTCTTTCTGGATTTCCATGTCATCTTCCATCACCTAAACAGTAGGTGGACCTCCAGATGAAGTGGCTAACCTCTGGCAAAGGTAGGAAATTGCCAAGGACAAGAGAAGATAGAGTTCATGCATGTGTTTTCCATGTACCTACTGGATGGAAGGAAGTAGTAGATGTGACTGTCAAACCATAAATAGAGGATTCTGAAGCTTCAACTATGGATATGTTGAGGAAGTTCACCTTTAGCTTAGATTGTTGTTTGCCACCAATGTGCTACCTAACCAGTCCATCCATCTTTTGAGTCTGCCCCACTTCTAGAATTCCCATTCATCCTGCCAGAACTTTCCTCCTCTTCCACTTTGTTTCAAATTAATGAGGACATTTCTTACCATGATAAAAAGTGCAGTGGGGCCTTCTTGAAACCATTCCTAAATTACTAGGCTAAACTCTTAGCATTTCTACTGTGTTCAGAGGCTAAGAAGTTGGCTAGAGTTAAGAAACCATCCCACCAAAACACTTTGGGGATGCTGGAGGCAATGAATTATGAGAAAGGTTGAAAGATTTGCTTACGAATATGTAGTTACCATCAGAGATTCCAGAGAATAAATAGAGAGGAAAGTTTATGGAGGATGTCAACACCAGTAGCATTGTAAGAGGCAGGCAGGAAAGGAAATTCCCTTAGGTGCTAGAATATGGAAGCAAAGTTTCCACAAAATGGAACTCTAGGAGAAGGATCTGTTCTAATTCAAAAGGCCAGGAGCACACAGAGTTCCTTGGTAAAAAATGTGAAACCCAGCAAACATTCAGGAATGTGCCCACCCCAGGTTCCCTCCCTCCAAAACTGCTGAAAGGGATTTTAAGACTAATCTGACAGAGAATATTGAGATAAGAGTTTTCTTACTTTTTTTTTCTTTTTTAAGGATTATAAGATCTAAAACTGGAAGGAATTATCTAGTTCAATGCCTTCATTTTATAGAAGAGAAAATTGGAACTCAGAGAAGGAAAGTCACCCCCTCAAGGACCTATATGTAAAAAAAAGAGAAAGAGGTAAGATTCCAATGAAAGTCTTTGAGCACTAGATGCAGAACTCATTTTACCAGCTCACATTGTTTCTTAGAAGAGAGTAGTAGTCTCTCGGTAACCGAGGATGATGATTGTCTTTGTGCGTTTTCATCTATGATAGATGAGTGTGCACAAAAACACTTGTGTGTGACGGAGATTTTTAAGTGGAAAAGTCGATGCACGGAGACAGTCCCACTCTCTCGGCATTGGAAGCTCGGTCCAGTGGCACAAAAAGTTGTTACACCTGGAGACTTCCTCAGCTGCATTAGATGGCCATGTTGTCTTTTGTGCTCCAACACGCCCTGAGCACTCCACAGTGCTTTGCTGCGTTGCCCTCTCAGCCATTGAAACTTCTTATTGGTTTCTTCCATCTGTTCAGCTGAAGCAGTCTTCACATGCTGGGTGAGCAAAGCCCTAGTTCACCAGGGATCTATGACCCAATGGCTACTCTCACAAGGTTTAGCCGGCCTGTCGAAGCCGTTGCCCAGGGTGTGGCCACTGCTGCATGCTGGCAGCTACTGGGAGCCACAAGTGAGAGCTGGGTATCAGGTGGGGGTCAGAGGCTGGAGAGCTGCCCTAGGAGGGCACGGCAAGCCCTCCATACCAGAGATACTAACCCTCCCTGAACACCCTATACACCCCTTCTTAGAAGATAGAGAAGAAAAAAATAATATTAATAATAATTATGAAGATGATGATAACTACCACATATATAGTGTTTAAGATTAGCAAAGCACTTTATTTATATAATCTCATTTGACTTTTTGCAATCACCCTATGAGTGTTAATATTATCCTAATTTAGGGATATTAAAGTCTTAGAGAGGTTGTGGCTTGCCTAGGGTCACACAGCTATTATGTTGGGTAGAAAAGAAAGGCAAGATTTAAAGCAATTCATTTCATACTTTTAAGTGGTTCCAGCAAAACATAAGTAGGATGGTTTACTCCAGAGACTATGAGAGACAAAGGAAAGAAATTTAGGGAATAAGATTTAACACGAGGCTTAACCAAATATGTGATGTTGTGATGTATTTTACAATGGATTTCACTCTCATTAATGAAGTGGATACATTGATTTCTTGGGTAAATGACCTGCTAATTGACTAACAAATCAGAGAAAGATATCAAACTTAGGGGGGGGGGGAAGAATAATCAAGGGACGAAAACTGGCAGATCTATGAATTCCTTCTAACCCTGAGTCACAAGTTATAACTAAAAAGGATCACTGATTTATACATTTTGGAAAATGTTCATGTATTTTTATTCACTTTTACATCCTTCTGTCTCTGACACTAACAACCCTAGAAACTGGTCTCCCATGAATTTGAGTTAAGTTATAGGGTACAGAGAAACAGTTCCTAGTGTTTAAGATTGATGCCATGGTGTCTAAAGTGAAAGGCTAGATATTCTGCTTTCAATTAGTTCCCTTTACTGAAAAAAAAATGTCTTTCTGAAATTTACCAGACCTATCAGTTCCACCCAGATAGTCCCAGAGATGGGCTCAGAGCTATCTCAAACCCACTCAGAAGAGCTGGTTGTTAAATTTTCAGTGTGAACATTTATACTTCATAAATAAATCAGCAAATTACTACAAATCAGCTTGATTTGTTATTTTATTGATTGTCTAGACTCAATAAATTGATGGAGGGAAGTGTTAATAATGTGAATTACACTTAAAAATGTGTTATTGTAAACCTTAAAATGTCTTAGACTTATGAATGTTGGAAATTTCCCCATTGGGAAATTTCAAACTTGAAAAAATTTCCTACTAATAGTAAGAACTCTATTGGAATATGAAACTCCTTGGCATGGGAGGATCCTTCTCCTCCCTACTTAAGACTACTTTAGGACAAAAACCTTTTGCTAAAGAATGGAAAGGGCTTTGACCTATACTTAAGCATAGAACAGAAAGTTCTTTGAGTCATGATTGATTTTAGAATTGATACAATAGAGATACTTGGAATGACAGAACCAGGTCTTGGAACTTACAATCTCCACCCTACTCAGAGTAACAGGATTTAGGAAGGGCTGCAGCAAAGATCAAGATTTAATTATTTGAGAATATGACCTTCAACAGACATGTGCAAAGGGGGGCAGACCTCTGAGCAGTCCTGTTTTAAGCTAGAGCCACCATTGGCACAGGGGAGACATGGACAGTGATTGGTAGATGTGAGAACTGAGGGGAGGGAACTTAGATGGTTTCCTTAAAGATAGCGGGGTCTGAGGACAGGGAGGAGGTTTTGCTCTGAGAGGTTTTGCTCTGAAGGAGGTCTGAAAGGAGAGGTCCTGGAGGAAGAGTTCCTGAGAAGGAAGTTGCTCTGAAGGAGGACTAAGGAGGTTGCTCTGAAGGAGGACTGAGGAGGATGCTCTGAAGGAGGTCTGAGAGGAGAGAGATCCTGGAGGGAGAGCTCCTGGAGAGGTCTTGAAGGAGGCTGTGGAAGGAGAACTCAGGAGGAGTCAGGAGGAGAATTCTCTGGAAACATTTCTTGAAAGGAGGCTCTCTTGAAGGTGGAGCCTGAGGTTGGCATGAGAAGTCTTACCTAGAGAGATCTTGGGTGAGTGATAAAACCAACTGACTGATTTATCTCTTAGGACTGAGGTCTAGGCCTTATTGTTTTGAGGCCCTTTCATTCTTATTCCTTTCTTACTTTCTCTCTTTTTCTATTGATTAATCAGTGTATTATAAATTAAATTTCTCTATAAAACCCAGTTGGCTTGGACATATTCATAAATTGGGAATATATTCCCTGGCGACCATCTTATATTTATATAAACCCAAGACACAGTAGAAAACATATTTCAGTGGTCATAATTGATATATTTTTATTTCCCTTGCTCCCAAACATTTTAACTATCACAGTTTATGGCCCCCACTCTCTTATCTACAACTATTTAACGTTCAAAACTATTTTAAATCTAACATTATTTCTCATTTGGGTTGAGAACTGGTTGTTAAATATTTACCAGCACTTCTCTATCTAGTAGACACCAAAGCATAAACCAAGAAGAAAAAGAAGAAAATTAGCAAAATGTTTTTAAAACTAAGGTCTGTGCTAACTTCATTAAAGACTACATTTTCTTCTGAAAACTTTTGGATACTTTAATGACTTTTGACTTAGATAAGGTCTTATGTAGGGTTTAGATTCTAAACTTTAGAATTAGAGAGAAGCCTCGGCCTCTTACCTTACAAATGAAGAAAATATTTTTAAATAAGTCTACTCTAAGCTATTGGAGGAATTATAATTTAGTGGACTTAAGGTAAAAAAATCTGAGTTCAAATTTTTGTTTTGTGTATATCCTTGAGTAGTATATCACTTTATTTCTGGGTTTCCTTTGTCTCATTTGTAAAAATGTGTTGGACAAGAGAACCTCTATTCTCTCTTCTAGATCTAAAAGCTTGTGAAATAGATTTAATAAATTATTTTCATTGAAAAGGATAAAATTGCATTAAATACAAAATTCAGCCAGAGAATATATGTGTATATATCAGCTAAAATAGTATCCAAAAGATCATTTTCTTCTTTCATGTACCACTGAAGTTGAGAATGGATATTTGAAGTGAGACCAATCATTTAATTCTATTGAGTTTTCTTTTTTTCTAAGAGAATTAGCCATAAACTGTGTCTAGACATATGGTATATTCCTCATTGGTAGCACTTCTCTATCAGCAAGGAAATGGAAGGGGAAAAGAAGAAAAAATACTTCTAACATCTGTTAGCAAGTCTCTAAGTAATTCATCTGGATTGTCAACTCACCTATCTCTTCTTCTAAGGTTCTTTCAATATTAGTTTCTAGTTCCTACTGCAGTTTTTCCTAATCTTCCTTTATTTCCTTCCATGCCCAGCTTGTTTTCCCTTCTCAAATAGTCAAATTAATCTATGGATATGCTATAATTTTCCTTTAGTACAATATAAATTTTAAGAAGGAAGTGATTGCTTTGGTTTTGTCTGTTATATACCCAGTGCCTTGTGTAAACAGTTAGTCTCTCCAATAAAAGTATTATATTTTAGAGGTTTATTAAAGATTATTAGAAATCAAAGATACAAATCAATAAGCCATGTTTCTAGGGCTGATAAGCCCATTCAATTTCATGTACTCTACATCTTGAGAGATGCGTGTTCTTAGAAGTGGAACTGAGAGACCAAGTAGGTGGTACAGTCAGTTTAAATACAAGTTTTGTTCTCGGCCCAGGTGGGGATCTCAGGTGAGATTATAGGGCATTCTGGGAAGTGCCAAGGACTTCTGGGGATTGAAGTCTAGGTTCAAATCTCCATTTTTACACGTGTAGATAGTAGGTGCTTAAGTGATATTTGTTAAATTAAATAAAGAGATTTTGCACTTTTCTTGTCTTTTCCTCTCACCCAAAGTTGATATTCAGTGAAAATGACTTCACAATTCATTTTCTGACTTCCAGTCAGAAGACAAATTTATACCTTTCCTTTATGTTTACGATACAATATAATTTTCAAAGAAGACCAATATTCTCATATTGAATATTGTACTTTGTACTTCCTAATTTAATATAATAGAATTTAGCATGGATGCTCAGATCACCAAAATGGAGGCACTCATGTAGGAGACTCTGGGAACCTGCTCCTGGGAGGAGGGAGGATTAGTAGTACACAGTAGACATTCATCACTGATCAACCAATAGTTGGAAGCAGCAAAGAATAGAATGTCCATGCAAAGATCAATCCTCCCATCTCCCAGAAGCAGGTTTCTAGCATCTTTCACATAGGTGCCACTGTTACAGATAATATGGGCATGCAAAAAATCTATTACATTAGTCTTTATATCATTAACTGATAGATATGACAGCAATCTGCTTCGTGAGTCTCTGTGGCTAAAAAATTAATCACCTCCTTTACAAGTCATATGCCAATTAGTCAATTGATTGGTCAGTTATTGTACAAATCAATCAACAAACATTTAAATAGGGGCAGAGACTATGAAAGTCTTACTTCAGTGCCATATTTTGATATACAAGTAACTATGGGTCCTTTAAGGCTATGCCAATAGAGCACAAACTGGATCCAGTGATGGACTATATGTTAGTCATCTGAGGATCAGCCTAGTAACTTATCACTAGAAAAGTTGGTGTTTAGGTGATTAGATTTTTTTTGCTATATTGATCAATGAAATAGATCAGTCAATTTTGATCACAGCAATGTATATCTTTGCCATGTTTATTGTATAATTAATTCTATATTTCTTTACAAAAAGTTGGGCAGATTCACATATCTATCAACAGCATACTTTTTGTTTTCTTATATTATTTTGACCAAGTTGGCAAAGGATCAAGTGAACCTCAAGGTTGTTTTAACTTGTATTTCTCTGATTATCAGATATTTCTAACATTTCATATAATTGTGTGTATTTTGTTTTCTTTCCAAAACAGTCATTTCAGATACCTTAACCACTTGTTACCTGAAGAATGGCTTTTATTCATGAATTTGTTCAAGTTCTTTGTACTTTTGGAATAATGGGTTTTTGTTAGAAGTTTTCCCCTTGATTTGCTTCTTTCTTTTTTATTCTTAAAAAAAAGTACTTTCTGTAATCTAAAGGATTTTTTAAAAATTGAGTTCCAGGATACTGTGTATAGTTTTCTCTAATTCACAGGCTTATTAAGAATTTATATTCTTTCACATTTTTGAATTAGATAATCTCATGTCTTTTACTTTTAAATCTATATATACATATATATAGTAGGTTTTAATATTTAGATCATTGGTCTATTTATGGTTAATTGTGGTATGTGGTGTGAGATTTTGGTCTCTTCCTATTTTGGATCAGGCTGCTATCCATTCCCCCCCAAAACCCCCAACACCCAGCACTTTTTGTTAAATAAAAATATTTTTCCCAGTATTTTGTGATTCAGGGTTTACTAAACATTAGATTACTAGATATATCTAGCTATATAGCTGTATTGTCTAACCTATTCCACTGATATTTAAAAACAAATTTTACCTAGTACCAGATAGATTTGATAATGATTGCTTTATATTATAATCTGAAAAATAAGAATTGAAGTATCTTTTTCTCCTCTTTATTTTTCATAACTTCCATTGATATTCTTGACCTTAATTTTCATAAGAACTTTGTTGTTATTTTGCTTACTCCTATGACAAATGCTATTGGTATTTTAATAGGCACCAGATATAGATAGAGGCAGAAAGATCTCTGTTTCAATCCAGACTCACAGTTATCAGTATAGTCACAGTGAAAACACTTAACCTCTCTGAAGCCATTGGATTTGATGCCTTCTAGGGTTCTTTCCATCTTTTAATATATAATCCTATAGCAAAGTTATAGATTCATTTGGAATGTATTTTCATCTTCTCTATATTGGGTTGGTCCAACTATGAATGTTGATTATCTCTCCAGTTATTTTGTACTTTAATTTTTAAATCTTGCTATATAATTGACTTTATGTGTCACATACATATTTTAACCGGCTAATCATATTGCTCTGATACCCATAATAAATTTAGACTCAATTTTAATTCCCCTCTTTGCAAGTCTATCCAGAAATCCATTCTGACACATACCCATTATACTAATCAAACTTGTCATTCAAAATGATCTGTTGAGTACTGGTTCATTAGAACATAGTCTAGTACAGGATATATCCCAATGCTTCCATAGTGGCTAAAGCACAGGATATAGAATCTAAAATATCTAAGTTCAAATCCTGCCTCAGACACTCCTTATCTATGTGACCTTGAGCAAGTCATTTAACTTCTCTGTGCTTATCTGTAAAACAGGATAATACCTTCCTCACAGAGTTGTTGTAAAATTAAAATAAGTTATCACTTGTATAAAGGGCTTTGTAAACCTAAAAGTGTTATATAAATGTTAGTCATTGTAATCATCATGATGCTATTCTTAAATCTGACCCCATCACACCTCTTGAATATAATCTTCTCAGTATCCTCAGTCTATTAAGACCACTGTAGATGTTGATGACCCTCTGCATTTTTGTTTAAACATTAGTAATGTTGAAAGATCTCTATTTAGTTTTTTCCATCTATACTCATGAGACAATTTTTAGTTATATCACTCTCACTGTTTGTTGTTGGTTAACATTTAACATTTATATGGAATTTCTCTAGTGATTTAATGTTTCTCAGTTTTATTTGGTATTCATCATTGATTGTATACCAAATGCCTGTTACTAGTAAGTTCTCTCTTGAAATTACCTGAAGGCAATTTCAAGCAGATGTTGGATCCCCATTCGACAGATATGTTATAATAGAAATTACTTTCATATATAAGTTGGACTAGATGGCCTCTCAAGTTCCCTCAAACTCTCAAATTATGTTAATTCTGGTTTATTCCTGAGCAAAATTTTATGTCAAAGGCTACAGTGAGGTTTCCTTGTTCCTGTTTAAATATCTGAAAATGTTACAAGGGATAAAAGATTCTTTCCCCCTCTTGGCATATTATTATTCATAATTTATTAAGTTTGGAAATTCTGAAGTGAAATCTATGTTCCATATTTTTCTCATGATGATTGAACAATTCCCTATCTGGCTAAGTTTTGTAGTTTTCTTTTTAGGTACTTGTATGGTCTTCTTTCTATTGATGAAGCTCTGAATATGTTTAAGTCCAAGATTCTCTCTGAGGTCTGGTGAACTCTATAGTTTGTTCATTGTTCTTACTATTTCTTACAATTTTCTCAAGCAATTTCCTAGGGAAAAATGATTCTTGGATTCTTTCTTTACATATTGGGAATACATTTAATCATCTTATATTATTTCCCCAAGCTTGGTATTCTAATTCTATTATCTTTACTTATTATTTAAAGTTCTAGAGTCTTCTTTCTAGTCATGTGGTCCATTTATCTTGCTTTGATTCATTCTCTTTAGCTATTGGACTTCCAACCTGATCATTTTCTTTCCCATTGATTCTATGTCTTCATTCAGGTTTTCCAATGCATTTTCCATATAATTGACCTTTTTTTTCCATGAATTACTTTTGTTCCATTTTCATGGATGATTGATACTTCACTAAGGACAATGGGTCTTTATTAAATGACATTAGATCTTTCTCTCCTGACAAGTCTTCCTTCATTTCCTTTGAAGTACTTATAATTATCCACCAGTAATACTATTTCTAGGTCTGTTTTCCAGAGAGATAAAGAAAAAGGGGGGAACATATCAAAACATTCATAGCTGCTCTTTTTGTGGTGGCAAAGAATTGGAAATTATGGCGATGTCCATCATTTGGGGAATGACTGAACAAATTGTGGTATATGATGGTGATGGAATACCATTGCAAAGTATGGAATGATGAACAATATGATTTCAGAAAGAGCTGCAAAGAACTTCATAGACTGAGGCAGAGTGAACTAAGCCTAACCTGGAAAACATTGTACACAGTAACAACAATACTCTAGAATGATCATCTGTGATAAACTTAGCTATTATCAGCAATACAATGATCTAGGACAATTCTGAGAGACTTATGACAAAGAATGCTATCCACCTCCAGAGAAAGAACTGTTTGAATAGGAATTCAGATGAAAGTATATGATTTCTCAATTGTTTGTTTGGGTATATGTTATGTTTGGAGGTTTGGGTTTTATAAGATTACTCATAAAAATGAACAATATGTAAATATGGTTTGCATAATAATACATGTGTAACCCTGATCCAATCACTACCTAGCTGTAGGAGTGGGAGGGAAGTATATAATTCCCATAGGGATTGTATAATTGCCATAAAGCTAAAAAAAATCTTTTGAGAAAGAAATATGTCAGAAAAGAGAGCTCGATAATTCATTGAATCTAGAAGATTAATTGTTTGAAGAAGGCACCATGAAGATGCCCAAAGAAAACCTCCACAGTATCAGAAGATTCAGCACAAACTTTAGAATATAATTGATTGAACTTTGGGTGGTTGAATACAAGTATTTTGAATGTCACAGGGGATTGCCTCCCTAATTGGCTTATTGTCAGTGCACCTAGAAAACATTGGTTTGCTCTCTATCTATATCCCTAACTCTTTTATTTTCCTCTTTTCTCTAACTTCTGAATATTATGTGCACCTTTAGCAAGAAGACCTTTAGAGATACAAGATAGTTATGTAAAATGATTTATTGGGGAGACTAGTCTCCCAAAGAATCACAGGAGGATTTATGAAAGGAAATTCTTGGTTCTCTTTGTCTATTCTGAGTTTACACTTGTGAAAAGGGAATCCTTTATTCTCTTTGCCTAGTTGGAGTTAAAACTTTGGTTAACAATAACTTAAGCGCCCTTAATTAGTACCTCACTAAATTGTGAGGATAGGATTAACTCTCCTTTGTCTATTTTTGAATTAATCAACAAAATCAAATACACCCACACTTAACCCTAAAATAAGGGAAGTTCACGAATTCTTACTACAGGAGTTTACAACTCCAAAAAGGAAAACACCCCTAATTAACCTTAAGTGGGGGGGGGGAGAGGAGGGAGTCTGCAACCTACATGCTAAACTGGGTGATAACTCAGAAACCTGTGAATCCAAATTGGGTGACAACTCAGAAATGTGTGAATTCTAGGAGAAGAGTTAACATCTTTAGAGGTGAGAAGTCAATTCCACAGACAGCCCCTGGACAGTGCTGGACAATTTGGAAACTGTGATTGGCCCTTCTGAAGAGGGGCAGAAAACCACCATAAAAACCATGAAATCCTTCTGCTGGGGGAGTCTCATGAAGCTGAGTCTCATGGAGAGTATCTCCTGGAGATAGTCTTTGAGGGAACTTCACTGGAGACTTTGGCTTGGATTGTAGCTTCAACTTAGACTCTGACTCTATCAGTTCTTTCTTTCTCTGGAACTGGGTAATATTTTTCATCCTAAATCTTTGGGATTGTCTTGGATCCCTGAAATGCTGAGAATAGCTGGGTTGTTCATCATAAAAACTGCTGTTACCATGTACAATGTTCTTCTGGTTTTACTCATTTCAGTTTGCATCAGTCAATGTCTTTCCAGGTTTTTCCGAAATCACCCTATTCATTATTTCTTATGACACAATAGTATTCCATACCAGTCATATACCACAACTTGTTTAGCCATTCATCATTGATGGATATCCCCTTAATTTCTAATTCTCTGCTACCACAAAAAAAAGAGCTGGTATGAATATTTTTGTACAAATAAGGCTCTTTTTATTTAAAAAAATCTCTTTGGGATACAGACCTAGCAGTGTTATAGCTGGACTAAACACTATGCATAGTTCTAAAACCCTTTGGGCACAGTTACAAATTGCTCTTCAAAATGGTTGGATTAGATCACAACTCTATCAAAAAGGTGTCCCAATTTTCCCATATCCTGCCAATATTTATCATGTTCCTTTTTTAGTCATATTGGCCAGTCGTAGGTGCAAGTTGGTACATCAGAGTTGTTTTAATTTACATTCTTCTAATCAAGAGTGATGTAAAATGGGCAGAAAGGTGCCTCAGTGGATAGAAAGCCAAGCTTGGAGATGGGAGGTACTGGGTTCAAATCTGACCTCAGATATGTCCTAGCTGTGTGGCCTTGGACAGGTCACTTAACTCCCACTGACTAGCCCTTAATGACTCTTCTATCTTAGAACCAATGTATAATATTAATTCTACTATGGAAAGTAAGGTTGTTTTTTTTTTTAAACCCTTACCTTCCATCTTGGAGTCAATACTGTGTATTGGCTCCAAGGCAGTAGAGTGGTAAGGGCTAGGCAATGGAGGTCAAGTGACTTGCCCAGGGTCACACAGCTGGCAAGTGGCTGAGGTCAGATTTGAACCTAGGACCTCCTGTCTCTAGGACTGGCTCTCAATCCACTGAGCTACCCAGCTGCCCCCTAGGTTGTTTTTTTTTTTAAGAGTGATTTAGAGCATTTCTTTTTCATATGACTGCAGATAGCTTTGATTTCTTCATCTGAAAACTGACCTCAGGTGATTTCTAAGGAATTCTTTCTATATATTATTTTCTCTCTTTTTTGGAATTTTTTTCTTCTGCTTGCTTATTTCCTTGTCCTTTAGTTTTTAAAAAATCTAAAAATCTATTCTCTTTTGAGAATAGGTTTGGCTGTTCTTTGGTTATTTTCCTTTCATGTCTAATTCATATTATTTTATTATATTAATATTTATATTAATTCTATTAATATATTGTTATATTAATTGAAACGAGGGGGAATATTTTTAATTCATTCATATTAAGGGTATTAGGGATTAGAGTTCTTGTGACACAAGACTTCTGCTGGTCAGAACTTATAGAAGAATCTTTAATAACAATATTATTTTGGTGATAATGTATAGCTATAATCATGGAAAACCACGACCTCTGAAGAATCAAAATTGTGGATTATACAAAGGGCAAAGGGATAATATATATTGTGCATAAATAGGATGCAGCTTATTACCAATTAACTGGATGAAAGAAGCTGCATGAAGGATATTATCAAAGAAATAAATGATTAGAAAAGGAGATGGTCCTATCATGTAGTGAGAGCATGAGTTAACAAAAAGATAGTATGCATAGAATACAGGTATTTATATAATTTTAAGAGACTTAGAGGAAGGTCCCACCCAGGCTTGTGGGTGGAATTCTATGGAGGACTTATGGGAAAATATGAACAAAACCCACATAGGATAAGAATGGATGGATAGGTTGGAATCTGTACCATTGGAGGGAGTACCTACATCAATATGAAAACATTCATTCATTTAACTACTGATGTATATATACTGCTACTCAGTCTCCAATTCCCTTTACCCATTCTGTTACTTCTAAATATGGTATGACCTTCCAGGAGCTCCATTACCTTCTTTTTTAGGAAGAAAACCAATGATATTTTGGGGAATAACTTGGCCATTTCAAAAGGACAAACACAATATATTTTATGAAAACCATCCCAGAATTCATCCTGTTCTTCATACTTGATGAAAATAATATCTTCTGTCATGGCTCCCATCCCACCAAGTCAAATTTGTTGCCATGTATTAGTTCACCTTGCTTATTACTTGTATACTGTGTGGTTTTGTACAGGTATCTCAGGTCATTGGGATTTACTGCTGTCCTACACTGTTTTCTATAAATTTCTGAGCATTTTTACTTCCTATTTATTTATTGATTTTGCTATACCATAGTTGCTTTCTATGATACTTGACTTGATGACTGTACCTGAGCATTTTTCTTCCACCATTGCCCCTTTTAATTTATTTTCATTTATTTTTAGTCAATCTTTTCGTTACATTTGTAAAATACGCAAATGCATTTTTCTACCCTTTTTTAGATGCCCTCCATTCCTGGCCTATCTTTCTTTTAAGAAAAAAGTAGTGAATTATCATCAGAGTTCTGGAGACAGCTTCCCCCAAGGAAGGTAATCAAAAGATATCACTGAAGATCAATGCAGAGTGCAAAGTCCTGTCCCATCCCTTGAATTTTAATCATGGTCCAAAATTTGCATCCTGTCTTCAGACATTATCTTACTAATCAGTTGTTATTCCTAATACTGCTTTTAAATGAGCCTCAATTTCCTCATTTGTAAAACTTGGTGGACCTACCTCATAGGACCATTAAGATAAAAGCCTGTGTAATCCTTAAAGTGCTACCAAGATGTGAGTGAATGTTTTTATTAACAATAATTGCTCACATTCACATAGCCCTTTAAGTTTTGAAAAATGCTTCATGTACATAAACTGATTATAATAGCTATCTTCAAATCTCTGATAATGATTTAGTATCTTTTCCTTAGGAAAATGACAAGTGCCTGAATCTGCCCTTTTTAAAAACGTGATTAGGTGACATTAATGTATCTTTTGTAATACTTATGTAAAAGATAGTATGCAATTTCCTGAGTGTTTTTTTAAACCACTCCATTCATTACAAATAATAGTGCCATCAATGTAACAAACAGATGTTGAAACAAGCATGTGCTCACATGCCCAGAACCAAAGACCTAAGACAACGGAATCCAATTTGTTCCTCCTTTGTCACCAATATCTAAATTGAATGTGCCCTCTTTTGTCTGTACCTGGAGAAAAATGAAGGGTGGGTATGATTAAGAAGGTATAGAGAAGTCTCAGTAAACAGGGCCTGGGGTACCATATATTTTTCTGGTCAAAAGGATGATTTGGTGCAGAGCAATGGGGACTAATAAATGTTTATTGAATTGGATGGTTGTTTGGGGGCAAAATTTCTAGTTTTGTTTCTGAATATATTTGTCAAGCATTATCATATCCTTACAATGAAACTCCTCTCTACCCCCAAATGGGCTTACATCATGATGTGAAGCTAACATGGGATTCGCAAAGGATATGCTGCATCTGACTTATCCAAGCTCTGACAAGTCAGACCGGTCTGAAAAGGCTTTGTATGTGGAGTCAGTGACAGATTGTGTATCCTTAAATTAACTTAGCTAAATGAAGAGACCCATCCATTCTGGATGAACCACAGGGCTATGGCTCTTTTTAGGAATGCTAATTCCCAAACACTGTGCATTGAAACAGGGAAGGGCTGTGATCTGCCTGAGAGGAAGTATTGCCCAACCAGACTGGATCTTTTCGAAGTGCTTTAAGGTTTACAAAATGCTTTCCTCAAAACAAATGAATCATGAAACTCTTATGATCCTGCTTCTCAGAAGAGAAAGCTGACATCTAGAATGATAAAGCCCTTTGTTTATAGTTACAAAGACAGTAACTGAACCCTGCTATTGAAGACCTATTGAGCAAGGAGAACAAAGCCTTTATGGAGTGGCAAAATAACCCAAACTCTGCTCCTAAAAAGGACAGATTCAAGTCTCTCCAAGTCACCGCACAGCGTGAGATCAGGAAGATGCAAGACCGATGGTGGGAAAAAAAGGCAGAAGAAATCCAGGGGTTTGCTGATATGAAAAACTACAAACAACTTTTCAGTGCCCTCAAGACTGTCTATGGGCCATCAAAACCCACCACCACTCCCTTGCTATCCTCTGATGATGACACTCTCATAAAAGATAAAAAAGGCATCAGCAACAGGTGGAAAGAACACTTCGGTCAGCTTCTCAACTGACCCTCTTCAGTCAACCAAAGCGCCCTTGACCAGATCCCCCAAAACCACTCCATTGAACAACTTGTCGTCCCTCCTTCAATAGAGGAAGTCCAAAAAGCCATTAAACAAATGAGTGCAGGCAAGGCACCCGGTAAAGACGGGATCCCAACCAAGGTGTACAAGGCCTTAAATGGAAAGGAGCTCCAGGCCTTCCCCATAGTGCTGACCAGCATATGGGAAGAGGAAGACATACCCCCAGAACTCAGAGATGCCTCCATCATAGCCCTATACAAGAACAAAGGCTCACGAGCAGCCTGTGACAAGTACAGAGGCATCTCACTACTCTCCACTGCTGGAAAGATCCTCGCCCGTGTTATCCTCAACAGACTCCTGTCATCTGTTTCAGAGCAGAACCTGCCTGAATCACAATGTGGCTTCTGACCAGATCACAGCACCATCGACATGGTCTTCACAGTGAGGCAAATGCAGGAAAAATGCCTTGAGCAGAACCTGAGTCTCTACATTGTCTTCATAGACCTGACAAAGGCTTTCAACACAGTGAACAGGGACGCATTGTGGGTGATCCTCAGCAAGCTCTGTTGCCCAGCAAAATTTGTCAAACTGATCCAGCTCTTTCATGTCGACATGACAGGGGAAGTCCTATCTGGTGGAGAGACTTCTGATCGCTTCAACATCTCCAATGGCGTGAAACAAGGCTGTGTCCTCGCTCTGGTACTATTCAACCTATTTTTCACCCAAGTATTACGACATGCTGTGATGGATCTAGACCTGGGCGTCCACATCAAATACTGACTAGATGGCTCGCTATTTGACCTTCGCCACCTGACTGGAAAAACATAGACAACAGAGAGACTCATCCTGGAAGCTCTCTTCGCAGATGACTGTGCTCTCATGGCCCACCAAGAAAATCATCTTCAAACCATTGTGGACAGGTTCTCCACCGCAACAAAACTGTTTGGCCTGACTCTCAGCCTCAGCAAAACAGAGGTGCTGTTCCAACTTGCTCCAGGGAGGCCAACTAACCAGCCGTGCATTACAATCAATGGCACGCAGCTTTCCAACATCAACACTTTCAAGTACCTGGGCAGCACCATCGCCAACGACGGGTCCCTAGACCACGAGATTAATGCCAGGATCCAAAAGGCCAGGCAGGCACTCGGGCGGCTGCGCTGCAAAGTCCTCCCACACAGCGGTGTAAGCACTGCGACGAAGCTCAAAGTGTATAACGCAGTGGTCCTCAGCTCGCTCCTGTATGGTTGTGAGACATGGACACTGTACTGGAAGCACATGAAACAGCTGGAGCAATTCCACCAACGCTCCCTCCGGTCAATCATGAGGATCCGATGGCAGGACCGAATCACCCATCAGGAAGTCCTCGACAGAGCCAACTCCACCAGCATCAAAGTCATGGTCCTCAAAGCCCAGCTACGATGGTCTGGACACGTCATCCGCATGGACCCACAGCGAATACCAAGACAGGTATTCTATGGTGAACTGTCAGCTGGACTCAGGAAACAAGGCCAACCAAAGAAAAGATTCAAGGATCAGCTAAAGTCCAACTTGAAGTGGGCTGGCATTACACCAAAGCAACTAGAACTCGCTGCCTCTGACAGAAGCAGCTGGCGAACCCACATTCACCATGCCGCCACCACCTTTGAAGATGAGCAACGTGGACGTCTTGCTGCTGCGCGTAAACGCCGACACCAGGCCACAACCGCACCTCCCGTAACAACTGGCGTCCTATGCCCCGTGTGCCACTCTCTGCGCCTCAGCCTTTGGACTCCAAAGCCACATGAGGGTACACCGTAGATGAAACTGCACAGAGACAATAGTCATTCTCGATCACCGAGAGACTACCACTACTAACTGAACCCTGGTCTTCCAACGCCAAGCCCAGTGCTTTTACTATGATACTATGCTGTGAAATGAGGGATCCTGGAACTATTGAGAGTGGTGGATAGATCATTGGACTATATTAGTCCAAAATACCCAAATTCCAAATCCATTTGGGACCCTGTGTGTGTAAATTCTTTAGCTTTGTTGAGCCTCAGTTTCTCCATCTATAAAATGAGGATGATAATAATTGCATCTTCTCAGAAGGGTCGTTATAAAGATCAAATGATATAATGTCTGTTAAGTGCTTTGTTTAATAGATTGAGCTATTATTAATCACAGTAATAAATCCAGGAAAAGATCCGGGTACTTGTTTCTACTTATTTATTACTAGTTTGACATTAGGTGCTTCCTGTCTTTTTCATTTGACCGAGTTTATTTCCAGCTTCCAGAAAGACAATTTATTCTCCAGTTTAAGAAAAATGCTTTGCTGTTTGCAGAATGGAAAGGAAAAGGAAGGAGATAAACGGTGATAGGATTGATGGGAGGTGGGTTTTTTTCTTTCTCTTAAGCCTACCCAAAGTTAAAATGGTTTTCTATTTTTAAAAACCAGAGTGCAGTTGCTCCCAAGCACATCAGTGCATCTTGGCAGGTGCCCCAAGGAAGGTAATTGGCAGGTACCACTGAAGGTCAATGCAGAGTGTGAAGACTTCCTTATCCCTAAGGAATTCCATGACAGGAGCCTTGCAGGAGGGAGTACTGTGCTCCCATTTAAACCACTTCTGTTAATGGAGATTTCATTTCCCTTCTTGGGAAGCAATTATTTAATAAAGACATCAATGCAAGCATTTAAAAAGCCCTATTCCCAATATACACTGAAACCCCACTTCTTAACATTAACCAGGACAGGGATTCACAGTAAGAAGAACACATCTTTAATGCTGCACCATGGTGGAGCTGTCATTTTTTTTTTTAGTTTTCAAAATCAATGCTGTATTAAATGAACTGGACTTACAGACCAGCATGCTGAGTATGAAAACTCAAGTTAGAAGTATGGTCTAAAACTCCATGCTTTCAATTGCACACATTCCAGTATATCTGATCTTTAATTTTTTTTCTTTATTTTTATTGTCTGCATTTAACTCATCTAGGTGATAGATAGTTCTTTACGCTGAAGCTGCTTTAGGCTCTGGACTATCTGTATCTCCCCCCTTCAATTCCTCCTCCACCAAATACAGCACACCCCACCTCTTCTCCTGGCACATTGATATTGCATCTTTGTCCTATTGTGTGCTTCCTATTTTTAACTTGTACAGTAAAACTGTCACACTAATAATGTCCTCACACCAAAAATTATTTTTGATCCTTGAAAGGTAAAATTTATGTGCTCGGTGTGTGTCAGTGTTCTTGGCAATCTAATTGAGCAATTTTTTTTTCAGACCATTATTATAAATTTGACAAATTTGGCAGACCAGTATGATCTATTGAGCTGTGAATATGACTTTACACTTATAATTTTGAAGAATTTTTGCTTATAATTTATTTAAGTGTTCATTTAACAAGGTAATATTGAAAAATACATGTAAATTCTTTAGAATCAGAAGAGTCAGGGTAGGAAAAAATTTAAAGACTCAAGCGGTCATCTGGTCCAGTCCCCTGACACTGACAGGTAAATACCTAAACCATCCAAACTAAAGTAGCTTCTAAATACCTCTGATTCATTCTTTCTTTCAACAAATATTTCTTAAGTATGGCATGTTCTCAGAGAACTAATACCTCCAGAGTAAGAGCTTGCTGCTCATCCACCTTTGGTGTCCACCTAGCACTCAATTCTCACCTTTGACTCCAAGAAGCTGGAGCATACAGAGCAGCTACTCTTGGCAAAATCCATCTTGGCCAATAGGCTAAACCAGGCTCATGATAACTGGAAGGCCTCAGAACTTTTGGTGAATTTGGAGGATGTCTGCCCCAAGCATGTGAAGCCTTCCCCTGGTAGAATGCATGAATGAGAACATGAAGAGTGTGGCTGAAGCAGAGTCTGTGGCATGCTTGGTCAGATATTGAAGATGCCAAAGTCATCCAGTGCAACCTAGGCCATTGTGAGTCATGCCGACTTTTGTTTTGCCACTGGACTTCAATGACTGGAAGAGAGAATCATACTGTGCAACTCTGCCTCACTCAAATCCAAGTCACTCACAAGTCATCACCCTGAAATGTCATTGGTCCTCTTCAAAAACAAAGTATAATAACAATTAAGAATCTACTATGTGCCAGGTGCTGGGAAAACAAATACAAACATATATTGAAGTGGGGAACTTCACAAAGTGAGTTTGAACAGCCAGAATTCAATTATTGGAACCACAATTTATTAATAAAACAACAAATAAGGAATCTACCAGCTGGGACAGCCTTCCCTAGTGGAAACTGCTCAGAACTAACATTTTCTAACAGTTTATACAGGGATACAAGATACAAAGTTATTTCCTTTTACATATAAGTTCTTAATCAAACAAAACCTTATCACCAACACTGGAATGTGGGGTCAGAGATGAGGAGACAATCTTCAGATTTATGTGGTGGCTGTTATTTAGGGGCTGTTTATTTTCACATCCATTAAGTCACCTAGCCCTATTTATCCATATTATCTTGCTTCCATCCTGACCTCTTTGATAGTCATGAAATTCCTTTGTCTTCCTGCTTTTTCTAATTCTCACTCCCAAGCTAAGTAGAAACTGGTCTGCTGTCTGCATAAGCAGCTCGACTTCCTGGGGGAGGGAAGCCAGGTCTGTTCCCTAAAAAATGCTTTCAGGGTTTTTTAATCTGTTTTATCCATTTCAATTTTCCTATCCTCCCCTTTTTGGACTACTTCAATATCAGTCCGTTTTCTCAGGACACCTATGTTCACTTTTCTAGATACAGAATCTTACTATTTCCCCTTGGTAAGTTTCCTATTTTATCACCTTCTGTAGTTTCTTCCAGATTTTTATCCATTTTCTTAGTCACTGAGACCTCATTGACTCCATAATGAAAATTTGGAGTAATGTTTTATATGCTCATACTGTTGCACAATGTAAAAAAAAAAATGAGTGGCCAATTTTTGTTATTGGGATATTTTACAAATGTGAATCCAGGACCATTTGAGTCAAAGAAACATCTTCTTCACTTAAACTTTCTTGAAAATCCTTTTCTGAGTCTACCCCACCCCCTTCTAAAAAGACAATAAGGCTAGTAGAATATGTGTAAATACACCTAAAAATTTCTTAAGTTATAATGTTAATCAAAGCCAACTCTATTTAAAAATGCAAGACATTTGTGACTGAAGAATATATTCAACCTCAGTTACCCACAAGTGGCTTATCCCCTTTCTGTATTGTCTACTCAATACTTTTTAAGTTTGGGCAACCATAATTTCCTAGGACAGCCTCCTTTGGCTGCCAAATAATTGTTCACATAATGATAGCTGATTTTAGTAATAATCAAAGCAAAATCTAATTAGGAAGGTAAATGTGCTATAGTATATGTCTAAATGTTGATATATTTGTATACATTCATCTATCAATGTATCTGTGATATCATCAGTTTCCATCAGTAAGTACTGCCTTAACCCATTTAGATCAGAATCCATCCATATGTTCACATCCTGGGAAATTCTTATCTATTCCTTCTCTGAGTCCTTGATATAGGAGCTACCCAATGCACAGGAAACTATCCCCCCTCTTTTTTTAAATATCCTTTGATTGTTCATCTGTTAGTCCTCAAACTTACTATATGTTCGTGCACAAAAGTAATGATTGGCAATGGTCGAGACTGATACCAACCAGGTCTCTTTTTCCATCGCCCCTTGAAGTACCTGCAATTTTGGTTTTTCTGGGATAGTAATATTCTCTGAATCACAGTCATAATCCATTATCAGGAAGATATCCAAGTCAAAAAGATGGCTTCTGGAGACATTTTAATGCTACAATAGAAAGACTTGTATTTTTAGTGTGGGCACTCATTCACCCACATAAGATTTTTAACACCTTACATAGGTTCATAGGTAGTTGCCTTTTTATGGATGGAAAATAAATATTCATTTAATAATTTGTTGACCATCAGTGATGAGTCTTTTTTGTGCTTAGTACACTGATAAAATGATCAGTGTAGATAGACCTCCTTTCCCTCCCTAATATATACCTACATAGATCTATGCCAAGGCCTTCATTAATGCAAATAATCAAGAATATACTGACACTTAATTCAAACTGTGAGTACAAGGTAAAGGGCAGCTAATTTAATTCATTTAAACTCTGTTTGGTCATCTCGAAAATATCTGGCTGTGGTCATATGTGTGATCTGGCAAGAAAGTATGCCTGGAGGACACAAATTAGTTGCCACTATTGAATCTAAGAGGGAGTCAGTAAATCCTATCTGTGTGTAAATGACAGAGTGAGTCTGCAGTAGGGAGTGTGCTTGCAATCTGAATGTTGGTAGAGAGAGGAATATTAATTGAATTTGATTTGCATAACATTGCTTCCTTTTCCTTCTTTTTTCTCTGGTTTGTTTTCTCAAGCAAATTTTTATGTTTGCTTTCACCTCCACATACAAATGCATCTGAAAATGTAGCTGCTATTTATTTATTTGGCAGATTTACAAAATGTGCCAATGTGCCTCTGGGTACATGTACAATATAAATTGCAAATCATAAATAAACAACAAGAAAAAGAGGCTGAAATGGTAATGCCTCCCTGACCAATTATCTCTTCCTTTGAAAGGAAAACTAAACCAAAGACAGATCATATCTCTATCTCTCTAGTTCTGGTTCTAGCTTTAGATCTTCCTTCTAGCTCTCTACAGCTCTTCCTTAGTTTTGGTCTTTAGCTTTTAAAGCCTTAAGCAATTTACACTCTAGTCATGCTGGATTTTTTGTTCTTCCTTCCATCATATTCCACCTTTGAGGATTTGCATAGGCCTCTCATGCCTGGAATTTAGTCAATCTTCACCTATACCTCTTAGCATGTAAAGATGAATTCAGAGTTGTGACTTTAAATCTAGATTTAAATTTCCAAATAAAATTCCCAAGTCAATCTGGAAATTTATGATAATTTAATTAATATGGAGGAAAGGAATTTAAGGAGAAGAGAGAGGGAGAGGAAAAAGAGTTCATTTAAACTGCTCCGGCTCAGGCTGAGCCAGGCAGGAGTTAAAGGTCTTGGCCAAAGGGGCCTCCCTGAGCCCAAGGGAAAAGGAAGTCAGTCTTATCACTTGCTATGAGACCATCTCAAGGAAGCTGTCTGAGTGAGCTCCCCCAGGCTAAGTTCCAAGATTGAACTGGTGCCCAGGCTGCTCACAGGTAGTGAACAGCCAGCTCCAACTTTCTGGGGAAAGAGTTTATGAGAGACAAAAAAAATCCCAAATACATAGTAGACCTTTCACCCTTGTGTCTCCACCTCTAAATTTTTACATCTACCAATCACATCAAAGGCTTTCTCCAGGGCTGCCCATACTTTTTGTTCTCACCTTCTTTGATTAGTTTATATCTTTTGAGCTACTTAACACACATAGGTGCTAAGTTCACTTTTTGTTAGTTACTTGACCTTTTTGTGATTAGTTTATCCTTTATAATTACTTAACACTTTTTTGTATTAAGGTCTAAAAATAGACTTAGCTTAAAGTTTTAGCTTCACTATAAGGTGAGAACTAAGTACCTTTATTGTTCAATTAGGAGATTACAACTTTATCTTCCCCTAAAGTATGTCTAAGTAGGGTGGAGTAATGTAAAGTACTACCAGACATTCCTGATTCTGTTAAAGAGAGTGTCTTCACTGTTACAATCAGGAGATAGCTAAATCAAATCTTCTAAAGTAAGGTCTGGGTAGGGTGGAGTAGTTTTAAAATTCACAAACATCATTAGTTTCCTTCAAAGTTCAGCTTAGTCACCACTCACTACATGAGAACCAACCTGATCCCATTCACATTTAGTTTCTCCTTCCCCATCCCTCATTAAATAAAATTACTTTGTATTTATCTTGTATGTAAATAAATAAATTCAGTAAGGATTTATTAAGTATCTACTATGTGTCAGCCATTGCCTTAAGCATCAGATGTTCCTTACAAGTGCATGTTCTTTCCCCTTATGTGATGGCCCTTGAGGTCAGAATCTTTTCATTTTTTGTCTTTGTACCCTAGGTACCTAATATAATGCCTGGAACATAATATGCATTTAGTTAATACTTGTTTTCTTTATATCTCAATATCTGTCTTTCTGTGTCTATTTATCTGTATGTTTCTCTCTAACACACATATACATCCAGGTGTACATCTCTCTTTATGTTTCCAAATTTCCCAATGGGTGTGTGTATAATTTATACTTGTGGAATCAATTGTGTATCTTCAGAGCATTGATTTGTGAGAACAAAAATAAAAATCAACTCTAAATTAGAAAGGCTAAAAATATAAGAATAATTGCAGGTAAATAAAAAAGTCTGAACTATTCAAAAAAACTAAATCATAGAAAAATGGGAGGGGCATCTGGGTTGCTGAGTGGATTGAGAGCTAGATCAAGAGATGGGAGGTCCTAGGTTAAAATTGGGCCTCAGACATTTCTTACCTGTATGACCCTGGGCAAGTCATTTAACACCCAGTTCCTAGCCCTTACCACTCTTCTGCCTTGGAACCAATACATGGTATTGATTCCAAGATGGAAGGTAAGAGTTTTTTAATTATATAAAGGAACTAGATAAAGGAACAGACATTATACAAGCTAGAATCGTTTCATTAGAAAGTTTAATGGGGGGGAGGGGCAGCTGGGTAGCTCAGTGGATTGAGAGCCAGGTCTAGAGATGGAAGGTCCTGGGTTCAAATCTAATCTCAGACACTTCCCAGCTGTGTGACCCTGGGCAAGTCACCTAACCCCCATTGCCTAGCCCTTACCACTCTTCTGACTTGGAACCAATGCACAGTATTTATTTCAAGACAGAAAGTAAGGGTTTAAAAAAAAAGAAAGAAAGTTTAATTGGTATAAAGTAATAGTTACTTTTCAAAGGCTCAGTCAAAAACCAGTTTAGCAAGTAAACACTTAATCTCTTTGAAAAGTAAAGAAATATGGCAACCAAGAGTAAAACCTATTTAGATTATAAATTGACTTGAAAAACCTTATGGATCTTAGGAAAAGGAAAAAATATCACAGCAACTAGGGGGATCTAAATATTGTGGAATTAAAGTCAAATTACCATAAGGTTTAGCATTTTCTATGTTAAAGAACCAAAGGGAATAGAATATTATATTCCAAAGAGCAAAGGAGATGGTTTTGCAACCAACAAGAACCTATCCAGCAAAGCTGAGGATAATTTTGCAAGGGAAAAAAATTGATATTTAATTGACTAAAGCACTTTCAGGTACTCAAGGAAAATATCAGAACTGCAAAGAAAATTTTACTTACAAGAATTAGAAGAAACATAAAAAAGTAAACACAAAAGTCTAATTCAATAGATTTAATACAGTCAAACTGTTTACTTCTTTTTTGGCAAAATAGTATCTGTAACTTTAAAATGTTATCATTACTAGGGTAGTTCAAAAGAGTATAAATAGATAGACTATTGTGATAGGATGATCATATAAAACAAAATTGGGTAGAGAGAAGAAAAAAAGGAGCAAATTATCTCATATAAAAGAGGTATGAGTTGGGGGGGGGCAGCTGGGTAACTGGGTAGCTCAGTGGATTGAGAGCCAGACCTAGAGATGGGAGGTCCTAGGTTCAGATCTGGCCTCAGGCACTTCCCAGCTGTGTGACCCTGGGCAAGTCACTTAACTCCCATTGCCTAGCCCTTACCACTCTTCTGCCTTGGATTCAATATTGATTCCAAGACAGAAGGTAAGGGTTTTTTTTTTTAATTCTTCCATATAAATGGAAGAATTATTACAGTGGAGGGCAGGTAGTGTGAGATTGTTACTTTCATTGGAACTAGGTTAAAGAAGGAATAACGTATACATCTAGTAGGGTATTAAAGTCTTCTTAACTTATGGAGAAATAAGAGGGCAAAGGGATAGGATAAGGGAAGTAGTCTTAGAAGAGTGTGCAGTGGTCAGAAGTAAGTTGGAAAAAAGTAAGTTCTGAGAAAAGATAGAAGAAGAAAAATGGGATGGAGAGAAATATACAAACAGTAACTATAACTTTGAATGTGAATTGAATGTTTTCACCCATAAAACTGAAAGAAATACAAGAATGAATAAAAAACCAGAACCCAAAAATATGTTGTTAAAAAAAAACATATAAAATAAGAGACACACATAAGGTAAAAAGAAAGAGCTGGAGTAGAACTTATTATAGTTCAGTTAATGTAAAAAAAACCAGGGGTAACAATCATTATCTCAGACAAAATTAAAACAAAAATAGGTTTAATTAAAAGAGATAAATGGGGCAACTAACTACATGTTCTGTTATGTTAAGAGGTACCAGAGATAATGAAGTAATATCCATACCAAATATATATACACCAAATGCAATAGTGTTTAAATTTTTAAAGGAAAAGATAAATCATTACAGGTAGGAATAGATATCAAAACTATATTAGTGAAGGATTTTAACCTTCCCCCCTCATAACTAGATAAATCTAGTAAAAAAAAATAAACAAGAAAAGAAATCAAGAAGATAAACAGAATTTTGGATAAGCTAGATATGATTGACATTTGGAGAGAATTATATCTTTTATATCTTTATATATCTTTTATATCTTTTTTAAATATATATTTTATATCTTTTTTCTTAGCAGTTCAGGACACCTTTACAAAAACTGAATATACATTAGGCCATAAAAGCTTTACAATTAAAAACAGAAAAGTACCAATATTAAATACATCCTTTTCAACTCATAATACAATAAAATTATATTTTTAAAAGACCATGGAAATACAAATTAAAAATTAATTAGAGGCTAAGTAACCTAATCTGAAAGAATGCACAAGTTAAAAAACAAGTCAGAGAAACAACAAATAATTTTATTAAAGAGAATGATAATAATGAACCAATATAAAACTTATGGAATACAGCAAAAGCAATAATCAGAGGAAAATGTACATCTCTAAATGCTTTCTTCAATAAAATGAAGAGAATGTGAGAGCCAAGATGTCAGAGAAGAAGCAAGGACCTGCTTGATCTCTCCCAAATTTACCTCCAAACAATTTTAAAATGTAAAGAAGAGATTATAACACCAGTGAAATTGGCAAACAAATGCAAGGAAAGGGAATGTTGAATGAACTGTAAATCAATGATAGAGAAGGAAAATTCCCAAAAAATAAATCTGAGGAGGAGAAGGCAGTTGGAAAGCCAGCAGCTGAAGAAAATCACTTCTACCCTGGGAGACTGGGGAAGAAGGCTGATAGACAGGCTTGCTCTAGATTCCTGACTATTCATTGACTCAATATTGAAAAGAGTGGAGCTTAGCTCTGAAGAGTCTTTTCAGTTCATCAATGATATACCCTCTTAGAAAATTAATTTCATTTCCCCTGTATTGAATTTTATAGGAGGTTAGGGAGGCCTGATGTTCCCTCTTTCCTTCTCCCACCCCCTAAATTCCCTTATTCAAGAATAAACCCCTTTTTTCAGAAAATGACTGTGGTGTGAGATTAGTCTTTTGAAACTGCTAATAACATCATCTGAGGAGAGCTGTTAGGATCAACTGTGAGAGGAACAGGAAGTGATGTGGGAGGGAAGGAGTGCAGATCCTGGCCTTTACTCTATCTTATTTCCTGGTGCTATTGCTCAAACTCATATCTACTACCATAAATATCTTAAAGGGAGCATCTATTACAATTGGCACCCCAGAAAAGGTCTTAGCCTTCCAGACTGAGAAAAATAGTGGGAAAAAAGAAAGAAAGAAGATAATACTGCAGATTATCTGTGGATTATTAGTGCTGTCTGCCATTGCTTGTTATTGGTGTATAGCATAATGTATAGTGCTGTGACTACCATAGTCATGGACACGATAGGCTTAATATCAAACCATAGCTTTCATAGTATCTATACCATTTACCACTGATACAGTGGTATGACAGGTCATTACTCAAGTATATGTTTTCACCATGGCTGCAATCCAAAGAACACTAAGCAAGTTGGCAGGAAAGGTTTGTCTCACCAAGGTTAGAGGGGAATACAATTGAGCCCAGGCAATGACAGGCAAGGCCCCACTTTGGCAAGATAGTACAGGCCTTAGAGGTAATTGAATCAGTATCAGTAGCTTTTGGAGCTGTCAGTCCACAGGTAACAGGGCAAACTATTAATCAGAAAGAGGATATGAGGACCCTTTGGTGGCACTGTATGTATTGCACATATGCATATTCTCTAGGTCACAATCCTAGGTTTGTGTCCCAGGGCATGGAGGAGAACTGGCATACCAAAGCTTGTGGTCTCAGGGGAGTGGGAACCTTGGTTACAGTTCAAAGATGGGGGGAAGAGTGCTTGTGGTTGCTCAAAGACCAGAGTCCAGGCCAGAAGAAGTGTAAACACACCTTTCCTTAGATTATAGCACCTTGGAAAAACTAAAAATTTATAGATTCCACAGAACTATCTCTGGAAGCAGCTACACCAAAAACCTGAAGCTTGGGTGAGTGTTCCCTCTGCCCCAGAGATGGAGCCCAATTTTAATATTTTTTTTTAGTTAAAAACCAAGAAATAGTCTGAGGAAATGGGTAAAAAGCACAAAAAGATCACAGAAAGCTATGTGGTGACAGGGAAAATCATAATACAAACTCATAAGAAAATAAGAAAGTCAAAACTGCTATATCCAAAGCTTCAAAATAAAATGTGAATTGGTTTCTGACCCCAAAACAATTCTGGAAGAGCTCAAAAGATATTTTAAAAATCAAGTAAGAAAAGGAGAGGGAAGATTTATAAAAATAAATTAGGGTGATAGAAAAAAAACTTGAAAAACGAGTCAACAACTTGGTAAAAGAGGCACAAAAAATCCTAATGAAAACAATTTTTTAAAAATTAGATGTGAGCAAATGAAAGCTAATGATTCCATGAGACACCGTGTCCATGAGACATCCAAAAAAAAATCAAAAGAATAAAAAAATAGAATAAAATGTGAAATAACTCAATGGAAAAACAATTGACCTGGGAAATAGATCAAAGAGAGATTGGACTACTTGAGAGCCACACTAAAAAAAGCCTAGACAGCATTTTTCAAGAAATTATCAAGGAAAACTGCCTTGACATTCTAGAACAAGATAAAATAGAAATTAAAAGAATGTACCAATCATCTTCTGAAGGAGTCCAAAATGAAAATTCTTAGAAATATTTTAGTCAGATTTCAGAATTCCCAAGTCAGGTAGAATATATTGTGATGATACAAAAAAAGAAATAACTCAAAAATCATGGAGTCATAGTCAGAATAAGATAAGATTTAGGAGCATCTACATTAAAGGAGCAGAGGGCTTCTAATATGATATTCTACAAGGCAAAGGAGTTAGGATTACAATCAAGAATCATGTACCTAGCAAAAAGGAGTGGAATCTTTCAAGGAAAAAATGGATATTCAGTGAAATAGAGGACTTTCAATTGGAGTTTGGATGAAGATTAAAGTATATTTTTAAAATTTTTTCTTTTTCTTTGTTTTAGTCTCTGTTTCTTTTATAATATGACAAATATGGAAATGTTTTATATGAGTGCATATGTATAATCTATTTAAATTATTTTCTTCTCAAGGATATAGAGGAGATGGGAAGAAGGAATGGAATTTGGAACTCAAAATTTCAAAAAAATCTTTAAAATTTTATATATACTTGGGAAGAAAAATAAAATATTTTAAAAAATAAAATAGAGAAAGATCAGATCAATGAATTAACTATGTAATTTTAAAAACTAGGGAAAAAACAAATTAAAAATCCCCAATTAACACAAAATTAGAAATTATGAAAATTAAAGATGAGATTAATAACATTGAATATAAGGAAGCCATTGAATTAATATAAAATTAGGAGTTGGTTTTGTGAACCAACTAATAAAAATAGATAAACCCCTAGTTAATATGATTTTTTTTAAAGAGAGGAAAACAAAAGTACTAATATCAAAAAAGAAAAGGAAGAATACACCACTAATGAAGCTTAAATTAAAGAAATTATTAGGAATTATTTTGCCTAATTAAATGCCAACAAATTTAACAATTTAAATGAAATAGGATGCTTTAAAAACTATAAACTGCCCATATTAACAGAAGAGGAAACGGACTATCTAGATAAGCTTATTTTAGAAGCAAAATTGAACAGGCCATAAATGAGTTTCCTAAGAAAAAAGCATCAAGATCAGGTGAATTTACAAGAGAATTCTACCAAACATTTTAAAGATCAACTAATTCCAATATTAAATAATTTGGAATGAAAGGCAAAGGAGTCCCACCAAACTCCTTTATGAAACAAATATAACTAGAAAGTTATATATAGAATATATATATATGTATACACATACATATATGTGTGTGTGTGTGTGTGTAAATAAATATAAAGCTGGAATAGCAAAAACAAAGAAAATTATAGATGAATTTCATTAAGGAATATTGACATAAAAATCTTAAATAAAATGCCAATTAGGAAACTACAATAATACACTGCAAAAATTATACATTATGACCAAGTGGGATTTATTTCAAAAATTTGAGGCTGGTTCATTATAAATAAAACTATTAATGTAATTGACTATATCAGTAAAAAAAAGTTTTAAAAATCACATGAATATATCAATAGACACAAAAAAACTTGAAGAAATACAACACTCATTCCTATTTTTTTAAAAACCACTTGAAAGACTTAAAATGATAGGAAACATGTACCTAAAACAATTAACAAATGTCTATAATGAGGATAAACTATAAGTCTTCATAATAAGATCAGGAATTAAATAAGGATGCCCATTATCACCAATACTATTCAAATACTAAAAATGTGAGTTATAGAAATAAGAGAAGAAAAAGAAATTAAAGTAATCAGAACCAACAATGAAGCAATAAAATTATCTCTTTTGCAGTGGTAAGATGAAACTCTTGGAGAATCCTAGAGATTTAACAAAAAAAGTCAGTTGAAACAATTAATAAATTTAGCAAAGTAGCAGGATACGAAATAATCCCCAATAAATCATCAACATCTCTATATATAATCAACAAAAACCTGCCAAAAGAAATAGTAAAAGATAGTTCATTAACAATAACTATAGACAATATAAAATACCTAAGAGTATGCCTACCAAGACGAACTCGGGAACTGTATGAGCATATTTATAAAATACCTCTTACATAAAGTCAAATTTAAATAATTAGAGAAATATTCATTGCTCATAGGTGGGACAAGCCAATATAATAAAAATGATAATTCTAAATAAAGTCCCAATTTAATTACCAAAAAAAGTTTATTGAGCTAGAAAATATTAATAATAAAATTCATTTGGAAGAACAAAAGGTCAAGGATACCCAAGGATTTAATGGTGGGGAAAACATAAAGGAAGGAGGCTTAGCAGTATCAGATCTTAAATATGATATTAAAACAGTCATTATCAAAACTATGTTGTACTGCCCAACAGACAGAATGGTAGATATACAATACACAGCAGTAAATTGTTATAGTAACCTTGTGCTTGACAAATAAAAGGTTTAAGTTTTCTGGATAAGAATTCACTGTATGGGAAAACTAGAAAGTAGACTGGCAGAAATTAGATATAGACCAATATATATATATATATTAACACTATTTACCAAGATAAGGTCAGAATGGATACTTGGTCTAGACATAAAGGGAGAGATCATGAGATCATAAGAAAATTAGAATAATGTGGAACATATTACATACTAGATTTATGGTTAGGAATTTATGAATAAACAAGAGATAGAGAACATGTAGATAAATATGCAATATATAAATATAATAGATAATTTTGATCACATTAAATTTAAAAGAGTTTGCACAAATAAAACCAACATAGCCAAGATTAGAAAGAAAGCAGAAAATTGGCTGGGGGTAAAATCCTCATATCAAATATACGGAACTCTGGTAAATTTATAAGAATATGAGTCAGCCCCCAACTAATAAATGGTCAAAGGACATGAACAGGCAGTTTTTGGAGGAAGGAATAAAAGCTATAGTAATATGAAAAAATGTTCTAAATATCTATAGATTAGAGAAATTCAAATTAAAGCAACTTTGAGATACCATCTCACACCTATCAGATTGGTTAACATGAAAGAGGAAAAGGATAACTATTAGAGAGGATGTGGGGAAATTGTGATATTAATGCACTTTTGGTGGAACTGTGAATTGATGGAGAACAATTTGGATACCCCCCAAATTATATACCTGTGTATACCTTTTGATATAGCAATATCACTTTTAGATCTGTTTCACAAGGTGATTAGGGGAAAAGAAAAAGAATTTATATATTCTAAAATATTTATAGCAGCTCTCTTTGTGGTGTCAAAGACCTGGAAATGAGAATTTACCATCAATTGGGGAATGGTTGAATAAATTGTACTGTAATGCTACTGTGCTGTTATAAATGATGAACATCTTGATTTTAGATTGTAAGGGGTAAATTTAGGGGGTTTTGACTAATATATTATACTTATGGTCACCAGGGATTAATTCAAATCCAAATAAAAATACTCAAATCAGTTTGGTATTTTTATGGTGGTTTGATTAATATAGAAGGAAAGAATTAAGAAGAAGAGAGAGGGAAAAGGGTATAAGATTTCTCCGGCCTAGCCTGAGCCAAGGGGAATTTCAGAGACCTTGACCATGAGGTCTCCTCCAAGATTTAATCTAGTTTGGCTTCCAGTCACGAAGCCTCCTCCGAGATGAGGGGCCTCCTAGGATGATAGCATTTTAGGAAAGGTAAAGGAAAAAAAGGAATCAGTCTAAACTCCGAGAGTGCTCAGGGAAGACGCTTCACCGGATCCACGCCAAGACACCAAAACTCTGCCACAAGCCTCGCCGCTAGTCGAACCCAATGTCTCCAAGAGAGACCCTGAGCCCATGCCTGCGCTGTCAAAGAGAGAGAGACACCTCTCTTTGAAAAGAGACGCCCCCGAGAGGAAGTGATGCAAATATATAGACTTTGTTTTTATATCACTTCCTGCATCTCACATGTACCAATGGTAGCTTAAGCTTGACTTAGTACATCCCAGGGGGTCTGTCAGTTGTTTCATATTTGTCATTTGCTAGCACATGTCTGTCATATGCCATCCTTCTCAACACTTAATCCTTAAGTAGGGGTGTAGACATTCCTAATTTCTAGACTAAGTAGGGTGTAATAAATCTAAAATTCATAAGATTAACATGGAAAGACTTGCATGAAATAATAAATAATAAAGAATGAGTTGAGCAGAACCAAAAAATCATTGCATACAGTAAGATATATATATATATATATATATATATTAGAAGAGAAAATGTAAACAACTAAGCTATTCTGAATTATATGGATATTCAAATCAGCTACAAAGGACTATGAAGAAAGATGTCATCCACCTCCAGAGAAAGAACTGCTATATGGAACTCTATTTTATAGTTTCACCTATATATCTGTGTCAACTATTGGCCTTCTTTTGTGAAGTATTGGGGAGTAAGGAGATAAATAGCTTGAAACTCAAATGTAACAAAAGAAAATAAAAACCATATAGAAAAGAAGTATAGAAGATTATGAGCAATATTACCTCATAAAACAATGAAAAGTAATGGAAGAAAAGTGAGTTTACAGAAAACTTGCCATTATATATATATATATATATATATATATATATAGAGAGAGAGAGAGAGAGAGAGAGAGAGAGAGAGAGAGAGAGAGAGAGAGAGAGAGAGAGAGAGAGAGAGAGAGAAAGAGAGAGAGAGAGCATAATGCACAATTCTGTGTGAGATAAAGTTAAGTCAGGTTATACCCAAAAATGGGAGAGGAAAATTTGTCACCATCTCTAAAAGAGGCCTTAGTTAAACAGAAGAAGCCCATATTGGAGTTAAAACAATTTTATTGTGTGGAAGGATGTTTTCAAGATATTTTTTTAAAGGCAAGATAAAAATGACAGGAAATATCCCAGAAGGCATTAGGTATTACTATTTTTTTTAAGTCGTCACTAACAACCTATATGTTTACTTTCTCAAGCCAACAAAACCTTAAAGATATCTATACATCTATATGTAACTATATATCTATACATCTGCTGAAAATGTCCTTGATGAAAACATGAGACCAGAAGACACAAGTTTTCACAAATGAGATTCTAAAATCTATCACCTCTTTATGGCCATATAATTAACTTAACTGTGACTAGAATATAAGACTAAACTACTCCTATAATCTTCTCACTATAAGAAATTATTGATAAGAGTAAAGAAAAACTAACCCTTTATGATCTCTCCTGACAAAGAATTACCCTTGCTTTTATTTAATCATTTAAGATTCCTTGAGGTAGGCAACAGCAGTGATAGCTTTGTTTATTATCTGATTATAAAAGGAGGCATCACAGAGGATACATATTTCCAAAGGGTTTTGCAATTACTGTTTAGGATATCCAATGCAGAGATTAAATGGGAAAGCTATCCCATATAGATTGTGAGGTCTTCCAGTAGCTTGTGTTTGCTAATGACAGTGTACTAATTACAAAAAGCCCCATAATACTGCAGTCTCCTAAAGTTTTGCAGTATTCAGATTGTAGCATGATAATCGACATGGAAAAGACCCCAAAGGAATGAAGAATGACCATAACCCATAGTTGGATAGACAGACCATTGAGCTAGTCTATTATCACATGCCTGTTTGGACAGACACTGTAGATCAACAAAGAGCTGGCTCAGAACTGAAGTTTTTAAAGAGAGAGAGAAAAGGGAAGGAGAGAATGGGAGAGGGAGGGAGGGAGGCAGGGAGGGAGGGAGGGAGGGAGAGACAGACAGACAGACAGACAGAGACAGAGAGAGAGACAGAATGAACAAAATGGGCTGGAATACATTCTGGAATTTGCCCAGCATTTTCAATGACCCCAATAGTCTCTCTGGATAGGAACAAAATTTTGTGTTTTTAACACCACTGTGCTTCCAATGATACTATTTTTGTGCAGCCTGCCAAAGCTAAGAATTACAGGTCACTCACGGGGCAATGGAGAGACATGGGGGTATAAAAATATTACCAATGAAACTTGCATGTAAGAAAAGACATAAAAGATACCTTTCATATGTTTGCTTAGAAACGGAAGTGGATCATTTAATAAGAGCAAGGGATTACTGATCAATAACTCATGCTGTTCTGGTACCCAAAAAACCTAGAAGAAGTGCCCAAGAGGATTGAATAAAAGAAATTCCTCCTATGGAGGATTTCTGAGAGAACATGCACAAGAGTCATACAGGACATGAAGGCATAAGCAGGTTGTGATTTTTACCATAAGAATATTCATTTTTTGTTAATAATAATTTAACTACTGACTTTAATATTATAAAGTTTACAAAGCACTGTCAACATTTTCTTTCAATCATGACACACAAAAATCCTGTGTTGTGGGTATTATGAATATAGACTTCATTCCATATATTCTTTAATCCATTTTACAGATCAGGAAAATAAGTCTCAGGATAAGTGACTTGAGCATGGTAACAAGGTTAGTAAATGTCAGATTTTCTCAGAATGAATTCTGAAACTAAGATTTCCTGATTATGGTTCCAGTATTCTCTCCTCTATAATCATATTGTGTCCTTATCAATATATTATTGAGGTAACAGACACAAAGTATTGGAATTTAAAATATGGATATATTTTTGTTATAGGTGATAGCTGAAAGGTTATAGCTGAAATAGGACCTCAGATATTATCCAGTTCAGACCTTTCACTTTAATGTTGAAAATGAAAGCTAGTGAATATAAATGACTTGATGAAGATCACATAACTATTAGTAATGTAGCTAGCTATGTAGTTCTATTATGTATGTATTAGTGTAGTTATTGGATTTTGAACTCTAGTCCTCCAGATCCAAATATAGATTGTGGAAAGCTTTGTATGATGGGCAAAATAACTTGACCTTTTCTTGGGAAGCATAGCTGCACAAGCTAAGATTTTTGAGTAGTGGAGCAATATCAACAGAGCCAACAAGAAAGATCATTGACAAGGCAATTACCATGGTTGAGTTGAATAATAATAGATTTATAGAGTAGTAGAAGTAGAAATAGAAAAAAGGTGAGAATAGGAGAGGAAGATGACAGGTACCACACTTGATTAGATAGGTGAGGAAGAAATAATGTGCTTATCAGAAATCATAAAATGTTTTTTCCAGAAACCATTTCTAATTCCAAAGCAGCTCTCCCTTTGCAGAAATAGAGTCCAAAACGGGAAGTTTTAACAGCAGAAGAGGGATATGAGAGAGTTCTATGGCACAGATCCTTTTTAAGACAGGTACTCAAAGTAAGCTGCTGAAAAGAGTATTCTGGGTACTGTAAAGATTAAAATTTAGGGGAGACTGGGGAGACTGAGGCAGGTAGAAATTAGTTTCTCTCTGCAAGGAGTATTATATTTTTTTAGAGGTTTATTGAAGATTAAGGATTAAAGAAAATACAGGATAAGAAACACACATCCAGGCCATAGAGTAGCCTAGACACAACCTCACCTACATTATGAAAAAAGTCAGGCCTGCCCCAAAACGTAAATCCAAGAGCCCGAGAGAGCCTTTGAATCAACTTAAATACCTTCTACATCTCGGCCCAGGTGAGATTACAAGGCATTCTGGGGAAGTGGAGCAAAGGCTTGTGGGGATTGTAGTCCTGTATTCGAGTCCATTTTTTACATACCCCTGTTTGATCATTTGAAAAAAATTAATTTTTTTCCAAAGGTTCATGAAAACATAATCAATTTAAAGATTACAATAATTTGAGGATAAGAGAGAGAGAAAAAAAAGAACAAAACAAATAATTACTGGACGCATTGACAGAAAGCCAGTTAGGGGGCAGTCCCCTTTGGCATGAAAGTATACATAAAAATAAATGTTCAATCAACCACACCCAAAGTTCATTTTTGTGCAGCTGGTGGTCTGGAGGCATCTTCATTATGTCTTCTCCAACAGTTCAGTTCTGGATTCAGGGAAGTAGCATCTTCTTTACCTAAAATTCTTCTCAAAAGGAATTTAAACTTTGCAATTTAAATAATGATATTTTTTTACATTCCCCCTGAAATTATGGCAGTAGTCAGATGGTAATGAGAGATAGGAGAGAAGAAAAGAAGAGAGGGGATGGAGAAAAAGAAAGGAAGCCTCTTTGGAAAGAAATGAAAGACTACAGGATCCAAATATAAATTGAAACATCATTCTTCAACCTTTCCTCCATGAATTTTTATCTAGTGTAAGCAATGTATGTCTTGTTTCATGATATGATTCCAGGGAAATATTTTTATATAATCACATATATAATATATATGTATACAACCTTATATCATATTATCTGAATTTTTGGTGAGGGGTAGTAAAACTTTTTTTAAAAGAAAAGAAAGGGGGAAGCTGGGTATCTCAGTGGATTGAGAGCCAGGCCTAGAGATGGGAGGTCCTAAGTTCAAATCTGGCCTCAGACACTTCCTAGCTGTGTGACCCTGGGCAAGTCACTTAACCCCCATTGCCTAGCCCTTACCACTCTTCTGCCTTGGAGCCAATACACAGTATTGACTCCAAGATGGAAGGTAAAGGTTAAAAAAAAAAGAAATGCAAGAGGAAATCATCTAGTGATATTTGTATTAGTGGATTTTGCATTGTGGAATAAATATAGGCAAGCTTCTTGAGTCCTGAGAATGTTTAATTTTTGTCTTTTTATCCTCAATGCCCAGTACCATTACTGGTACATGGAAATATGATATTCATCAAATTAAATTTAATTTCTTGAATAATAAGAGAATGATCTAGCTGGAAAGAGATATCAGCACAGGCGTGCTTCATGTTGATGTATATAAATAATTAGACATTCAAACAAGGCATTTAGAAGGACATTATGGAGTAATATCTATATGTATAAAGAAAAGAATGAAGTTTGGGCAAGTAGGTGACTCAGTGGATAGAAAGTCAGATCTGGAAATGGGAGGTCCTAGGCTCAAATCTGACCTCAGATACTTCTCAGATGTGTGTGACCCTAGGCAAGTCATTTAATCCCCATTGCCTAGCCCTTACCATTCTTCTGCCTTAGATTGGATATTCAGTATCCATTCTAAGACAGAAAGTAAAGGGTTAAAAAACATATTGTATTTTCTCAATTATATGTAATAACAATTTTCAACATACATTTTCCAAAATTATAAAATCCAAATTGCTTCCCTTCCTCCCTTCCCTCCTTCCTCCTGGAGATGGTAAACAATTTAATTCAGGTTATACATGTATTATCATGTAAAACTTATTTCCATATTGGTCACTGATATAAAAGAATACTCATATAAAACCCAAACCTCAAAATAAAAGCACAAATAAACCAAAGTGAAAATTAATATACCTTGATCTGCATTCTGACTACAACAGTTCTTTCTCTGGGGGTGGATAGTGTTTTCTGTGATAAGTCCTTCAGAATTCTTATCAATCATTGTATTGCTGAGAGTAGCTACACCTTTCACAGTTGATCATTATACAATATTGCTGATACTGTATATAATGGTCTCCTGGTTCTGTTTATTTCATTCTGTATCAGTTGATATAGGTCTTCCCAGTTTTTTCTGAAATCCTCCTCATCATCATTTCTCATTGCAGAATAGTATTCCATCACCATTATATACCACAATTTGTTCAGTCATTTCCTAGCTGAGAGGCATCCCCTCAGTTTCCAATTCTTTGCCACCACAAAAAGAACTGCTATAAATATTTTTGTACTAGTAGATCCTTTCCCCCTTCTTAAAAAATTTCTTTAGAATATAGACCTAGTATTATTATTTACCAGATCAAAGTGTATGCACAGTTTTATAGCATTTTGGGCATAATTCCAAATTGTCCTCCAGAAAGGTTGGATCAGTTCACAACTCCGCCAGCAATGCATTAATGACCCAATTTTGGTTAATGCCCCCCAATATTTATCACTTTCTTTACAGTCATATTGGCCAATCTGATAGGTATGAGGTCGTACCTCAGAGTTGTTTTAATTTGCATTTCTCTAATGAAGAGTGATTTAGAACATTTTTTCATATGATTATTGATACCTTTGATGGCTTCATCTGAAACTGCTTGTTTGTATCCTTTGATCATTTGTCAGTTGGAGAATTATGTTTATTCTTATAAATTTGACTTAGTTCTTTAGATATTTGAGAAATAAGATCTTTACCAGAGAAATTTGTTATAAATCCCCCCCCCCAGATTGTTGTTTCCCTTCTAATCTTGGTTATATTGGTTTTGTTTGCATAAAACCTTTTAGATTTCATATAATCAAAATTATTCATTTTATATCTTATAATGTTTTCTCTATCTTGTTTGGTCATAAATTCTTCCCTTCTCCATAGATCTTCTGACAGATGAACTATGTAATCTAACCCTAACCCTAATTTGCTTATGGTATCACCCTTTATATCTAAATCATATATACATTTTGACCTTATCTTGGTATAGAGTGTGAGATATTAGTCTATACCTAGTTTCTCCTATACCTTTTTTTCCAGTTTTTCCCAACAGTTTTTGTCAAATAATGAGTTCTTATCCCAAAAGCTGAGTTTTTGGGGTTTATCAAACATTAGATTGCTAGGCTCACTTACCCCTGTATATTGTGTATCTAACCTATTATATTGATCCACCATTCTCTTTCTTAGCCAGTACCAAATTGTTTTGATGATCACTGCTTTAGAGTATAATTTGAGATCTGGTACTGCTAGGGTACCTTCCTTCACTTTTTTTTTCCATTAATTCCATCCAGTTTTCCCCAGAGACTTATTTAATCCAACTTTTATAAGATTCCATTCAATTTCTTAACTTCTTTCTTGTTTATTTTTTTTAATTAGATTTATTTATTTCTGAGAGAGGAAAAGTAGGGGAAATCCCCATTAGGATAGTTTGTCTAGCTCCTCCTTGTACTTCATTTAATCTCTTCTTTAAAAATGTGGAGGCTATACTATTTGACACATATGTTTATTATTGATATTACTTCATTGTTTGTGGTACTTTTTAACTAAGATGTAATTTCCTTCCTTGTCTCTTTTAGTTGGATCTATTTTTACATTAGCTGTATCTGAAACCATGATTGTTAAACCACTGATTTTTTTTTACTTCAGTTAAAACAATAAATTCTGCTCCAGCCCCTTACCTTTACTCTGTGTGTGTCTCCCTGCCACAATTTTTTTTTGGTAAATGACAACATATTGTAGGAGTTTGTTTTTAATCCATTATGCTATCTGCTTCTGTTTTATGTATGAGTTCATCCCATTCACATTCACAGTTATGCTTACTCATATTTCCCCCTTTTGATACTGCTCTTTGTCCTTTTACTCTGTCCCTCCTCACAAGTGTTTTGCTTTTAATTGCTAACCCCTAATTCCCCTTTCCCTTCTGTTACCCCCTCTCTCTTGTCTTATTCTCCTCCTAATTTCTATAGGACAAGATAGGATTCCATACCTAAGTGAGTATGGTTGTTATTCCCTCTCTGAGCCAATTATAATGAGAGTAGGCTTTAGCATTGTCTGCCACTACCCTTATCCTCCCCTCCACCATAATAGTTTTTTCTATACCTCTTTAGGTGAGACAACTTAACCCTATCTTACCTATCTCTTCCCTTTTCTCTCAGGGTTATTCTCTTTTTCATCCCTTGAATTTTCTTTTAGATATCATGTCATCCTAAACAACTTATTCTTATACCCTCTGGTTCTATGCATGTGCCTTCTAACTGCTCTAATAATTATAAAAATTTCAAGAGTTACAAATATCTTTCCATATAGTATTACAAATATTTTGGCCTTATTTTATCCCTTACATTTTCTCTTTCATGTTTACCTTTTTATGCTTCTCTTGATTCTGCTGAATCAGTCTCCCCAGGGCCTGATGGCTTGCAGAGCTCATAGTCCTCTAAACTACCTTGTGCTGGTGGTTAAGGCTTCACTGTAGCCTTGGATGGGAGCTCTTGGCTTCCCATTAGGCTGTGGGCTGTGCTACCCTCTCACTCCAGTGAAATAGATCCACTCTGCCTACTTTACAAGTTGTTTTCTACAGGAAAATTATATTCTTACATCATCCCCTTGCTCATTGTCATTCCAGAATTTGTTTTGAAGTCTTATTGTAAGGTTGTTTGGAGTGGATTCTCAGAGAGGTTCCAGCTTTCCATACCTCCCCTCTGCCATCTTGGCTCTGTCTCCTAAAGGATTTTTTTAAGTAAAAGAAAAGAAAGAATGAAGTTTAATGGATAATCAGAAAACAAGCTTGTCCCCCTCTCCTTTAATAAAATAGGTAGATATGTACTTTCTCTACACAGCTCTTGATCCCAGAATGGGAACAAACAAGCATTTACTAAATGCTTCTGTGTAGTTTATTTATTTTAACATTAACCTATATGTGATTCACAACTAACTTTCCCACTTCCTTTACTAAGAAGTAACTCTGAGCACTTGTTGATAGAGGCAAAGGAGGGATGGTATTATCAGGACCAAGACTTTAAGTGGGAATGATGAGTGATTATCTATATTCCTAAGAAGGATTATCAGAGGGAATTAGAAAGGAATTCTCATAAATTCTGGAGTAGAGGTTTATTCAGAGAAAGGATTGGAAGGTTCTCAGATATTAGTAGATGCTTGCAGCCTGAGTCTTCATAGTCCAATCAGAATGCACAAGTATCAGTCAGGGTCTTGTATGAGGCTTCATCAAAACTCGGATTTGTATAATTTTTTAAAGTTTGCAAAGCATTTTCCTCACAACAACCAATTTGTGAGGAATACGTCCTGACAAGAAGGTGGCTTTTTACACAAGTCTGTATAATGGAGTAAAAATTGAGTTAAGCTTCCTAATCCTGGAAGCCACATCACCCAAGTTTCAATCAAAATATGTTAAATTGACTTCCGGGTAAGCATGGCAGCAGATTAGACATGTCTCGCTTCCCCTCCTCAGACCTAACGATACAGACTACTTCAAAAGACACCCAAAAAACCATCCTCATAAGAATGGAGGGAAACTACAGCTGGGAGCAGCACTAAGGTTATGTGGGATATGGGCATTTCCACACTGTAAGTGAACAAAAAAGCTCCCACCCAAACCTGAGCGGACCTACCCTCCCCCACCATACCTATGGAGCCAGAGTTAAAGTCAATGTGCGCTAGAACCAATGAGTGAGGGAGGGATTCACCAAGAGTGAGCAACAAGCAGCTCCAGGTCTGGGGAGCTACTAAGAACACCAAGGACTTAACTCTGAGAGCAGTAACACCTGAAACCCTGGCAGGCAAGCAAGGGGAGCTCAGAACTCGGGTGCTCCGAACCAGTGCACCATAATCAACGAGTGTGCGAAGTGCACCCCTGAAGTGAGCAAGGGGCACCTGTAGGTCTTGGGAGTTAACTAAGATCATGAAGGACTCACCCCTAAGAGCAGTAACACCCAAAATGCTGGCAGGCAGGGGAGGGCAGACCTTGGTCTCGCCCAGGAAGATAGCCCAGCTGCGGAGAATTGAGAGTTGGCCCGAGGCAAAAAGCCTTGAGCGTTAGATCCATACACAGAGAGCTAGCCCTCCTCTCTCAGATTCCTGACTGGAAATGAAAGTGAAAACCATAGAGATGGCAAGCAGTGCCCAGGAACAACTTCCAAACACCAAGAAAAACAAGAAGAAGGGGTTGACTTTGGATAGTTTTTATGGAGGAAAAATACAGAAGACAGAGGAAATAGTAGAAGAGGAAACCCAAATAAATGCTACAAAACCTTCCAAAAGAAATAGAAATTGTCCACAAGCTCTAGAAGAATTTAAATAGGAGGTTATCAAAAAGATGGAAGCCTTCTCACAGGAAAAATGGGAAACAATGCAACGAGAATTTAACAATCTGAGGGACAAGAACTCCCAATTGGAGAAACAGTTAGAAGCCTCAAAAAGTAGGAAAGACCAAACTGAAAAGGAAAACCAGTCTTTAAAGACCAGAATTGGGCAACTGGAAGACAATGATCTTGAAAAACAGCAAGAATTAAAAAAGCAAAGTCAAAAAATTAACAAATTAGAAGAAAAAATAAAATATCTCTCTGACAAGGTGACAGACCAGGAAAACAGAGGAAGGACAGACAATCTGAGAATCATTGGTCTACCTGAAAATCCAGAAATAAACAGGAATCTTGACATCATACTGCAAGATATCATCCAAGAAAACTGCCCTACAAATCTAGAACAAGGGGACAAAATGGACATTGAAACAGTTCATAGAACACCCTCTACACCAAATCCCCAAAAGACAACTCCCAGGAATGTAATTGCCAAATTCCAAAGCTTTCAAACTAAGGAGAGAATGCTACAAGAAGCCAGAAACAAACAATTCAGATACCAAGGAGCTCCAATTAGGATCACACAAGACCTGGCAACTTCCACACTGAATGACCGCAAGGCCTGGAACACGATATTCAGAAAGACAAGAGAGTCTACGTTTAGATCAAATTATAAATATTAATATGTGGGTGGAAATGTTATGTGTAATTCTCAAAAACTGTATGCATTATTAGAGTAATTAGAAGAAACACTCATAGGGAAAGATTGGAGCATTAAAATGATATGGAGAAGGGGGAGGGGAAAGAAAGAAAGAAAAAGGGAGGGGGGGAATCAATGATTGTACCAAGATATACTTGCAGAAATAGAAATAAATTAAATAGAATAATCCTTGTCACACAAAGATACACATGTGGAGGGGAGGGGAAGAATTCTCTCATAAGAAGGAAAGGAAGAGAGTGATAATTGGTACTACTTAAACCTTACTCTCAGTGAAATAAAATCTGAGAGGGAAGAGCATCTAGATCCATTGGGATCTTGAATTCTAGCTTATCCAACAGGGTAAGGGAGAAGGGAAAATTAAGGGGGTGGAGGGGAGGGAGTACAAAAAGGGAGGGAAGGAGAGGGGGGAGATAAATTAACAGACCCTAAAAAAATAAATAAAATAATTTTTTTTTTAAAAAAGAAGGGAAAAAAGGGAGGAGCTAGAAAGGGAAGCATATCAAGGGAGCAGACTAGGTGGACTGATTTAAAGTAAACCACCAGTTATAAAGGTTACAGAAAAAGAAGAAAGGTCAGAATTAGGGGAGGAGACCAAAATGCCAGGGAAGTCACAAGTGACAATCATAGCTTTGAACATAAATGGGATGAACTCACCCATAAAACATAGATGAATAGCAGAGTGGATTAGAAGCCAAAACCCTACCATATGTTGTCTTCAAGAAACACACATGAGGTGAGTAGATACTTACCAGGCCAGAATTAAAGGTTGGAGTAATATCTATTGGGCCTCAACTGATAAAAAGAAGGCAGGAGTTGCAATCATGATATCTGACAGACCCAAAGTAAAAATAGACCTCATTAAAAGGGATAGGGAAGGTAAATACATCCTGATAAAAGGTAGTATAGACAATGAGAAAATATCACTAATCAACATGTATGCACCAAATGATATAGCACCCAAATTTCTAATGGAGAAATTAGGAAAATTGAGGAAGGAAATAGATGACAAAACTATATTAGTGGGGGGCCTGAACCAACCACTATCAAATTTAGATAAATAAAACCAAAAAATAAATAAGAAAGAGGTAAAAAATCTTGGAAAAATTAGAGTTAATAGATATATGGAGAAAAATAAATAGGGACAAAAAGGAATACACCTTTTCAGCAGCACATGGCACATTCACAAAGACTGACCATGTACTAGGTCATAAAAACATGGCAAACAAATGCAGAAAAGCAGAAATAATAAATGCAACCTTTTTGGATCATAACACAATAAAAATAATGATCAGTAAGGGTACATGGAGAGCCAAATTAAAAATCAATTGGAAATTAAATAATATGATACTCCAAAATTGGTTAGTTAGGGAACAAATCATAGAAACAATTAATAATTTCATTGAAGAGAATAACAATGGTGAGACATTCTTTCAAACCTTATGGTATGCAGCCAAAGCAGTACTCAGAGGAAAATTCATATCCTTGACTGCATATATTAACAAATTAAGGAGGGCAGAGATCAATGAATTGGACATGCAAATCAAAAAACTTGAAAGTGAACAAATTAAAAACCCCCAGAAGAAAACCAAATTAGAGATCCTAAAAATTAAGGGAGAAATTAATAAAATTGAAAGTGATAGAACTATTGAACTAATAAATAAGACTAGAAGCTGGTACTTTGAAAAAAAACAAACAAAAAAGACAAAGTACTCGTCAATCTAATTTAAAAAAGGAAAGAAGAAAAGCAAATTAACAGTATCATACATGAAAAGGGAGACCTCACCTCTAATGATGAGTAAATTAAGGCAATCCTTAAAAACTTCTTTGCCCAATTATATGGCAATAAATATGCCAATCTAGGCAATATGGGTGAATATTTACAAAATTATAAATTGCCTAGACTATCAAAAGAAGAAATAGAATTTTTAAATAATCCCATATCAGAAATAGAAATCCAACAGGCCATCAAAGAACTCCCAAAGAAAAAATCCCCAGGACCAGATGGATTCACAAGTGAATTCTATCAAACATTCAAAGAACAGTTAATCCCAATACTATACAAAGTATTTGACATAATAAGCAAAGAGGGAGTGCTACCAAATTCCTTCTATGACACAAATATGGTACAGATTCCAAAGCCAGGCATGTCAAAAACAGAGAAAGGAAACTACAGACCAATCTCCCTAATGAACATAGATTCAAAAATCTTAAACAGGATACTAGTAAAAAGACTTCAGCAAGCAATCAGGAGGTTCATTCACTATGATCAAGTAGGATTTATACCAGGAATTCAATGATGGCTCAATATTAGGAAAACCATCCACATAATTGAATATATCAACAAGCAATCCAACAAGAACCACATAATTATCTCAATAGATGCAGAAAAAACCTTTGATAAAATACAACATACATTCCTATTAAAAACACTAGAAAGTATAGGAATAGAAGGGTCTTTCCTAAAAATAATAAACAGTATATACCTAAAGCCATCAGCAAACACCATCTGCAATTGGGATAAACTAGATACATTTCCAATAAGATCAGGAGTGAAGCAAGGATGCCCCTTATCACCTCTATTATTTAACATTGTACTAGAAATACTAGCAGTAGCAATTAGAGAATGAAAAGAAATTGAAGGTATTAAAATTGGCAATGAGGAGACCAAGCTGTCACTCTTTGTGGATGATATGACTTAAATGGTATACTTAAAGAATACTAGAGAATCAACCAAAAAGCTAGTCAAAATAATCAACAACTTTAGCAAAGTTGCAGGATACAAAATAAACCCGCATAAGTCATCAGCATTTCTATATATCTCCAACACATTTCAGCAGCAAGAATTAGAAAGAGAAAATCCATTCAAAATCACCCAAGACAAAATAAAATACTTAGGAATCTATCTGCTGAGACAAACACAGGAACTATATGAACACAACTACAAAACACTCTCCACACAAGTAAAACTAGACTTGAGCAATTGGAAAAATATTAACTGCTCATGGGTAGGACAAGCTAATATAATAAAAATGACCATTCTACCCAAACTTATCTATTTAGTGTTATACCCATTGAATTTCCAAAAACCTTTTTTACTGAATTAGAAAAAAAACCATAACAAAGTTCATTTGGAAGAACAAAGGATTGAGGATATCCAGGGAAATAATGAAAAAAAAAACACAAAGGAAAGTGGCCTGGCAATCCCAGATCTCAACCTATATTATAAAGCAGTGGTCATCAAAACAATTTGGTACTGGCTAAGAGACCGGATCAGTGGAATAGACTTGGGGTAAATGACCTCAGCAAGACAGTCTATGACAAACCCAAAGACACCAGCTTTTGGGACAAAAATCTACTATTTCATTAAAAACTGCTGGGAAAATTGGAAGTTATTGTGGGAGAGATTAGGTCTGGATCAACACCTCTCACCCTACACCAAGATAAATTCAGAATGGGTGAATGACTTGAAAATAAAGAAGGAAACTATTAGTAAATTAGGTGAACACAGAATAGTATACATGTCAGACCTTTGGGATGGGAAAGTTTTTAAAACCAAGCAAGACTTAGAAAGAGTCACAAAATGTAAAATAAATAATTTTGATTACATCAAATTAAAAAATTCTTGTACAAACAAAACCAATGTAACTAAAATCACAAGGGAAGCAACAAATTGGGAAACAATCTTCATAACAAAAACCTCTGACAAAGGTCTAATTACTCAAATTTACAAAGAGCTAAATCAATTGTACAAAAAATCAAGCCATTCTCCAATTAAAAAATGGGCAAGGGTCATGAAGAGGCAATTTTCAGTTAAAGAAATCAAAACTATTAATTAGCACATGAAAAAGTGTTCTAAATCTCTTATAATCAGAGAAATGCAAATCAAAACAACTCTGAGGTATCACCTCACACCTAGAAGATTGGGCAACATGACAGCAACAGAAAATAATGAATGCTGGAGGGGATGTGGCAAAGTGGGGACATTAATGCATTGCTGGTGGAGTTGTGAATTGATCCAACCATTCTGGAGGGCAATTTGGAACTATGACCAAAGGGTTCTAAAAGACTGTCTGCCTTTTGATCCATCCATAGCACTGCTGGGTTTATACCCCAAAGAGATAATAAGGAAAAAGACTTATACAAAAATATTCATAGCTGCGCTCCTTGTGGTGGCCAAAAATTGGAAAATGAGGGGATGCCCTTAAATTGGAGAATGGCTCAACAAATTGTGGTATATGTTGGTGATGGAATACTACTGTGCTAAAAGGAATAATAAAGTGGAGGAATTCCATGGAGACTGGAACAACCTCCAAGAAGTGATGCAGAGCAAAAGGAGCAGAACCTGGAGAACATTGTACACAGAGACTGATACACTGTGGTTCAATTGAACATAATGGATTTCTCCATTAGTGTCAATGCAATATCACTCAACAATTTGCATGGATCTAGGAGAAAAAACACTACCCACAAGCATAGGACAAACAGTAGGAGTAAAAACAAGTAGGAAAGGCAACTGCTTGACTGCAGGGGTTGAGGGGATATGATTCAGGAGAGACTCTAAATGAACACCCTAATGTAAATACCAACAACATGGAAATGGGTTCAGATCAAGGACACATGTGATACCCAGAAGAATCATGCACTGCCTATGGGGGGGGGTAGTGGGAGGGGGGAGGAAAAAAAGATCTTTGTTTCCAATGAATAATGTTTGAAAATGACCTAATAAAATAATATTTAAAAGGAAAAAAAATATGTTGTTTCTGGTTCCTGGTTTAGATCCCATTTCCAGGAAATTACATCTGCAAATTATAATGAGGCTGAGAGTGATAGGCTACCCATTATCTAAGGCTTATTTAATTGGCTACTTCTAAAAGAGGCTAACTGGATATGCAAATGTTACACTAAAAAAAAAAACTATTCTTTGATTGACTAAAGCTTATATGAATAATTAGGGGAATGGAGTGCTATAAATTACCATTCTGATTAGTTAGTTCTTGAGGCTAGATTGTAACTCTGGTAACCCAACCCATGGTGAATGACAGAAGGGTAATTTTGTGATAATGTCTAGGATAAAGGGGGTCTCTTAGCAGCACCACCACCACTACCTCCTCCTCCCACCCTTGCTCTGAACTTGCTGGCTCTAAATTTGTTTTCTACTCAGATGTACCCATTCTCAGAGAATGTAATAAAAAAAAGTCTTTGACACTCTGATGCCAATTTCAAGGTAATTTTTGAGTAGCAGGATGTTCCTCTCACCAGTCATATAATTAATGCCACTTTTATTATTCCCATATTATAGATGGGGGTGTATGCGGTGCTCAAGGAGGGGTAGTATCTCTGGTATGGAGGGCTTGTCGTGCTCTCTTAGGGCAGCTCTCCAACCTCTGACCCTCACCTGACACCCAGCTCTCACTTGTGGCTCCCAATAGCTGCTAGCATGCGACAGCGGCCACACCCCAGGCAACGGCTTCGACAGGCCGGCTAAACCTTGTGAGGGTAGCCATCTGGTTGTCGACCCCTGGTGAACCAGGGCTTTGCTCACCCAGCATGTGAAGATTGCTTCGACGGAAGAAACCAATAAGAAGGTTCAACGGCTGAGATGGCGACGCAGCAAAGCACTGTGGAGTGCTCAGGGTGTGTTGGAGCACAAAAGACAACACGGCCATCCAATGCAGCTGAGGAAGTCTCCAGGTGTAACGACTTTTTGTGCCACTGGACTCAGGCTTCCAACGCCGAGAGAATGGGACTGTCTCTGTGCATCGACTTTTCCACTTAAATCTCCTTCATGCACAAGTGTCTTTGTGTACACTCATCTATACACCATAGATGAAAAGGCACAAAGACAATAGTCATCCTTGGTTACCGAGAGACTACTACCACCATTATAGATGATATGCTGAGATATTAAGAAATCTACACCATGAAACTCATAGGTATTTGGCTCTCCATTTCAACCCAGGTTTTCTGACTCCAAATCTAGTGATCCATTTCCCATATTACATTACAACTTATTTGTGCTTTGTGGACAATGATTTTAAATCTCCAAAAGTAATAGCCTAGACAGGACACCAGGACATTTTGAGTTTGTGATGGTATTTGCCAACATGTCAGTTCATTATGTCATAGTAAATTTAAAGGGTTTAGAAATGGAAGGAACTGATAGAGAAGAGTCTTAGAATATGGAAGGAATGGTATAGTTGTCTCAAAGTCTAGACCACCTTTCCCAGAGGGCTGCAAAATACCATAACTATAGCTAATTAAAATAGATGGGAAAATTTTGTGGTTTAAATGATATCTTGAAAACCTGTTGTACATCCTTAAATTGGAAAGGAAATCAGACTCTTGCTTAGAATGCAAAGAGAAAATATAAAACTTAATTGTGGCTTTCATGGGTGGCAGAGACACTAAGCATGGATTTGGTAAAGTTGGCTAAGATTTAAAGTTGTATGTATATGTGTATGTGCATGTTTAAATATATTTCTACTTGTTAAATATGTATATGCTGGTCTGTTGGGTGTTATTTGTTCTTTAAAGTACTGCATCTTTCTATAATGAATTACAAAAGAAGTTGGGGAAAAAATTATCCAGTTTTAGACACTGCATGTGTAGAGGGAGAGGTAGAAGGTACTGACAGTTGTAATGAGAAAGATAAAGAACTTTCATTAATTCTAGAAGAGATGGAGTAAGGGGGGAAAGGTATGTGTATATATATATATATATATATATATATATATATATATGTACATATATACGTATACATATATATGGGGGTAACAATATTTTTATTGAATTGTGGTGGTGGCTACATTAAGTTAGTAAACTTAGGAGTCAAAAAGTACTTGTCTATAAGAATTTCTTTTCATGAAGAAGAATTAAACCATGTCTGAATCATGCTTTCAGATTAATCAATTAAAAAGCATTTATTCCTCATCTTGGTCGGTTTTGCTAACTAAAAAATGGGTTTGTTTTTTTCTTTCTTTTTATTCTTTGCTGGAAGGATTGACTCTTGAGGAATGAATATATTTCTAAATGTAGAATATGCAAAAATAAAGGGCATTGATAAAACTAAAAAAAATATTATTAGAACATGCTATATGCCTGGCACTAAAGCAAAATAGTCTCTGCCTTCAAAGAGCTTCCATTCCAAACAGGAAGACAATATGTGCAAATGTAGGTGATTACAATAACATACAAAGTAACCTTAGAGAGGAATGTAGTAGCTCCTGGGGAGATTAAGAATGGCCTTCAGAAGATGGTCATTGAGCTGAATCTTAAAGAAAACCAGGGAATCCAGGAGGTAGCAGTGAAGAAAGAATGCATTCCAGATATGGAATAAGTCAGTACAAATAGACAGGGATGAGAGATGAGGTGTCATGTTTGAGGGGCAATAACAAGATCAATTTGACTGGACTTTTGAGGACATGGAAGTTATGAACAATATGACTGGAAAGGTATGGAGAAGGAAGAAGGCTGTAAAGATCCTTTAATACCTTCACCCCCAAAAAGAGTTTATATTTTATTTTAGAAGTCATAGGTAACCACTGGAATTTATTGAGTCCATGGGTAACATGATCATACCCATGCTTTGGGGGAAATCACTTTGTTAGTTCTGTGAAAGATGGATTGAAATACAGGAGAGATGAGGCAATGAGGCCAATTAGGAGGCTTTTAGGGCTGCAGGTGGAAGAAAATAACAGCCTGAGCTAGGGGGATGACTGTCTGAGTAGAAAGGAAACAGGTGCAAAAAGCGCTATGGAGGTAAAAAGGACAAAAGTTGACAAGTCACTAAAAATATCAAGTGAATGAGAGTGATGCTGAAGTCATAAACCTGGGCAGCTGAAAGAATGCTGAGCGCTAGAGAGAAACAGGAATATTTGGAAGAGGAAATTTTTTAAAACCCTTACCTTCCATCTTAGAATCAATACTATGTATTGGTTCTAAAGCAGAAGAGTGGTAAGGGCTAGGCAATAGGGGTTGTGACTTGTCCAGGGTCACACAACTGGGAATTGTCTGAGATCAGATTTGAACCTAGGACCTCCCGTCTCTAGGCCTGGCTCTCAATCCACTGAGCTACCCAGCTGCTCCTTGGAAGAGGAATATTTTGAAGGAAAGGGAGGAGAATGAAATAGTAGGAAGTAGAAATGATGACTGTAGGCACTTTTTTCAAGGAGTTTGACTGAAAGTGAAAAAGAGATATAGGATTATAACTTTAGTAGACATGAAGTATGGTAGGATATAGTGAGAGGTTTTGTTTTTTTTTAACGATTGAAGAGACTTGGGAATATTTGTAGGAAACAGAAAACATGTAAATGAGTCATGAATGAATATTGGTGAGGGAGGGATGATAGTTGAAATAGTCTATTAGAGAAAACATAAATGTATATGTGAATATACATTAAAATAAGTGTTGGGGGGCAGCTGGGAAGCTCAGTAGATCCAAGTTGGGGGAGTGGGGTTAAGAACTCACCATTTGACAAACATTTGGGGAAAACTAGAAAGCATTTTGGCAAAAAGTAGTAAGAGATTGATATTTCACAATGTACACCAAGATAAAGTTAAAAAATGGGTGCACAATTTAGACATACAGGATAATATAAACAAATTAAGGGAGCATGTAAAATTTTACCCATCAGATCTATGGAATAAGGAAGCATTTATGACCAAACAAGAGATAGAAAAGACCACAGGAAGTAAAATGGATAATTTTGATTACATGAAATTAAAAGGGTTCTGCACAAATAAAACCAGTGTATACAACATTAGAAGGAAAAAAGAAACTAAGGTAAAATTTTACAGCAAAATTCTCTGATAAAGGTCTTTTTTTTTTCAAATACATAGGGAATTGAGGCAATTATATTAAAAATAAGAGCTATTCCCTACTTGATAAATTGTCAAAGGATATGAAAAGGCAATTTAAAAAAAAATCAAAGCTATCTATAGTCAAATAAAAATGCTCTAAATAATTATTGATTAGAGAAATGCAAATTAAAATAACTGAATTACAACCTCATAACTATCAGACTAGTTAACATGACAGAAAAGGAAAATAACAAATGCTAGAGGGAATATGGAAAAACAAGGACATTCACTGTGGGTGTAGTTGTGAACTGGTCCAATTATTCTGGTAAGCAATATGGAACTATGCTCAAAGGGCTATAAAACTATGTATATCCTTTGAACTAGCAATACCACCACTAGGGCTATCCCACAAAGAGATCAAAGAATAAAGAAAAGGATCTATATATACAAAAATGTTTACAGTAGCTCTTTTTGTGGTGGCAAAGAATTAGAAAGGAAGGGGATGACCATCACAAGTTATGGTATGTGGTTGTGATGGAAGACTATTTTGCAAATGAAAATGATAAGCAGGATTCTTTCAGAAAAATCTGAGAAGACTTTCATGAAGTGAGCAAAGTGAAGTGAGCAGAACAAGGATAACACTGTACACAATATAAGCAATATTGTAAAAGATGAACAACTTTGAAAGATTTAGCTACTCTATTCAAAATAATTATAGAACACAATTCCAAAGGACCCATGATGAAAAATACTATCACCTCCAGAAGTAACTAAAGAACTCATTGCAAATTGAATCATACATTTAAAAACTTTGTTGTTTTCCTTTTTTTGCAACATGGCTGATATGAAGATATTGCATGATTTCAATGTATAACTAAAATAGCTTGTCATAGCTTGGGTGGAGAGGGACTGGAGGAAGGGAAAGCATTTGGAACTCAAAATATTTTTAAATAAACATGAAAAGTAAATAACTTTTTTCAAAAACAACACATAAATAAAGAGGAAGTTGATCTTGACAAGAAGGGCCACCTTTTTATCTGAGACTGAATGAGAAGAAAGTAGTGAGATTATGAGAATTAAAGAATATGAGAGAACTAACCTATTATGGCCCACAGTTTACTCATTTATATCAAAGTCATCAACTGAAAGGGACTGATATATACCATTTGAGGAGAGAAGAGAAGATTTGGTAGAACTAATAAGGATTCTGGGACAAGAAATCAATTAGGAATGAAGTGATGATTTGGCAAATGTGGTTTAAAATTTTTTTTCTATAGTTTTCCTTTTTTGTTTTTAATGAGAGTTTTTCACAGACAGAATTTTGTTACAGATGGATCTGATGGTTTGCAAATTTGAATGGGATTGAAATTAAGCTTTGATATAATTTTAATTAGATCTGTTTTATCAGGAGCATTTAAACTGATTAATTTATTATTCATACCATACTGGATGGGCTGTTATTGATGGGAGAAGAGGGTTCTATCTCTATAAGAGTGCTGAACTTTGAATTTTATCTTTTTATTTATAGTGAATTTCTGAATTCAACTCACCATGAATTGTTAAATTAGGAGTCATTGGCTTGGAAAATTTTGTGTACTTACAGAAGAATAAAGTAGAATTTACCATGGGAATCAACTGAGATGCCCCTGGAACCTGGGATTGAAGAGGAAAAGTGGAGTACCCCTTCATGGCTGATAGATTGCCAATCATCCATATTATGATTAGATTGGCATTGTGAAGATCCCAAATTAGAGAAAATACTTTGGAAACTCTTCCCCACTTGATCTGATTTGGAGTAATTCATTGACATTAAAAATCCTGTGTTCCCTGCTGACATTTGTGAAGGAAGCTTGTGAGAACTGAACATTTGCTTCGGGATCTTTATATAAAGCCATGTTAATCAAGCATGAGATACCTGACCAAGGCTGAAATGGTGAAGATGGAGAATCTGCTACTTTTCCCCCTTTTAATATATATTTTAGAAAACTAAAAACTTGCCCTAACCAGGGTTTGGGGACCATAAATTTCTTTTGATTCTTTTATTTCCTGATGGGAAAGAGGCAAGTAGGCAGAACTGAGAGCTAATCTGAGCATCAGCTGTTCTCAGGACACCTGGATCCTTCCTACACTCCTCTTTTGGCTTGGGGCTCTGTATAACAGGTGCAGGGAAGGTTCCGCCTCAGATTTTGGTAGAGATGAGGCTCTCTTTTTAATGGATGATGCAACCACCAGGGTCCCTAAGAGAATCATTCTATTGATTTACCCAAAGCCTTTGAGGTAAAGTAGCAAAGATATAAATATGGCCAGGAAGCCAGCTTCTTGTAAATCTTTGTCTCTTCCCAAGAGGTCAGTTCAGATGTCAGCATTTTTACACCAGGCCTGTCCCAGTTCCCAGAGAGGATAGTCCTTCCTTCTCCCCTCCCTATCATCACCAACCCATTCTTTTGTTTATATTTTCTATTTCCTTCTCAGTGCACAGGTTGTTTTCCTAGATAAACAAGATAAGATCCTTGAGGTTTGGGACTGTTAGGGAGTGTTTTGTTTTTGTCTGGATATTCTCAAGCACCTGGCATACAGCAGGTGATTCATAAATGCTAGTTGAAATGAATTAAATTGAACTGAATTGGATGTGCTTCCAGAATTCTGCTCCACGAACCAGCCGGCCCATAAAAGAGCTCTGACCTCCTTAGCTTTACAAACCCCGCCCAGTTCTGGCCTGCGGGCCTTCCCTAATCAGTTTGTCGGTCAGCCAGCGCAGCCCCAATGAACACCAGGTGTCACCCTTTTGCTTCCAAACCACAGAGTTCCCACCAGGTACTTGCCAAGAGCCCCAAGCCGGGCCCAAAGAGCGCTCCCCACCCGTGGCGTAGTTGCGTGCAGCGGGGGCACGTCTAAGTGTCCCAGTCTTCACGCGCGCGGAAGGACATCCACGTGGGCCGCTGTTTTCTTCCCGAGAAGGAGGGGCACCAGAGGCCGCGCTGGCCTGGAGATGCCAGAAGGAGCCAGGAGGCGTCCTGGATGCTGAACTGGCTCTTCGCCGCAAAGCTCCCGCCCTCACTCTCCCTCTCCTCGGTCTTCTGTCTTCGGGCCCCCGACCCAGTTTCCAGTAGCATCGCTGAGGCGGGATCAGCTATAGCCGCGGCCGCCGGGGCTCAGAGGCTAGAGAGAGCTGCGGCGGCTGCTGCAGCGACCGTGCCCCGACCATGACTGCGGCAGCGGCCGCGGCTGCGGCGGCCGCTGACACTGACCCGGACCCGGACCCACAGTCGCTGCGGTACCTCGTACAACTTCACTTCGTGAATGAGGAACAGCTCCTGGATGGCCTGCAGCCCTCCCGCCGCAACTCGAAACCCCTCCTGCTGGAAGTGCATCTTGGGGAAGAGGATGCTGACTTGACTGTGACGGATGGTGAGTCCTGCGTGCCCTAACCTTTGAACAGGACTTGGGATCCAGGCCAGCCGCCTGAATTTGGGAAATTCGCCTGTGGCTTGGGGGGATGGGTGGGGCACGACAAGAAGAAGGGGAGGAGGTGTGCAGAGAAAAGTGTATGAAGAGAGATAGAAATAAGTGGGAGGGTCTAGGTGAGGGAATTCATGGTAACTGGCTTATTTGAAGGGCTGTCACCTACAAGAGAGAGTAGACTTCTTCTTGGCCCTGGCGGGCAGAATTAGGGACAATGGGTGAAGTTGCAGGCTAACTGATTTAGGATGTAAGAAAAAGCTTTTTGAACAGTTAAGACTACCTTTCTGAGTTAAGGGAGGTCCCCATCCCTGTGGGATGGGAAGCGAAGGAGGGTCTTTCAGCGGGGCTTGGCTTACCACCTGTTGGTGATGTTGGAGACATTCCTATCCAGGTACCAGCTAAACTAGCAGAACTGTCTGAAATCCCTTCCAACTCAATGAATCTTGACTATAATCATTGCTCTAACTGCCTAGCACTAGGGAAGAGATTACTAAAGGGAGAAGGTTGTCTATATAGCTGCAGGAAGAGCCAGAAGCTGGGGACTTAAAATGGAAGTGGGCCACTGAAGTCCCTCAAAACATGCTCACAAGTTATGAAAGAAGCTAGGCTAAGTAAGGGAAGAGAGAGAGAACTAGCTTGGGGGTGGGGGGAGCCAGGAAAGGTTCAACTACATCCAAGTCCTAGAAGATTTGGATAGATTCGAAACCTAAGAAGTCATTCTAGAATCCTGACCTGGGATTGAAGGTCTGTGAAATATGGGAGTCAATAGAATTTGATTAGCTATCATTTATTAAGTACATATTGCTCTTCTAGGCAAGTAAGTGCGGTTGTGTCCTCTGGGAGCCAGACAGAGCAAGCTCCATTATTAAAGGTCAAAAACTGGCGGAGGAAGAGAAGGAGGGTTACTTGCCCCTTACTAAGAGTTTTAAGGACTTGCTTGGGTTAAGGTAAAATTACTTCACTCACTAGGAGTAACCAAGAGTTAGGAAAGAGTAGGAAACACAAAGAAAAAACTGCCCTTGGCTATTTGGTTGTACTCTATAATTTCTTTAATTTGAGCTGCATTGAGCACCAAGTGTGTGCAGAGTTAAAGGCTAAGCTAAAAATTCAGATCCTTTGAGAGTAGAGAGATGAGGACAGATGTCTCTCCTTTTGCTTTGCTGTCCTCCTTAGAATTACCAGATCATAGATTTAAAATTGAGGGGATGGGGAGAAATCTAAGGATTATCCATTCTGTTTCTTCCATCTGACTATTTAAAACAGATAAGGAAACTTATAGAGTCAAAAGAAATTATTTGCCTCAAAGCTATACAGGCAGCATTAGCAAAGCTAGCATTCAAATATAGTTGATTTTCCATGGAGACATGTCAAACCCAATTTCCTTTTTTGAAAAGTTTATTAGTCTAGTTAATGGGATGCTAGAGATATATTTTCCTAAATTTCAGTAAAGCATTAAATAAGTTGATCATACCATCCTTATGGACAAGTTTGAGGAGTATAGGCTAGATGATAGAATAGGGAATTTAGAACTGGTCAAGAAAGGGCTAAATCCTCCCAAAAGTATTCATTAGTTTTCTAGTGTCATCTTGGAAGGAAGTTTCATGTAGTGCCCCAGCAATCTTGGATAATGGCATTGGTATCAGGCAGGTTTATCAAATTTGTAGCTGAGGTGAGGCTGGGAAGGATAGCTAAAGTTATGAATGACAAGATCAAAAAATATCTTAATGAATGGTCCAAATCCAATCCATGGCATAGAACTGCAGATCTGGACTCACATGAACTGGGTTTAATTTTAAAGACTTCTCCATAACTTGACTCATGATCATACCCAGGGCTTCCCAGAGAACATTAGAATTTGACTGTTGTCATTCCCTTGAAGGAACTTCAGCTTTCAGTTAAGCCATCAGGCTAACAAAACATCAAATATAGGGCAATGTTTAGTAAATCTGACAGAATATCCAAAGAATTCGAACCTGAACTCAGAGAGAAGCACAACAACTCCCTCCTCTTGGGAGCTCCCAACCTTACCATTTGTCTCTGGAGAGGAGGCCCTGTCAGGATATTGATTGGAGAATACTATCCATAATCATAATTAAGCAGTAAGTTCTACCATGATTTCCTTTTTCTGGATCCTTGGGAATGATCAAAAGAATTCTAATTAATAAGACTAATAATGCAGGAGATGTTTTTAACGCATTCAACAAACATTAAGTGCTTTCTCTGTGCAAGGCACTGTCATTTGTTGATCTAAAAACATTCACTGCCCTCAAAGAGCTTACATTCACTAAAGTAATATAGTAGATTCATAATTAAGTAGCTAAAAAGTTGTTTCCAGAGAGAGAAAGGCTACTGGGGTGGGGAGAGGAAGCACATAGAAAGGAGATGATGAGGGGCAGCTAGGTGACTCAGTGAGTTGTGAGCCAAGCCTGGATATAGAAAGTCCTGGATTCAAATTTGGCCTCAGATGTTTCCTAGCTATGTGACGCTGGCAAGTCACTTAAGCCCAATTGCCTGTGTCTTACAGCTCTTCTGTATTCAAATCATCTTCCAGTATTCATTTGAAGATAAGGGTTAAAGAAAGAAAGAAACAGTGCTAGGGATGCTAAGCCTGGGTTCCAGTCTTCAAACAACTTTGGGCAAGTTACCTTAATTTTATGGACCCTGGTATCCTCACCTCCAAAGTAGAAGGGTTGGAATAAACTATAGAGCCATAGCTTTAAGAACTACAAAGGCTGTGAAATTCCTTCCAGTTCTAAATCCTATTCCTAAAGTCATTTTTCTAATTCAAGAATTTACTAGCTTTGTATCATTAACCTCCTGGGATTCATGAATCTTCTCTATCCTAAGAAAATTAATGTGATAACTTTTCCTAACATAACCATAGATCACTAGATCCAAAAGGAACTCTAAAAATAATTTAATCTAACCCCTTCATTTTACAGTTGAACAAACAGACTTGGAGAAATGAAATAGGATCTTAGGTTATGGAACTAAAAGGATCCCTAGAGAATATCTGGATGGCAGAGCTTGGAGATATGACTATAGGACTACTAATTTGTGTTCTTAATTATATGTTATAAAGTGAAGTAGGTTTGTGCTGAGCTACTGAGTCCAGATCTGTAGTTTTATGCCATGGATTGGATTTGGACCTTTCATGTCTGACAATATAATTTTGAGACAGTCCTTGACAATGGGACTTGGTATGAATATTCCTGAGAATAAAATTAACTTCCAGGCCTTAAATCCCAAGTGATGCAATTGGGATTAAGTGACTTGTTCAGGGTCACACAACTAGACTTGAGCCCCTCTTACCTCTGGGCCTGGCTCTCAGTCCACTGAGCCACCTAGCTACCCTGCCTTCCCATACCCTTTTTTAAAAAGTGGCTTTATATGTAAAACTTACACACACAAGGTCAATTATAAGATCTGTGAAGGACCTTATGTAAGGCTAATGTAGCTAATTGTTAGAATTTATCTAAAGCCTGGAGAACATAGTATATATATATATAATGAAATGGCATGAGAGATCTAACTCCATTCCAGAGAGACCTAGAAGGGAAAATATGGCAAGATAGGATGCCTTTTGATAGAGGAAGACACATTGAAGATATAAAGAATAGAATAAACTAAACAGGGATTCTCTATGAACTCTCATTTTTGATCAGGTAACTCTTTTTAAATTCCTCTTCTGGTAGTTTATCAGTTCCATGGGCTTACCACTGAAATCCTGTTCTGATGCTTCTGAGCATGGTGGTGACTCTGGAATCTCAATGGCAATGCCAGTACAGTGGAAACTCTTTCAGATCCTATCAAAATGTAAAGGTTTCAGATAGGGCTCAGTAATGGAGTTCCTTCTTTGCATTTTGAACACTTATCTGGCACATCTCACAGAGAGCTACATGGGGGAAAGGAAGAGAATCAGGAATGGCCTGATCTGAGAGGGGGAAGGAAGTACCTAAGTTGTTCTTTAAAGGAAGGTGAGGATTCTAACCTAGCTACTTTGCAATCAATTTGATACAGTCACCTGGTGGGCTGCATCATGTTGATATTTTGGCCACAGTAACTCCATGCCAATACAAAAGTGAAGAAGGGTAACAATATGCAACATTAGGAGTACCTCAACTGAGAAAAAGTACAAGACATCAAAAGAATGAATTAAAATTCAGTAGTAGCTAAATTTGCCTTATTTTAGTTTTAGCATCATCATCATAAAATAGTAAGAACTTACTGTGTCAGGCATTGTGCTAAGCACTTTCACAAATATTATCTCAACTGATAATCACAATACTCCTGGAAGGTAGGTACTATTACTATCTCTTTTACATTTGTGAAAACTAAGGCAGGCAAAGGTTGAATAAGTGACTCGCCGTACACATAGTAAGTCTCTGAGACTGGATTTGAACTTATCTGACTCCAGATCCAGCACTCTATCCACCTAGCTGCCTTTACCTACTTGTGAATAGTTTGGTATTCTAAAGTCATTCTAGTAAGAAAATATTTTCAAAGCTCTTTATTGTAATGAGTTGTTTGGAGAATTCCCAATATAACTTTTGACATGCACAAGATGGAAGAGGGAGCAAGGTTATTAGGAACATAACTGTAAGTAGTTATACTACTGCACTGAAGGAAATTACAAGCCTCATAATAATGGCACTTTTATCTTTAAAATGTGCTCTAGTTATGCTGCTATTAAAATTTTGGTGTTGCTTTATTCTATTTAGAATATGCTATCACTAATTTAAAATCTTCTCAAGTTTACTTTGAGGTCTCATAGGTAAAATTGCTCCCTTAATATATAAATAGTCCACCTGTGTGATTTTGATAATACTGGGAATTCCCAGTATGGAAAGTCCATCTCCAAAGGCATAATAGTGATATCTATAGTTCACAGTCTCCTAGAGTTGCCTGTGGGTATTGAGAGAATGGGAGGACTATTGATACCTGAGGAACATGGAGTCATACTTGAGGCTGTACCTTTCATATTCAAAATGCCAACTGTCAAAGTGTTTGAAGAACTGGTAAACTTTTTTTTAAAAACCCTTATCTTATGTCTGAGAATCAATAAGGCAGAAGAACAATAAGAGCTAGGCAATGGGGATTAAGTAATTTGTTTAGGGTCACACAGCTAGGAAGTGTCTGAGATCAAATTTGAACCCAGGACTTCCTGGCTCTAGGCCTGGCTCTTAGTCCACTGAGACACTTTAAAGAAATAATAAGTTTACAAGTAAAAGTCATAAAAATAATTTTTTAAAAGCTTTGAAAACTTGCCTGGCTTTTAGGAAGTATCCAAATGAATACTACTGACTCACTTCCTCTAGTGTTTTAAAATTCACAAGACATTTTCTACACACTAACCTTAGTGGAGTAAGGGGAAGAGACAGCAGTAATTAATATAGGCCAGAAAGAGCCAGATGTGGAATTAGAGGAAGAAGTCTCAATTCCTGTCTCTGACACATATTGCCTGTGTGAGCTTGAACAAGTCACTGAAACTCAGTGAACCTCTGGCTCCTTATCTATAAAATGAGATTTCCCCCTAACTTTGAATCTATGATTTAGGATTCTATGAAATAGTGCAAATATTATAACACCCATTTGACATGTCAGTGTATATGCAAACTGAGAGGTTACAGGACTTGGCCACGATCACACAGTTATTAAGTGTGGCAGTCAACAAGCAGGTCTCCTGAGTAAGGGAGGTGGTATGGGAAGGTAGAAAATTAGTTAACTTTGGAATCAGAGGCCATAAGTTCACATCCTACCTCTTATGCCTTCTGCCCATGTGACCTTGAGCAAATCACTTCCTGGGGATCATTTTCCTCATCTGTAAAATGAATTAGATGGCATCTGAGGTACCTTTCAACTCTAGAGCTATAATCCTATCATTCTTCCCATTTGTATTCTCAATTTTTCCTTTTTCTTGAGGTAACAGACTGTCTTTTAATCAAATCACGAGAAGAGAATGAATAAATGAATCCCATATATTATCAGGTGCATTTATAATAGTCTCAGCTAGTGGATTTCAGGAGATGGCAAGAAGTCATTTAGGTAGATATGAAAAGAAAGCATCTTTCCTTGTTATTAGTAATAAAGAGTATGTGTGGTATGGTAGTCCTGAACTTGAGAGTCACAATATCTTGCCCTACCAATTATAATTTTGTAATCTTGGGCAATTTGATCGGTACCTCTTTGTGCTTTTGGATTTTTTATTTGCTTTGTTTTTGCCTCTCTATAAAATGGTGTCAACAGTATCTGGTTTAATTCATAGGGATGTGGCACTAATTAATTATGAGATATAGAATATGAAAATGTCCTGTAAACTGTATAGTATTATGCAAATGTAATGAATTAATAGCAGACTTGCTGACACTTCTTCAGAGGGCTTGTTGTGGAGTGAAGGTGACCCTGTGTTCTCAAAGGATGTGCCAGCTGAGGGATAGCTCTGGCAAGGACTGCCATTCCAAAAAAATCTTTTTTAGTTTGCAGTCTAGCAATGTCTATTTGAATGAAGAACAGCTGAACTAAACCAGAGATGTCAAATTGCTCAAAGGTGATAAAACCTGCAGCATGAAAGGTCAAGCCATTCTCTTTTTTCCCCCATTGGAATAAGTTTATTTAGTCATCTTAGAACATTATTCCTTGGTTACAATAATCACATTATTTTCCCTCCCTCCCCTCACCCACTTTTCCCATAGTCAACACACAATTTCATTGGATATTACATGTGTCCTTGATCAGAACCCATTTCCACGTTTTTGTTTACACTAGGATGTTCAGTTAGAGTCTACATCCCCAACAATATGCCTGGTGAACACATGTATTCAATTCGTTGTTTTTCTTTGGTATTTTTACTCCTACAGTGCTTCCACTGGATGTGGATAGTAGTTTTTCGTGTAGGTTCCTCTGAGTTGTTCAGGGTAATTGCATTGCCACTAATGGAGAAGTCCATTACATTTGATTGTACCACAGTGTATCAGTCTCTGTGTACAGTGTTTTCCTAGTTCTGCTCCTTTCGCTCTGCATCACTTCCTGGAGGTTGTTCCAGTCCCCATGGAATTCCTCCACTTTATTATTCCTTTGAGCACAATAGTATCCCATCACCAATATATACCACAATTTATTGAGCCATTCCCCAATTGAAGGGCATCCCCTCATTTTCCAATTTTTTGCCACCACAAAGAGCGCAGCTATGAATATTTTTGTACATGTCTTTTTCCTTATTATCTTTTGGGGTATAAACCCAGCAGTGCTATGGCTGGATCAAAGGGCAGACAGTCTTTTATCACCCTTTGTGCATAGTTCAAAATTGCCCTCCAGAATGGTTGGATCAATTCACAACTCCACCAACAGTGCATTAATGTCCCAACTTTGCCACATCCCCTCCAATATTCATTACTTTCCTTTGCTGTCTTGTTAGCCAATCTGCTAGGTGTGAGGTGAAACTTCAGAGTTGTTTTGATTTCCATTTCTCTGATTATAAGAGATTTAGATCACTTTTTCATGTACTTATTAATAGTTTTGATTTCTTTAACTGAAAATTGCCTATTCCTGTCCCTTGCCCATTTTTCAATTGGAGAATGGCTTGATTTTTTGAACAACTGGTTTAGCTCTTTATAAATTTGAGTAATTAGACCTTTGTCAGATGTTTTTGTAATGAAGATTGTTCCCAAATTTGTTCCTTCACTTCTAATTTTGGATGTAATAGTTTTGTTTGTACAAAAACTTTTTAATTTGGTGTAATCAAAATTATTGATTTTACATTTTGTGATTTTTTTCTAGCTCTTGCTTGGTTTTAAAGTCTTTCCTTTCCCAAAGATCTGAGAAGTATACTATTCTTTGTTCGCCTAATTTGCTTATATTTTCCTTCTTTATATTCAGGTCATTCATCCATTCTGAGTTTATTTTGGTATAGGGTGTGAGATGTTGATCCAAACCTAATCTCTCCCATATTGTCTTCCAAATTTCCCAGCAGATTTTTATCAAAAAGTGGCTTTTGGTCCCCCAAACTGGAATCTTTGGGTTTATCATAGACTGTCCTGCTGAAGACATTTACCCCGAGTCTATTCCACTGATCCTCCTTTCTGTCTTTTAGCCAGTACCAAATTGTTTTGATAACCACTGCTTTATAGTGTACTTTGAGATCTGGGACTGCAAATCCTCCTTCCTATGAATTTTTTTCATGATTTCACTGGATATCCTGGATCTTTTGTTCTTCCAAATGAACTTTAGTTATGTTTTTTCTAATTCCATAAAGAAGTTTTTTGGTAGTTCAATGGGTATGGCACTAAATAAGTAAATTAATTTAGATAGGATTGTAATTTTTATTATATTAACTCATCCTACCCATGAGCAATCAATGTTTTTCCAATTGTTTAGATCGAGTTTTAGTTGTGTGGAGAGTGTTTTGTAGTTATGTTCATATAGTTCCTGTGTTTGTCTCAGCAGATAGATTCCTAAGTATTTTATATTGTCTAGGGTGATTTTAAATGGAATTTCTTTTTCTAATTCTTGCTGCTGAGATGTGTTGGAGATATATAGAAATGGTGATGACTTATGCGGGTTTATTTTGTATCCTGCAACTTTGCTAAAGTTGTTGATTATTTCGACTAGCTTTTTGGTTGATTCTCTAGGATTCTTTAAGTAGACCATCATGTCATCCACAAAGAGTGATAGCTTGGTCTCCTCATTGCCAATTTTAATACCTTCAATTTCTTTTCCTTCTCTAATTGCTACTGCTAGTGTTTCTAGCGCAATATTAAATAATAGGGGTGATAATGGGTATCCTTGTTTCACTCCTGATCTTATTGGGAAGGCTTCTAGTTTATCCCCATTGCAGATGATGTTTGCTGATGGTTTCAGATATATACTGTTTATTATTTTTGGGAAAGGTCCTTCTATTCCTATACTTTCTAGTGTTTTCAATAGGAATGGGTATTGTATTTTATCAAAGGCATTTCTGCATCTATTGAGATAATCATGTAATTTTTGTCAATTTGCTTGTTAATATGTTCAATTATGGCTGTGCTGTCTTTTGTGCTCCAACACGCCCTAAGCACTCCACAGTGCTTTGTTGTGTCGCCATTTCATCCGTTGAACCTTCTTATTGGTTTCTTAAGCCTGTTCCGCTGAAACAGTCTTCACATGCTGGGTGAGCAAAGCCCTGGTTCACCAGGGGTCGATGACCCGATGGCTACCCTCACAAGCTTTAGCCAGCCTGTCGAAGCCGTTGCCTGGGGAGTGACCACTGCCTCATGCTAGCAGCTACTGGGAGCCACACGTGAGAGCTGGGTGTCAGGTGAGGGTCAGAGGCTGGAGAGCTGCCCTAGGAGGGCACGACAAGCCCTCCATACCAGAGATACTACCACTCCCTGAACACCTCATACACCCCAAAACTGAGGTATCTAAAGATTAAGTGACTTGTCCAGGACCACAATGCTAGTAAGTGTCTGAGGCTGGATTTGAACTCAAGTCTTCCTGACTGCAGGGTCAGTGACCTATCCATTGCACCACCTAGCAACATGGCCATCTAATGCAGCTGAGGAAGTCTCCAGGTGTAACGACTTTTCGTGCCACTGGACCCAGGCTTCCAACCCTGAGAGAGTGAGACTGTCTCTGCGCATCAACTTTTCCACTTAAATCTCCTTCACGCACAAGTTTCTTTGTGCACACTCATCTATCCTAACCCCGTCCACCCTCTTCAAGACCTGCGGTGATGGGGGAGTGGCGAAGCAACAGGTGGAAGTGGCCACTGGCAGTTGTAGTCACGATCCTACACTTGGGCGGCCCACGGACAAGTGGTCGCTCGGCTCTGTAGAGCAGCAGAGACATTCGGCAGCATCCTGGGTGACTGAGCAGCCCTCTCTAGGACAGCACTGCTCACCCTAATCAAGGGAGGGGACCAGAAAAGCTGTCCCAAACATTGCCTGCCCTACAAACACCCGGTCAACACACTGCGGCTGGTGGGTCATCCCTTTAAGCAGTCGAAATCAAAGAAAACAAAACACAAAGAAACTCCGACTAGGAGCATGGAATATCAGGACATTACTTGACAGAGAGAATACCCCAAGACCTGAGAGAAGAACAGCTCTAATCGGTAAAGAACTGGCACGATATAACATTGACATCACAGCATTAAATGAAACACACTTACCAGAAGAGGGATCACTCAGCGAACCCACCACTGGATACACCTTCTTCTGGAAAGGTAGAGCCACAAGTGAAGACAGAATCCATGGTGTTGGCCTGGCCATCAAGACCAGTTTGCTCAAACAGCTGCCAGACTTGCCTGTGGGCATCAGTGAGAGGCTCATGAAGATCCGTTTGCCTCTCAGCAAAGACCGGTATGCCACAATCATTAGCGCATATGCCCCAACACTGACCAGCACAGAGGAGACCATTGAGCAGTTCTACTCTGACCTGAGTGCCGTCTTGCACTCAGTGCCCACCAATGACAAGCTGATACTACTGGGAGATTTTAACGCCCCCGTTGGCCAGGACCATGAAAGATGGAAAGGAGTGCTCGGCAAACACGGCGTGGGCAAAATGAAGAACAACAACGGCCTACTGCTACTCAGCAAATGCTCAGAGGTTGAACTCACCATCACGAACACTGTGTTCAGAAAGGCAAACAAATATAAAACAACGTGGATGCACCCACGATCAAAACAGTGGCATCTCATTGACAACATCATTGTATGCCGGCGAGACATCCAGGATGTACAGATCACCAGAGCCATAAGAGGAGCTGAATGCTGGACAGACCACCAATTGGTTAGAGTGCCTCTTCAAATGCGCATTGCGCCTCGCCATCCAAAACACACCCAGACAGTTCACACATTTTACAATGAGAGTCATCTTAGAGATCCATCTTATTTGCAAACATGCCAGTCCTGCATGGATGACACACTGTCTGTGAAAGGACCACTCACTGGAAGCTCAACCAAGAAATGGAACTAGTTCAGAGACCCAGTGAAGGAAACATCAAAGGCAGTCCTAGGCCCCAAACAACGCAACTACCAGGACTGGTTCAACGAGAACAACACTGCTATTGAAGACCTATTGAGCAAAAAAAACAAAGCCTTTATGGAGTGGCAAAATAACCCAAACTCTGCTCCTAAAAAGGACAGATTCAAGTCTCTCCAAGCCACTGCACAGCGTGAGATCAGGAAGATGCAAGACCGATGGTGGGAAAAAAGGCAGAAGAAATCCAGGGGTTTGCTGATATGAAAAACTACAAACAACTTTTCAGTGCCCTCAAGACTGTCTATGGGCCATCAAAACCCACCACCACTCCTTTGCTATCATCTGATGATGACACGCTCATAAAAGATAAAAAAGGCATCAGCAACAGGTGGAAAGAACACTTCGGTCAGCTTCTCAACTGACCCTCTTCAGTCAACCAAAGCGCCCTTGACTAGATCCCCCAAAACCACTCCATTGAACAACTTGACGTCCCTCCTTCAATAGAGGAAGTCCAAAAAGCCATTAAACAAATGAGTGCAGGCAAGGCACCCGGTAAAGACGGGATCCCAACCAAGGTGTACAAGGCCTTAAATGGAAAGGAGCTCCAGGCCTTCCACATAGTGCTGACCAGCATATGGGAAGAGGAAGACATACCCCCAGAACTCAGAGATGCCTCCATCATAGCCCTATACAAGAACAAAGGCTCACAAGCAGCCTGTGACAACTACAGAGGCATCTCACTACTCTCCACTGCTGGAAAGATCCTCGCCCGTGTTATCCTCAACAGACTCCTGTCATCTGTTTCAGAGCAGAACCTGCCTGAATCACAATGTGGCTTCTGACCAGATCACAGCACCATCGACATGGTCTTCACAGTGAGGCAAATGCAGGAAAAATGCCTTGAGCAGAACCTGAGTCTCTACATTGTCTTTATAGATCTGACGAAGGCATTCGACACAGTGAACAGGGATGCATTGTGGGTGATCCTCAGCAAGCTCGGTTGCCCAGCAAAATTCGTCAAACTGATCTAGCTCTTTCATGTCAACATGACAGGGGAAGTCTTATCTGGTGGAGAGACTTCTGATCACTTCAACATCTCCAATGGCGTGAATCAAGGCTGCGTCCTCGCTCGAGTGCTATTCAACCTATACTTCACCCAAGTACTACGACATGCTGTGATGGATCTAGACCTGGGTGTCTACATCAAATACTGACTTGATGGCTCACTATTCGACCTTCGCCGCCTGACCACAAAAACAAAGACAACAGAGAGACTCAACCTGGAAGCTGTCTTTGCAGATGACTGTGCTCTCATGGCCCACCAAGAAAATCACCTTCAAACCATTGTGGACAGGTTCTCTACAGCAACAAAACTGTTTGGCCTGACTCTCAGCCTCAGCAAAACAGAGGTGCTGTTCCAACCTGCTCCAGGGAGGCCAACTAACCAGCCATGCATTACAATCGACGGCACGCAGCTTTCTAACATCAACACTTTCAAGTACCTGGGCAGCACCATCGCCAACGACAGATCCCTAGACCACGAGATTAATGCCAGAATCCAAAAGGCCACACAGGCACTCGGGCGGCTGTGCTCCAAAGTCCTCCAACACAGCGGCGTAAACACTGCGACAAAGCTCAAAGTGTATAAAGCCGTGGTCCTCAGCTCGCTCCTGTACAGTTGCAAGACATGGACACTGTATAGGAAGCACATGAAACAGCTAGAGCAATTCCACCAACACTCTCTCTGGTCAATCATGAGGATCCGATGGCAGGACCGAATCACTAACCAGGAAGTCCTTGACAGAGCCAACTCCACTAGCATTGAAGTAATGGTCCTCAAAACCTAGCTACGATGGTCTGGACACGTCATCTGCATGGACCCACAGAGAATACCAAGACAGGTATTCTATGGTGAACTGTCAGCTGGACTCAGGAAACAATGCCGACCAAAGAAAAGATTCAAGGATCAGCTAAAGTCCAACTTGAAGTGGGCAGGCATTACACCAATGCAACTAGAATTTGCTGCCTCTGTCAGAAGCAGCTGACGAACCCACATTAACCATGCCGCCACCACCTTTGAAGATGAACGACATTGACGTCTTGCCACTGCGCGTGAATGCCGACACCAGGTCACAACCACACCTCCCATAACACCTGGTGTCCCATGCCCCATGTGCCACAAACTTTGCGCCTCAGTCTTTGGACTTCAAAGCCATATGAGGGTACACTGTAGATGAAAATGCACAAAGACAATAGCCATTCTTGGTCACCGAGAGACTACTACTACTATGGTCAATTATGCAGATAGTTTTCCTAATGTTGAACCATCCTTGCATTCCTGGTATGAATCCTACCTGGTCATAGTGGATAACCCTTGTGATGACTTGCTGTAGTATTTTTGCTAGTATTCTATTTGAGATTTTTGCATCTCTATTCATTAGGGATATTGGCCTATAGTTTCCTTTCTCTGTTTTTGACCTGCCTGGCTTTGGAATCAGTACCATATTTGTGTTGTAAAATGAATTTGGTAGAACTCCTTGGCTTATTCTGTCAAATAGTTTGTATAATATTGGGATTAGTTGTTCTTTGAATGTTTGATAGAATTCATGTGTGAATCCATCTAGACCTGGGGATTTTTTCTTAGGGAGTTCTTTGATGGCTTGTTCAATTTCTTTTTCTGATATGGGGTTGTTAGGTAATTTATTTCTTCCTCTGTTAGTCTAGGCAATTTATATTTTTGTAAGTATTCATCCATTTCACCTAAATAGACATATTTGTTGCCATATAATTGGGCATAGTAGTTTTTAATGATTGCCTTAATTTTCTCTTCATTAGAGGTGAGGTCTCCCTTTTCATCTTGGATACTGTCAATTTGTTTTTTTTTTCTTTCCTTTTTTTAATTAGACTGATTAGTACTTTGTCTATTTTATTTGTGTTTTCAAAGTACCAGCTTCTAGTCTTATTTATTAAAACAATAGTTCTTTGACTTTCAATTTTATTAATTTCTCCTTTAATTTTTAGGATCTCTAATTTAGTTTTCATCTGAGGATTTTTAATTTGTTCGCTTTCTTGTTTTTTAATTTGCACGCTCAATTCATTGACCTCTGCCCTTCTTAGTTTGTTAATATATGAACTCAAGGATATAAATTTGCCCCTGAGTATTGCTTTGGCTTCATCCCATAGGTTTTGAAAGGATGTCTCAGCATTGTCATTTTCTTCAATGAAGTTATTAATTGTTTCTATGATTTGTTCTTTAACCAGTTTTGGAGAATTTTATTGTTTAATTTCCAATTAATTTTTGATTTATGTCTCCATGTACCCTTACTAATTATTATTTTCAATGCATTATGATCTGAGAAGGTTGCATTTATAATTTCTGCCCTTTTGCACTTGTTTGCAATGTTTTTGTGCCCTAATACATGGTCAATTTTTTGTGAATGTACCATGTGCTGTTGAAAAGAAGGTGTATTCCTTTTTGTCCCTATTTATTTTTCTCCACATATCTACTAACTCTAATTTTTCTAAGCTTTCATTCACTTCTCTTACCTCTTTCTTATTTATTTTTTGGTTTGATTTATCTACTTCAGATAGAGGAAGGTTCAGGTCTCCCACTAGTATAGCTTTTCTGTCTATTTCGTCCTTGAGCTCCTCTAGTTTCTCCTTTAGAAATTTGGATGCTATGCCATTTGGTGTATACATGTTGATTAGTGATATTTCCTCACTGTCTATACTGCCTTTTATCAGGATGTAATTACCTTCCCTATCTCTTTTAACTAGATTTATTTTTACTTTGGCTTTGTCAGATATCATGACTGTGATGCCTGCCTTCTTTTTATCAGTTGATGCCCAGTAGATTTGGCTCCATCCTCTTACTTTCACCCTATGCATATCTATCTTCCTCACATGTGTTTCTTGTAAACAGCATATGGTAGGATTTTGGATTCTAATCCACTCTGCTATTTGCTTGCATTTTATGGGTGAGGACATTCAGAGTCATGATTACTAGCTGTGTATTTCCCAGCATTTTGATTTCTACTCCTGGTCCTGCCTTTTCTTCTTTCACTATTTCCTTCTACACCAATGTTTGTTTATAATCAGTCCCCCTAGTTCCCACCCTTATTTTACTTCCCTTTCTACCCCCTCCCTTCTAATCCCCCCTTATTTTCCCTGTAGTTTTTTTAAAATTGCCCCCCCCATCCCTCCCTTGTACTGCTTCCCTCCCCACCAGTCCATTTGTTACCCTTCTACTCCCCTATAGGGCCCAAATCTATTCTCTGCCCCAATGGATTGGATTGTTCTTCCCACTTTGAGTCAGTTTCAAAGCCTGTAACAGTTGAGTATTTCCTATCTCCAACCTCTTTATCCTTCTGGTGTATCAATGTTCTCCCCCTTCCCACCATGAGCTTCTTTGTGACATATAAATTTACCCCCGTTTGTTTCTTTTCCCATTTCTTTTAGTATTAACCTCCTTTTTTTAGCTTTAGTTGTATATATATATATATATATATATATATATATATATATATATATATATATATATATATATATATACACACACACACATATGTATTTATACATGCATATATCTATATACCTATATATACATATATGTATTTATACATGCATATATCTATATACCTATATATACATATATGTATTTATACATGCATATCTATATACCTATTTATGTCTTGTCTTTTCATCCTATACAGTTTTTCACTGTTCCCTCTAAGTGTAATTCTTCTAGCTGCACAGGTGATAGCAACAGTTTTTACGAATTACCAATGACCTCTTTTCTTATAAGGATACATATCATTTTAACTTATTGAGTCTCTTAAAAGTTTTTGGTGGTGGTGTTTTGTTTTGTTTTTCTTTTTCCCCTCTTTTTAAATTACCTTTTGATGATTCTCTTGAGTTCTGTGCTTGGACATCAAATTTTCTGTTTAGGTATGGTCTTTTCTTTATGAATGCTTTGAATTCTTCTGTTGTGTTGAATGACCATACTTTCCCCTGTAAGAATATATTTAGTTTTGCTGGGTAGTTAATTCTTGGTTGTAGACCTAGTTCCCTTGCTTTCCTGAATATCATATTCTATGCCTTTTGGTCCTTCAGTGTGGATGCAGCCAGATCCTGCATTATCCTCACTGTGGTTCCATGATATCTGAACAGCTTCTTCTTGGCAGCTTGTAATATCTTTTCTTTGGTCTTATAGTTTTTGAATTTGGCTATAACATTCCTGGGTGTTGTCAGTTGGGGATTAAATACAGGAAGTGATCTGTGGATTCTTTCAATCTCCACTTTCCCCTCTCTTGTTCTAGGATATCAGGACAGTTTTCCTGAATAATTTCCTGTACTATTATGTCCAGGATTTTTCTTTTGTCATGGTCTTCTGGTAGACCAATGATTCTTAAATTCTCTTCTCGAACAATTTTCTAAATCGTCTGTTTTGTGAATGAGATGCTTCACATTTTCCTCAATTTTTTCATTCTTTTCATTTTATTTTATAGTGTCCTGCTGCCTTGTGAGGTCACTTAATTCCAGTTGTTGTATTCTGGTTCTTAAAGACTGGATTTCATCCCTGGCTTTTTGGTCATCCTTTTCCTTCTGGTCTGATTTTCTTTGAAGTTAGTCTTTCATCCTCTTTACCTCGTCTTTCATCTCCTTTGCCTCATTTTCCAGCTGGCTGATTTTGGCTTTCAAGATACTATTTTCTCATTTTAGTTCAAGTGCCTCTGTTTCCAGATGACTTATCTTAATTTTTAATTTTAAGTTCTTTTCCCAATTGTCTTCAGCCTCTCTTAATTGTGTTTAGAGTTCTTCCACAGCCTGTATCCAATTCCCTGGGATTTCTGATTCATTGTTTGCTGATCTCTCCCTCTCTGTTCCATTTGCTGAGTAGAAGCTGTCTATTGTAGTTTCTTTTTTCTTTTTCTGTTGTTTGCTCATATTCACCCCTTCTTCACTCCCTGTATTTGTCTGTGCTCTTGCTCCTCTCATATTTTTGGTTTTGGGGGCTTCTGTCAGTCTTCACTCTTGGAGCTTTAACAGAAGAACTCTTTATAGTCTCGGGGGAGGGTTGTTGGGGGTTTGAGCTTCCCTGTCCTATGGAGGCTTTTGATTGGATTAAAGTCCAGCAGTCAATGAGGATGGGTATGGAGCCTGGGCTTCCCTGATGCCTGGAGACTTTTGATGGGATTAAGTTCAGCTTAGTTGGGCTGGGTGTGTTCTGAGCCCAAAACCTCCTGGAAGGCTGGAGCAAATATGGAGGATCTCCACAGCTCTGACCAGGCTGCCAGGTCTATGCTCCCTCTCTAGCTCCTTCCCTGCCATTTGTGTTGGATGCTTTGAACTTGGCATAGCCCTGCCCTCAAGGTACACCCTCCAGACCAGCACCTTTGCCTTCCCAGAAGTTCCTGCTGCTGCTGGAGTTTCAGTGCTCTGGGTGGGAGGAGGGATGGGTCCTGGGACCTTCCTTCTGTCTTCTCCTTAAACCCAAGTGTTCTTGGCTTCCAGCTTTTCTGGGGGCATACCTTTTGAATTAAATCCAGGAGGAGGGTTCCTAGGCTCTGTCTTGTTGTTGGGCTTGATTTTTCAGTCCCTTAGGAGCATTCAGTTTGTGATCGGTAAGGAAGAGTATTCAGAGGTCTGAACTTCTGCTCCTTCTAGGCCGCCATATTGAATCTGCCCTCCTCCAAGCCATTCTCTTAAAACAAACTCAAACTCAATTGACTGTCTATTTAGAAGAGGCAGTATGATATAAGGCAAAGATCCTGTTATGTGGAAAGTGTTGGAAATAGAGGGGAGAAAAATTGAAATATCCAGAGCCTCATGCTTTGGGGATTAGATGTTGTGAAGGAGGGGAAAAAGAGAGGCTAAACAGCTACAAGGCAACTGCTAGGGACTTTGCTTTCCATGAGTTTGGCTGGAGAAACAGATTATGACTTTGGAAGAGTTCAGGAGGAGCCCTCAGGCAGAGGAAGCTTTTCTTTCTCATTTAAAAAAAATTTTGCTAACTATGCTGCTTCTACTGCTTAGGCCTCTAAATTTGCATGCTGTGAGGTCAAACTTCGGTTGCCCAATCAATCAATATACATTTATCAGGTGCCTACTATGTCTCAGGCATTACAGAAGCAAAAAAATCCCCTCTCCTCAGGGAACTTACACTTTGATGAGGGAAACTACATGCAAACCAACTTCTAAAGCAAGTTATACACAGGATAGATGGAAAATAATTAACAGAGAGAAAGCACTGGCATTAAGAGTGGTTAGGGAAGGCTTCCAGTAGAAGATGAAATTCTAGTTGGGTCTTGAGGGAAACTGGGGAAGTCAAAAATCAGGGTGGAAGAGGAAGTAGAGCAGTTGTTTTCTGGAAGATCCAGGAAGCCATTGGCACTGGATTAAAGAATATGTTGGGGAATTAAGGTATAAGCCTACAAAGGTAAGAGGGTACTAGTTTATGTAGGACTTTGAATACCAAAGAGAGAATTTTGTATTTGATCCCAGAAGCAATAGAGAACCACTGATAAGTGACTCTGCTGCTTCACTTTATCATAAACATTTGGTTGTCGAGTCCTATCAATTCTACTTCTACGTATCTTGTTTATTTTCTCCTCTCTATTTCCTCTGCTTCTATTCTAGGATAGATATTCATGATCAACCACCTATACCATTGTAATAACCTCTTAATGGATCATCCCATATCTCTCATCTCCTACCCCTAATCCATCCCATATATGACTGTCAGAATAATCATTATTATGTAGACTCTTCACCACATCCAAAACATGCTAGCTATGCTCTCTGTACTCTGGAATCTACAATATATCCTCTTGCCTCTACATCTTTTCTCACACTTATTTCTTTTTCTGGGATGTGCTTTCTTCCTCTTTTCACGCATAGAATTCCTACATATTTTAAAGTCTATCTCAAATGACCCTCCTCCATTCATTTTTGAAATCTCCTTTCTCTCTTCCCAATAGCATTTATTTTAAGTATTTATTGGTGGAATGTCATCAATCTTTGAGATATTTTATTCAATACTACTGAAACAGAACTACAATTTGATACAGTTTTACATAAAAAAGGGACCTGAGAGAGCTTGATGGCCTCCCATTTATTAGTACATCTCATTAAATAATTTGGTATATATTTTGTATATACCTACCTGTATGTAATTCCTTCTAGTAAAACATAAGATCCTTGAGGGCATAGATTGACTTTCTCTTGATCTTTTTGTTAAAGTAAGTTGAAGGAGATAGAAAATTAGTTTGATGAAAAGGAAGAGAGCTAGGAGAGAACAGTGGCAAGGCAACCAAAGAAAGAAAAATTATTTAGAAGAAAGCTGTTAGTGTTGAATGCTGCAGAAAGGTTATTGAGGATGAGGATGAAGAAGAGACCCTTGGATTTATCCATTTCAAAATTATCAGTGTCCTTATAAAGAACAGTTTCAGTAGGGTGTTGGAGACAGAAAACAGTCCTGTTACTGAGCAAGTAGTAAGACACTGGAGGCAGAAGATGTTGACTATTCTTTCTATAACAGGAATTCTTAAACTGTGGTCCAAAAACCATAGCAGGTTCCATTAATAGATTTCAGGATGTGCAGAGGGGAAAACCATTTTTATTTTCACTAGCCTTTAATTTAAATTTAGCATTTCTTCAATTATTTAACAGCATTCTTCTAAAAAGAGGTCCACAGGTTTCATCAGATTGCTGGTGGGAGGGGTACCATGAAACACAAAAAGGCTAAATACCCTGGCTCTACAACCTTAACAGTAAGGAAAGGAAAGACCTAGGCTGGTAATGAGAATGACATTTTCTGTCTTTTGCTTGGTGTGTTCTGACTAGTATTTGCCTTTTTTTCATGGAGTGCCTTTTTTCCCCCATGAGTTCTGAAAAATGTTGTACCTGCTTTGAATTATAAGACTGCAAATAATGAGTTGTATTTGAGGAACAAGTAAAAGAGGAAGAGGTTATTTTAATGGGTATAAATAAATTCTTTAGTTAAATGTATATTGTAAATTAACTATCATGTTCCACTTCTTCACTGGAGAGGGAAGAAAGATGTGTATGTGTATGAAAAAAAAAAGGAAAAACAAGTTGGGATAACAAAGAGAAAACTGATTAATCAAAAAGACAAGCATGCATAAATAATCTCTCATTGTAAAGGTTACTTGGCAAATCTGGCATTGATTTTATGATTAATGCACAGCAAGAATGACACTTTTCTGTCCTGGAAATCACACTTGACAGAGGACAGCATTCTGAAGAATAGTTATGAAGAACATGGTTCCTTCTCCAGTTTTTCTTTTCTCCAGCCTCTCTTCCCCATGACTGCCAAAAAAATCTTTCATATACCTGACCAGGCCACTCCCTTGGTCAGAAATCATGGTGGTTCCTTATGTTGTTGTTGCCCAGTTTTTTAGGTATGTCTGATTGGACTTTGTTCATGGAATTCTCTTTGCAAAGATACTGGAGAATTTGCTGTTTCTTTCTCTGCTGTATCCTCATTTAACAGATAAGAACCTGAGGCAAATAGGGGTTACGTGATTTGCCCAGGGTAACCAAGATAGCAAATATCTGGGGCAAATTTTACTCAGTTCTTCCTGACTCCGGGCCCAGTGCTCTACCCCATGCACCATCTAGCTACCCAAATAAATAGCAATTTCTATATAGAATAGCAATTTCTCAGCTTAGCTGGGTAAAAAACTTAAAAATTTGGGGGACATCTGGGTATCTCAGTGGATTGAGAGCCAGGCTAGAGACAGGAGGTCCTAGGTTCAAATCTGGCCTCAGACACTTCCCAGCTATGTGACCCTGGGCAAGTCACTTGACCCCCATTGCCTAGACCTTACCACTCTTCTGCCTTGGAGCCAATACACAGTATTGCCTCCAAGATGGAAGGTATGGTTTAAAAAAAAAACTTAAAAATTTGATTCCAGCTCACTTCTTCAATCTTACTTCCCATCATTCTCCTTCCCATGCTCTACATTCTAACCAAAATACCCAACTGAATATTTGCCAAACTCAGCATTTCACTCTGTGCCTTCATACAGGTTGTGTTGTGTATCTGGAATACCACTTCCTCATCTGGACTTTCTAGAATGCTTAGGTTCCTTTATGGTTCAGTTCAGGTGCCACTTCCTAAATGAAACCTATCCTGATCCCAGCTGTAAGTTCCTTGCTTCCTTCTGGCATTTTATTATATAGTTATGAAATACCCTCTTTAAATGCACTCCCCCAACAAGCACCAGCACCAGCAGGTTAAATTCCTAGAGGTGCAGTTGTTACTAGTCCCAGAATTCTAGAACAAACCCTGTAGGTGGTTGTCCTCCAAACCCAGCATTGGTGAAGGTTTTCAAGTTTGGGTGCCCAAACTGCAACTTCGGGCTGCCTGTGAGCCCCCTACATGATCCCAGAGAGCAGAGGGAAGAAGAATTCACGTTGGGTAGCTGGACAGGGCATGCAAAAAATGTCCTTGGTCACTGGGAAGAGGGGGAATGGAGCAGCTCCCCAAGTGCCAATTCTGCACATGTGCCAAGCCTTCGCCAACACTGTCTAACCTATAGCTCACCAGTCTATAATAGTGTGCTTCCCCTTAATTAACAGTAAGCCAATAGACTATTAGTTCTTTAGCAAAGTTCTTTAGTCTCAATGGGGAATGGAGATAGAATATGCATCATCTTAAATGACAATACTAGTCATACCCTTATGCAGAGAATACATGTGCCCAAGGCAACCAACCCCAGACCAAGAGGCCTTCCATGTCCTTTCTTTCTCTGGAGAGCCCTCATTAAGTTTGCTGTATGGCATGGTGTCAGGTATAGACAAATTGGCAGCTCAGTTGAATCGTGTCTTTGAAGGAAACTGTCTTGGCTGGACAAATCAATCACCTGCTGGACCTGGTTCTCTTGGGGTTCACTTTTTATGATAACCATATACTTTTCATCACCTTCAGTCTCTGGCTTGGCTAGATGGTACTTGGCTCTTTCAGCATGGGCCACAACTCTTGAACTAGGTTTATCTGAAGCCTCTTTGACTCAGAACATCAGATCTGAGGTTTGTTACCTGAAGTCAAAAGGTAAGAGAGGGCTGGGCTCTTCTGTATGCAAATTATTCCTAGTTAAGAGTAGTCCTCTGCTAGTCTTTCTACCTTTGTTTATTGGGATCCAACTCCCAGCCATCTATGCTTTAGAAGCAAGTCCATTGTCTCACCTGCTCCTCATATGCAGTTAGCTTTAGCCCCTTTCTAAGGTTTGGAATGCTGCTTTTGCATCTGAAAGGCCTTCCTTCTCCATTTCAACATGTCCACACATTTTGCCCTTATTATGGGGTCCAAAAGACATGCTTTTTATAGGGGTAGTGAAAATAGAAATTAGGGAGGCTATATATTCTCCTCTACTTCCAGCAAGCTTTAAACAAATTTCATTAGCTCTACTTCTTTTTAGTAACTTATTGTCCAAAAGCAATTTTTATGTAGGAGTGTGATGGGACAGGGGAAAACCTAAGAGGGGATAGGCTACAAGAAAATGTTTATATGCTTTTAGAGCAAGGGTTCTTAACCAGCATCCAGTAACTCAAATGAGAAAAGTTTTTAATCTTTATTTTAATGTACTTGGTTCCCTTCATAATCTTAATGTTTTATGCATAGAAAAAACATTATTCTAAGGAAAGGATCCATAGGTTTTAGTAGACTGCAAATGAAATCAATGACTTAAGAATGGTTAAAAACTGAATTGTAAATGGGAGGATGAGGATAGGACTAAAGATGAGACATGTAATGGTATGGAAGGAGCATGGGAATTGTACTAGAATACTTGAATTCTCATTCCAGTTTCACTATTCACTACATGTAACTTTCAGCAAGAGGTTTCAGCCTATCTTTAAAAAAGTTTGGATTAGATCAGAGGTGTCAAATTCTTAACCTCTGTGCCCCGCACTGCAGAATACACTAGAACCAGATTAAAATGTATTTGGGAAATGTTTAACAAAGTAAATAAAATGCAATTCAATATAATGTTAGGTTGTGACCTTCTATATAATGTGGCTAAGTAATCTATTTTTATTTTAGTCTGAGATAACTGGACTAGATTATATCTTTCTTAGTTCATGCTCATATTTCCATATTAGCCATATCACAAAAAAGCAAGAAAAATGAAGACAGCAAGAAAATTATACTTCAATTTGTACTCAGAGTTTGTCAGTTCTTTCTCTGGAAGGTACATGGCATTTTTTCATCACGGGTCCTTTGGAATTGTCTTGGATCAGAGTTACCAAATCTTTCACAGTTGATCATTATGATATTAATGTTACCATGCACAACTATTTCCTAGTTCTTCTCACTTCACTTTGTATCAATTCATAGAGGTATTGAAACATTTTGTTTTGTTTTGTCTTTTCTGAAGCCACCCTTATTATTTTTAGCACAATAGTACTCCACCACAATTGTATACTTCATCTTGTTCAGCTATTCCCCAACTGATGAGTATCCCCTCAATTTCCAATTCTTTGCCATCACAAAAATAACTGCTATAAATATTTTTGTACATATAACCAGCTTCCCTTAATTTTTATGTCTTTGGAATATAGACCTAGTAGTAACATTTCTGGGTCAAGGGGTATGCACAGTTTTATAGCTTGAATAGATTATTTCAAAAGATTCCCTAGCTCTTGATAATAATGGGATCAGGGGATATGCTTCCCAAATTCAAAGCTTGTTGTAAAGTCAATATTTTAAATTTCTTAGTTCATTCTTTTTTGTTTGTTTCTTTGGGCTTTCAATAATGATTTTTAGCAATAGCAATAGATTTGCTAGAAGAAAAATTATGCCTTACATTTATATTATACTCTCCCATTTCAACATACTTGCTGTGTTTTATTTTAGGAAATAAATCCAATTTCACATATTTTTTTTCTTGAACTGGGATTAAACCTTTCAGATTAAAAAAACACTATAAAAAGTAAAAAAGTAACCTAAGGACTTAATGTGATTACTTTTCTTTCTGTTCTGGAGATATGCTTTTATCTTGAGAAGAGCCACATCCTTTCCCAAAGTTAAAAATAAAAAAGACATCTGTAGAATGAAGTGGAAATGTGGAAAGGTTTTCTCATATGCCTCACCATGGATTTAGTCACAATTTCTATTGAGAATTATTTAATTATTTAGTAAAATGATCTCTAGGAATATTGATCAGAAAGAAGTGGGCTCTGAAATAGCCAGTTAGCTTTAAAGGAGACAAACCTCAATTTGTTTTTCTGATTAGCTTAAGATAACTAATAAAGTTTACAAGGCTAATGGAAAACCACTGGGGCCTATGGCATTACCTCATTATTTCCATGATCAAGTAGGGAATGATATCAACTTGTTTAGTGGATAAAGCCCTGTACCTAAAGAACCACCCCTAATTACTTGATATTTATTTTCCTAATACAATATAAGTCCTTTGAAGATAGATTCTTTTTCTGTGTTGTCTTTGTATCACTAGTGCCATAGTTCAAACTCCATTCTAGATTCTTACTGGCTCTGTGCAAGTCAGTTGACATCTCTTAGCTTCAGTTTTCTCATATGTAAGTGGGAGAATAGCACCTGCCTCCCAGAATAGTGATGATAAAATGAGATAGAATATTTACAAAATGCTTTGCAAACCTGAAAGAGCTATTTAAATGACAGGTGTTGTTGTTCTTATATAGCATTCCATCTCCTCTTTCCCTGACTTCATGCATATAGTCGCTGATGCCTTTAATGCTTTAATGTGCTCCCTTTCTACTCTAATACTTAGAATCTCTAATTTCCATCAGCTCAACTACCACCTCTTGCCTTTCCTTTTGACTCTCCCCCCATATCTGTTAGTACCACCAAATTACTTGATATTTATTTTCTATTTATATATCTATTGGTTGTTTCCCTGATACAATGTAAATAAACCCTTTGAAGACAAATACTTTTTCAATGTCATCTTTGTAACACTGGAGCCTAAAACAGAGGGAATAATTAATAATTTCTGAATAATTTTTTCCACATTATTTTGAACCAAGAACTCAATCACCAAATGATGCTGTTTAATCATTCAAAATATAATAACATTTCCACATTATCTGGATAAATGATTGTTTTGATTGGCTTTTGTCTGAGTAGTTGACTTTGCATGAGAGAAAGCTAATATTCTTATATACACTAAGTAGAATCATTTTCTTAATTATGACATTAGAAAATTATGTACTTCTAAGGCTGTAAGAATACATACTACATATTCTTCCACCATTAAGAAAGAAAAGGTTCCCCAATTTCCGTATATGTTTTTGTTGTTGTTCAGTCATTTCAATAATACCTGACTCTTCATGATGCTTTTGGGGGTTTTCTTTGCAAAAATATCTTGACATTTCCTTCTGCTCATTTCACAGATGAGGGACTGAGGCAAACAGGGTTAAGTGACTTGTCCAGGGTCACACAGCTAGTAAATATCTGAGGCCAGATTTAAACTCAGGGAAGGGGAGTTTTTCTGACTTCAGGCCTGGCACTCTATTCACTGCACCAACTAGTTGCCTATATCCTTAAGTTTACAAGAAGTAAATGAAATGAAGCTTACTTTCTTATCCTACTCATCTCTTTATGGAGAAACAGATGTTAATATAATGGCCTAAAGATGCAAAATAAGATGCAGTATAAGAGTGAAGAGAAAACAAGAACATAGAAAATCAGCTGAGGCTAACTGACCAATTGACCTCAAGACTAGAACACACTCTTTTTGAAATTTTTATTTTTATCCTTTCCCTCCACAATTCAGATTAGAGGGATATAGTCTTTTGCTTAATGAGTCAATGAACTTAGTTGGTTGAAACCTGAGACTATCTAGTCTGGTTGTGCTAACCACTATCCTCTCCACAGTTTTCCTGACAACTGGTAATCCAGATCCCACTGAAAGCCCTTAGAAAATGAGAAACTCTCTAATTCCAGAGGCAGAATATTTTACTTTCGTAAGATTCTTAATACAGGTTTTTTTTTCCTTCCTATTGACATGAAATCTATGTCTTTAGAAAGTGCTTTGCAAACTTTAAAATATATAAATGCTAGCTTTTGTTGCTCTTACACGTATTCTATTTTCCTTCTCCTGTGCCATTGTACAGGCAATCTCTAACTCTCATTAGAACTCTCCTCATTTACAATTTTTTTTGTAATAAAAGTTTAGCTTTCATTACAATTTTTTCTTCTTCCTGTTAATCTGAAATCTGTCTTTGTATAACATTTCTACACATCATTGCTAGTTTTGCCTCCTAGAGCTAAGTAAGCAAATTAAAACTGTCTTCTACATGCCAATCCTTCAAATAGTTGAAGACTGATTATTCCCACTGCCTTAACTTCAAAGCTAAACATCACCATTTCCTTTCACTGCCTCTGGTGTGGGATAGCCTCAGGGCTTCTTACTGTTCTGATCAACTTCATCTGAACAACTCACACAGGTCAATGGCCTTCCTAAAAGGCAGATAGACTGTTCTGTCCATGTCTATCTTTAAAAGAAGTACACTCATTAACTTAAGTTTCTCTGTTCTGTTCCAGAAGCTTAATAGCATAGTTGGACTCTAATCTTCCTCATTCTAGATGTTCATTAGCTTTTCCCCTAAATAGGTCTCTTGTCCTTATTCTCTCTCTTTTTCTTTTTTTAAGAGAGTACTATAATCCTTTCCCTCAGATTCAAAACCTAGAATCATCCTTGACTTCCCTCTCACTCACCACATATAACCAGCCAGTCAGTTGCCAAGTCTTGACAGTCTTACCTCCTCAACATTTTTGTTTTGTACAGACATTCCCCCAGCACCTCAAGAACACAATTTCTCCTATTTTGCCTCTGCCTCTAGGGAGAATGGGTTCAGACTTAATTTTTTATATAGCATTGTTCCTCCCACCAAGTTCATATCCAAATATAGCATTGTTATTAGATGAGCCCTTATCTCAGCTATCACTGAGCAGAGTCCTGAAGGTCATTCCTTGCTCCTTGAAGCATTGATGCTGAACTTTCTGCAAAAAATTGGCATAGATTCCACCTCTCAGAATCTTGGATTTGTATGACTCTCCAGACTCCTGGAGGTTTGTTCTCTTGTCTAAAAAAATTCATTTTTTATTTTTAAAATAATGGGTATTTTAAAATTAATAACCCCATGGGGAAATTTTAAAAGATATATATTTTATACACACACAAATACACACATAGTCCAGGTAAGCAAGTTCCCATATGAACCATGTCCAAAAATGTATGTCTGCATTTTAAGCTTATCAGTACTCTGTGAGGACATAAGTGGTGTTTCATCTTTATTCCTTTGGATGTATACTTTATCATTGTAATCATGCAAGTTCTAAAGGCTTACAAAATTGTTTTTCTCTATAATGTTATTGTATAACTGTTTTTGTTCAATTTGCTCTTTATAAGCTCAAAAAGGTCTTCCCAATATGCTTTGAAATTGTCTATTTCATCATTTATTATAGCATAGTTGTATTTTATTATATCCATATACCATAATGTGCTTAGTCAATGCCCAATGGGACACTCCCTTAGTTTCCAATTGTTGACGACTACTACAAAAGAATTGCTATAAATATTTTCATTCACATAGATCCTTTTCCCTTTTCTTTATTTGAGAGCATAGGTCTAGAAATGGTATAACTAGATAAAAAGGTATATACATTTTGATAATGTTCTGAGCATAGTAATAGTTCTAATTAGCTTTCCAAAATGTTGAACAATTTATACTTTTCCATTGTTTGTGGAGTTGTACTTGTTTTCTTGAAACTCCTCCAATATTTTTCCTCTTTTGTTGTCTTTTCCAGTCTTGCTAGGTGTGAAGTGGGATCTCAAAGTTGCCTTAATTTTCATTTCTTCAGTTTTTAATGATTTAGAGCATTTTTATATGTTCATTGATAGCTTAGATTTCTTCGTGTAAAAATTGAAGTTGTTCATTTCCTTTAACCATTCACCTCTTGGGGAATGGCCTTTAGTCTTATAAATTTTAATTCAGTTCTTATATCTCTTGGATATAAGACCTTTATTAGCAAAACCTACTACAAAGATTTTTCCCTCAGTTACTCATTTCCTTTATAATTATTACTACATTAGATTTGTTTAAAAAACCTTTTAGGGGCAGCTGGGTAGCTCAGTGGATTGAGAACCAGGCCTAGAGACGGGAGGTCCTAGGTTCAAATCCGGCCTCAGCCACTTCCTAGCTGTGTGACCCTGCGCAAGTCACTTGACCCCCATTGCCTAGCCCTTACCACTCTTCTGCCTTGGAGCCAGTACACAGTATTGACTCCAAGATGGAAGGTAAGGGTTTTAAAAAAAAAAAAAAACCTTTTAAATTTTATGTAAAAGGTCCATTTTATCTTTGTGGCCCTTCATAACATGGTTAAATCATATGCTTTTCTTCTATAGATTTTAAAGGTAATTTCTTCCATGATGCTCTGATTTATGATGTGACCTTTTATATCTGGACCATGTGTCTGAAGCTATTGTTGCCTAATAGCATGGCATGAAGTATTGATTTAAACTTAATTTCTGCTTGGTTACTATCTTATTTTCTCAATAGTTTTTATCAAATGTCAAATCATTCTCTCAGTAACTGGGATCTTTAGGTTTATCAAACACTATGCTACTACTATGTTTGTATGTTGTATATTTAAACTACTCAATTGATGAACGAGTCTTTTTTTAAGCCATTAGCAAATCATTTTAATATTTCTGTTTGGGAGTAGTTTGAGATCTGATGTTGATAGATCCCTTTCTTTCCCCCATTTCCCCTCATCATTTCTCTTGAGATGCTTGAATTTTTCTTCTACCTCTATAAAATATTCTTTTGGAAGTTTAATTGGTAAAGCATTGAAATAATATATTTATGTAATATTGTCATTTTTATCATACTGACTTGATCTACCCATAAATAATTAGGGTTTTTCCTAATTATTTATGCCTGTCTTTCTGTTAAGTGTTTTATAATTAAATGTATATAGTCACTAGTTTAATACACTCTCAATTATTTTATAGTTTGTATAGTTATTTTTAATGAATTATTTGCTTTCTAACTCTTCTTGTTGGGTTTCATTAGTTACATAAAGGAATTATGATCATTCATGTAAATTTGTCTTGTGCAATTTTTTGAAAATTTTAATTATTTTAATTTTTTAGTTGATTCTAAGATTCTATAATCTCATGACCTTTCAAAACTCACAAGGTTGGAGACTCCAGATTAATCTCTCTCATGGAAGAACAAATGCTGAATCAAAGGAACAGGGCCTTTTTTCACAGGGTCAAATATTAATCTTAGAGGGGAAAAGACTCAAAGTCTCTCCTCTTAAAATACTGTCTCTCACTGGTTTTTATAGTGAAGAAGTGAAAACCAACAGTGGGCAGCCAAAGAGAAAGTCTTGCATTTACTGTACCTACTCTTTCCTCTTACTACAATCACCCTACTTAGCATTACCTCATCACCTCTTTTCTGGACTCTTGCAGTAATCTCTTTATTGATCTCCCTGGTGCCAGTCTCACCCTTCTCCAGTCCACCCTTCACACAGGTGCCAAAGTGATAACCCTGAAGTACACATCTGATCATATAACTTGGTCATGAAGTTTCAGTGGCTACCTGTTGCCTTCAGGATAAAAGACAACACTTTACCCCTTCCTAATCTCAACCCCAGCATTTGAACCCCTTCATAATCTACCATTATACACCATTTGTGTATATTTCTCCTTACCTACTTTATACTCCTACTCAGCTGGCCCTAGTTGTAATTTCCTTTCATCTTTAGCCTCCAGGTGCACAGGCTGTGCTCCATTCCAGGGATGTTCTCCTTCCCCACTTCAATCTCTCATTCACTTCAAGTGCTAATTTGTTCAAGAAACTTTTTCTAGTGCTCCTAGATGTTAGTGTGCCACCCTTCTACTGACATGACTTTTATTGATTTTGTACATATTTTATATTTACATGTGTGTGTACATTCCCTCTTCCATCTTTTCCAAGTAGTATATGAAGGACTATCTCCCTTGTGAATTTGTATTCATAGTGCCTAGCACTTAGTCAATGCTTGTTGAATGAATGGAACACTGTATGAATATAGCTTAATAAGATAAGATCACATTAGAGGTTTTTAACTGGACATGGGCAATATAAAGATATAATATGGACATTTCTGTTGAGGAGCTTATTATTGGGACCACTTGGGCTACTGATGAAAAATCACCAGAATTCAGAGCAAAGAATATGGATCCAAAAAATAAAAATTTCCAAAGGATATGGGTTCAGATATCAGATCTGCTATCTACTTCTTTTTCTACCACTGATGATGATGATGATGATGATGATGATGATGCAGGCAGGTGTCATGGTATATAGAGCACTGGAATTGGGTTTGAACATCTTTCAGACATTTTACTTCTCAATTTCCATTTCCTCATTTATAAAACAGGAATGTGATAATAGTGCCTATCTCTAGGGTTGTAATGAGATTGAAATAAGATAATATATTAAATGTTTTGCAAACCGTAAAGTGCTATGTAAATGTTTGCTATTATAAACAAAAGAATTCTCAATATTGCTGCCACTTCCCTTAGCCTGCATTTTCTCATCTATAAAGTGAGTTTGTTTGATTAGATGTGATACAATGGAAAAATATTTGGATTTGGATTCAGAGAATCTGTGTCCATGTTCTGATTCTTCTACTTATTATGTGATCTTGGACAAGCCCCTTACCCTCTCAGGATCTCACTTTTCTTATCTATAAAATAAGGGTCTTAAGAGGCTGTGGGAGGTATTCTGGTACAGTGAAAAGAGTGTTAGATTTGAAGTCAGAAGACCTCAAGACTGTTGAAGTTCTGTGTTCTAGCACATAGTACCTCTTTGGTTCTAGGCAAATAATTTTACCTCTCTGGGCCCAAATTTCCATTTCTATAAAATGAGGAAGATGCAACAATGTTAATGAGAAAAACAACAATGAAAACCTGAACATTATATGGCCATAATGATTGAGCTTGGTTCTGGGGGAAAAAAAGAAGACCCTTATTCTCCTTCTTTAGAGAAGTCAAGAACTTTGCATATGCTATCAAACTCTTTTATATGTTAGTTTCACTGGACTTTTTGGTATAAACAATAGCTTCAGAAATAAAATTGATATAAAAACAAAGGGTATTTTTTTTTTAAAAACTAGAGGTTTGGACTTGTATGACCTGAGATTTCTTCTACCTAAATCCTGTAATCCTATAATGATAGTGAGAAGCCAGAATGCAAATGATCAGGATCAGAAAATGGATATTCCTGGGAAGAATAAGAATTGCATTGAGAAGAGATAAAATATTGGACAAAAACCTTTTGTTTTTTAGAGTAGATAGAGTACTTGACAAACTACAACTTTTCATTCCAAAGACATTATTGCAAAGATAGAATTCTCTTTGCTCTTGACAACATTCTTCTTCCATGGAAATTGAATGTTAGGGAACAGGACATTTTTTAAAAATTAATTTTGTTTCTTCTACTTAGTAGCAAAAAAACTCACTAGGTAGTCTTCATGACTACAAATAGACTTCTGATACTACAAAGGAAATCTTTTAAAAATGCTTTTGTTTTTGGATCACCTACATTTTTCAGTATTACAAAAAATGGAGAAAAACATTTCAGCAAAACTGACCAACATATATATTATATGTGCTGTTCCATAACCACCTCCATCTGCAAAAAAAGGAAAGAAAAGAAGACACATTTTTTTCTTTGGTGCCAAGCTTTGTCATAATTTCAAAGCATTAAAATACTTTTGGTTATTATTTCCATTTATATTGTTGTAATTGTTGTGCATATTGTTTTTCTGGTTCTGCTTTCTTCATTTTGTATTAGTTTTTGAATGTCTTCTCATGGTTTAGGCAATTTTTAAAGATTATAAGTTATAGATGTTGCCTATCTATATCAGTTGGAGGGAGTTGCCATGTTGGGAATTCATTACATACAGAGAGCAGTAAAATAAATAAATAAATAAATGTGTGTGTGTGTGTGTGTGTGTGTGTGTGTGTGTGTGTGTGTGCTTGTGGACCTGTGTGGATGTATGTATTCTCTCACATTCCAATATCTGTCCATTTCCCCACCCTTCTCATTCTTATCCCAAGATCATAAACAATTTTCCCATTGTTATTACAACTCTGAGACTTTCTAAATGTAAAATGCCTTATCGGTAAAGCATAAAGTGCTCAATCAACAAGTCTTCATTAAGCTCCTATTATTCACAAGATCCTACATTAGATACTGGGGATACAAAGATAGAAACAATCTCCTGCCCTCCAAGAGCTTATATGGTAAGAGGATACAGCATATACACAGCTAAGTAACCACAAGATAATTTAAGGAGGAACAGAATATTACCAACTGGCAGGACCTGATGTAGGAATTGGTATTGGAGCTGAAATTTAGTGACTCTTAGAGGTAAAGGTGAAGATTTTTTGAGGTATAGTTTAGACAAAGGCAAGGAGACAAAAGATGAAATGCTAAGATTATTAAGTGGCAATTGGACTATTTGAATGGCATGTAGATTAAGTAAAGAAAAAAAGAATAATGCGAAATAAGTGTAAAGAGGTAGGTTAGAGTCAGATTGAAGAGAAATCATATCAGATGCACCCAAGTGATACAATGGTTAGAGTGCCAAGTCTGGAGTAAGGAAGATTTTAGTTGAAATTCCACCATAGATACTTAAAAGCTATGTAATCCATCTCAGTTTCCTCATCTAAAAATGGGGTTAATAGCATCTACCTCACAGTGATACTATGAGGATACATGAGATAATATTTGTAAAGCTCTTCACAAACCTTAAAGTATTATATAAATATTATTATTATAAATTCTAGATATTATTAATATAGATAATAGAATCATGGAATTAGAGCTAGAAAGGTACATTAAAGACCATGTTATGTTGTTCAACTCCCTCATTTTTATATTAGGGAACTGGGGAATAAAGAAAGAAATTGCTTATTCAAGGTCACAGAGATGGTAGCAGAGATGACATTTGGACTTGAGTCTTCTGATTCCAAGTCTATTGCCTTCAAAGAACATTTGCCTCTATGTATCCCACAAATCCTCAAAAGTCTTTGAAGGAGACTTCCGGGTAATCATGGCTGCAATCTAGACACCACACGCTTCCTCTCCCCAGCACCGAATGAAATAGACTACATCAAAGGAGCATAAAAATCACCTTTCGTGGAACAGGACTCCCCAGTATCCCACAGAGGCGAAGGTACGTGGGGTTTGAACATTTCCACACTATAATAAGAAGGAAGAAAAGCTTGCACAGAAACGTGAACTGAGCCGTCCTCCCCCCCACACCTCCCCCACCAAACCAGAGCGAGCTACCAGAGTGCTGACTGGGACACCGAGTGAGTGGGGAACGTCTCTGTCTGGGGGGGGGGGCACTCCAGGGTCCTTGGGATTTGGGGACTGCCAGGAAACGTCTCAGGGCAGTTTCACGGGAGAATCCTGCGCTGATCACGGGCTGGGGCTGCGGAGCCTTACTCGGGGCAGTTGCGCTGAGCATCTGGGTGGAGCTAATCACCAGGGGCAGACCACTTGCTGATTATCTGGGCGGAGCTGAACACCTGGGCAGTTTGGATGTGATCAGGGGCCCAGCGCTCTAAGAAACCTCAGAGGCTAGGAAGAACTAGTCTGAGGCAACCTAAATTCACAGAAAACCCGCCCATATCACCCAGACCCCAGACCAAAAAGGAAAGGGGAATAAAACCACCAAAGGGATGGCTCACATGGCCCAAAATCAAGCCCTCAGGAAGAAAGGGAAAAAGTTGACTATTGAAAACTTTTATGGTGGAAGTACCCAAGGAAAAGAAGAGACTAAGGAGGAAATAAAAAAAAATCAGAACATCCCTCCCAAAATGGAAACTATCAACAAGCTCTGGAAGATTTCAAACTGGAACTTATCCAAAAGATGGAAACCTGGAAAGAAAAATGGGAGAAAGAGATCAGCAGTCTGACAGATAAGACTGCTCAATTGGAAAAAGAGCTGGAAGCATCCAATAGAAGGGCAGACAAAGCTGAAAAGCAAAACCAGTCCCTAATGACCAGAATTAAGCAACTCGAAGAAAGTGAGATCATAAAACAGCAAGAATCAATAAAGCAAACCCAAAAAATTAATGAATTAGAAGAAAATATAAAATATCTCACTGAGAAGGTCACAGATTTGGAAAACAGAGGGAGAAGAGAAAACCTCCAAATTATCGGTCTCCCAGAAAAACCAGAGATAAACAATAAACTCGATATTATTCTACAGGAGATTATAAAAGAAAATTGTCCCCACATTCTGGAGCAAGGGGGGCAAAATAGAAATAGAAAGGGTTCATAGAACACACTCTATACTAAATCCCCAAAAGACAATCCCTAGGAATGTAATTGCCAAATTCAAGAGCTTCCAAGTAAAGGAGAAAATCCTACAAGAACCCAAGAAGAGGAGCTTCAGATATAAGGGGGCTCCCATAAGGATCACACACAACCTAGCAGCTAACACACTAAGAGACCTCAAAGCATGGAACACGATATTTAGAAAGGCAAGAGAGCTGGGTCTCCAACCAAGAATCAACTACCCAGCAAAACTGATTATATACTTCCAGGGGAAAGTATGGGCATTCAACAAAATAGAAGATTTCCAAGTATTTGCTAAGAAAAGACCAAAACTTAGTGGAAAATTTGATATCCAAGCACAGAAAGCAAGAGAAACATGAAAAGGTAAATATGAAAGAAAGGTAAAAGGAGATAAATCTTATCTTTTTCTTTAAGTCAAATTCTCTTCTATAAGGACTATATTTACATCAAATTATATATATTAATATGTGGGGAAAATGTTTTGTGTAACTCTCAAAAATTGTATGCATCATGAGAGTAGTTAGAAGAAACATGCATAGGGAAAGATTGGGGCATTAAGAAGATTTGGGGAAAGTGGGGGCAAAGAAAGGAAAAGGGAGGGGGGAACCGTTGATAACACTAAGATTTACTTCAAGAAATAGGGGGGGACTTAATAGAATAATCTTTCCCATATAAAGATACACATGGGAAGGGGAGGGGAAGAACTCTCATATGAGAAGGAGTGGAAGAGAGTGTGAAGTGGAATTACTCAAACCTTACTCTCAGTGAAATCAAATCTGAGAGGGAAGAACATCTAGATCCAGTGGGGTCCTGAATTCTATCTTATGCAATAGGGCAAGAAAGAAAGGAAAATCAAGGAGGGGGTGGCGGGAGAGAGTATAAAAAGGGAGGGAAGGAGAGGGGGGAGGGGAAGGGAGCATAAAAAGGGAGGGGCTAGAAAGGGAAGCATCTCAAGGGAGGGGACTAGGGGGACTGACCTAAAGTAAATCACTGGTTCAAAAGGAGATAGCTAAAGAAGAAAGGTCAGAACTAGGGGAAGATATCAAAATGCCAGCAAATCCACAAATGACAATCATAACTTTGAACATGAATGGGATGAACTCACCCATAAAACGTAGACAAATAGCAGATTGGATTAGAACCCAAAACCCTACCATTTGTTGTCTTCAAGAAACACATATGAGACGGGTTGACACTCACAAGGTTAGAATTAAAGGTTGGAGTAAGACCTTTTGGGCCTCAACTGATAGAAAGAAGGCAGGAGTTGCAATCATGATATCTGACAAAGGCAAAGCAAAAATAGACCTGATCAAAAGGGATAGGGAAGGTAAATATATTCTGTTAAAAGGGAGTATAGACAATGAGGAAATATCACTAATCAACATGTATGCACCAAATGGTATAGCATCCAAATTTTTAATAGAGAAACTAGGAGAGTTGAAGGAGGAAATAGACAGTAAAACCATATTAGTGGGAGACTTGAACCAATCACTATCAAATTTAGATAAATCAAACCAAAAAATAAACAAGAAAGAGGTAAAAGAAGTGAATGAAATCTTAGAAAAATTAGAGTTAACAGATATATGGAGAAAAATAAATAGGGACAAAAATGAATACACCTTCTTTTCAGCACCACATGGCACATTCACAAAAATAGATCATACACTAGGTCACAGAAACATGGCACTCAAATGCAGAAAAGCAGAAATAATAAATGCAGCCTTTTCAGATCACAAGGCAATAAAAATATTGATCAGTAAGGGTACAAGGAGAGCCAAATCAAAAATTAATTGGAAATTAAATAATATGATACTCCAAAATTGGATAGTTAGAGAAGAAATCATAGAAACAATTAATAATTTTGTTGAAGAAAATGACAATAGCGAGACATCCTTTCAAACCTTATGGGATGCAGCCAAGGCAGTACTTAGAGGAAAATTCATATCCCTGAGTGCATATATTAACAAATTAAGGATGACAGAGTTCAAGGAATTGGAAATGCAAATCAAAAAACTTGAGAACGAACAAATTAAAACCCCCCAGAAGAAAACCAAACTAGAGATCCTAAAAATTAAGGGAGAAATTAATAAAATCGAAAGTGACAGAACCATTGAGCTAATAAACAAGACTAGAAGCTGGTACTTTGAAAAAAACTGACCAGTACTTTATCTATTTTGTCTATCTAATTTAAAAAAAGAAAGAAGAAAAACAAATTAACTGTATCATAGATGAAAAGGGGGACCTTACCTCCAATGAAGAGGATATTAAGGCAATCATTAAAAACTTCTTTGCCCAATTATATGGCAATAAATATGTCAATCTAGCCATATGGACGAATATTTACAAAAATATAAATTGCCTAGACTAACAGAAGAAGAAATAGAATTCTTAAATAATCCCATATCAGAAAAAAAAATCCAACAGGCCATCAAAGAATTTCCTAAGAAAAAATCCCCAGGGCCTGACAGATTCACCAGTGAATTCTATCAAACATTCAAAGAAAAGCTAACTCCAATACTATACAAACTATTTGACATAATAACCAAAGAGGGAGTTCTACCAAACTCCTTTTATGACACAAACATGGTACTAATTCCAAAGCCAGGCAGGCCAAAAACAGAGAAAGAAAATTATAGACCAATCTCCCTAATGAATATAGATGCAAAAATCTTAAATAGGATACTAGCAAAAAGACTCCAGCAAGTGATCAGAAGGGTCATCCACCATGATCAAGTAGGATTTATACCAGGGATGCAGGGCTGGTTCAATATTAGGAAAACTATCCACATAATTGACCACATCAACAAGCAAACCAACAAGAACCACATGATTATCTCAATAGATGCAGAAAAAGCCTTTGATAAAATACAACACCCATTCCTACTAAAAACACTAGAAAGCATAGGAATAGAAGGGTCATTCCTAAAAATAATAAACAGTATATATCTAAAACCATCAGCTAATATCATCTGCAATGGGGATAAACTAAATCCATTCCCATTAAGATCAGGGGTGAAACTAGGATGCCCATTATCACCTCTATTATTTGACATTGTATTAGAAACACTAGCAGTAGCAATTAGAGAAGAAAAAGAAATTGAAGGTATTAAAATAGGCAAGGAGGAGACCAAATTATTGCTCTTTGCAGATGACATGATGGTCTACTTAAAGAATCCTAGAGATTCAACCAAAAAGCTAATCAAAATAATCAACAACTTTAGTAAAGTTGCAGGATACAAAATAAACCCACATAAGTCATCAGCATTTCTATATAATTCCAACACAGCTCAGCAGCAAAAACTAGAAAGAGAAATCCCATTCAAAATTACCTTAGACAAAATAAAATACTTAGGAATCTATCTCCCAAGACAAACACAGGAACTATATGAACACAACTACAAAACACTTTCCACACAACTAAAACTAGACTTGAACAATTGGAAGAACATTAACTGCTCATGGGTAGGATGAGCCAATATAATAAAAATGACCATCCTACCCAAACTCATCTATCTATTTAGTGCCATACCCATTGAACTTCCAAAAAAATTTTTTACTGATTTAGAAAAAACCATAACAAAGTTCATTTGGAAGAACAAAAGATCAAGGATATCCAGGGAAATAATGAAAAAAAAATACAAAGGAAGGGGTCTTGCAGTCCCAGATCTCAGACTATATTTTATAAAGCAGCGGTCATCAAAACAATTTGGTACTGGCTAAGAGACAGAAAGGAGGATCAGTGGAATAGACTGGGGGCAAGCAACCTCAGCAAGACAGTATATGACAAACCCAAAGATTCCAGCTTTTGGGACAAAAATCCACTATTTCATAAAAACTGCTGGGAAAATTGGAGGACAGTGTGGGAAAGATTAGGTTTAGATCCACACCTCACATCCTACACCAAGATACATTCAAAATGGGTGAATTACTTGAACATAAAGAAGTAAACTATAAGAAAATTAGGCGAACACACAATAGCATACATGTCCGACCTTTGGGAAGGGAAAGACTTCAAAACCAAGCAAAAATTAGAAAGAGTTACAAAATGAAAAATAAATAATCTGGAATACACCAAATTAAAAAGTTTTTGTACAAACAAAACCAATGTAACCAAAATCAGAAGGGTAGCAACAAATTGGGAAACAATCTTCATAAAAACCTCTGACAAAGGTTTAATTACTCAAATTTACAAAGAACTAAATCAATTGTACAAAAAAATCAAGCCATTCTCCAATTGAAAAATGGGCAAAGGACATGAACAGGCAGTTCTCAGCCAACGAAATCAAAACTATTAGTAAGCACATAAAAAAAATGTTCTACATCTCTTATAATCAGAGAGATGCAAATCAAAACAACTCTGAGGTATCACCTCACACCTAGCAGATTGGCTAACATGACAGCTATGGAAAGTAATGAATGCTGGAGGGGATGTGGCAAAGTCAGGACATTAATTCATTGCTGGTGGAGTTGTGAATTGATCCAACCGTTCTGGAGGGCAATTTGGAACTATACCCAAAGGGTGATAAAAGACTGTCTACCCTTTGATCCAGCTATAGCACTGCTGGGTTTGTACCCCAAAGAGATAATAAGGAAAAAGACTTGTACAAGAATATTCATAGCTGCACTCTTTGTGGTGGCCAAACATTGGAAAACGAGGGGATGCCCTTCAATTGGGGAATGGTTGAACAAATTGTGGTATATGTTGGTGATGGAATACTATTGTGCTAAAAGGAATAATAAAGTGGAGGAATTCCATGGAGACTGGAACAACCTCCAGGAAGTGATGCAGAGCAAAAGGAGCAGAACCAGGAAAAACATTGTACACAGAGACTGATACATTGTGGTACAATTGAAGGTGATGGACTTCTCCATTAGTGGCAATGCAATGTCCCTGAACAATCTGCAGGGATCAAAAAAATACTATCCACAAGCAGAGGATAAAACTGTGGGAGTAAAAACACCGATGAAAAGCAACTGCTTGACTACAGGTGTGGAGGGGATATGACTGAGGCGAGACTCTAAATGAACACTTTAATGCAAATACCAACAACAGGGAAATGGGTTCGAGTCAAGAATACATGTGATAATCAGTGGAATCGTGCGTCGGCTATGGGAGAGGGAAAGGTGGTGGGAGGAGGGGAGGGGAGGAAAAGAAAATGATCTTTGTTTCCAGTGAATAATGTTTGGAAATGACCAAATAAAATAATGTTTAAAATTTTAAAAAAAAAGTCTTTGAAGGAAGATATAGAACAATGATACATGTATAACCCAGTAGAATTGCCTGTCAGCTCTGGGAGGGGGAGGAAGATTGGGGGGGGGGGGAATAATGAATCATGTAACCATGGAAAATATTTTAAATTTTAAAAAAGACAGAAAAGAAGAAGTCTTTGAAGGAGGGGACCATCCTTTCTGAAGAGCATACAGGATGACAGATGTGGAACAGAAGATGAGAATCTTCAGAAAATAACCTACTGTGGGATGGACCTGGATAAATTGCTCTATTTCGTTCTTATGGTATATTGCCTGCCAAAGGTACTGCAGCATAAACAGCATTCTGGCATTATGCCTCTTTCCCTCTCAAACCCAATCTTTTTAAAAAGTAATTTTATTTGATGTACTTGAGAAGCTAAGACAGGGGCACCCTTCATGGAGGAGCCCAACCTGCAGAACACAATCACCTTGCTAGATATGGTAGAGAATATGTAAGGCATATCCAATGGCAAGATCTTCATGTAGAAATCTAGCCAGATTACTTGGGTATATTCTCCATCACTTGCAAGCCCATGAGAAAAAAACTGGCCACATATCAGAGCCACTCAGTCCTCTTGTTTCAACCTTCTCAAATGACCAAGATCTCAACCACAAAAGCAGAAAAAAATTTTATGAATTTGAGTGAAAACTTGACCTAAAAAAAGGAAATCAATTCATACATATTACAAAAGGTCCATTTGAGTAGCCTAATCTAATTTCTTCTTTCTGGATTTCTTTCCTCAATAAGGTTATACTAGTTTGTGCTTTTAAAAAGTTTGCTGCATGTATTAAGTAAAGTGTCATTTAGCAAAGGTAAATTATTTGATTACCTCCCCTGTGATAGTCACAGCATGGCATTTAATCTGGCTGAGGTCCACAGACCTTAATTTGAACCATCAGAATAGTTTTCTATAATTGCAATACATCATATCATTAACTATGACAGCCTTTCCTCCCACCACTTCTTTTTCAGTGCCAGTTAGTTCTCGATCAGCTTGCGATGGCCAGATTTCCTTACAGTCAAGTGAATTTCATAGTCATCTGGCAGGATAGAAAGACCTACTTCTCTGTTGGAAAAACACTGGGTTCCCAAGGGGAGGAGCCAGAGGAGGTCATTCCATTTTTAAGAGATGTAAGACTGTAATGAATGTACAGTATAGGGAGGCCATCTGATGGGGTAACTGTGAAGGGAAAACCTGTTGTAAGACTGTTTAATTTTCTAGCAGGCAAACAGATGGAAATCAAGATGTGAGACATACTTACATTGTTATATTTTGGTCATTTTATATAAAATACACCTGCTACTTTCTCAAGGCATCTAGTGATGGAAAATATGAAAAGATAGAATGTTCTTAAAACATATTTCCTCCCACCTCCTCACCTTTGCTCTTGTTTCTAACTGCTGAAAAATGCCTCTCTGTCTTTCTGCCTCTGTTCTCATTCCTGCCCATCCTTTAAAGCCAACCTAATCTCTAAAACTGTCCTTGATCATATCTGATCAGTCTTCATGTAACAGTTGGGTTTTTTACCTTTCTCTAATACTCATCTTACTCTGTTGCATATATAGAATTTTTTGACTGTCCTATCTCCCTACTGGGCTGGTTATCTCCATGAAGGCATAAAATTTGAAATTCCTCTAGAATCTGGCACAATGTTTTGTGCCACGCAATAGGTGCTTGAACATTTAATGATTAAAGAGAAACTCTTACTATCATCCTCTATAAGGAAAAATAAAATTCACTTGAATTTTTTAAAAAGGGGTTACTTCTCTGCTTTACAACTACTAGGAATAGTTTATAGGATCTTAGAATTGAAAAGAACCTTTAAGGAAACTGAACCCCCAAAAGGTTAAAGAATTACTCTACTTTGAATAGGGAATAAATCAGAATTGGGATTAGAATTTAGGTCCTCCAACACCAAATACAGTGCCCCATCAACCATACTAATCTGTCTTCCAGGTATGTCTACACTAATAACTCTTAATATCTGGCCTGAACTATACTCCCTTATTGTTCATCTACTCTTATGTTCCCCATAGGCATCTCAAGCTCATTATATAAAAAATAACTTAAAAACTTTAGTTAGTGAATTGGTGATCCTTGTTGATTAAATCAGACTCCTTCAACCAGAGGAGGGAAGATACACAGGCCTGGTGATTATCCAGAAATGAAAGTCTGAACTTCCCCAGAAGTCAAGCAAGCCATGCTTTACTTTGTTCTCCTGGCCTAAAATAAGTAAATTAAAAGGCTCATATTCTTTGATCTATCTCAATATAAGATCGCACATTTATCTAAGATCTATGAGTTGTCCAGAAGCAATCTTTTGCCTGCACCAAAGTCATTTTCTAATATTCAGGTTTTGCTGCCTTTGACAAGATTCTTCTTCAGCCTGGCACTTTTCTTATGTGCCAGCCTTTGTCACAAGCAGTCCCAGAGTTACAAGGAGGTGGAGATTGTTCATGCTTCCAACTATTTTTCTGAGTGATCGTGCTCACTAGCAACTGCCAATAAACTCTACAGTTAAATAAATTTAGTGTAAGTCTTCTGTGTTCCTTGAAATTCTGGAACCTTACTAGAGTAATAGACTAGCAGGAATCGGAAGAAACAGATTCCTATCGATGCCATCAACTTGATATATGACTTTAGACAATCACTTATTTTGTAGCTTGGTTTCCTCTTCTGGATGAGAAAATTGTTAAGAAAACTGACTTGGATTTCTTCCAAAAGATTTTATTTCTTTGGAAGATAACAGCCATACCTCACACAAAGTTAATCCAAGGAACATTTTTTAAGCATTCTCTTTACCTCATTAATATCAATCCCTATTAATGTGTACATTTAAGTCTGCAGTAATATCACTTGTTACAGCATCTATTTAAGATGTTATTCTTATAGAATTAATTCTTTTCCCAGCATCATTTTACTTAATATCCTCTTTTTTTACAGAACCAATTAATGACATTGAGTAGGCTTGTGGTTAATATGCTAATAGGAACTTGAGGCTCTCATGCTTTCATTCTTAGAGAAGAAAAGAGTATATTTTGTTTTTATATTTTCTACATTCTCAGTCTCTGCTCCATCTCTCTCAAGCAGTCAGAGGGACCATGCATGCTATGTGAAGATTAGTTTAAAAAATTTGGAAGTGTTTAGCCTGGAAAACAGAAGTTCTGGGAGTGATGGTGAGTGCATAATGGCTATATTTATCTCTTTGAATGGATGTCATGTGAAAAGTAGAAATCATACTTGCTCTACTGAATCCTAGGGTACAAAATCCTGAAGCAGTGGATAGAAGGAACCATGGTTCTCTCTCTCTCTCTCTCTTTCTCTCTCTCTCTGGTTATACATATATATATATATATATATATGTATGTGTGTGTATGTGTGTATATGTTTATATTTGTGTTTATATATGTATATATGCATATGTACATATGCATATATGTGTCTGTCCATACATATAATTTATTGAGTGCCCACTGTGCAGAGTACTCTACTATGTGATATGAGCAGGTACAAAAAAATAGATATACTCCCTGTCCACTTCAAAGCCATCAGCTTGAAACTATACTGCCCCAATTTTGGCCATCATCCTCACTTACTACCCATAGGAACCTTGCGCTCCATTTCTGAATCCATCTCTGGTTCAGATTTTTGATCTCCCATCTTATCTTGCCTAGAACCAGACATCCAACCTCACACTTCCTGGCCACTAGCTCCAAACCAGACTGCCTTTCCCAGTGACTTTCCATTTTCCTTTTATATATTGTCTTTCCCTCATTAGAATGTAAACTCCTTGAGGGCATTTTCTTGCTAGCTTGTATTCCTGTCCCCACATTTAGCACACTGAGTGCCACATAGTAAATTATAAATGCTTTACCTGTAAGAAATTTTCAATCTTAATGGGGAAGGAAAAAACATACCCAATAGAAAGAAAATGAGAAGACTTAGAATATAATGGGCACAAATTAATACAGTTAAAAATAAGTACTAACTTCCCCTCACAGGGTTCTAATTATCAGACCTAGTCAAACTGTTTCCTGGGACACTGAAAACATCTGGCACATTTGAGAGCTGAGCTGCCACTGATGTCCTTTGAAAATTTGGGTAAATGAAAGAGAGAGATGCTGTAAGGCAAATGTACTGGTTATTTTTAAAAAGGGGGAGGGAAGAGAGTATGGTTTTCAAGCTATAGGTTAGTGAGTTTAATTTTTTGTCAAAATCTTAAAATGTATTTCTAAAGTAATGGCCTTTGGATAGGTTGGGGGGAGAAAGTGATCACTCAGAGCCAGTGTGGTTAAATCAAACATAAGTCATGCTAGACTAATCTTATTTCCTTTTTAAAATAAGGTTCTTAGACTGGTAGATCAGGAAAATGATCTAAACACCATTTATGTGAATTTCAGAAAGGCATTAAATAGTTTCTCATCACTTCATGATAGACAACATGGAGAGAAATGATCAATATGGGAGTACAGTTAATAAATCTGAAAGATTAGACCCAAAGGGTAGTAGTCATTAATAGGTTGAAGTTATGGGAGCAGAGGGGAGAGAGAATATCTCTTGTGGAATGTTTTGTTCTGTTTAATATTTTATATCATTTACCTAGGTGAATTCACTTATTAAGCAAAGACACTTACTAAGCAAAGTTATGGGGATAAAGACAGAAATGAATAGTACTTGACTTTACAGAACTTGCCTTATATTGGGGAACAATCTCTCCATGGATAGGTACATGTCAAATAATTTCAAGTGTTGGATTTTTTATGGTTTGACTGGATATTTAATTAGTGATCACCAGGGATTTAATTTCTAAATCCCAAAATGAATTACTCAAGTAAATGGAATAATAGTAGTTTATTTACAATAGAGGGAATATATTAAGGAAGAGAGAAAAGGGGGGGTAGAGAGAGACAGAGAGAGAGACACACACACAGAGAGCGAGAGAGAGAGAGAGAGAGAGAGAGAGAGAGAGAGAGAGAGAGAGAGAGAGAGAGAGAGAGACAAGAGACAGAGAGAGAGACAGAGAGAGAGAGAGAGAGAGAGAGAGAGATAAAGCTCCAGCTTCCTCTGAACCAGTTAGAAATTCTAAACCCCAGCCAGGGGAAAAGAGTCTCAAAAGGATGGGCCTTTCTTGGAGGTTCACACCTCCAGAAAGGCAAGGAAACTTAAGTCAGCCTTTCATTGTCCAAGGGTGACCATCTAAATGGAAAGAAGTCTGGGTGTCTGTCTTCCAGTCTTTCCTCAGAGTGACTCTTTTTCATTCTTGATTGATCGAACCTGTGTGTCTCTGTTTCCTCTATTTAAAAACCTTTTTCTCTTGTGTCACCTCCCCTAAATTTTACATCTACCAATCACAGCAGACACTCCTCTCCAGGACTACCCACTCAACTATGAAATGGGTGTTCACACCTTTTGTAGTTAGTTAATACCTTTTGTAATTAGTTAACACCTTTTTTGTAGTTAAAAGGAGTAGATCTACTTTAAATACCGAGTTACTTTGGAGGATTAAAATCTAAAAATAGACATGGGATTACAATTTAATCTTCATAATAAAGGAGGAGTTTAGTGCCTTCATTGTTACAATCAGGAGATAGTCAAATCCAATCTTCACACAAGAGGAAAAAAAACAAATAACTGGGAATGGGAGTCTAAGAGCTGTGCTTTGAAGAAAGCTAGGGTTTCAAGAAGGGAGGAAAACATGTCAGATATGGACCATCTTTGAAAAAGCATGAAGGTAAGAGATGAATGTCATATAAGGGGAACAGAGAGCTGGCCAAGTTGCCTGGGAAGGAAAATGAATCAAGAGGAATATGAAATAGACTGGAAATGTTGGAGGGTGGTATTTAAATGCCAGGCTAAACAGTTACTTGTTTTGCTGATGCCAGAAAACTAGGGTATATAACTAACACAAAAGATAATAAAAAATTAACTGTGAAGTGTAAGATGGCAGAGGCAAAGCTGGACAGAAGATTATTTGAAATAGATTTGGGGAGAGGTCAGCTAGGTAGCACAGTGATGTAAATCTTGAAATCTCTCAGACTTGTGAATGTTAAAAATTTCCCCATTGGGGAATTCTTAATTGGAACAAATTACCTACTGAGAAACATTCCCCATTTTGATGTGAGAACTCACCAGGATCAGAAATGGGAGGACCTCTACTCCAATCATACTTAAGACTGCTTTAGGAGAGAAAACTCCTTGCTAAACAATGAAAGTACTTGGACCCATGCTTATAATAAGGCAAGGAGTTCTTTGAGCCAGGCCTGTTTTTAGAATTGATACAATGGGATGCTAGGTACCTAAAAGGGTCAGGCAAGTTTTCTCTTAGTTGACTCAGCTGTGTTTTCTCTCGTTCAGACTTACTGAGGAGATTGGTCGACTTAGCAGGAATTTAGATGGGTATTCCTTTGGAAAGCATCTACAGTGATTGGTAGATGTAGGGACTTAGGGGAGGTGACATGGGAGAAAAACCCCTATATAAGAAAAAGCAGAATCTCTTGAGAATAGATCCTTTTGGAGAAATCCTTTTGGAGGATCTCTGATGAGGACCACTTGGGAAGAATATCTTGAGAGAGGCTCTGGAGAAGGGAAGCTCTTGGAGGACAATCTCTAAGGAGGTCTCGCTGGAGCTCCTCTAAGGGGACTCTGTCCCTCTGGAGGCTCTGGAGAGAGGCCCTTTGGAACAGTCTCTGGCTAGAAGGCTCTCTGATGAAGTCAGGTGAGATGGAGCTGGCCTGGTGTCACTAGAATCCTTGTTTAGACAGACCTTGTGGTGAGTGTTAAAAGACTGACTGACTGATCTCTCTTAAGACTCAGGCCTAGACCATATTGGCTTGAGGCCCTTCATAATTATTCCTTTCCTACTCTTTCTCTAATTCCTCATTATATTATTAATTAAAAATCTCTATAAAACCCAGTTGACTTGGGTATTTGAATAATTGGAAATATTTCCCTGGCGACCACCTTATATTTGATTTAAAAACCAAGACACTGTAGTGAAACATATTTTCTGCGGTCAAATTTACTCACCCTCTCTTATATCTATCACAATTTATATCTTCCACCATTTTAACTCACTACAGTTTAAGACCTCAACCATTTTAAATCTTACAGTGATAGAACACCGGGCCTGAAGTCTAGTTTATGATCCACAGCAAGTCACTTAACCCCAATTGTCTAGGCCTTATAACTTTTCTGCCTATGAATCTATACTTAATATTGAATCTAAAACAAAAGGTAAGGGTGTTTATAAAAAAGAAACAGTTTGTGGGATATTAGGGATATAAGTCAAGAATATAATAATTTTGGCATTCAAAAAGAACTATTATAATTTTAGTGATAATAGAGGCAGTGTCCAAGATAAAGAAAGAGAGAGGGGAAAATAATTCAAGGATATTCAAACCTAGTTGTGCCATGTATAAAGTATTGTGTTCTGGTCCTGGTACTACTCTATTGTATATTTCAGAAAGAGAAGCTAACAAACTGGACTGAGTCCAAAGGACAGCAAAAAAGATGGTCAGAGGGATTAGAGACCGTGCATACTATGTAAAGACTGGTTGAAAATTTGGGGGATGTTTAACCTGAAGAAGAGAAAGTTTGGGAGAAATGTTGAGTGCATGATGGCTACCTATGTCTCTGAAGGGATATCTTAGGTAAAGTAGGAATCAGACTGAGTTCCAGAGACAAAATCCTAAAGCAGAGGGTGGAAGAAGGAAAAAGAAGAAAATACAGGAGGCACAGAAGAAAATGTCCAGACTGGAACTCAGAGGATTTGAATTCCAATCCTACCTCTGCTTTTACTGCCTGTGTAACTTTGAGCAAGCGATTTAACCTCTGGAACTTAGTTCTTCTTTCACAGAATGAGTGTAATTGGACCAGGGGATCTGTAAAGTTTTTTCTAATTCTAAATCTAGAATCTTGTGATCTAAAATTTCACAGATGCAGATTCCCACTCAGTGTAAAGAAAACTTCCTAGTGATGAAATTGTTCCCCAAATGACATGGACTGCCTCAGGGGGCAGTAGGCTCTCCCTCATTAGAGATCCAGAGACCAAATGGCTATTTGTCAGGAATGTTGTAAAGGAAATCCCTGTTAACACACAAGTACAGTGAGATGGCCTTAGCCTTTCCAGTTTGGAGATGCTGAACCACTCCAACATGTATTCCTTCAAAATTCAGCCTCTGCTGGTACCAATGACACAGAATCCAATGACTAAAAAGGCATTCTGATCTACCTCCTTATTGGCTGTAGTTGTACTCATTTAGGCATTCCAGCAGAGGTTAACAATACAGTTGTACGTAGCTAATATGAGGCATTGACTTTATTTTGGTTGATGTGATTTCAATAGCTCAGGAAAGCTATTGAAGAAATCACAGAATCCAAAGATTGAAAAAGACTCCAGAGGACATACACTGCAAACCATCCATGAAAAGAAATCTCCTGTGGAACATCGCTGACAATAATAATAGTCAGCTTTTGCATGAGAGCTTTAAGGCTTGCAAAGTGATGCAAAAGGCTACAAGTATTATCTCTTTTAATCTTAATAAAAACCCTGTGAGGTTAGGGCAATTATTATCCTCATTTTCTAGATGACAAAATTGAGGCCAAGAGTAGAGAGACTTACCCAGGGTCATACTGCTAAGTGTCTGAAGCAAAACTCAACTCAGTGTTTTTGATTGAATCCAAGCCCAAAATTTTCCACTGTTCTGCATAGCTGTCATCATATTAATTTAAGAGAAAATTATTTTCTTTTCTTAAAGAAAGCAAAACCCTTAACTATGAAACATTCTCATACTTATAAAGGCCTTTGCTTCCCACTAAACTCTCTAAAACTACTTTTTTACTTCCTTCATTACTACCCCTCTTTAATTGATGTGTCCTAGCCATTGTTACTTTTGCAGATTGAGACAATTGGTTCAACTAAATAAAAAACTTTATCTTCTGGGTGTTTTTTTTTTTTGAGATATACATTGACCAGCAGAAACCTGGCTAATAAAACTTATTTTATAAGGAATTAACCATAAGCTTGAAAGATTTTCAGGTAGGAGATGGAATTCATTAATTTGTGAAAGTGAAATTATGCATAACCAGTTTCCTTAGTTCTTTTTTTGAAGACTGAGGTAAGGGCAATATCCTAACCCTTCCCCGCCATGCAGGTTAGGCTAATATTTCTTTAAAAGGCATTGAATCATTCTTTGAAACTTGGTTGACTTAAGGGACTAAATTAGGCTCAAACTGTAGTTGTCACTCACTCATTACCTGAGTGAAAAGCAGTCACAAGGAATTTGGGGACCTCTTTAAGATTTGACTGGTAGATCATGATAGATAAAGCAGACAAGAAAGTTTCATTCAACTGAATCAACTCAAAATGTTCTCACTACTTGCCCTTGTTAAACATCCTTCTCTTGCTATAGCTAAATAAAAATCTTTATACTAAATATTGAACATCTAATAAAAAAAAATTAAACTATCAAGAGCCTGGCCTAAATCAGGTCCAGCCAATGATAAAGTATTGTTGACCTTTCTGTCATGTTGAAGTAGCTTATATCATTTTTAAAGGAGTTTATTAAAATACGTTAAGGTAACAACATATTGATTGGCTGGTAGCTAGAGATGAGTCTTAGATAATCCTCTTAAAATATTTCTTAAGGTTTTTTAAAGTTGGGAGCAGACTGCCTTAATTAAACAAGTAACTACTTTGAAGAGCAAGTATCTAAGAAATGATTAAGGCTGATCTTTTCGTGTATCACTTGTGGAATCTATCTTATTTCTAGTCATATGTTTTATACATAAAGCATTTAGTATATCATGATGAAGCACAGTATTAGAATTAAATTCAGTCTTACACACTTAATGACACTTATTGCTATTGTAGTAATGTTCACAGAAAGGATTTGAAGCAAAGATTCTTTTATCAAGTCAGTTAATATTTATTAAATGCCTAATATGGGCCAGGAACTCTGCTAAACACTAGGCAGGCAAAGAAAGGCAAAAGTCAGTCACTGCTCTCAAGGAGCACATAGTCTAATGAAGGAAACAACATATAAACAACTAAGTACAAACAGGATGTATAAAACATAATTTGGAAATAATCGACAGAGGCAAGAGACTAGTATATGGGGGAGCATGAAAGACTTCCTACCACCTTCAAGGACACCAGGAAAACTAGGAGGAAGAGGGTGAGTGCTCCAAGCATGGTAGATACTCCAGAAGATGGAGTATGTTATGTGAGGAATCAGTAAGGAAACTAGTGTCACTTGTGTATCAGGTGTTATAAGAAGAGTAGAAGGATAAGGTTATGGAGAGAACTTGAAAAGTCAAATAGAGGATTATATAATCCATTCTGAAAGTGATAGGGAGCCAACTAGAGTTGATCAAATAGGGAGGATGAGGTGATCAGACCTGTGCTATAGGCAGATTATTTTGACAACTGAGTGAAGGATGGACTAGAGTGGGGAGAGACTTGATGGAGGTAGACTAACCACCAGGCTGCTGCAGTAGTCCACATATGAGATAACAAGGGCTTACCACAGAATGGTAGCAGTGACAGAAGAAAGAAGGGAGTATATGTGACATGTTTTACAGGTAGAAGTGACAGTTTAGTAACAGATTGGAAATGGATAGGGTAAAAGAAAGTGAGGAATAGAGTATGTCATCTAAGTTGCAAGCCTGAATGTTTTAGACTCAATGGCTCAATGACTGAGTAATAGAGAAGTAAGAAAGAGGAAACCCATTAGAGATTTTAGGGGGAATGAAAAGTTTTAGAAAAGCCACCCTGGTACATGAGATACTAAGTTAATTAGAGGGTATAAAATGATTGCCTTGTGCACTCTGAAGATACAGTTGAAATTATGTAACATAAACTTATAGAAGATGTAGTCAGCATGGTCTCAAGATTTTTTGGGAGGTAGTTAGGTGGCTCAGTGGATTGAGAGCCAAGCCTAGAGAAAGAAGGTCCTGGGCTCAAATGTGACCTTAGACACTTATTAGCTGGTTGATGATGGGCAAGTCACTCAACCGCTGTTAACCTAGCCCTTACTATTCTTCTGCCTTAGAATAGTATTGACTCTAAGATGGAAGGTAAGGGTTGTTTTTTTAAAGATTTTTTTTCCAGTTTTGTTCTGGAGCACATGAGTATCAAAGATTCCTTCTTCAAATCTGCTGTTTTTAACAATTCAGTGAACATGTTAGCCTTTAAAGATTGCAGGGGAGGGAGATTGGAGGAAGCAATGGCATATTTTAAAGTTATTTTTCAATAGTATCACTAACAGTCCTTATAAAACATATTACCTTCTGTGGAACTTGAAATAGGATCTGACTTTGTCATTTGTTAATTAGGTAAGGGTGTTAGATTTCTGTGGACTAGTATGTCTCATTTATAGCTAATGAAATGTATTAAGTGGTATGACAGTTTTTAGTTACTGAAATAAAATTTATAAAATTTAGTTAATCTACCTAAATTAGAAGATTCTTGAAAGTACAAAGTATAACCAGACATGCCAAGATGAGAGCTGAGACTATCTATATCATGCTAGGACAACCAATCAAATCAGCAAATATTTATTACACCTTCTCAGCATAAGGCACTATTCAGAAGATTGTAACTTAAAACTATACTTTACGGAGAAGGTGGCAAGTTCCATTGGTAGAATTTCCCCATCTGGGAGTTGCCTTTGCTAATAAAAACATGGACCAAGTCTCTATCCCTAATCAATCAACTCAATATCAAATAGCAAATTAGTTTCATAGAATTTTTGAGATTAGAATGATTTTAAAACAAAAGATTTTAGCAGATGACCTATTTTTAAAATCCAAGTTCAGAGTTGGTTAGTGTCATGTTTAGTGTGCTAAGCACTTTACAAATATTATCTCATGATAGTGGTTTTTATTATCTCCAGTTTAGAGTGAAGAAACTGAAGTAGACAGAGTAAGTGACTTGTCCAAGGTCACAAAGCTAGTGAGTGTCTGAGGTCAGATTTGACAAGTAAATTAATGAATTCCAAGAGTGAAAAATATGAAGAATGAATATAAGATGTGACTATAACACACTGAGGTGGATTTTTCCCATGCAATTTACAGAATGTCTCATTTCTTTATAGTCACAAGTTCCATATTTAATAATAATATTCCATCATTTCAGTCATACCTCTTTCTGATCCCATTTGCGATTTTCTTAGCAAATATACTGAAGTGGTTTGCCATTTCCTTCTCTAGCTCATTTTACATATGAGGAAACTGAGGCAAACAGGGTTAAGTGGCTTGTCCAGGGTCACATAATTAGTGTCTCAGCTGGATTTAAACTAGGGTCTTCCTCACTATAGGCCTGACACTATCCACTGTACTACTTGGTTGCCCTAACATGTAATAATAATAACTAGTATTTTTATAGTACAAAATTCTTTACAGATATTATCCTGTTTAATCCTCATAGTACCTCTGTGAGATTAGTGTTTTTGTTCTTATTTTACAAATGATAAAATTGCTAGGGAAAGAGGTTATATGATATATGACTACAGCAGGGTCACACAACTACTAAGTGTCTGAAGTGGGATTTGAACCTAGCAAGATCTTCCAACTTTGGGTCCAGCACTCTATTCTCTACTGCCTTGCATTTAATATTGTAATCAAAACGTACAACAATTATTTTGACATTTAATTATTCCTAATTGCTATGCATGGTAAAATATCTAGTTGATGTAAATTCTTGTAAGTGGCATCTTACGTATAAAAGCAAAAATTTAGTTTCCCATCTTTTGTTGCTTTATAATATCTTTAATGAGTATCAGTATTAGCTATTTTACCTCATAACTATTATAAGAACTTATTTTTATATATCTTGTTGACTATATTTTCCAAATACATGATAAAAAAACTATATTCTTTCCCCCCACAGCCAGTAGTTTTTATTTATTTTTTATTTATTTAGAATATTTTTCCATGGTTACATGATTATGATTTCTCACACTTCCCCCCTCTCCCCCACTCTTCCCTATCCCCTCCTGGAGCGGACAAGCAATTCCACTGGGTTATACATATATCACTGTTCGAAACCCATTTCCATATTATTAATATTTGCAATAGAATGATCAATCTTTTAAAGCCAAAACCCCACTCATATGCCCATTGAAACATGTAATCAATCAGATGTTTTCCTTCAGCCTTTCTACTCTCACAGTTCTTTATTTGAATGTGAATAGCTTTCTTTCTCATAAGTTCCTCTGGATTGTCCTGGGTCATTGCATTGCTGCTAGTAGAAAAGTCTGTTACATTCAATTGTGCCATAATATATCCTTCTCCGTGTACAATGTTCTCTTGGTTCTACTCCTTTTGCTCTGCATCAATTCTTGGAGGTTGTTCCAGTTCATATGGAATACCTCCAGTTCATTTTTCCTTTTATCACAATAGTATTCCATCACCAACAGATATCACAATTTGTTCAGCCATTCCCTAATCTATGGATACCCCCTCATTTTCCAATTTTTCTTACCACCACAAAGAGCATGGCTATAAATATTTTTGTACAAATATTTTTCCTTATTATCTCTTTGGGGTACAAACCTAGCAGTGGTGTGGCTGAATCAAAGGGTAGGCATTCTTTTAAAGCCCTTTGTGCATAGTTTCCAAATTGTCCTCAAGAATGGTTGGACCAATTCACAACTCCAGCAGTGTATTAGTGTTCCAATTTTGCCACATCCCCTCCAACATTTATCATTTTCCTTTTCTTCCATATTGGCCAATCTGTTAGGTATGAGGTGGTACCTCAGAGTTGTTTTTATTTGCATTTCTTTAATCAGGAGGGATTTGGAACACTTTTTCATGTGATTATTAATAATTTTGATTTCTTCATGTAAAAACTGACTATTCATATCGCTTGACTATTGGGGAAGGGCTTGATTTCTAAAAAATTTATTTAGAATATTTTTCCATGGTTACATGATTCATGATTTTTCCCACTCCTCATCCCTCCTCCCTCCTGGAGCTGACAAGCAATTCCACTCTGTTATACATGTATCATTCAAAACCCATGTTATAGAAATCACATAGAAATCCTCCAGTCAATGGATGCCCCCTCACATTCCAATTTCTTGCCACCACAAAGAGTGTAGCTATAAATATTTTTGTACAAGTATTTTTCCTTATTTCTTTGGGGCATAAACCCAGCAATGGTACAGCTGGATCAAAGGGCAAACCTTCTTTAAAAGTCCTTTGCACATAATTCCAAATCACCTTCCAGAATGGTTGGATCAATTCACAACTATACCAACAGTGTATTAGTGTCCCAATTTTGCCACATCCTCTCCAACATTTATCACTTTCCTTTGTAGAATGCCTTGATTTTTTTGTAAATTTGACTTAGTTCTTTTATATTTGGGAAATTAAACCTTTGTCAGAGAGTTTTGTTATAAAAATGTTTTCCCAGTTTTTTACTTTCCTTCTAATTTTGGTTACATTGTTTTTGTTTATACAAAAACTTTTTGATACAAAGTCATTCATTTTACATTTTGTAATATTCTCTCTCTTGCTTGGTCTTAAATTCCTTCCTTTCCCACAGATCTGACCAGGTATACTATTCTATATTCACCTAATTTATTTATAATTTACCTCTTTATATTTGTCATTTACCCATTCTGAATTTATCTTGGTATATGGTGTGAGATGCTCATCTAAGCCTAATCTTTCCCAAACTATTTTCCAATTTTCCCAGCAATTTTGGTCAGATAGTGAGGTTTTGTCCCAAAAGCCAGTATCTTTGGGTTTATTGTACACTATCTTGCTGAGGTCATTTACCCCAAGTCGATTTCATTGATCCACCCTTCTGTCTCTTAGCCAGTACCAGATTGTTTTTGTTTTTGTTTTTTAATAAACCCTTACCTTCTACCTTTTTAATTTACCCTGGTGAGGGTTAGGCAATGGAGGTTAAGTGACTTGCCCAGAGTCACACAGCTGGGAAGTGTCTGGGGCCAGATTTGAACCTAGGACCTCCTGGCTCTCAATCCACTGAGCTACCCAGCTGCCTCCAGTACCATATTGTATTGATAATCACTGCTTTATAGGTTTAGTTTAATATCTGGTGCTGTTAGGCTCCCATCCTTCACATTTTTTCTGTTATTTTCTGTGATATTCTTGATCTTTTGTTTTTCCAGATGAACTTCATTATAATTTTATTCTAATTCTATAAAAAAGTTTTTTGGTAGTTTGATAGGTATGGCACTGAATACATAGGTTAATGTGATACTATTATATTAGCTTGTTCTACCCATGAGCAATTAATGTTTTCCAATTATTTAGATCCAATTTTAATTGTGTATAAAGTGTTTCATAGTTTTGTTCATATAATTCCTGTGTTTGTCTTGGCAGATAGATTCCTAAATATTTTATGTTGTCTAGAGTGATTTTAAATGAAGTTTCTCTTTCTTACTCCTGCTGATGAATTTTGTTGGAAATATGTAGAAATGCCAATGATTTGTGTGGGTTTATTTTGTACCCCTGCAATTTTGCTAAAGTTGTTAATTATTTCCTAGGCTTTGAGTTGATTTTCTAGGATTCTTTAAGTATACCATCATATCAGCTGCAAAGAGTGATAGTTTAATTTCCTCATTGCCTACTTTAATCCCTTCAATTTCTTTTTCTTCTTTAATTGCTATCATTAGCATTTCTAGTACACTGTTAAATAAGAGAGGTGATAATGGGCAACCTTGCTTCACTCCTGATCTTATTGGGAAGGCTTCTAACTTGTTCCCATTTTAGATGATACTTGCTGATGGTTTTAAATATATACTGTTTATTATTTTCAGGAAAGACTATATTCTTAAAGTCTTTATAAAAATGTTTTATTGGTTGTCAGGAATTCACTGTGTTATCTTAGGCAAATCATTTCATCTAATGAAGGTTTATTTCCTCCCTTTTTAAAATAAGAGTATGTGTTCCTTCTAGCTTTAGTCCATAATGTGCATAATATAACATGATGTGAAGATACAAGGAAGAGGGAGGAGAGGGACTAAGGTAGAGAAGGGAACATTAGAGCAATTCATAATGAACTCTGGATACTAAATCTGTTATACTCAGACTACATACTCCTTCATTCCCATTTCCTTCTTGGGAATATGCCTCTGGCAACTGCAATCTTGATTTATCTAGTCTAAAGGAGTATTTGAGGGAAGACCTAGATAAAAAAAAAAAAGGCTCAATTTGCGGTCAGAAGATCTTTATTTGAAACTATTCTCTGATACTTATTATTTGTGTGACCTTGTACATTTCACTTCTAGCTCTGAATTCCATTATCTTGTAATTTCTTGAGCCTTTTGACCAAGAAAAAACAAAATCAAACCATTAAAGTAGGCTAAATATTTTGGTTAAACTGAGGAACACTATAACTTTAAGATTATTAGATAATTTTCTATACTTGTTTAGATGATTTTTTTTCTATTAAAAAATTTCATTTCAAGGAATATCCAATCATTCCTTAATTATAAATAACAAGTTTAAAATGTAAATATTACAGGAAATGGTAACACAATAATGCAAATGAGTTTCATTTGAGCAAAGCATAAATGATCAGATCATATCCTTTTCTGTTTTGAATAGGAACTAGGAAGTTAGGAAGGTATTAGAAGCCTGAAACTGGTGGAAGAGGCTGCCCCAGGGAGAAGGGAAAGGGACTCCATCTACTTGAAAAACTTTACCTGGGGCTTACCCTATTTATTTCAGTCTCCAAAAAACCACAAACAAAACTATGTCTCCCATGTGATTTATTCATTCAGCATTTGACAAATGCTTTCTATTTAATTATTTTTTCAAGAAATTTATGACATGCTTACTGTTAGGGCAATGGAGGATATAAAGTTTCAAGTGTGATCCCTGCCCAAATGTTATTTACTACACTAGATACTCAACTCCCATTGAAGACAGCCTTCTAAATCCGATCTTTACCTGTGGCCATTCTGTGGCCAATGTCATTTGTTGTTTCTCTGAAATATAATGACATAAAGTAGCAAAAAGACCCTGTTATTATTTAGTCATATCTGACTCTTTGTGAAATGGGACTTACTTGGAAAACATAATGGAGTGGTTGACATTTCCTTCTCCAGCTCATTTTACAGATGAGGAAACTGAGGCAGATAACATTGAGACTTGCCCAAGGCCACAAAGCTAGTAATTGTCTGAGACCAGATTTGAACTCAGAAAGATAAGTCTTCCTGACTGAAAACCCAGAACTCTGTGCATTATACTACTTAACTGCTCTAAAAAGGCCCTGCATTGTACAAATAAAAGCTATTTTTGAAATAGAGAGCATTCCTTCTCAATTTGTTTTGCTTACTTTTTACCAGTTTTGTGGTTTTTCATCCCAAAGCTCATCTAGTAATGTTACAATGACTGGTGTCTGTTAATAAACATGGAATGATATTATGTTGTGGGATTCTGATGCACCCAATAAAGAGTTGCACTAGTGTGACTTCCTGGAGTTCGCAAGAGGAAGATACTTCAGGAAGCCAGGAGCATAGACCTATCATCTAATCATCTCTGCAAGCATGCAATTGGGACCAGGCCCACCATTTGGCTGCAATCAACAGATCCTGCTTAGCACAGCTTGAGTGGTTCATGGAATCAAGGGCATAAGAACCATGCAACTTGAACACACAGTTTTTAAAACTCAGGAAGTAACTAATTGAAGTTGGGGACTTGCCCAGTGCTAGAGATCTGATTACTATTCACCTACTGCTTGCTCTTGGGAATTCCATATCATTCTACAGGTAGGCTTTTTAGACAGAAGCTTATATCCTGAGGAATCACTCTAATAACATCCAGAATTGCTTATTTTTATTCTATCTTTCCCAATTACATGTAGATAAGAATTTTTAACATTTTACAATCCAAATTCTCTCTTTCCTACTCCCCTTCCCTCCTTCCCCTCTTTCCCTGAGACATAAAGCAATTTGATGGGTGTTACACATGTACTATCATTCAACACATATTTCCATGTTCATTGTGTACAAGAAAAAATTCATGAAGAAAATGAATTGGAAAATGATATGCTTCAATCTGCATTCAAACTCCATCATTGCTCTGGTGAAGGATAGCATTTTTCATCATGAGTCCTTTGAAGTTGTCTTGTATCATTGCTGATTATTGCTACATCATTCATAGTTGATCATAATATTACTGTTATTTTGTATAACTTTCTCCTGGTTCTATTCCATCTCACTTTACATCAGTTCATATAAATCTTTCCAGGTTTTTCTGAAATCATCTTCTTGGTCTTTTCTTATGGCACAGTCACATTCCATTAAAATCATTTACCACAGCTTGTTCAGCTCTTCCCCAACTAATGAACATCCTTTTAGTATCCAAATCTTTGCAACCACAAAAAAACTACCATAAATATTTTTGTACAATGGGGTTCTTTTCCCTTTTCTTTGATCTCTTTGGGATATAGACCTAGTCATGGTATTTGCTAAGTCAAAGTATATAAACAGTTTTATGGACCTTTGGACATGGTTCCAAATTGTTCTTCCAAATGGTTGAATCAGTTCACAGCTCCACCAACAATGTATTAGAATCATATTGGCCAATCTGATAAATGTGAGATGATATCTCATAACTGTTTAAATTGCATTTCTCTTATCATGTGTGATTTGGAGCATTTTTTCATATGACTTCAGATGTTTTTTATTTCTTCATCTGAAAACTGCCTATTTATATCCTTTGACCATTTATCAATTGGGGAATGACTTGTATTCTTATAGATTTGCCTCAGTTCTCTACATATTTGAGAAATAAGACCTTTGTAATTGATACTTTCTGCAGAAAATTTTCCCAGTTATTTCTTTACTAATCTTGATTGCATTGGTTTGGTTTGTGTCAAAACTTTTTAATTTACTATAATCAAAATTATCCATTTTACATGTTGTAATAATCTGTGGCTCTTGTTGGATCATAAATTCTTCCTTTAAGAATGGCAATGAGTAGACAACATAACTGAAATTTATGGAGTATAGCCAAATCAATACTTGGGAAGAAACATATCTTTAAATGCTTATATGAATAAAATAGAGAGATCAGATCAATGAGTTGGGCATGCAACTAAAAATACTAGGAAAAGAACAAATAAAAAATCTCCAATTAAACAGCAAATTAAAAATCCTGAAAATCAAAGGAAAGATTAATAAAATTGAAAGAAAACAATGGGGAAATGAAATAGTTAAACCATTGGTTAATTTTATTTTAAAAAAGAAAACAAAGTTACTAATATCAAAATTGAAAAAGGTGAATTAACAACAAATGAAGAAATTAAAGCAATTATGGGAATACTTTACCCAACTACATGCAAATAAATCTAACAATCAAAAAGAAACAGATACATATTTAAAGAAATAAAAATTACTCAAACATAAGAGGGAATAGAATACTTAACCCCATTTCAACAAAAGAACAAACTATCAGTGAATTTCCTGAGAAAAAAATTCCCAGAGGCAGATGGATTCACTAGTGAATTCTATCAAACATTCAAAGAAAAATGAACTCCAATACTGTGTTTGTATTTATAAATAAATATATATGTGTGTACATATATATTTATTTATTTGGAAAATAGGTGAAGAAGGAATTCTATGAAATTCCTTTTGTGACACAAATATGGTGCTGATACCGAAACCCAGCAGTGGAAAAAAAAAAGAAAAAAAGAAAACCATAGACTAATCTCCCTAATGAATATTGCTACAAAATTTTTAAATAAGATATGCAAGAATATTATAGCAAAACATCACAAGGACCCCTGATCTTATTGTGAAGACTTCTGGCTTATTCCCATTACAGGCAATGCTTGATGGTTTTAGAAAAATATTGTTTGGGGCAGTTGGGTAGCTCAGTGGATTGAGAGCCAGGCCGAGAGATAGGAGCACCAAGGTTCAAATCTGGCCTCAGACACTTCCCAGCTATGTGATCCTAGTGACAGAGGCTGGCACTAGAGAAAAAGTGCCAGACTGAAGAGTATGTGAAATTGATTACCTCGATGGGGGAGGGGCCTCAGGAGAGGATTCCAGAGGAGGAGGAGACTCTGGCTAGGAGAATAGTGAGGGTCTCTTGGTCTTGAGAAGCCCAAGAGAGAAGGTGGGAAAAAGACTTTCTCCTGAGGGTTACCCACTTTTCCTGCTGGTGACTGGAAATCTTTCCCCCCAACATTTCCCAATTGAAGAGACTTTCTGAAGAGAAACCTGAGAAGACTTTACCTCAGCTCCTGTTGCCCAGGGGTGAGTTAACCTGACTTTCTCTCAGGGGGCTCAGGCTGCCAAGACCTGAGTTCCCCCCAAACTTGAGGAGGGAAGGGAAAGGGTATAGATAGAGACAGGGACTGCCTCTCCCTGCTTTCCTTTTCCCATTCTTCCCTGCCCACTGTTCCTTTTGTATTACCTGATTGAATTAACATTAAGTGTTATCTGTTCCCCAAGCTAAGTGTGAGTGAACGGATCAAGGGGAGACCTTTTGGTCTCAAGTAGTGGAGGGGGGACAAGAGGGACAAGAGTGAATTGGGGAGAGCAGCTTTAGCTAAGGAGGGAAGGCAGAAGGGAGAAAATCTTCAAATCCCCTCTCCTCTCTCTGAGCAACCTGTTATGTCTGCTGTCTCCCCTGAACCCCACTTTGAGAAGGGAGTTCTCCTCCCTTTCCCCCTCTCCATACAGAAAGTCCAAGCTTCCCTCAGGGTAAAAACTTCCCCTCATTTTATTTTCTTAATACACTGGGCAAGTCACTTAACCCCCTTTGCCTAGCCCTTATCATTCTTCTACCTTGGAACCAATACACAGTATTGATTCCAAGATGGAAGGTAAGGATTAAAAAAAAAAGAAAAGAAAAATACTGTTTATAATTTTAAGAAAAGCTTTATTTATCCCAGTACTCTTTGGTATTTTTATAAAGAATAGGTGTTGTATTTTGTTAAAATCCTTTTCTTTATCTATTGAGATAATCATATGGTTTCTATTGTTTTCATTAATTGATATGGTCAAAAGATTCCTTCTTTATTCCTTTGCATAACTTTATATATCTTTGTATAGTTCTGAGCATTAACCCCAGTCTTTGTAGGAAAGTTGATGAAAAGTAAGGGATGAGATGTGCTAGTATTCTGTATTTATCCTGATGATAAGAAGTATTGGCAAAACTGGTCCCAAATGGTCAATATACTGGGTTTAGTCACTCGAGGCCAAAGAAATTTGGCTTTTGTCCATGGATACCTAAGGAAAACTCTCCTAATATTTATCAAAGAGAAACAATGTGATCAGATGGAATAGCCCACGTGTTAGAATTGGAGTTTGATTTTGTTTGTTTGTTTGTTTTTGCTCTGACCTGTTGTCGTGGAGTACTCCCTCCCCTGATGATCAGAGACTTACCTTAAACTAACAACCGTTAGTAATTCCACTGGCATTTGTAAGCAAACTAAAAACTACAAAATATTAAAATCTGAACAAAGTAAGGATCCACATTTGAAAGTCTAGAGGTGATTTCAGCATACTCCCTAGGAAATGCAGCTAAAACTAATGAGTGCCCAGATCTATTTTTTTAAACCCCTGCCTTCCTTCTTGGAATCAATACTGGGACTGGGCACAGAGTCAGTTGCTGGAGAGAGAGTTGGAGGACTCTGGAAGAAGACAGAGAAAGTGTCTCTCTCTGAAGGAAAACAATTCTGGAGTTGCCAGGGAATTAGACTTTTTTCAAGGAGGGACTGAGTGAGTGATTACCCCACACTGTTTGTCAGGGGACATGACAAATGTTATATTATACTTTTTATGGGATTGTGTTTTACATATCCCTTATGGAATTTTTACCCTGTTTCTCCAGTGTTGTTAAGTAGTTCTAGGATATGAGTGGATGAAACCACTGATGGAATTAACTATAAAATCCATCTTAGCACATGTACCTTGGTTTATGTTTATTTGGATTATATAAATGTAAATTTGTGTTTTTTTGGTGTTGACTATAGAATGAGAGCAATTGTGTTATAGATAACCAAGGATTCTGAGATGAAGCAGATGATTATGATTATGAAAGAAAAGATAGAGGAAATGGAGTTATGTATGAAGAAAAGGATGATATTAACTAATGATATTGTAAATTATTTAAAGGATAATGATATTAATAAGGAAAATAATGATGGGAAAATTAAGAAATGATCTAGACTGGAAAGGGAAGAGGCAGAATGCAATAAAAATCAAGTATCACTGTTCCCTTTAAAAGACATCCCAGTTGTAACAGAAGATGAGGTATACAAAGTCAAAGCACACAAATTTATTACATAGTATAATACAGATCCAAGGCAGGATTTAAACCTAGGTGCCTACTGACTTCAAAGCTAGTGGTCTGATAACTATACCACACTCCTTCTGGCTTTCTTTAACCACTGGCATGGGATAAATTTCTTTTGGTCTCTTTTTTTCAACTTTTAAAATGAAAACTTAGTATTAGTTCTAAGAAATGCATTTCCTAAGATCAAATCATTCTTTAGAAATAATTGCCCTGATTTGGATGAAATGGGACTAGAAGAATTAAGGAAAAAGGCAATATATTTGTGTATTGACCATGATGACAAATATGAAGAAAGGGACACTGTAATAGAGGATTTAAAAAAGAAATTGAGGGATGCAGAAAATAAAGCAAGAGACAAAGAAATAAAGGAAATAAAGGCAGTGGCAGCTCTAAGATCTGTGCAACCAAGCAAACAATATAAGCCTATAGGAAAAATATCTGGACCCCAGAGGTGTTTCTTGTGTAATCGTGTTGGACATTTTGTCAGGGAATGTAGGTTCAGAGGGCAATTTTCGAGACAATTAAATAGGAATGGTGGATATAATAGACAGAATAATTATAATAATTGGAATAATAACAACTGGAACAATAATTATCAAAGTAGAAATAATGTAAATAATTGCCCTAATGCTTGCTGTCAGGGAGCTCAAGCACATGATTTGAACACTATGCAGGAGTGTGTTAAGGAGCAAGACCCAAATACAGTCAAGTAGTGAGTGGTCACAAGGGTGATCAGAACAAAGGGTCATGTTCATTATGAAGGTGTACCCAGAGTTCTAAAGTTTATAATATATCAAGGGAAAATGATTTGGAGATAAATTAAAGTGATTATAATGGAAATAAAGTTAATGAATTTATAAATAATGTGATTGAAACAAAGGATAATGTAATTAGTGTTAATAATTGTGAGGGAAAATAAAATTGTAATGTAAAATTAGTGGAAAATTCTAATGATTGTGAAGTAATGGAAAATAGTGAAGAATGTAAATTGGATAAAGATAATGTGATTGGAAATGAGAACAATGATACCAAGGTAGAGATTATAAAGACCAATGAGAGTAGTGAAAAAGCTGATGATGGTGTTAAAGATGTGAAATCCTGGGAATATAATGCAATTTAAGCAGATGTAAATTTGGATGGACAGGAAATGATTGAGCTTTGTACTGATGTTACTGTGCTTTCACCAATGTTGGAAACATTTCAACCACCTAATAGTAAAGAATCATATGTGTCTATAACTATTGGAGATTATATTTATGATCTTCTGATTGATACTGGAGCTAGTAAATCAGTTTTGCAAAGTTTTCTTAAGAATTGTAGAGCTGTTGGTACTATGGAAGTAATAGAAGCTACTGGTAAACCACAAAGAGTAGCAAAATTACAACCAAAAATGATTACCTTAGGTCCATTATCTGTGGAACATGAATTTCTATGTATGCCAGACTCTCCAATGAATCTTTTAGCTAGAGATTTATGATGTAAATTGAGGCCAACAATCCAATGTACTGATACTGGTGATATCTTATGGGTTTTAAAATTAACAATCAATAACTAAATATTACATTTTATAAAGTTTTATTATTAATAATTAAAGCAAAAGAACTGCCTAAATTCAGCCCAGTCTCAGGTCAAAGAAGGTGTGGGAGTAGCATACATCCACTTAAATACCACTAATGTAATATTGCCAATATGGGGACATAGGAGAAATTATAGGGAATTTTGGGAAATACTAAGGACTTCTGGGGAATGAAGTCAGAGGTTCAAAATCTCCATATATACACATACCCCTGTGATCCTAATGGGAAACCAGTTTCCCCAAAAAGATCATGGAAACATAATCAACTTTAATATTGCAATAATTTGTGGATAAAAGGGGAAAAAAAGAACAAAACCAATGACTACTAGGTTGACAAAAAGCCAATTTGATAGCAATCCCCTTTGGCATAAGAGTATACATTCAAAACAAAGGCATTTCAACTCCTCAGTTCAATTCACATCCCAAAGTTCACTCTGGATCTTATGGTACAGCATGTGGTCTCTGCAGGCATCTTCATGCCGCCTTCTAGATTCTGAGACATAGTCACTTGTTTTAAATTTGCCTCAAATTCAAGTCAAAGTTCAAAACAATAACATAGTCCCTCCCACCCCCACCCCCTGAGGAAAATAATAATACATTCTCCCACTGAGGAAGATACAGGGATATATGTAGGAATTACCCAGGGATACATGATCAAGTCATAAGACATATGAATCAATTTGCAAAAGAAAATCAAAAACTTGAAAAAATCCAAAAAAAAAAAGAGAAAAATAACTTGTGGATGAAATACAAAATTTTAAATTCTTACATCTAAAAAAAATCTAAGTAAAGGAAAAACAAGCCTATAACAAGTCCTTAAATCATAGATCAATTAAAATGATTTAAGAATTTATGCACTACAAATCAGTAGCTAGGACTACAGAAAGTTTGCTACATTATGAAAGACATAAAAGGGACTAGATTTCAGCAGCAAATGGGAGCCTAGATGGCAGCAAAAAGGAGGTTTTTGATAGAATGTGGCTCGAGGAAGTCCTGCATTTAACACATGTTAAACAGCTGCAACCTCAAACCCCAAACAAGTTTAAGTCCTCTTGTCTTGGCTCAAAATCACATCAATCCCACTGGGATCTGGTCTCTTTGACCTTGTGCTCCATAGGCACTATGCAGGTGTTCTGTGCTTCTTTAGCACTGTACAGTGGCTATTTTGTATATTCCCTTCTTCTGGAATCAGACAGAATCATGAAGCAAAGTCCCATAATTCTTTTAAACAATCAATGGCATCATTTTTATAGTCTAAAGCATTTTGGGTATGCATTAATATTAGAACAAATGTATTTAAAACTTATATTACTGCAAAATAAAAAAAAAGAAAAATCTTCTCAATACTGTTGACATGTGCTTCAAATACAAAAAGGAGAGAAAAAATAAAACTCCAATACCATATTGCACATGCAAGGAAAAACAATAATAAAAAAGTTTTAAAAATAAAAAATATATAGCTTAAAATCAGTGATACACTGTGTTAGCCATGTGTGAGGACAAATGAGCTTCAGAATAAAACAGTAACACAGTAAATAATGCACATTCAAGGAAGTACCAAAGTCCCCCAAATTCACAATAGCCCAGTTAATTACAATAGCAAACAAACCCACTATCTTATTTCTCATAAGTTGCTATATGGTAGGAAAAAAATCTATTAACTAATGGATATTTCTCACAATATTTACAGATGTAACAAATCTTTCAACCTTGGCAAACATATTTTTAAAGAAAGTAAAACTTATTTGGTTCTAGAACATCATCAAGAAATCTAGATTGTTCTGCTGGAAGTAAATTAAAATGAGTTTTGCAGGAGCTCTTTTTTCCAGCTTCCTACTACATAGAAACACCTTGGCAGGAATATTTCTTTGTTTTTCTCTACCTTCAATACAACATTCTTTATTATGTATATATAAAATGTCATCCATTCAGAAACCACTAGTTATGTAAAATTATTTCTGAAGACTCCTTAAAATTATAATTAAATCCTTAGCTTATTAAATTCTCTAACGGTTGTATATAGTTTTTGATGAAGTCCATCCATCATCATCTATGTGACAAAATGGATCTAGTGAAAATGGTTTGGGCAAGATGTTCATGGGCTTACGATGATACTTTTGTTCTTCAACAAAGGTGAAGTTACAAATTAAAGATCAATATTGACAAAACATAGCTTAAAATGATTCAGTATAACAGAAAGATATTGATTAAATTAAAACAGATGAACTTAATAAAAAATTTAAACCTTAAAGCAATCAGTAAATTCAATAATATAAACCAATGAGAAGGTGCAGGCAGACAGTATAGTCAAAATCTTTTCTTTTCACCAATCCCAACAGACTTGTTCACTATTATGGGAGGAGAATAAACTCAAAATAGTTAGCAAGAATCTTCCAGATTTCTTTTAAAGTTTTCTTCCACATCTCCAGTATTTATTATCCATTTAGATTTCTTTTGTCAGCACTCTGAATTTGTTCACAGAAGTATAGGACAGAATCTCCACTCTGCATGTTGAGAGCAGTTAGGACTTTTAGAACTTTGTCAAAATATTTCAGGTTGGTTTGCAGCATAAGCAGCCTAGCTTGTGATATATTCTTGAGTAGAAGGAAATAAAGTGGGAAATCACCAATGAAAATAAAAAGTCCCAGGAAAAAATTAAACAGATCCAAACTGCACTATTTAACTTTACCAACTGAAACTGTTGTTTCAGAATTTCAAGCATGTTTTGCAATAGCATTTTTCTTGAAAGACACTAAATGGGGTTTGTTTACAGAGTAAACAGAAAGAAGCAACACTTCAAGGGAAAACAATAGCATATTTGCATATGAGAGAAAAAATATTTCTCATTGGTATTTGGGTCAAGAGAAAGAAGGGAAAAAACAGGCTTATTCCCAAAAATTGACTTTAAATCTACTGACTTGAATCAATACCCTCCTTTTGAAAAACTTTTAGTAAAAGCTTTCTAAACTAGGAGTACAGGGTTAGCTAAAAAAAAATCTGCTTGTAAACTAGAATGAGTGGGGTTTAATTTCTCCATGCTCAAAAATGGCTATGGCAGGCTGGAAAAAACCCACATGGAGTGTGGAATGGGGCAGGGGAACAAAGAGATTGGGGAATCTCACCCTTCCAGGGGGGGAAAAAACACGTGGCTTGCAGTGGCAGGTGGATCTGGTTGCAGGCTGTTAGAGGGCTGGAGATTGGGCGGGCATAGCTCAGGAAGAATCAGGAGCAGGCAGAGGGCAGTGGCCATGCTGGTGCAAAAGCAGGCAGGCGGGCATGAGTGCAGGCTTGAAAAAATATATCTGTTCTATCTTTAAAATATTTGAGAATTCTATCTCTTAATGGTCAACCAAAATGTGGGTTGTAAAATTAATAATCAATAAGTAAATATTATGTTTTATGAAGTTTAATTATTAAAGCAAAAGAACTGCCTAAATTCAACTCGGTTGCAGGTCAAAGAGGGTTTACAAGGAGAATACATCCACTTAAATACCAATAACATGACCTCACCAATATGGGGACTTAGGAAAGATTATAGGGAATTTTGGAAAATACTAAGGACTTCTGGGGAATGAAGTCAAAGGTCCAAAATCTCCATTTATACATTCTCATTACATCTACCAGAAGAATGTCAGAAAGCTTTTCCATTGCTGTTCTTAGATTCAGTCAGTACAAAGGGTGACTTAGATTTAATCTATCCAATACCTAAGGATATCCCTGAAAGTCTTTGGTCAGTCTTCCACAGATGTAGGACTATTGAAATCAGCTACTCCAGTAAGGATGAGGACTAAGGAAGGACCAGTTCCTTGTGTCCATCAATATCCCTCGACTAAAGAGGCAATTGAGGGTATAAGACCAATCATTAAATCCCTAATCCAACAAGGGATCATAATACTTTGCTTCTGAGAATTTAATACCTTTATTCTTCCAATCAAAAAGCCAAAGTTAGATCAGAATGGCAAAGTTGTATATCGTTTTGTACATTTGTACAGGATTTAAGAGTAGTCAGTGATTGTGTAATCAAAACTTATCCTGTTGTATCAAGTCCAGCTGCTATAATTTCTTCCATTCCAAGTCAGGCAAGATATTTCACCATGAGCATAGATTTATGCTCAGCTTTTTTTCTCAATTCCAATTCATGAGGCTTTTCAAAAGATCTTTGCTTCTACCTGGGAAAAAATCTAGTGGACCTGTACCCATTTGCCACAGGGATTCACTGATTCACCAAGCCAATTTCACAAATTCTAAATAGAGATCTAAAAACTCTAGCATTCAAAGAAAGTAAATTGATGCATTTTGTGAATGATATTCTTTTTTGTACTTTATTTTTTTTAATTTTTAAAATTAATTTAGTCAATTTAGAACATTATTTCTTGGTTACAAGAATCACATTATTTCCCTCCCTCCCCTCCACCCACCTTTCCTGTATCCAACAAGCAATTTCATTAGGTATTACATGTGTCCTTGATCAGAACCTATTTACATGTTGTTGGTGTTTGCATTAGGATGTTCATTTAGAGTCTACATCCCCAGCCATATCCCCTCGGCCCATGTATTCAAGCAGTTGTTTTTCTTTGGTGTTTCTACTCCCACAGTTTTTCCTCTGCATGTGGATAATGTTTTTTCTCGTAGATTCCTCCAAGTTCTTCAGGATCACTGCATTGCCACTAATGGAGAAGTTCATTACATTCAATTATGCCACAGTGTATCAGTCTCTGTGCACAATATTCTCCTGGTTCTGCTCCTTTTGTTCTGCATCAATTCCTGGAGGTCATTTCAGTTCCCATAACATATACCATAATTTGTTCAGCCATTCCCAAATTGAAGGGCATCTCCTCATTTTCCAATTTTTGCCACCACAAAGAGCACAGCTGTGAATATTTTTGTGCATGTCTTTTTCATTATTATCTCTTTGGGGTACAAACTCAGCAGTGCTATGACTGGATCAAAGGGCAGACAGTCTTTTAGTGCCCTTTGGCCAAAGTTCCAAATTACCCTCCAGAATGGTTGGATCAATTCACAAATCCTCCAGCAATGCATTAATGTCCCAACTACCACATCTCCTCCAGTATTCATTACTTTCCATTGCTGTCATGTTAACCAATCTGCTAGGTGTGAGGTGATGCCTCAAGAGTTGTTTTGATTTGGATCTCTCTGATCATAAGATATTTAGAATACTTTTTCATGTGTTTATTAATAGCTTTTATTTCTTTAACTGAAAATTGCTTATTAATATCCCTTGTGGATGATATTATTCTTACATCCCCAAATGCTAAGGTGTGTCTGAGAGATAGCAAGATTCTTTTGTTAGAACTATATAAGTGTGGGCATAAAATCTCCAAGGCAAAATTATAATGCAATATCTTGGTTTTGTGTTATCAGAGCATTCTAGAAGTATCACACAGAAATAATAGCAGATATCCAGAAACTGAGTGCTCCTAAGACCAAAAAGCATCTCAGAGCTGTTCTTGGAACAATTGTTTTCTGTAGACAATGGATACCTGGATATAGTGAATTAACAAAATGTGTAACAGATTTAACCAGGAATACAGAACCAGAACCTCTGAAACTAAAGCCTGAATGTATGCAAGCCTTAAATAAGCTTAAAGGAGTCATTTTATCTGCTCCAGCTTTGGGTATCCCAGACTATACAAAAGCATTCCAACTATTTGTCAGTGAAACTAAAGGTATTGCTTCTGGAGTACTGACACTGACTTTAGGACAAAGTTATTGTCCAATAGGATATTATAATTGTCAACTTGATTCAATAACTGCAGGTACAGTTCCTTGTCTAAGGGGTGTAGCAGCTGCTGCAGTATTAGTCCAGAAGTCAGCCTATTTAGTTTTCGGATGTCCATTGACTGTGTATTGTTCACATCAAATAGAAGCACTAATAAGGAAATTTCATACTCCAGTTTATTAAGCTCAATGAATTTCTAAGTATGAAATTATTCTCCTCGGTAGTGAGAACATCCAGTTGAGGAGGTGTAGTGTATTAAATCCAGCTACACTTCTTCCTGATTTGCCAAAGAAAGGTGAACCATCACATGAGTGTGTGCAAGTAGTAGATCTAGTGGATATGCCTAGAATGGATTTGAAAGACACTCCTATTGAAAATTCAGACTTGGTATTATTCATAGATAGTTCTTCATATTATTTGTGTGATGGAATTTGATGTACTGGTGCTGCAGTGATCACAGAATTTGAGACACTGTTGTGTGACTCAGTACTTAGTAACCGTAATGCTCAAGGGGGCCACTCCAAAGTTGTTTTCCTTAAGAGAGAAACCTCCGCACCTTCTCTGTCTTCTTCCAGATTCTCCCAATTCTCTCTCCAGCAACTGATTCTGTGTCCAGTCCCAGTCCTGGGAGTTCTGAGTGGAATGTTGGTCTGCAGGGTTTCATGCTGTCAGCTTGCCTGTTATGCCTCGCTAGAAATCCCTTACTACAATTCCAAGGCAAAAGAGTGGTAAGGGCTAGGAAATGGGAGATGGAGATGGGGTGGATTAAGTGACTTCCCCAGGCTCACACAGCTGGGAAATGTTTGAGGCCAAATTTGAACCTTAGACCTCCCATCTCTAAGCCTGGCTCTCAATTCACTGAGTTACCCATCTGTCCCCGATGCCCAGATGTGTTGAAGTCTCCAAGTAGAGAAAAAGAAGAAAGTGAACCCAGAAATATGTGGAAGGATAAGGTTCCATTAGACTCCACATCCTTGAATATGCAAATAAATTAATAGTAATGCTAAAGTTACAACTAAGTATCATTAATGTTGACTGCAAGTAAAAGCTTTGAAAGCTCATGGCACATCTAGAGAGCTTTCACTGGACTGGAAATCAGAAATTCTGGTTTCTAGTCCCAGCTTTTTTACTCAAAATCTGTGTGGTTTTAGGCAATTTGCATGACCATTCTGGGTTTTGTTTCCTCATTGGTCTTTGTTTGGCCACTTCTAAATCTAAACTCTGATTCTACAGATGAACAAAATGGTTATTAGTCAAAGATTTGTTTACAGAAGGGTGATCATTTCTAAGAATAAGTAAAACCTGATTCTTTTATTCCATGAGGATATTAGGGGACCCTGGAACTTGCAGTGAAATCCAAAATATCTGAAAGTCAAACTAACTTTAATTGGTTGAGTTATAGCAGTTCATATCTATTTTTGTTTACTTATGCCCAGTATATTTTTGTCTAGGTAGGTAATTTTTTAAAAGAAAACCCCCCAAAGTCCTAAACAATAGAGTCCTAATGAACAAATATGCTTTGTCACAAAAAGCTCACATGATAGATGTAGTGTAGCCTAGAATTTCACTGGCCCAGAATCTTGTCTTGTGTATAGTGTTAAAATTTTGCATTAATATAGAAAAGGACCACAGAACATTGGAGTTGAGAAAGACCTTACTGACCATTTAATGTAATTTCTTCATTCCAAAGAAATGAAAGCACTTGCCTTAAGGCTACACAGCTAATAAATGGCAGAATTAGAATTCCATTCATATCTTCAAGTTCCAAGTCCAGATAGTTTGTTCTGGTCAGAAATGAATAAGATCTGCTCACTTAATGGAAGGTCATAATTATTTATTTCTTCCCTTAGCAGAGACAGGCCACTACAGCTATGGAAACCTGCATATTGGGGTGATGTATTGGTTAGGTTTTCTGGACTGGTTTCCCCCTTATTCTTCATTATAAGAAATGGTTCTATGGGATGGGAGAAATACATTGAGAAATGAAAGTGATAGAAATAAAAGATACTAGTAACAGTTTTTTTTTTAAAGTGTCTCTGTATGATAGATATCTGGTAGTAATTTACTGACCTGGCATGATACCCTTTGATATGTCTCGCAAGTTGTACTTTGATACAAGCTGTTGTGGCAAAAACTGTTCATCCTTCTCTATTCTGACTTCCAACCAGTTGCTGCTGCTGTCTGCTAACAGCTACCTAGCTATGTCATGCTGTTTCATATGAATTTCAGATAGTTTGTAATCAATGCTGAACTGATACAGACTTTCTCCTTCTCTGAGACTTAATAGCTCATTTTGTAGCAATGTTTAGATTGATATCTGCATGCATGAGGATAATGAAATAGCCTAGGAGAGAGACTACACCCTTAACATACCTCAGAATTCATTCTTTTAGCAAACATGTATTAGGTACCTGTTATGTGCCAGGCCCTCTGCTGGGTATTGGAAATATAATGACAAAAACCAAAGGGTTCCTGCCCTTGAGTAGCTTACTTATTTTTTAAAATCATACTTGTCATTTTTAAGACTGTTGAAAATTGCTTTAAATGTGTTTGGTCTTCCATTTCATCATTTAAAAAAAAGAAAAAATCAATCTCTTTTGAGCCTAATGACAACATTGTGAAGGGGATAGATGCACCAAGTATTCCCATTTTATAGATTAAAAAGACAGAGGTTGAAAAGTTAAAAGATGTCATCCAAAGACACACAGCTATCAAGCAATAAAGGAACAAAAAATAACTAGGAAACTACATTTGAAATGATAACCATCATCATAATCTGTGCTTATCATATTCACTCTGAGGTTTAAAAAGTGCTTACACATGTCTCTCAAAGAAACCCTGTTAGGACCATAGGAATTCTGATGACCATTTTCCATGTAAAAACATTGAGACCCAGAGTTACATAGTATAATAAAGATCCAGGGCAGGATTTAAATCTAGTTGCCTACTGAATCCAAAACTGGTGCTCTGATAACTATGCGACACTCCTTCTGGTTTTCTTAACCACTGGCATGGAATAAATTTCTTTTGGTCTCTTTTTTTAACCCTTAGAATCAAAGCTTAGTATTAATTCTAAAAAGTAGTAAGGGATAGGAAGTGGGGTTAAGTGATTTGCCCAAGATCACATGGCTAGGAAGTATCTGAGACCAGATTTGAACTTGGGATCTCCTGTCTCCTGGCCTGGCTCTCCATTCATTGATCCACCTAGCTGTCATGAGCATAGGGTAAATTTCCAAAGGATTTCCCTGTGATATTGGGAGTCAAATGATCATGATTCAAATCACTGTTGTGCATCTTAGTGCCTGTGTAGTAATAGAATAGGTCACAACTTCTCTGGATCTCAAGTTCCTCAACTGTAAAAATGCTGTGTCATTTTTAATCCTATCAGATTCTTTGTGATCCCTTTTGAGGTGTTCTTGGCAAAGTTATTGGAGTGGTTTGCCATTTTCTCCTCAAATTCATGTTATAGTTGAGGAATCTGGGGCAAACATAGTTAAGTGAATTGTCATGGTTCATATAGCTAATAAGGATTTAAGTCCATATTTGAACTCAGGAAAATTAATCTTCCTGATTCCAGGCCTAGTACACACTTAACTACTACCTGACTACCCATAAAAATGGGGCAGTTTATTAGAGGACCTGTGTGACCCCTTCCAACTAAAAAAATCTATTATTTCATGAGCTATATTATTTTCCATTTAATACTTATTCAGATATATCATTTGAGGGATTCTCTTTAATTTATAGTCCTAGAAAACCTGCTACTGAATCTCATCTCAGATACACTTAATAGCAGTATGACTATGGACAAATAGATGAACCTTTCAGACTCTCACCTCCCAAGGTGAGTTGTAGAAACTGCCTTAAAACCCTAAAAGGTTAAAGAAATATGAATTATTATTTTTAGATTATACCAAGGTGGTATAACCTAATTTATTTTTCAGCCAGAAATCTTTTTTTTAAAACCCTTACCTTCCATCTTAGATTCAAATACTATGTATTTCATTTTAAGGCAGAAGAGTGGTAAGGGCTAGACAATGGGGGTCAAGTGACTTGCCCAAGGTCACACAGCTAGGAAGTGTCTGAGGCCACATTTGAAGCTAGGACCTTCTGTCTCCAGGCTTGGCTCTCAATCTCAATCTGAGCCACCCAGCTTCCCCCCAGAAATATTTTTTAAGTTCACTAATGGGCTTGTTTTCTACCTTAAGAAGTGATTTGGTGACATTTCACTTTGCTCTGGTTAGTTAACTTTACCCACTGGTCCAATATCAGTGATATGTGAAATTAGGGAAATGCAGCATTTATTCTGTAAGATACTTCAGTTTAGGATTTGCGGTTTCATCATTCTTTGCTGATGTGTCCATTAGCACGCCAGGATAAAATGAGGCCAGGCCTCAGGCACAGTCCTTTAGATTCTTGCAGGGGAAAAAATGCTGTTTGGAAATCGGAAACTTGAATTTGCTTCTTAGCCCTTTTACTACTTGTGTGATTCTAGGAAAGTTACTTTCTCCTCTCTGAGACTCAGTTTTCTTATCTGTTATATGGGAGGATTGGACTAGATGGTCTTTAGGGACCCCTTCCAACTCTACACGCTATGACCCTATAAGATAGAAAATGTGTAGCTATTCCCTTTCAAGTCCATCTTCCACTTGCATGATAGCTTGTTTTAGCTGCTTTCCTAAGTTGTGCTTTAATTCAGCATCAAAGGCTAAAGTCACATTCTTTCAGTGAGTTAAAAACAAAGCAGAGGCCAACTTTATGGTAGGAGAAAAGGGTTTAATTAAACTTTGTTTCTTACTAAGGATGAAAATAGATGTGTGGGTTCAAGTGATGTCAAGTAATCAGTAATGATTTGTTTTTTGACTTAGTAATTCTCTTAGACTGCTATCAGTGGTTAGCATTGCCTTGGCTCCAAATTCTCTGTGTATCTCAAAGTATTATAAGTATTCATCCATAGAGACATGAAAAACAGGATATGATTAAAGCACTCTTGCTGATGTACATCAAAGGAAAAGGCATTGCATTCTTCTTGGAGAGTTTGTACAAAGCCCTCCTGGGTTAACCCCATTTACTCTCTTCCCCACTCTTTTCTACCCAACACATTGATATGCTCAATTGTACTGACACCTTGTATCCCCTCATAAGCTGCTCTGCAGTTTTTCTCATGGTGATATAGTTTGTTTTCTCCACCTAGACTAACTTCAGATTCCTTCAAGACACATCAAATAGAAAAGAATGCTGGAGTATGAAGGAGAAGGCCTGACTTTGTATCCCACCTTTGATAGTGACAGTCTGTGGGAGCTCGCCCTCCCAGGGCATTGTTTGATTTCATATAAAATAGGAAGGAAGGGCTTCAATGCAGAGTGGGGAAGGGAGGTTTGCAATGAAAGAGCACTGAACTTAGTTATAGGACTTAGTCCTGCTTTTTCTCATTTACTCCCCCCCCTGCACGACTTCAGACAAGTCATTTAACCTTTCTAGGTCTCTTTCATATCCTCTGGAAAATAAGGATATTGCACCTACCTGACTTTTCAGGTCTCCTTCAACTCCAGATCCATGGTGCCTTTGAAGTTACTTCCAGATCTAAAGCCTACTATCCTTTAATTTTCTTTCTTACCCTGTAGCTTTGTGTATACTGTATAAAATCTATTAAATGCCTGTTTAAGTGATCAAAAATTCAATTTAATTTGAAGAAAATTCTACATACTTTGGGTGTTGAATTTCTTCCTAGTTTAGAACTTTTGCATTATGGTATTTACATTATAGTTATTTGGTCAAATCATGTCTGGAAGAAAAGGCAAAGCCTTTAAAAAATAGATATAGAGGGACTTCCCCAATGTCATGCAGCAGTTCCATAATAGAATCCCCAGAATCCTTCACTCATTTCATTTGATTAGCTCCCATCAGCTAGACTGGTTCTTAATGGGTTATTTTCAATTAATACTCTTGAAAATGAGAAGGTCCACCCTCTAACTCCAGTTAATTAAAGAAGTCCAGACATCTCAAGTGAATCAATCAGTAAAAAGAAAACTAGGTATGAATAAATCCTTAATCAATTTTAAAAGATCATAGGGGCTTTATTTAGATCATTGGCTAAAAACAGCTCACTTCACACAGGAAGGAAATTTCTTGTAATTGGTTGAAGATCAAATCATGTCTCTTGGGTTATATAGCAAGTTAGTCTATATGAAGAAGTTAATCCACAGCAGTTTGTTTGAGTGGGAAAGGACTGCAGATTTGGTAAAGAATTCCAGGACTCTGAGAGTCAGCAATTTTAGGTGGAAACTAGGGTAAAAGAGGAACGAGCATCCCTCCCCCAGCTGACCATTTTTTGAGGGAATCTGGATAAGTAAGAAATGATATAACTTTTTGGAGGTAGGCAGAGACATGCTGTGTGGCAAACAAAAGGTCTCCTAAAAAACAGTAACAGAATAGACTGTATTGGGTTCTTGCAAACTCTTAAGAGTCAAAAGAGCCATCAGCCATTTCTACAGGCAGCCAAAGTCAGCAGCAGCACAGGGTGAGTGTTTCTTTTATATTTATTCTTTCTCAGTTTAATTGAATAAGTAACCAGGTTACCAGAAGAGTCATCAGAGATCCCACCAGCAACTACAATGAATAGCAGGGTCTAATGAAATGGTAATGGACAACAGCAAAGCATGCACCATAGATGGAGATAGAAAGATAGTCACCCAAGGATGGTGACAACATCTGGGAATGAGTTCCCTGATGGCAGGACAAGACTATGGCTAGGTAAGCTATAGATTCTAAAGCTACTAATCCCTGGAATCCACCTAGAGCTATACCTAAGAACTTCACAAAGAAGGGAATAAAAAAAGAAAAATAATAACAACAGGAACTGTGACGGTTTAGTAATAAATATCCTTTCCTAAAAATTAGTTGATAATCAATAAATCAATAATCAATAAAACTAGCTGATAATCAATATCAAGTACACTAATGTAGAACAGCACTAGACAAACCCTATCAGCATTCAGGATTACCCTTAGGATTCTGAGCATGTAATAGTCAATCACCCACTGAGGAAGGACAAAGACGTCAATTCATGTGGGAGTTGGGGAAGCACTCTTGGAGAGAGGTGCTAAACTTCCATTCTTCATTTGCTCTGTTGTTGCCAGCTAGATTGTATAGTGGTTGTAGTATTGAACATGGACCCAGGAAGACCTACATAACAATCCTGCCTCACAAGTTGTATGATCATAGTCAGGCCACTTTATTCTTTCAGCCTCAGTTTCTTTATCTGTAAAATGAGAAATAGCACTTACTTTGCAAGGTTGTTGTAAAGCTCAAAGGAGATAACATATATAAAGTGCTTTGCAAACCTCATAATGTAATTTAAATGTTGCTAGTGTTAATAATTTAAAGCCATAGTACAGGTTCTGAGTTTGTGCTCTATGATTTTCAAATATGAGACTCTTGTGGCATAAGACCTAGATCCTTAAAATTACTATTACTGACAAATTGATTTATCTAAGTGAGCTAGTGTTTCCTTACCCTATATTATGATGCTTGAGAAATTCTCAATAACTTCAGTCAGTGTTTGGGGGGGAAACTTTTAAGATTTTTAAAACTTTTACAATTTTATTTCACCCTAGCTTTGACTCACTACTGAGCATATATTTTAAGGAAGTTAAAGACAGAAACAAAGGTTCAATGTGTACCAATAAAAATACAGTGGTTGTTAAGAACTGGAAACAAAAGTTTGTGTCTTTAATTGGGGAATGAGTTTTTGCTTGCTTGCTTGCTTGCTTGCTAACCATGTGATTTGTCTCCAAGTCCTGGACTCTACTGCTAAACCATTTAACTTCCTTGATTAGTAATTAAGAAAAGAAAAAGTGAAATGTAATATCCCCTCTAGAGATATTTTTCTTCCTTGATTTAAAATCAATGATCAGTGTAATGAGGGTGTTATTGACCCAAAGAAATAATGAAATTGTTTCAGAGAAACATGGGAAGATTTGTACCATGTGATATAGAGTGAAGTGAGCAAAACCAAAAGAACAACATATAATAAAACAACAATCTAAATGGGAAAAATCCTAAAGGGAAAGATAGACTTCCAAATAATTAAAAAAAGCAAAGGAAGGTTCTAGAGAATGAAGAATAAAAACATCTCCTTTCTCACAGCAGGGGAAGGAAAACTAATAGAGCAAAATGCTGTATATGTTGATTCAGTCACTATAAAATATTTTTAATGTCAAGTCTATTCTAGGAACTATGTTAGAAGCATAAATGCCTAATTAAGGAGTTTATTTTTTATCCTGGGCATTATAGGGAGCCCCTAGAGACTACTGAACAAGATAGTGATGTAGTCAGACATGTACTTTGGAATATCACTTGGAAAACCATATGGAGTATTGTTTGAGAAGTGAGACACTTGAGGCATAGAGTTTGATATGACAATCTCTTTCAGTAGTCCAGATGAGGTGATAAGGGCCTGAACTAAAGCAGGAGAAAAAGGTCTATGAAAGAAGACAGATATGCAAGTTATGGTGGCAGTAGAATCTAGGTTTACCAAATGATTGAATATATTCATTCAATGAGAATTGTTGTTTTTTTATCTCCAAGGAAGGTTCAATCCACCATCAGGGAGTGATTTTTCCCCCCCTCGCATTAATAAAACATTTTTAAATGCCAGATAGCCTTTAAAGAGAGAATGGTGGTGGTGGTGGGGTGGGGGAATAATACCTTAAAATGAAAGCATGATTGGCTAAGAACCAAGTAGCAAACATTTCCCAAATGTATTTATCTATAACATTTTGGGACTTGAAATATTAACAAAACTCAAATTCTAATCAAGACTGGGTAATGGAAATTCTGGACTAAAGCAGGATAAATTAACTTTATTTTGGTATTGAAAATTTGCTACATATAATAAATGATTTCCATATACAAACCAGCTTTTTACAAGCTATGTAGAAATTATGATTAATAACAATGCCTTGTTCCCTCCACCACATAGAAATAGGAGAGGACTACTATTTATGGGGTAGGTAAGTGGGAGCCTGTGAGAGAAAATGACAACAAAAAGACAGAAATTGTTTTGGTATGAATATCACATCAAACTACCTAAAGGTATGCTCCCTGACCCAACACTCTTCCTAAGCCCTAACACAGTTACATATTAATCTCCTACCTGCACATACAAAGTTTATTATTATAGATGTACTTACACACACACACACACACACACACACACACACACACACACACACACACAAATATTTGCACTTTCTGTAGAAACAAACTGAAACATAAGGGAGCTGGAGTTGTTGAATGCAGAGCAAGGGAACCTGGATAAAAATGTTCAAAACAGGAAGGTAAGAAGCCCAGGACTCCAAGTAGAATAAATCATTCTTACGTTGGCATGTTAGGATGCTTTGAGTGTCCTAGAAATAGTCAGCTAGCCAATAAAAATGATGGTGGTGATGTTTTGGACAAGAGAGATGGAAGGGTTAAGAATAGAATGAACTGATGGCCTGGAGACAACTATAGCATCCTTTTTTTGGATGGAATATGCAACTAACATGAAGATTTCTTGAACACTCGGTTCCATGGACTATAGTTTGGAAAAATAATCATCTAGGGCAGTGGTTCTCAACCGTTCTAATGTCGTGACCCCACAATACAGTTCCTCGTGTTGCAGTGACCCCAAACCAAAAAATTATTTTGGTGGCTACTTCAAAACTGTAATTTTGCTACAGGTATGATTCGGAATGTAAATACCTGATATGCATTATGTATTCTCATTGCTACAAATTGAGAGGTTGAGAACCGCTGATCTAGGGAGTCAGATAAATAATTCTATGAGTACTTAAATACTTCTTTAGTGAGAACTATAACCCCTTCATCAGTGAAAATCACATTCCTTCTCTCCTCATATTCAGAAACTCTTTCCATGTCTTTCTATAACTCTTCCATAAAGATCCACTCAACATTCCTGACAGAAATTGTCCTCTGGTTTTTATAATACCTCTGTAGTACTGAAGAATCTCATCTGATATGGATAGCCTGAGTTCAGAACTAACAAGCAGCCAAAATGTTTTTAAATTTCAGAACTTCCCTATTGAGGGAGGGAGGTGTATTTATTTTTCAAATTAAATTGTATTTCCCCCCAATTATATGTAAAAACAGTTTCTAACATTTTTCAAACAATATTGTGTCTCAAGTTTTCTCCTTCTCCCCTAGGTCCCCACCTCTGTTGTGATGGTAATAATTTCATATAGATTTTAAATGTGTGATCATATGAAACATTTTTCATATTAATCCTTTGGTGGAAGAAAACACAAATAGAAAAAAATTAAGAAAAATGAAAAACATTTGAATGCTGCATTTTTCTGAAAGAGAAAGGGAATGGTTGTGATAACTTGTGTTTACTTGTTGTAATTTCCTTGAAACAGTGGCAAAGTGAAATTAGGAGATTTTGGTTGCTGTTTAGTACCTTTGTTCAACCATTTAGAAACTGTGAGAGTATGTAGCACAGTTGTATGTTTGTTTCCAAATAATCTTTGAACAATGGTTTACTGCTGTGGCAATCAAAGAAGTAGTTATTCCCTTTATAAACCTTGTACTTACTGAATTTCCAGCATGTTGAAAGAATGAACATATAATCAGTATTATTACATAGAGCTAGAGCATTTCCATGGTGTGTCTTAAGTGTTTTGCTGATTAGTTGGCTGTAGGGATAATACAGTAATTGTGTTGACTTCGAGGAAGAATGCAACTTACTTGATCTATTCTGATTTTTTTTAAGTTCCTTTACTGCCTTTAAGGAATCAACTATGGTTGCAATTTTCTTCTCAGGTTGCTGATGTACAAATCTGCTCCCCTAAGTGATTTCAGATATGATTTCAGAATGTTTACTAAGAAAGAGTAATGGTTTAGAAAGGAGGCATTTAACTTGCGAAAGCTCCTGTAACTCATTCATTCAGCATTTACTTAGTATGCACTGGGTAATGAACATTTGTATCAAACACCAAGGTAGAAAAAAGATGGGATAAGGCATTCTTCTGTCCTGATGGTAATAGTGACAAAACACAATATTGCACAATGCATGCATCAGAAAGGTATAACCCTGAGTCCTAAGAGAGAATTCAGAGAATACAATTTGGGCATTAGTGGTGTAGGCAGCAACTTAAAACTTGGCCTAAAGTCAGTATTTGTAACTTCATGTTCTCTGTTTTGGAGGAGAAAATGGTGTATGATAAGGTGTGGCCAAAGCATTAAGCAAGGGAGCTTTGGCTAAATTGAAGTCTTCCGTGAAGAATTATTTCTTTAAATATTTTTGTCTATTTGTCCATCCACAAAACTCACAATTTACCATGTGGCACCATGTAGAAGAGGACAGGAAAGTGATGTAATGCATAGAGCTCCATGCTTGGAGCCAGTAATACTCATCTTTCTGTGTTCAAATCTGGCCCCAGACATTTACTAGCAATATAACCCTGGACAAGTCACTTAACCCTCTACACCTCATTTTCCTCATCTGTAAAATGAGCTGGAGAAAAAATAGCAAACCACACCAGTGGGTCTGCCAAGAGACTCCCATATGGGCACCACAAAAAGTCAGACTTGAACAGTAATGAACCATGTAGAATGACTTAGTTCCAATCCCAAATTAAGAATAAATCTAATAGCTAGAATAAATTTTCCTTGGAAAAGGGAGAGAATGTGTCATTATGGACCTCTGATTTCAATTTTTGTTTAGGTGGAGTGTAGGACTCAGAGCCAGGTACTGGCTGGATTGCAAGCCTGCCTTAGACACTTACTGGCTGTGTGACTTGGGACAAGTCACTTATACCCTTCTTCACAGATTTGTTCTGAGACTTTAAATGAATGGTGTCTGTAAAAGGCGTTACAAATTTTAAAAGTCCGATGTCAGAATCAGTTTTTGTCATTATATGATTATGCATATCTTGGTGTTTGTTGTATGGTTTTTTTGGTGATAGAGGAGAGGAAGGTGAGGTCCTGCCCTGTGATTTCATCAGTATGGGAACTCTATTGATTTCCTAGAAATCCAGAGGGATGTGGGACTGGGCAGCTTCCCTCCCCCTCTCCACTTGTGCCTGAGGATATTTCTCACATCACCCATCCCTCTAAAAGGTTTCCATCACTGCCCTAGTACATGACTTTCCATTTCCCATCCCTTCTCACCTCTGGGCCCATAAAATCTCTGACTTCATTGAAGGTGCAACGCAAATACCACTTTCCTGTATAAGGCAGAGCACGGTCCTTCCAGATGTTAGTGCCCTAATTCCCCCCAAATTGTATTGTATTTACTTTGTCTACCTCTAGTGTTTACTCATCTGTACTTATGGCAAGCATTTTAATAGAACTTAAGCCCCTTGAGGACAGGACTTTTTTTTTCCATTTTTGTCTTTATATGTCTGGTGCCTAACCCAATGCCTGATGCATAAGAGGGATTTGATAAACATTTAATGGAATTGATTACTTGAAAGACAATGACCAAGCAAACATTTTCTGAAGCTTCCTGTCTCCTTTGAGTACCTATCTGACTCTGAACTGAGGTAATATCAGAAATGTCCTGCCCTAAGCAGGTTTTGAAAAATAGGTCTTTTATCACATGGTAGCCAATATTTTTCAGCATATTTGCCTTTCCTGAAAGTTAATTTATGTCAATTAGTGCCTGTCTTTTGAATTAGTGGATGAAAAAGAATTTGTTAAACACTTTATGCCAAGCATTATACTTAGTGCTGAGGATACAAATAGAAAAATGGCACAGTCCTGTCATGGGAAACTCACATTCTAAATGGAGGAGACAGCACCACATGGAAGGATGTTCCTTTTCCCCCTCCTGGCTGGATGTTGATGCCCAATCTATTACACTGCTGGAGGAAAACCAGAATCTCTGTGTTGCCCATTCCGTTCATTACATTTGGTTGTCAGGCAAAGATTTAGATTCCCATGTAATATAAGTATGGGAGCAAGTAGTGGTCAGAAACTAGCCCAGCTTGCTTCAGGAAATACCAGGGCTGACACAATGGATGATGCAAGAAGGCCCTCTGGTAATTAACTCTCTACAGTTTGGTAGTGATAAACAGCTAATATTGCTTAACTAACTGGCCAATTTTTATTTCCTAATGAGAGAGCTAAATGATGTTTAAGAATAAAGGAAAGTTGAAAGAGATTGTCAGTTTGTGTAAGCCCATGTGGTAATGGTTATCCTTTAAATTTTAAGACCTGCCCTGTATAAATTGTCTGTAATCCCTTCAGCATCCCTTGGCTTTAGAAAATGTCTTAGATTGTGTATGGGTTGCTAGGGAATGATATTCATGGAAACTGCACTTGTCTTATCTTTTCTAAGTTTTAGAGGCAAGATGAATAGTGATTCTGGGCAATCAGAGGCAGGGAAAACAGCAGTAGACACAAGACCTCAGGCTCAACTACCTTCTGTTTGTCTTAACAATACAAATGAGGCCCTCTCCTCTGGGTGTGCCCAATCCAGTGGCCCTGACTTGTGACAAATGATGGTAGAAAAAACTAAAAATTCCAGATTGTCCATGGTTGGATCCATTGTCTTGTTAACATAAAGACAAAATTTCTTAACTATAAATTGAGGGGAATAGATAGACTCAAACTTTTCTTAACCAAGGTCTGTAAAATTGTCTTTATTTTTAATTTGATTTTGGCATTTCAGTACAATTTATCTCCTTTGTTATCTTATATATTTTATTCATTTAAAAACATTATTCTGAGAAGAGGGTCCACAGTCTTCACTAAATTGCCAGCAGGGTCCTTCATATACCACACACACACACACAGAGACACTTAGTTAATCCCTTTACTGGTAGAGACCAAGGGTATAACTCCAGTATCCTATGAATCTTTCCGCTGGAATATTCTGAAAATCACTGAAAAAGAGCTTATAGAACAAGTTTCAATTACTGTGCCAAATATTTCTTGCCCTTTCATCAATTCTTATGTGTGAGTCATCTATTTAGAATTGCAAAAAAAAAAATTGCTCCAAATTTAACCTCAGCAATTCTTGGATCATAGATTTGCCATAAATTGAAAATCCAAATCAGTCATGTAAGGCCAAGACTGCATAATTGGAGGAAAGTGGAATTTGGGACAATGTCAACAGTTAATTGCGTAATTCAGAGGAGTGCAAAAGCTATCTCTTCTTAAATAGATATGTGTCTTCAAAAGTTTGGGCCCACTTAAAGGCTCTGTCTAGAAAGTTGGCTCACCTATTTTTTTCTTGACTATTTTCTTGACTGCAAAAGAACTTGAATTTTCCTCAGCTTTAGGTGCTAATAGGAAAACGCATTTCCAAACATGCTGGAACTTCTAGAGTAAAAGGGTTCTTAAATTGGGGTCTTGTTTTTAAAATATTTTTATAGCTGTATTTCAATATAATTTATTTCCTCTATTATCCTACTGGTTATATGTTATTAATTTATAAACATTATATTATGAGAAGGGATTCAAAGGCCAAAGGGCTCCAGAACACCCCCCAAAAATGTCAACTCTTGCTCTAGAAATAGTTTCTTATTGGATGCCTTATTAGCCAAATTCTTTTTGACCTGAATCCTTAAGTAAGAAGTTAGTGTGTTTTTCTGGTTCTTCCATGGTTGTATTAATGGCTCCCTCCACAAGCAGCTCTACTTTAAAATGAGAAGATTATTCATTAAAAACTGCCTTCCAACTAGTTTATATTAGTGAATAATTAATGTCACAAATCATTGTAGAATTTAGAGATTGCTGATCTTAGAAGTCATTTAGTCCAGTCCCCACCTTTTTTTCCCCCAGCAGATGAGGTAAGCAAGTCCTAAAAGCTTTGAAACTTCCTTAAGGTGCTAAATAGCAGAAGGCTGGACTCTGATCCTTTAAGTCAAAATCTAACTCTCACTTTATTTCCTGTTCTTTCTGATTTTTTCCTATTATAAACTTGGTTTTGTTTTTTATATGGGACTTTTAAAATTGTCTTATGTAGGAAGCAAGTTAAACAAAACAAATTGGAGTTTTTTAATTGCTACCAATCCTCAGCCATTATTATTGCCTGGATGGCCAAGACTGTATATATATGTATGTGTATTTGCACACATGTTGGGAGTGGAGAGGTGAGAAGAGATGAGGGGAACTGAAGTCAGTGAAATAACTAATTATCTTGCAAACTTGTTGAACTCAGCCACTTAATTGGTTTCCAATGAATTATTTTTGTTTTTTTCTATGAATTTGTATAAAGGCATAATGTATGTGCCTTAGAGCTCTTGATTATGAAAATTATATAACACAAAGTTAATTCAAAGTACATTTGTTCAGTTACTTTTGTTTTCTGAATATTGTTTCCTTAACCTTTTAATCCTTTCAATTGTTGTTCTTGAGACTTTCTAGTTTTTCCTTATGTTCCACTTAATACATGAAAATTAAATTTAATCTGATAATAGAAACTCATGCTTGCCATGCTCCTCTTAAAAATGGGCTTTCATTAAGTTTAGAATAGCTATGCTAATGACAATCACTCATATCTGCAGTATATTGAGATTCATAAGATATCTTAAATCCAACAGGCTTCTGCGTAGGATATTTCTCTCTTACAGATGAAGAAACTGAAGCTCAGAGAGGTTGAGTGACTTGCTTATGACGCCACACTGTTTTTTTTTTTTGAAAATTTTATTTAATTAGTCAATTTAGAACATTATTCCTTGGTTACAATAATCATATTCTTTTCCTCCCCCCCCCTTCCAATAACTGACTTGCAATTCCACTGTGTGTCCTTGATCAGAACCTATTTCCATGTTGTTGATGTTTGCACTAGGATGATCATTTAGAGTCTACATCCTCAATCATATCCCCCTTGCCCCATGTAATCAAGCAGTTGTTTTTCTTCTGTGTTTCTACTCCCACAGATCTTCCTCTAAATGTGGATAGCATTCTTTCTCATAAGTCCTTCAGAATTGTTCTGGATCATTGAATTGCCACCAATGGAAAAGTCCATTATATTCGATTACACTACCAGTGTATCAGTCTCTGTGTACAATGTTCTCCTGGTTCTGCTCCTATCATTCTGCATCAGTTCCTGGAGGTCATTCCAGTTCACATGGAATTCCTCCAGTTTATTATTCCTTTGAGCACAATAGTATTCCATCGCCAACAGATACCACAGTTTGTTCAGGCATTGCCAAATTGGAGGGCATCCCCTCATTTTCCAATTTTTTGCTACCACAAAGAGCTCAGCTATGAATATTCTTGTACAAGTCTTTTTCTTTATTATCTCTTTGGGGTATAAACCCAGCAATGCTATGGCTGGATCAAAGGGCATTCTTTTAGTGCCCTGTTCCAGATTGCCCTCCAGAATGGTTGGATCAATTCACAACTCCACCAGCAATGCATTAATGTCCCAACTTTGCACATCCCCTCCAGCATTCATTACTTTCCATTGCTGTCATGTTAGCCAATCTGCTAGGTGTGGAGTGACACCTCAGAGTTGTTTTGATTTCCATCTCTCTGATTATTAGAGATTTAGAACACTTTTTCATGTGCTTATTAATAGTTTTGATTTCTTTATCAGAAAATTGCCTATTCATATATCTTTTGCCCATTTATCAATTGGGGAATGGCTTGATTTTTTGCACAATTGATTTACCTCTTTATAAATTTGAGTAATGAGACCTTTGTCAGAGAATTTTGTTATAAAATTTTTTCCCAATTTGTTTTTCCCATCTAATTTTGATTGCACTGGTTTTGTTTGTACAAAATCTTTTTAATTTAATGTAATCAAAATTATTTATTTTACATTTTGTGATTTTTTTCTAACTCTTACTTGGTTGTAAAATCTTTCCTTTCCCAAAGATCTGGCATGTATACTATTCTGTGTTCACCTAATTTACTTATAGTTTCCTTCTTTATATTCAGGTCATTCACCCATTCTGAGTTTATCTTGGTCTAGGGTGTGAGATGTTGATCCAACCCCAATCTCTCCCATACTGCCTTCCAATATTCCCAGCAGTTTTAATCAAATAGTGGACTTTTGTCCCAAAAGCTGGGATCTTGGATTTATCATAGACTGTCTTGCTGAGGTCACTTAACCCAAGTCTATTCCACTGATCCTCCTTTCTGTCTCTTAGCCAGTACCATATTGTTTTGATGACCACTGCTTTATAGTATAATTTGAGATATGGTACTGCAAGGTCCCCTTCCTTCACATATTTTTTCCATTATTTCCCTAGATATCCTTGATTTTTTTTGTTTTTCCAAATGAACATTGTTAAAGTTTTTTCTAATTCAATAAAAAAGTTTTTTGGTAGTTCGATGGGTTTGGCACTAAATAAGTAAAGAAGTTTGGGTAGGATGGTCATTTTTATTATGTTAGCTCGTCCTACCCATGAACAATCAATATTTTTCCAGTTGTTTAGATCTAGTTTTAATTGTGTGGAGAGTGTTTTATAGTTGTGTTCATATAGTTCCTGTGTTTGTCTTGGCCGATAGATTGCTAAGTATTTTATATTGTGTAAGGTGATTTTAAATGGAATTTTTCTTTCTAATTCTTGCTGCTGAGATTTGTTAGAAATATATAGAAATGCTAATGACTTATGCGGGTTTATTTTGTATCCTGCAACTTTGCTAAAGTTGTTGATTATTTCCACTAGCTTTTTAGTTGATTCTCTAGTATTCTTTAAAGTGGACCATCTGCAAAGAGTGATAGCTTGGTCTCCTCATTGCCAATTTTAATACCTTCAATTTCTTTTTCTTCTCTAATTGCTACTGCTAGTGTTTCTAGTACAATGTTAAAAAATAGAGGTGATAAGGGGCATTCTTGTTTCACTCCTGACCTTACTGGGAAGGCTTCTAGTTTATCCCCATTGCAGATGATGTTTGCTGATGGTTTTAGATATATACTGTTTATTATTTTTAGGAAAGGCCCTTCTATTCCTATGCTTTCTAGTGTTTTCAGTAGGAATGAGTATTGTATTTTGTCAAAAGACTTTTCTGCATCTTTTTAGATAATCATGTGATTTTTGTCAGTTTGCCAGCAGATATGGTAAATTATGTCGATGGTTTTCCTAATAGCGAACCATCCTTGCATTCTTGGTATAAATCCCACCTGATCATAATGAATAACCCTCATTATCACTTGCTGGAGTCTTTTTGCTAGTATTCTATTTAAGATTTTTGCATCTATGTTCATTAAGATTGTTCTATAGTTTTCTCTGTTTTTGACCTGCCGGCTTTGGAATCAGTACCATAGTTGTGTCATAAATGGAATTTTGTAGAACTCCTTCTTTGCTTATTATGATAAATAGTTTGTATAGTATTGGGATTGGTTGTTATTTGAATGTTTGATAGAATTCACTTGTGAATCCATCATGCCCTGGCAATTTTTTTCTTAGGGAGTTTTTTGATGGTTTATTCAATTTCTTTTTCTGATATGGGATTATTTAAGCATTCTATTTCTTCTTTGGTTAATCTAGGCAATTTATATTTTTGTAAATATTCATCCATATCACCTCAATTGCCATATTTGTGGCCATATAATTGGGCAAAATAGTTTTTAATGATTGCCTTAATTTCCTCTTCATTAGAGGTGAGGTCTCCCTTTTCATTTGTGATACTGTTAATTTGGTTTTGTTCTTTCCTTTTTTTATTAGCTTGACCAGTACTTTGTCTATTTTGTTTATTTCTTTTTCAAAATACCAGATTCTAGTCTCATTTATTAATTCAATAGTTCTTTCACTTTTAATTTTATTACTTTCTCCCTTAATTATTAGGATCTCTAATTTAGTTTTCATCTGGGGGTTTTTAATTTGTTCACTTTCAAGTTTTTTGACTTGCATGTCCAATTCATTGACCTCTGCCCTCCCTAATTAGTTAATATATGAACTAAAGAACATAACTTTTCCCCTGAGTGCTGCTTTGGCTATATCCCATAGATTTTGAAAGGATTTCTCATCATTGTCATTTTCGTCAATGAAATTATTAATTTTTTCTATAATTTGTTCTTTAACTAACTGATTTTGTAGAATCATATTATTTAATTTCCAATTAATTTTTGAATTAGCTCTCCATGTACCCTTATGTATTATTATTTTTATTGCATTATGATCTGAAAAGGTTGCATTTATTATTTCTCCTTTTCTGCATTTGTTTGCCATGTTTTTATGACCTAGTACATGATCAATCTTTGTGAACATACCATGTGTTGCTGCAAAGAAAGTGTACTCCTTTTTGTCCCTATTTATTTTTCTCTATATATCTATTAACTCTAATTTTTCTAAGATTTCATTCACATCTATTGCCTCTTTCTTATTTATTTTTGGTTTGATTTATCTGGATCTGATAGAGGAAGGTTCAGGCCACCCAATACTATAGTTTTACTATCTGTTTCCTTCTTCAATTCCATTAGTTTCTCCTTTAGAAATTTGGATGCTATACCATTTGGTGCATACATGTTGATTACTGATATTTCCTCATTGTCCATACTGCCTTTTATCAGGATGTAGTTATCTTCCCTATCCCTTTTAATCAGATCTATTTTTACTTTAGCTTTGTCAGATATCATGACTACACATCCTGCTTTTTTCTCTCAATTGAGGCCCAATAGATTTTGCTTCAACCTTTAATTCTAACCTTGTGAGTGTCTAGCCACCTCATGTGTGTTTCTTGTACACAACATATGATAGGATTTTGGTTTCTAATCCACTCTGCTATTTGTTTTCATTTTATGGGTGAATTCATCCCATTCACATTCAAAGTTATGATTGCCACTTGTGTATTCCCCAGCATTTTGATATGCTCTCCTAGTTCTATCCTTTATTCTTTTGCTATGTCCTTTTAAACCAGTGGTTTGCTTTTAATCAGTCCACCTAATCCCCACCCTTAATATGCTTCCCTTTCTGCCCCCTCCCTTTTTGTTCCTTTCCTCTTATTTTTTTAGGGTCTGTTAAGTTCCCCTCTCCCCTCTCTTTCTCTCCCTTTTTGTACTCCCTTCCCCCCTCCTCCCCATAGTTTTCCCTTCTCATTTTCCCTGTAGGGTAAGATAGAATTTGATACCCCAATGTATCTAGATGCTCTTCCCTCTCAGAATTTATTTCACTGAGAGTAAGTTTTAAGTATTACCTATTAGCACTCTCTTCCTCTCCTTCTTATAATAATATTCTTCCCCTCCCCATTCCCATGTGCCTCTTTGTGTGGTATAGATTATTCTATTTATTTTCTTTCTTCAAGTTTCTCTTGGTGCCATCTTCGATTCCCCTCTCTCTTTTTCTTCTTTTGAATATCATCTTATTATCCCAATCTTTTCCTGTGAATGATTCTTCTAATTACTATAGTAGTGAATATAATTTTGAGAGTTACAAATAACATTTTACCATATATTAATATAAACAATTTGATCTCATTGAAGCCCTTAAAGAAGAAAGTTTGGATAAAAGTAACATTTTCCCCTTTCCCCTGTCTTATTTACATTTTCATTTTTCTCTTGATTTTTGTGTTTGGATATCAAACTTTCCACTTAGTTCTGGTATTTTCTTTACAAATACTTGGAAATCTTCTATTATGTTGAATGCCCATACTTTCCCCTGGAAGAATATAGTCAGTTTTGATGGGTAAGTGATCCTTAGTTGAAGACCCAGTTCTCTTGCCTTTCTGAATATCATAATCCAAGCCTTGTGGTCCTTTAGTATGGAAGATGCCAGATCTTTGTGTATTCCTGATTGGTGCTCCTTGTAAAAATTAAATTAGTCTCTAATATATGGAAATATTATATTTTTAGAGTTTTATTAAAGATTATTAGAAATCAAGGAATAAAGAAGATACAAAGTAATAACTCACATCGCCATGTCTGATTAGCCAAATTCAGAACCTCTGCGCTTATCTTACTACATCCTTGCAAAATGGAAGAGCAGAATGTGTGGGAGGCAGAGAGCCAGTTAAATACTCCTTGTGATCTTGCTTAGGTGGAGACTCAAGTGAGATTATAGGGAATTCTAGGAAATACCAAGGGCTTCTGGGGATTGAAGTCTAGGGTTCAAAATCTCCATTTTACATCCTTGATATCTGAATTTTCTCCTTTTGGCTTCTTGTAAAATTTTCTCCTTAGCTTGGAAGCTCTTGATTTTGACAATTACATTCCAGGGGGTTGTCTTTTAAGGGTTTAGTGTAGAGGATGTTCTGTGAACTCTTTCAATGTCTATTTTGCCCCCTTGTTCAAGAACATCAGGGCAGTTTTCTTGTAGTATGATGTCAAGATTCCTGTTTATTTCTGGGTTTTAAGGTAGAACAATGATTCTCAAATTGTCTCTTCGTGATCAATCATCCTGATCTTTCATCTTGTCAGTGAGATATTTTATGTTTTCTTCTATTTTGTCAGTCTTTTGACTTTGCTTTATTAATTCTTGCTGTTTTGCAAGAACATTGATTTCCAATTGCCCAATTCTGGTCTTTAAGGCCTGGTTTTCTGTTATAATCTTTTGATTTTCCTTTGGTTTGGTCTATCCTGCTTTTTGTGGCTTCCAGCTGTTAATCCTATCGAGAATTTTTGCCCTTTAAACTGTTATTTTCTTTTTGAACTATTTCCCACTTTTCTTGCCAGAAAGCTTCAGTCTTGTTGGTAAGCTCCAATTTAAATTCTTCAAGAGCTTGTGGCCAATTTCCATTTTTTTGGAAGGTTGCATTTATTTGTATTTCTTCTGCTATATCCTCTGTAGTCTGGATTTTTCCTCCATAAAGTTTATCCAGGATCAACTCCTTCTTCTTGTTTTCCTTGGTGTTGGGAAGTTTTTCCTGGGCACTGTTTGCCATCACCATGGTGGTTTTTCCTTCCCTTTCCAGTCAGAAATCTGAGTGAGGAGGGTAGGTTCTCTGTGTATGGAACTAAGGAGAAAAGATTTTGCCTGAGGTCAGTTCTCAAGCCTCTGCAGCTTCTGCTGTTTGCTTCCCTTCTCTGTGCTATCTCTCTGTGGGCGCCCACGGTCTGCGCTATCTCTGTGGGTACCCACGGTCTGGGCTCTTCAGCCTGCTGGGGTTTCAGGTTTAGCTGCTCTCACGGGGTAGGTCTTTGGTTATCTTAGTCAGCTGCCAAGTACCTAAAGGTGTCCCTCACTCACTCTCGCGCTGCCTTTTGCTCACTCACTGATTTGAGCACATTGGCTCTGGCGCTGGCTCTGACTGGGCTCAGTAGGTGAGGTGGGGGAGGTTGGATCAGCTCATGTTTTGATGGAAGCTTTTTCACCCCATTATGGTGTGGAAATGCCCAAATCCCAAGTAACTTCAATGCTGCGCCCTACTGTAGAGTCCCTTCATTCATATGAATTTGGTTTTTTCCCCCTTTTGAGGTAGTCTATATCAGTAGATGTTGAGGAAAAGAAGAGTCCTGTGTCTAGACTGCCTTCATGTTTACCTGGAAGTCCACACTAAGTTTTAGAGCTAGGATTCAAGGTCAAGTGTCTTACCTCCAATTCCAGTCCTTACTCTACTTCTGTATACTTGTACCAACTTATTGGCAGCAGAGTTTTGTATTCAAGCTGTTCTCCTCATAATAGTGATAGATTTTCCTCCTTTAATAATAGTAGACATGGAATGGACAGTACAAAATATGTTGGAAGGGTTTGATTCAAAAGTCAGTCAGAAATTGGAGAAATTCCAGGTGAACTGGAACAACCTCCAGGAATAGATGCAGAGTGAAAGGAACAGATCCAGGAGAACATTGTACACAGAGACTGATACTCTATAGTACAATCGAATGTAATGGACTTGTCAACTAGTAGCAATGCAATGATCCAGAATTCATAGGGACTAATGAGAAAGAAGAACTGTGGGAGTAGAAACACAGAAGAAAAAAACTGCTTGATCACATGGGTCAATGGGGATATTACTTTATAGTGGCAGAGACAATGTATTAAAACAAGAGAAAAAATTGGGAAGGGGAGCAAATTACCTGAGGGAAAATTGTAGGGAAAGTTTAAAGTGTCATGGCCGATAATAAGTTTAGGTTGACCTGGGTATCCTCTTTAAATAGTAGTTCTTGAAAGAGAAATCCAAACAGTAAGAGGCACTACAAGGACAGTGGACATTTCCAGAGTATGAATTCCAGGTTGGGAGTGAATCAGTATCAAGAAGATGGGGCATGAAGGGGGAAGTTATGAGTTCAATTAATAGTGGATCAAGTTGTAGGTAAGAAAGACATGAAAAAGTCTCAAGGTCACTGAGTTAGTGGCAAGTCTAGTCTAGTACTAGCACTCAGTTGTCTTGATCTCTAATTTAGTTTCTTTATGTCTCAAACTTCCAGTTTTATAGAGCAATGGGTATAATAACCAAATTTGAGGGATTGAGGAAGGAATGGGAAGAGAAGAAATAGAAGTAGCAAGGGTGAGAACATTCAAGAAAGTGAAAGAAAGAAGAAAAATAAGATGGTGGTCCAAACCACAGGACCAAATGTAGTTTTTTCTTTTTGTGTTTTTCCCCCCTAAATTAGAGAGACTTGAATATTTGCAGATGGTGGGAAAAGAGTCAATTAGTATAAAAGAAATACGAGATTGCTGTTGAAGAAAACATTCTGTTAGTAGTAACAAAGGGCAGTTAGAGTTTTATTCCTTTATATTCAGCACCATCAAAAGGCAAGTATGAAGTACACATTTATTGCTATGCTCCTAGGTTGCTATGTTCCTTAGCTGTGAGTCATGGTTTCTGCTTGATAGCCCTATGATCAGAGTATGATTAGAGAATGGACCTTTTGGGTTCTATAAGGACAGCCAACCCACTCTGGGAAGATACTTTAAAATGAAAGAGGCATTTTTGAGAAATAAGATGCTTTTAACAAAATCAGTATCTTTGCTTTTCACTCACTCAACAAATAATTTTTGTACATCTAGTATGTGAAAGGCACTGGGCTAGGCACTGAGTGAGATGCAAATATAAAGAAGACACTTTCCCTGTCCTCCAGGAGTTTATGACCTGATAAGATAGAAATAAGTGTAAGAGAAATTAATATCATAAGCATATGTGACATACAAAACTCTGTGAGTTCAGAGCAGGGAAAGGTCCCTTAAGGTTGAGAGGCAGAGTCATAGAATAGGTGACAGTTGGTCTGGGCAATGAAAGCTTTCAGAGATAGAGAAAGGGTATTACTAGTATGAGCAAAGACACATGATTGGAAAAGTTAGAACAAGTTTATATTAGATTATTTACTGTCTCAGAGAAAGGGTGGGAGGAATGGGAGGGGGAGAGAGAATTTGGCACCCAAAATTTTTAAAAAAATGTTAAAAATTGTTTTTATATATAATCAGGAAAGAGGAGAAGAATGTATTTTTGAAAAGAAAAGAATATACAGGTGCAACTAGAGAGGAGCTATATGAGTTAAAGTTTAAAAGGTAAACTGAAGTGGATATGGAAAGAGATAAGTACCCCTTGAATGCTAGGTTAGGGAATTAAGAATTTGTGGCAGTAGGAAATCATGGAAGACTTGTAAATATTGAGGCTTGAACAGAGCTCTGCCACCTTTATTGATAAAAATGAATTAAATGTTTTAATACAGTTCCACATATCATTAAATGATCATTTTTATTTTTTATTATGTTATATGCAGAGATTCCCCATGTATAGATAATACATAAAAATAGATTTGAGCATAACACACATTTAATCAGATGAAGAGATTCACTGCTGCTATAAATAATGAACTTGAATTTCATTTAAAATGACATCGAAGATTCCTGATGGGAAGGAGATATAAATTGAAGATGGCACAGTGGATAGAGCACGGGGCCGGTAGATAGGAAGACCTGAGTTCAAATCAAGGCTTAAATATTTATTAGCTATATGACTGTTAACAAGTCACTTAACCTCTATTTGCCTCAGTTTTGTTGTTGTGAGAAACAAATGAGAAAATAATTTAAGTGATTAGTAGAGTACCTCATGCATATAACATGCTTATTTCTTTCTTTCTTTCCTTCCTGTAGTTGAGATTTGTTTCCCTCATGTAAGAAAAGATAGGTTAAGATTTAACTGACAAATACTAAAATTAAAAAACAACTGTCTTTGGCCAATCACAAATTTCAAATATTTTAAAATATTTTCCTCCAAAGTGGTGAGTATGACTTCTTTATCATTAAAGATTTTAAATGTTAACTGTAAGAATTTTTTTAACTTGGACATAGTATAGAAATACGTACACACAGAAATGCTTATAATCTATGATTTTCTATAAAGCATCTTGCCATTCTTCAGCATTTGATTTCTGGGAATGAGGCATGTCTGCCTTAATTTAGGCATCTTACAATAATCCAACATGTAATGTGCAGGCCTTTGTGCCCTTTACATTACGGCAGCACCTTAGCTATGCCTGTAGAAAATCATTGAATCAACCAGTAATTTTCAGTTGATTTCATTTTCTTTCTTTCTTCAAGACTGATTTCTACAAAAATTAATTGTCTCAGACATGTCAACCTGACTTAATAGTTAGGAAGGTGAAACACTTGACCAATTATTTTTGTCTGGTAGTTTTTACTGGAATTAGAATGGTTTAACTAACTAAAATAATAAGTTTCAGAGAGGAGAATTTTATATATAGTGCTTGTCAAAGGTCAGAATTATGAGTTTCTTTGAAGACAAATTCAAGTTACAGAATCTTAAAGTCTAGCACAGACCTTAGAAATCATCTAGTCTAATATTTTACTTCCATAGAAGTTAAGTGATTGGTTAACCAGCATACAGCTAGTTGGAAGGAGCAGGAACTAGAGTATAAGCTTCCTAACTCCCAAGGGGGCCATATATTCTCTGTTTTATTGTTTATAGGATATACCCATTATTTCAGTCAGCCCACTTCAAAATGTTTCCTACTGGTCACTGAACTAACTGGTGAAAAAAGGTAAATTAATCAAAGCAAATCCATCATTACTACTAGAGAAATAGTAGTAAATGTCATCTAAGTCATTTTGTAAATTCATCTTTATGTATGTAGATTTAGCCACTTGCCAACTCTATGACTTGAACCTCTTTATGCTTCAATCTCCTAATCTCCACATTCTTAAATGTAGGTTACTAAAGTAGTCCTTAAACTATTGATCTTGTTTATGCATAACTGATCAAACTCCTTTGCTAGACATATGGACCTTGGATGATGCCTCTTAAGACACCTTTCCTATTCAAATCAATAGTTGAGAATGTGCTCCAAGTTCTCATATGTGACTTCTTGAGCTACTTGTAATTTTGATCCTTTGGAAATCATTATTATAGAAATCTATATACATATAACTACATTTCTGTATAGTGCTTTATAGGAAGAGCTAATTCAAGTATTGAGAATATGTGCTCTGAATTTGAGGACAAAGAGAAAAGATCTCTTTCTGAACAAGCCCTGGGTCTTCTTGTATTTCGTGTTTAACTTTACCTTTCTATAGTTAGGTCCATGACCCACAATTGCAACTTTAGGTTAACTTGAGCAGTTTAATCCCCCATGTCTGGAATGCCTTTATAGAATTCCTTGTTGTTGAATCATTTAGTTATGCCATCTCTTCATGACCCTGTGGACCAATTATCCTTATTTCTTGGCAAAGATACAGGAGTGGTATCCCATTTCCTTCTCCAGTTTTATGCAGGCAGGGATTAAATAACTTGTTCAAAGTCATAAAACTAGTAAGTGTCTGAAGTCAAATTTGAATTCTGCTCTTTCTTTTGTCTAAGCCCACTGTGGCACCTTTTGTGGTTGTTCAGTTCTTTCAGTTGTGTCTGACTTTGTGACTCCATTTGGAACTTTCTTGACAAAGGTACTAAAATGGTTTGCCTTCTCTGACTCAATTTACAGATGAGGAACTGAGGCAAACAGGCTTAACTGGCTTATGTAAGAATTAAATTTTAATGGCTTGACTAAAATATATAAAGATTATAAATAATAATGGTGGTAGCTGATTCAGAATATTATTGCTCAAAGTAAAAAGTAATAGCTTTACAAAAGAGGTGGAAAGAGTGAAAGCAAATAAATACAAAAGGGTAGAGAAGACATTAGCCTATATAAATGAATATTGCTCCGGTTCTCAACTCAGTTAAGATGTGTTGACCTTCAACCTGAATTAATCTCTCTCCAGAAGACAAGAAGGGAAAGCCAGCTCTATCCACTCCCTCAAGTTCCCTCCAAGAGGCAGGTCAAGGCAATGACTCAAACTGAAGGTGACTCCTGTGGCCAACTTTCTTCCTTGAGCCAACCTTCTTCTTGAAGCTGACTTTTTATAGTGGCTTCTTTTCCCTTCCCCTTTTCACAAGGGCCAATCACAGCTTCCAAACTGCCCAGCACTACCCAAGGGGAAGTGTTTGTGGGAATCACTTCTTACCTTCTGGAGAGGTGAATATTCATCAAAAGGGTTCACAGATTCCTGGCTGATTGAGGTGTGAATTCTCATTTCCTGGCTGATTGAGTTAAGGGTGAAGAGTTCCTCCACCTAGTGCTAAATAGGATGTTGCTTTTGTTGATTCATTCAAAAGTAGACAAAGGAGAGTTAATCTTGTCTTCACAATCTGATGAGGTACTAAGTAGGGGTACTTAAGTTATTGTTAACCAAAGTGTTAACTCCAGCTAGGCAAAGAGAATAAAGGATTCCCTTTTCACAAGTGTAAACTCAAAATAGATGAAGACGACCATGAATTTCCTTTCACACTTACTCAGGGTCACATGGCTAGTAAGTGTCTAAGACTAGATTTGAACTCAGGAAGAAGAGTCTTCCTGACTCCAAGCTGGTTCTCTAAGCTCTGCACTACCTAACCACACCCATAGAGAATCACTAGCTTCTATCAAAATATCATTATGTTCCCACTTTCTATATGTGGCCTCTCTTGATTTTCCCTCTATCAAAATTATTATTATCTTTCCCTTCTCTTCCTCATCCCCCTCCCTTTCGGTTGCCCAGAATTTATTTATTATATACTTTGTATTTATTTGACTGTATATATGTTGTATCCCCTCCTCATTAGGATGCAGGTTCCTTGAGAGTAAACATACTTTAATTTTTAAATCTTTGTATTTCTCAGATTTGTACATTGTTAGGCCCTTAATAAATGTTTATTGACTCCAATTGATAAATAGTCAAAGGATATGAACAGGCAGTTTTCAGATGAAGTAATCAAAGCTATCAATAATTATATGAAAAAATGTTCTAAATCCCTCTTGATTAAAGAAATGCAAATGAAAACAACTCTGAGGTACCACCTTACACCTAGAAGATTGACTAATATGACAGTAAAGGAAAATGATAAATGTTTGATGGGATGTGGCAAAATTGGAACACTAATGTATTGCTAGTAGAATTGTGAATTGATCCAGCCATTCTAGAAGGCAATGTGGAATTATGCCCAAAGGGTTTTAAAAGAATGCATAACTTTTGACCCAGCAATACCACTACTAGTTCTGTATCCCAAAGAGATTTTTTAAAATAGTAAAGGATCATGACTATTTCCAGTGTCTGGAATATAGTTCCTCCCTTTCTTTGCTTGTTGAATTCTACCCGCAGCTGAGCTGTCATTTCCTTTAAGAAAACTTTTTTTTTCCCTGAATCAGTACTGACCACTTCCCCAACACACACACACACACACACACACACACACACACACACACACACACACACAAACCATGCATCACTTTGTTTTTCACCTCTCCGATTCTCTAATGAATTATAGTTACGTTTATGTGACCCCCCAGACTATAAGCTCCCAAAGGGAGTGTTTTTTGCTTCTTTTTGTATACCCAGCACTTAGCATAGTACCTGGCATATAATGGGAACTTAAATCTTTATTGAATTGATTGATGAGGTAAGAATCTATGCTTATCTAAACCTTGTACTTTAATTAGCTACTAGCACAATTGCCTAAATACAGAAGGCATCTAATAAATGTTTTGAACATATTGCCTTCTGACTTCTAGATGACTGGTTAGATTTAAAGATGAAATGTATTGGAAATATAAGAGAGTGGCCAGCTAGGCTTAACTTCACCCAGAGGAGGGAGAAAAGAGGGAAAAATGATGAAAAGGCATTTATCTTTGTTAGATATTTAAAGAATTGGTCACAGTGAATAGATAGTAACAACTCACCTCCCCCTACCAGGGACCTTCATTTCTGCATAGGTATTCCCTGGAGGATTCACCAAAGAAGTGGTCACTATCCAAGGTGAAGCATCATGAAAATTTGATCCAGGTAATATTTGGGGAATACAGTGTAGTCTACAAGGGCAAATAAGTTTTACGAACATGGGCGTTGCAACAGAACTTTCCCCTCATTTTTTGGGAATGGCTTCATCAGAAACAGTAAAGCTGAAACATTTTCCAACAGGAGAATTGGGAAATTTGCCATGCTTAGCCCAGTACCTTTTATCACTCTTGTACCAACTCCATTTTGAAAGGGCATCCTAACAATTCCCTAAAGTGTAAACACAATCTCCCTTCATCCTTACAGAGAGGTTATTTTTGGTAGCTTTAGATATCATGGTCATAGGTCATCTTTTCTTAGAGGCATGAATTTCTAAAGGAACAAAAGCCTAAACATATAACAAAATATTTGGGGACTCTGGGAAGAGCATAAGGAAAGGGAAGGAGAGGGAAGTATAAAACTTTATTTTGAATTGAAAAAAAAGTTGAAAAACATTTCAAATAATTTCAAATGAATATTAAAGATATCAGGAGAGTTGGTGGGCCTTTAATCTGTTTATTTTTCCCTCTCTTTTTGTAAAGGTGAATATAAAAAGCAATTATTTTTTTTAACTTGAAAGTTTTTTTATTATGTAAAATGTTAGTTGGTCAGAATAATTTTCTAACCTTTCTAGAGGTGCTTAACATAAATAGGCATAACTAAAGTAGAGTGACTAGAGATTTGCTCCTGTGCCCTACCTTTAAGCAGGGTGGGCAGCATTTGTAGCCCTGTAACAAAGTAGAAAAAGAACCCCAAAGTTTAGCATACCTAATTAGCAAAAATAGTTAAAATAGCTAGCTGCCAGGGGACAGAGTGGAAAGAAATTTCTTCCCCTCCCCCTAGTCTTGCCATGCCCCACATATACTCCATGTCCTCCAATCTTTGTCTCCCCTCACAGGGTAGTTTCTCAATATGTTTCTGACTCCTTTCCTTCCTCTCCTCCCCATTTGCCAATGCCTCATGCCCTGAGGATCAGTTTATGCTCTGGGCACACACACACACACACACACACACATACACACACACGTAGAATTGTGATACTGGTCATAAAAAAAAATGTAGGCACTTGAGTAGATATTTCATTAGTAGGAAGCTGCCTGATGTGGTGAAGAAAATAAAACATTTATTAAGCACCTACTATGTACCAGGCACTGTGCTGATGTAATTTGACTCTCACAACAGTCCAGTGAGATCAGTGCTATTATTATTACCTTTTTACAGTTAAGGAAACTGAGGCAAATAGAGGCTAGTGATTTGCCCAGGATTACACATGTAGGAAGTATCTGTAACTAGATTTGAACTCAGGTCTTTTTTACTCTAGACCCAACACTCTACCTACTGGACCACTTACCAATAATAGAGCACTGGAATTGGAGAAAGAGGAATGGAGTTTGACCCCAGGCTCTGGTATTTAATTGCTATATGATTTGTGCAAACTTTATTTGACTACCTCAGTTTCTTTATCTGAAAAATGGGAATAATCATTGCACCACATATCTCACAGGGTGGTAGTAAGGGAATAGACTCTATTAACCTTAAAGCACTATAGAAATTTAAATCATTAACTAAGCATTTTAGCATAAATGCTTATATATTTTCCTTTTAGAGAGTGATAAACTGAGAAGTTATTTGTCATTGTAATCCTCAGGGTTTGGGGGTCTTGAGGTTTGGATTTGTTTGTTTACTTTTTAAGTAGCATTCCATGTTGTTCTCTACAAACTTATGATTGCTTGTAAAGCAGGGTACAGAGTGTTGCTAAAATTCATTTGAAAAGTATTTCCTTTGCCTTCTTCCTTAAAGTTAGAGTGGCGAGATCCTTTTACTATTTTAACCCTAACTGGCAGTAACATAAACATTTAAAATACAAAGGGCATCCCTGTTAGAGAAGCAGTACCATAGAGTGAATAGCACAGTGGATTTAAGAATGGGAGACCTGAGTTCAAATCCCAGCTCTAGTTGGTCCAATCATTAATCTCCCTGAGGTTTAGCACTCCCCTTTGGAAAATGGGAATAATAATTTGTACTATATATCTCATGGGATTGTAGTGAGCAAAATTGCACTTAAAGTCTCATAGAAATCGGAGTTATGGCAAGGAATCTTTTAGTGATGTTAGAATGCCATGCCTGGTTACTAGGGAGGCTGAGGCTGGTGAATCTCCTTAGCTTAAGGATTCTAAACTACAGTAGGGCTAAAGCTGAATATAGAAGCAATATGTTGAACCCCCAGGAGTAGAAAACCTAGGAGCAGGTTTAAGGTTCCGTGCTGCTCAGTATCATGATTGGACCTTTGTTGAAGATGTTGTACTTCCTGCATGGTCTGGCTAAGGAGACCCAGTCTTCATTTAAATCTCATTTCTCTTAAAAAAGGATGCCTGATATTGTACAATGATCAACTGTGAAAGATTTAGCTACTTTCAGCAATACAATGATCCAAGACAGTTTTGAAGCCTTGTGACAAAGAATGCTATCCAATCAAAGCATACTATTTTTCACTTTAGTTTGTGTTTTTATTTTGAGGTTTTTTATTTATATTCTCTTATGATAATCACCAATGTTGAAGTATGTTTTGCATAATCATACATGTAAAACCCAGGTCAAATTGTGTACCATATTTGAGAGGAGGGAAAAAAGAAAGGGAGGGCGACAATTTGGAACTTATACTTTTTGAAAACATGTTGAAAATTATTACATGTAATTATGAAAATAAAATATTAATACAATTTAGATGCCTTATAAAAGCATGCCCCCAAAGTCCTTTTTCCAAATTATAACTTTGAAAGCTAAATGTCTCTTATAAAACTGTATATATACTCTTCAAACTAGCAATAGCACTATTAGGTTTGTTTCCTAAGGTGATCAAGGGAAGGAATAGAACCTGCACATTCCAAAATATTTATGGCAGCTCTCTTTGTGGTAACAAAAAACTGCAAATTGATGAGATGCCCATCAATTGGAGAATAGCTAAATAAGTTTTGGCATATGATTATGATGGAATAATACAGATTAGTTTTTTAAAACATGAAAAACCTACATGAAATTATGAAGAACAAAATGAGCAGAACCAAGACAACATTCTACACAGCAATCAAAATATTGTTTGAAGAATAACTTGTGTATGTCCATCTCCAGAGAAAGAAGTAATAAATAGAAACAAGCAAGACAGAGTTTATTTATATATATATATATATCATATGATATGCACATACACACATACATACATTTTCTTTTTTGGCCAAATTATGCCTTCTCTAGTTCTGGGAAGAGAAGGAAGGAGGGAGATACTTGGGAACTTCAATGTAACAAATAAGTAAAAAGAAAATTAAGTGAATAGATTATTGAATGATCTGAATCGCTGCTTCTCAACTCCCTATTTCATCTACAAAGATGCAAGTGAGAAGAAATAATAAATCACCCATCTCTTATTTAAATATTCCAGGGCTATGTTATTTTAGTGGAGTGAGTGCCAACTACCCTCCCCCAACCCCATCCCCATTTTATCAGTATGGGGGACTTATTCAGTGAACGTTTTCCTCCTTCATATCAGTTTAGTTGATCAGCAACCCATATAACATGGTTTCAGAGAGTTGTCTGGGGCAATGAGAGCATAAGTAATTTGCCTGGTAGACTGTGAGCTTGTTGAGAGAAGGGACCACCTTTTTCCTTTCTTTGCATCTTCAGTATTTAGCAAAATGCCTGGCACATAGGAGACACTTAATAAATGCTGTTTGACTGATCAACATGTGCCAGATTCAAGACTTGAATTCAGATCTCTCTGATTCTCAGGACAGTCTGCTCCACCAAAAGTTCTTAATCTTTTGTTTGTTTGTTTTCTTTTCAGTATCATAAACACCTTTGGCAGCCAAGTGAAGCCCATAGACAACTCAGAATATTTTTAAAGGTATAATATAAAATACAAAGAAAACTTATCATTGAAATATAGTTACCATATATGTGTATATGTATAGATAGATTTTAAAACAGCTCTACAAACCCCATTTTTGAGAAACTATACACACCACAAAGCTACTTTTCACTTATCTCATAGAAACTGAGCAGGTAGGTGGCAAAGTAGAGAGAGTGCTGATCCTGGAGTCAGGAAAACTCATTTTCCTGAGTTCAAGTCAAGCCTCAGACACTTTGTAGTTATGTGACCTGGTGCAAGTCATTTAACCCTGTTTGCCTCGGTTTCCTCATCTGTAAAATGTGCTGGAGAAAGAAATGACAAATCAATCCAGTATCTCTGCCAAGAAAATCCCAAATAGAGGTGTAAAACATGACTGAAAATGCCTGAACTACTTATAGTAATAATAAATAATAAAACTATAGGCTCCTCAAATTGAATTCTATGATTATAGTTTGATTCAATGGAAGAGTCACTAGCTTTTGTCCTAAAAGATCCTGATTCAAATTGTGACTTTCCTCCTTACCTCTCAAGACCAGGCCTAGGTACCCTCATCTGTAAGGCTAAGGGACTTGGAATTAGACAATCTCCAAAGTCTGTTCTCTAAATCCTATTAAAATACCAGAAATTATTTCTGGAAATGAGAAATTTGTTAGGATATCTTGTGAAAGTTTGAATTCTCTCTTCCATGTTCTGGTACTTTTTACTATAAAAGAAGAAAGAATAGACTGAGTGGCCCCACCTGGGGTAAAAATGTACATGTTTTCTTAAAGAACAAACCAAAAGGAATGAAAAAGAAATAAAAAGAGAAAAAGGAATGTGCAGTGAGGTTGTAGAAGTATTCAAGAATTGCCTGATAGAAATAAAGGGCTCTGATTTCCACAAGAGACCAAAAGGTCTGTCTCTATAGTGGTCTTTAAAGATTCTCTTGAAACCCTGAATAAGGGCAGGCTTGAGGAGAGAAGTTGGGGCAGAAGACTGTAATAGCATGCTCTCTCAGTCTGTTTAAAAAAAAAAGAGCTACATCTTAAAATATAATGAAGACCATGCAAATTTGGTGAATACACTACCTCCAAAATATTTTTTAAATTTCTTTCTTTGTTTCTTTTAGTAGAAAAAAGCCCAAAGCATGAGGAATTTAAATTTTCACTTGTTTTCATTTATAGAAAATTCATTGAATTGTTGATCCAGGATGAAGAATAGGTACAAACAGCATAAAAGCATATTGCAGGTCAATTCAAGGAAAACTTTCCTAACCATAAGAGCTGTTGAGCCAGGTATGGTGATATGCATCTATCATTCCAGCTAATAGGGAGGTTAAAACTGATGGATCAGTTGAGCTCAAGAGGTCTGAGCTGTAGTAGACTAAGCCAATCAAAGTGTCTGTACTGTTTGATATTAACATGGTGATTCTCCAGCCCTACTCCCATCCCTGTTAATGGACATCTTGATGAAAAGTAGAATACTTTGCCTTAGAAGTGACTTCCCTATAACTAAAGGTCCTCCTTCAGGTAGAAGTCATATATATTCAGGAGGGGAGTCCTGTTTAAGTGTGATTAGATGATCAAATAAGATAAATAGATTTAGACTGGGGAAGAGGCCTTAGAGGTTACCTAAGAAGCATTATTCATTTAATAAAAAAGGAAATGGAGGTTCATTCTTGCCCAAGTTCATGCAAGGTGGCATAGGCAGGATTGGAACCCACCTCCCACAAATCCAGATCAGGATTCTTGGCACTGACCTGTGGTAATATTAGACCTTTTTTTTTTAAAGAAGGTAGTTTACAGATAAAGGTCTAATTTCTCAAATTTATAAAGAACTATATCAAATTTATAAGAATACAAGCTATTCTCCAATTGACAAATGGTCAAAGGGCCAATGTGAACAAGCAATTTTCAGATGAAGAAATCAAAGTCATCAATAATTATATGAAAAATTGTTCTAAACTGAGTCCCTCTTGATTAGAGAAATGCAAATTAAAATAATAATACTAAGGCACCACCTCACACCTATCAGATTAGCCAATATGGCAGTAAAGGCAAGTGATAAATGTTGGAAGGGATGTGGCAAAATTGTGACAATAATGCATTGTTGATGGAGATGTGAATGGATCCAACCATTCTGGAGGGCAATTTGTAACTATACCCAAAAACTGTGCATACCATTTGATCCAGTAATGCCACTATTGCACCTATATTCAAAGAAGATAATAAAAAAAGAGGAAAGGACCTATTTGTACAAAAATATTTGTAGCTGCTCTTTTTTGTGGTGGCAAAGAATTGAAAACTGAGAAGATGTCCATCAATTGGAGAATGGCTGAAAAAAGTTATGGTACATGTTGTTAATGGAATACTATTGTGCTATAAGAAATGATAAACAACATGATTTCAGAAAAAGATGGAAATATCTGTGGGAACTAATTCAGAGTGAAAAAAAGCAGAACTGGGAGCACATTGTATACAGTTACAGCAATATTGGACGATAATTATCTGTGAAAATTTGGCTACTCTCAACAATACAGTGATCTGGGACAATGCTGAAAGATTATGATGGAGAATGCTGTCCACCTCCAGAGGAAGAACTGTTGGAGTAATCTTTCACATCAGTGTATCTTTGGTTTTATTTTGGGGTTTTGGTTATGCATGAATGTGCTCTTACAATGACCAGTATGGATGTGTATTTTGTATGATAATAAAAATGAAAAACAAATAAAAATTTTAAAATACAAAATGCCTTTCAAATAAAAAGAAAATATTTTTAAAAAGTGGTTTATATTATTGAATTTCTGAGATATGGCTAATCTTTGTACCTAATGGAAAGTGCCTAACACCTACATTGTTGCCAAGACACATTCAACATTCCTTTGGGAATTAAGGAATATACCTTGCTTCATATAATAGCTTACTAAAGAGCCTGTAGATTGACTTTATTTTTTTTCTTAAATTTTATTTTATTTTTCCCCAATTACATGTAAAAATATTTTCCAATAATTTTCAAAGACTACTGATACTCAAATTCTATCCCCCCTTTTCTTCCCCTAGCCTCCCCCTTGGAATAGTAAAAATCTCATATAGACTTTGTATGTGCAATCATGTAAAATATTCTTCCATATTAATCCTTTTGTGGAAGAAAACTCAAATAAAGAAAGTGAAAAAAAGTTTGCTTTGGTCTGGGTTCAGACTCTATCATTTCTTTTTCTCTAAAAGCAAATGACATTTTTTTCATGAGTCCTTTGGGACAGTTTTAGATCATTGTATTGCTGAGAAGAATTCACAGTTGTTCATTGTACAATATTCCTGTCACTATGTACAGTGTTCTGTTGGTTCTGCTTATTTAACTCTTCTTCAGTCTTTACAGGTTTTCCTAAGCTCCTGCTTTTCATTTCTTACAGCACAACAGTATTCCAATACAATCATATACTATAATTTACTCAGCCATTCCTCAATTGGTGGGGATCACCTCACTTTCCAATTCTTTGCCCCCACAAAATGAGCTGCTTTAAATATTTTTGTACGTGTAAATCCTTCCCCTTTTTGTTTTTTAACTCTTTGTGATTCAAACCTGGTAATATTATTGCTGAGTCAAAGGATATGCATTGTTTTATAGCCCTTTGCATAGCTATAGTTCCAAATTGTTCTCTGCAATGATTGAATTAGTTCACAACTCCCCTGAGAGTGCATTAGTGTCTCAATTTTCCTATAGCTCGTATACGTTATGTCATTTTCCTTTTCTGTAAAAATAGCCAACCTGATAGATGTGGGGTGGTACTTCAGTTATTTTAATTTGCATTTCTCTAATTAATAGTGATTTTGAGCATTTTTTGCAGTACTAGAGAGCTTGAGTTACTTTGAGAACTTGCTGTTCATATCCCTTGACCATTTATCAGTTCTTACATATTCAACTCATTTCTCTAGTATTTAAGAAATGAGGCCTTTATTAGTTTCAAAAAATTTTGTACTATTATGATTACTGTGTTACTCTCCATCCTATTTAGTTTCATCCCTATTTAGTTTCTGACCACCATCTCCCACAATTTGCCCTCTTTTCTATCATCCTCACATATTTTCTCTTGTCCCCTTCCCTCCTATTTTCCTTTAGGGTAGGATAGATTTCTATAACCAATTGATTGTGTGTGTTCTTCCATCATTGAGCCACTTTCCATAAGGGTAAGGTTCACATGTTCCCCTCCTCACTTCCCTGATCTTCCCCTCCACTGTAACAGTTCTTCCATGACTCTTTTATGTGAGATAATTTACCCCATTCTATTTTCCCATGCCCCTCCCCCATGCATTCCTCTTTTTCATACTTTAATTTTATTTTTCTTTATATCATTCCATCATATTCAATTCGCATCTTTGCCATCAGTGCATGTATATTCTTTCTAACTCCCCTAATGATAATAAAGTTCTTTGGAGTTACAAGAATCATCTCCCCATGTAGAGATGCACACAGTTTAACCTTACTCAATGTCTTTTGATTTCTCTTTCCTCTTTACTTTTTTATGCTTCTTTTGAGACTTGTATTTGAGAGTCAAATTTTTTATTCAGCTCTGGTCTTTTCATCAGGAATGTTTGAAAGTCCTCATTTCACTGAATATCCATTTTTCCCCCTGAAGGATTATGCTCAGTTTTAGATCTACTACTAACCTCATGAAGGTATGTAGGGGCTCTCCAGATATTTATCATATTTAATTTATCTAGGGTTCTATTAATCTCCTTACCTTCTTTCTTATTTGTATTTTGGTTACTTATGTAGTTTTGATAGGGGAAAATTAAAGCACCCCGCTATTATTATTTTGTTATCTATTTCAATCTGAATTAATTTAGTTTTTCCTTTAAAAACCTGGAAGCTATAAAACTTGGTACATGTAGGTCCAGTATTGATAATACTTCATTATCCATAATACTCCTTCCAATTATATCCATTTTAGCCCCAGTTCTGTCAGAGATCATGACTGCTACCCCTACCTTCTCTGGGTCTGCTGAGACATAGTATATTTTGTTCCAGCACCCCACCTTTGCTCTATGTGTGCCTCTCATTTTCAGTTTGTTTCTTGTAAACAACACATTGTCGGGTTCTGGTATTTTATCCTTTTTGCTATATATTTTCCTTGAATATATGATTCCATCATTATACTCAATGTCATAGTTACTGGCTGTGCATTTCTATCTACTCCATTCCTCTTCACTGTTAGTCTTCCTCTTCCTTTCTTTCCATCATTTTCCCTCCTCAGATAATCCACTGTCCTTTGACCAAAATCTCTCCAATTCACACCCTTTCCCAAAATCCTCCCTTATCCTCTTCCTTTGCCTTTTTAGTTCCAAACTGATCCTCTTTCCAAAGGTTCTTCTCTTGTTCTTTCCCCCTTACCTTTTAATTTCTTATTCTACCCACCATTCCAAAGATCCCTTTCTTATCTCTACAGCCATGCCCTCCTACTTCTTGATATGGGTTCAGTTTTTAAAAATCCCTCCTTTGTCCTCCAAATTTGAGCCAAGGTCTTCCCTGTCACCTGTCAGTAGATATCAGTAGTTGGGGGGGGTTCTCATTTCCTTGCTCATATTCATTTATTTATTTTTTAAATTTTGTGTGGGGCCAGCAGATTTAATTAGTGACTTTTTACTGAATTCTCAGGTTCCTGTTGTGTTGGGATGTTTTAGGATTTTTAAAATTTGTTTTTACCCAGGTCCTATTTGGTTATTCCCATTTTCATTGTCCACAGTCTGATATAATCCTGGGTCCCTGGCTCTGGCCCAGTCTGTGATTGATATCTGGTGTTCAGACCAAAGCTTGCAGGCAGTTATGCCACTGCTACTGCAAGCAGCCAGTCTGCCTCCCCTTGTGGCAGCAACCAAGGAGTCCACTCTCCTGAGAGTGACCACAGCCGATAGGGCCCCAATTCTCTTTAACCCCACTCACCAGTGCCAGCTCCTCACTCTTCCTCTCTTACTGCCAGAGCCTGTGACAGAGCAGGTATCCAGTTCTCATCCCTTGAACCTCCAAATTCCCTCCTTTGCTAGCAGCAGTGCTTGATCTCCTGCCCTCAGGGCTCAGTGCTACATGGAGTCTATTCCTTCAATCCTTAGCTGTGGTCCAGTGAGGATCCCCAGAGCCTAAGCTCTGGGGCTCAGAAAACGAGGTGAGGTTGCTAATTCTGCCCCAGGGGTTACCTTCTTGATTCCTCTGTTTTGTTCCTTTCCTGCCCCCAGGCCTATAGTAGCTGAATTGAGGCCAGAGAAGTCAGAAACCTTCCTCCGTAGTTTTCCTAGTCTGTTCAGTTTATTTCAACTCATGTCTGTTTTTGCTGCTCTTAGCTTTGTTTCTGAGGAGTTGTTTTTTATTTGTGGGTGGTGTTAGGAGGGCAAAAAAGTTCATGCCCTACTCTACCATCTTCCCACAATGCATCTCTTCAATAATTTCTTGAAACATAATGTCTAAGCTCTTTCTTTTTAATTATGACTTTCAGATAGTCCAATAATTCTTAGATTCTCTCTCCTGGATTTATTTTTATGGGCAGTTATTTTCCAATGAGATATTTCACATTTTCTTCTATTTTTTTTCATTCTTTTGACTTTGATTATTTCTTGCTCTCTCATAGCTTCCACTTGCCCAGTTCTAATTTTTAATGTATGATTTTCTTGAGTGAGCTTTTGTATCTCCTTTTCTATTTGGCCAGTTCTATTTTTTAAGAAATTCTTTTCCTCAATGAATTTGTCTACCACTTTTTCCATATGGCCAATTCTGCATTTTAGAAAGTTTATATCTTTTTCCATTTGGCCAATTCTGTTTTTTTTTTTAAATATATTTTATTTGATCATTTCCAAGCATTATTCGTTAAAGACATAGATCATTTTCTTTTCCTCCCCCCCACCCCCCATAGCCAACGCGTAAGTCCACTGGGCATTAGATGTTTTCTTGATTTGAACCCATTGCTTTGTTGATAGTATTTGCATTAGAGTGTTCATTTAAAGTCTATCCTCTGTCATGTCCCCTCAACCTCTGTATTCAGGCAGTTGCTTTTTCTCGGTGTTTCCACTCCCATAGTTTATCCTTTGCTTATGAATGGTGTTTTTTTTCTCCTGGATCCCTGAAAGTTGTTCAGGGACATTACACCGCCACTAATGGAGAAGTCCATTACGTTCGATGATACCACAGTGTATTAGTCTCTGTGTATAATGTTCTCCTGGTTCTGCTCCTCTCGCTCTGCATCACTTCCTGGAGGTTGTTCCAGTCTCCATGGAACTTCTCCACTTTATTATTCCTTTGAGCACAATAGTATTCCATCACCAACATATACCACAGTTTGTTCAGCCATTCCCCAATTGATGGGCATCCCCTCGTTTTCCAGTTTTGGGCCACCACAAAGAGCGCAGCTATGAATATTTTTGTACAAGTCTTTGTGTCCATTATCTCTTTGGGGTACAGACCCAGCAGTGCTATGGCTGGGTCAAAGGGTAGATATTCTTTTGTCGCCCTTTGGGCATAGTTCCAAATTGCCCTCCAGAATGGTTGGATCAGTTCACAACTCCACCAGCAATGAATTAATGTCCCTACTTTGCCACATCCCCTCCAGCATTCATTACTTTCCTTTGCTGTTATGTTAGCCAATCTGCTAGGTGTGAGATGATACCTCAGAGTTGTTTTGATTTGCATCTCTCTGATTATAAGAGATGTAGAACACTTCTTCATGTGCTTGTTAATAGTTTTGATTTCTTTATCTGAGAACTGCCTATCCATTTCCCTTGCCCATTTATCAATTGGAGAATGGCTTGACTTTTTGTACAATTGATTTAGCTCATTATAAATATGAGTAATTAAACCTTTGTCAGAGGTTTCTATGAAGATTTTTTCCCAATTTGTTGTTTCCCTTCTGATTTTAGTTATATTGGTTTTGTTTGTACAAAAGCTTTTTAGTTTGATGTAGTCAAAATTATTTATTTTACATTTTGTGATTCTTTCTATATCTTGCTTGGTTTTAAAGCCTTTCCCCTCCCAAAGGTCTGACATGTATACTATTCTGTGTTTACCCAATTTACTTATGGTTTCCTTCTTTATGTTTAAGTCACTCACCCATTTTGAATTTATCTTGGTGTAGGGTGTGAGGTGTTGATCTATTCCTAGTCTCTCCCACACTGTCTTCCAATTTTCCCAGCAGTTTTTATCGAATAGTGGATTTTTGTCCCAAAAGCTGGGATCTTTGGGTTTATCGTATACTGTCTTGCTGAGGTCGTTTTCCCCCAGTCTATTCCACTGATCTTCCTTTCTGTTTCTTAGCCAGTACCAAATTGTTTTGATGACTGCTGCTTTGTAATATAGTTTGAGGTCTGGGACTGCAAGGCCCCCATCATATGTGTTTTTTTTTTCATTATTTCCCTGGATATCCTTGATCTTTTGTTCTTCCAAATGAACTTTGTTATGGTTTTTTCTAAATCAGTGAAGAAGTATTTTGGTAGTTCAATGGGTATGGCACTAAATAGATAAATAAGTTTGGGTAGGATGGTCATTTTTATTATATTGGCTCGTCCTATCCATGAGCAGTTAATGTTTTTCCAATTGTTCAAGTCTAGTTTTAGTTGTGTGGCGAGTGTTTTGTAGTTGTGTTCATATAGTTCCTGTGTTTGTCTTGGGAGATAGATTCCTAGGTATTTTATTTTGTCTAAGGTGATTTTGAATGGGATTTCTCTTTCTAGTTCTTGCTGCTGAGCTGTGTTGGAGATATATAGAAAAGCTGATGATTTATGTGGGTTTATTTTGTATCCTGCAACTTTGCTAAAGTTGTTGATTATTTCAATTAGCTTTTTGGTTGAATCTCTAGGATTCTTTAAGTAGACCATCATGTCATCCGCAAAGAGTGATAACTTGGTCTCCTCCTTGCCTATTCTGATGCCTTCAATTTCTTTATCTTCTCTAATTGCTACTGCTAGTGTTTCTAGTACAATGTCAAATAGTAGAGGTGATAATGGGCATCCTTGTTTCACTCCTGATCTTATTGGGAATGCATCTAGTTTATCCCCATTGCAGATGATATTAGCTGTTGGTTTTAGATATATACTGTTTATTATTTTTAGGAATGACCCTTCTATTCCTATGCTTTCTAGTGTTTTTAATAGGAATGGGTGTTGTATTTTATCAAAGGCTTTTTCTGCATCTATTGAGATAATCTTGTGGTTCTTGCTAGTTTGCTTGTTGATGTGGTCAATTATGTGGATGGTTTTCCTAATGTTGAACCAGCCCTGCATCCCTGGTATGAATCCTACTTGATCATGGTGAATGATCCTTCTGATCACTTGCTGGAGTCTTTTTGCTAGTATCCTATTTAAAATTTTTGCATCTATATTCATTAGGGAGATTGGTCTATAGTTTTCTTTCTCTGTTTTTGACCTGCCTGGTTTTGGAATCAGTACCATGTTTGTGTCGTAAAAGGAGTTTGGTAGAACTCCCTCTTTGCTTATTATGTCAAATAGTTTGTATAGTATTGGGGTTAACTGTTCTCTGAATGTTTGATAGAATTCACAGGTGAATCCATCAGGCCCTGGGGATTTTTTCTTAGGAAGTTCTTTGATGGCTTGATGGATTTCAATTTCTGATATGGGATTATTTAGGAATTCTATTTCCTCTTCTGTTAGTCTAGGCAGTTTGTATTTTTGTATATATTCATCCATTTCTCCTAAATTGGTGTATTTATTGCCATATAATTGGGCAAAGTAATTTCTAATGATTGCCTTAATTTCCTCCTCATTGGAGGTGCTGTCCCCCTTTTCATCTTTAATGCTGTGAATTTGCTTTTCTTCCTTCCTTTTTTTAATTAGATTGACCAGTACTTTGTCTATTTTGTTTGTTTTTTCAAAGTACCAGCTTCTTGTCTTATTTATTAAATCAATAGTTCTATCACTTTCGATTTTATTAATTTCTCCCTTAATTTTTAGGATTTCTAATTTGGTTTTCTGCTGGGGGTTTTTAATTTGATCGCTTTCGATTTTTTCAATTGCATTTCCAATTGATTGATCTCTGCTCTCCCTTGTTTGTTAATATGAGCTTTCAGGGATATGAATTTGCCTCTGATTACCGCTTTGGCTGCATCCCAAAAGGTTTGAAAGGATGTTTCGCCATTGTCATTTTCCTTAATGAAATTATTAATTGTTTGTATGATTTCTTCTTTAGCTAAACGATTTTGGAGTATCATATTGTTTAATTTCCAATTGGTTTTAGATTTGGTTTTCCATGTACCATTACTAATCATTATTTTTATTGCCTTGTGATCTGAGAAGGCTGCATTCATTATTTCTGCTTTTTTGCATTTGTGTGCTATGTTTCTGTGACCTAATGTATGGTCAATTTTTGTGAATGTGCCATGTGGTGCTGAGAAGAAGGTGTATTCCTTTTTATCCCTATTTATTTTTCTCCATATGTCTATTAATTCTAATTTTTCTAAGATTTCATTCACTTCTTTTACCTCTTTCTTATTTATTTTTTGATTTGATTTATCTAAATTTGATAATGGTTGGTTGAAGTCTCCCACTAGTATGGTTTTATTGTCTATTTCTTCCTTCAATTCTCCTAGTTTCTCCATTAGAAATTTGGGTGCTATATTATTTGGTGCATACATGTTGATTAATGATATTTCCTCATTGTCTAGAGTCCCTTTTAACAAAATATAATTACCTTCCCTATCCCTTTTGATCAGGTCTATTTTTGCATTGGCTTTATCAGATATCATGATTACCACTCCTGCCTTCTTTCTATCAGTTGAGGCCCAGAAGGTCTTACTCCATCCTTTAATTCTGACCTTGTGGGTGTCAACCCGCCTCATGTGTGTTTCTTGAAGACAACATATGGTAGGGTTTTGGATTCTAATCCATTCTGCTATTCGTCTACGTTTTATGGGTGAGTTCATCCCATTCACGTTCAAAGTTATGATTGTCATTTGTGGACTCCCTGGCATTTTGATTGCCTTCCCTAATTCTAACCTTTTCTTCTTCGGCTCTACCTTTTAGTCCAGTGATTTACTTTGAATCAGTCCCCCTTGTCCCCTCCCTTGATGTTTCCCTTTTTAGTCCCTCCCTTTTTGTTCCCTCCCCCTCCCCCCTCTCTTTCCCTCCCTTTTTGTTCTCCCTCTCCCCCTCCCCCCCCTTGGTTTTCCCTTCTCCTTACCCTTGTTGGGTAAGATAGAATTCAAGATCCCAATGGATCTGGATGTTTTTCCCTCTCAGAGCTGATTTCCCTGAGATTGAGGTTTAAGTAAACCCCCCCCTCTCTTCCTCTCCTTCTTATAGGAGTTTTCTTCCCCTCCCCTTCCCCTGTGAATCTTTGTGTGAGAACCATTATTCTATTTGGTCTTTCTTTACCCCCTATTTATACATTACATTTTCCCCACATATTAGTATACATAGGTTGATATAAATGTAGTCCTTATAGAAGAGAGTTTGAGTAAAAGAAGAAGATAACATTTTCCCCTTTCCTTAATATTTACCTTTTCAGGTATTCCTTGCTCTTTGATTTTCGGTATCAAACTTTCCACAGAGCTCTGGTCTTTTCTTTGCAAAAAGTTGGAAGTCTTCTATTTTGTTGAATGCCCATACTTTCCCTTGGAAGTATATAGTCAGTTTTGCTGGGTAGCTGATTCTTGGTTGGAGACCCAGCTCTCTTGCCTTTCTGAAGATCATGTTCCATGCCTTACGATCATTCAGCGTAGAACTTGCAAGGTCTTGTGTGACCCTGATTGGCATTCCTTTATATCTAAATTGTCTTTTTCTGGCTTCCTGTAGGATTTTTTCTTTTGTTTGATAGCTTTGGAATTTGGCAATTACATTCCTGGGAGTTGTCTTTTGGGGGTTTAGTGTAGAAGGTGTTCTGTGAGCTCTGTCAGTGGATGTATTGCCCCCTTGTTCTAGAATCTCTGGGCAATTTTCTTTGATTATATCTTGTATCACCATGTCCAGTTTGGTGTTTATTTCTGGCTTTTCTGGGAGTCCAATTATTCTTAAATTTTCTCTTCTCCCCCTGTTTTCCAGATCTATCACCTTGTCGGTGAGATATTTTATGTTCTCTTCTAATTTCTTGGTGTTTTGGCTTTGCTTTATTAGTTCTTGCTTTAAAGCCTGGTTTTCTTTTACAGTTTGGTCAAACTGGTTTTGTAGATGCGTGAATTTCTTTTGCATCATTTCCCACTTTTCCTCCCAGAGGGCTTCCATCTTTTTGGTCCTTTCTGATTCAAATTCTTCATGGGTTTGTGGAGAGTTTCTATTTCCTTTGGAAGATTTTGGAGAATTTTCTTGTATATCTTCTTCTATCTGCTCTGTATTTTGTATTTTGGCTCCATAGAATGTGTCCAGAGTCGCCCCTTTCTTCTTATTTTTCTTGGTATTTTGGGGCTTCTGTGCTTCTGTGGAGTTTGTCATCTCTGAACGTGGAGGATTGGCTTTTCTTGTCTTTGTCTGGTGATCAGAGGCTTTAGTCCTGGGCAGATGTTGGTTCTATGAGCGTTCCCTGGGTTAAACTGAATATGCCTCACTGGAACTGGAATGGAAGGGTCGGACCACGAGGCCACACTCTCCCCCTGGCTCGATTTCCGGAAGTTGCCTTCAGAATCCCTGGCGGTGAGGCTGTTTCGTCGGCCTGCGGGGGGATGGGCTGCCGCTTCCCCAAGCTCCGAGAGCACAGACTTTCACTGAGACTTGGATAGCAGGATCCAGCCTGTGAGGCTGTCTTGCCCGCCCTGAGGGTTGCTGTTGTTTTGACCAGCTCTCTGCAGCGGAGGCCCCAGGCAGTAACTTTCATCCGGACCGACCAGCTCTTTGCAGCGGAGGCCCCAGGCAGTAACTTTCACCCGGACCGACAGGCTCTCTGCAGCGGAAGCCCCAGGCAGTAACTTTCACCCGGACTGGGACTTGGGTAGAAGACCCTGAGGGTTGTTGTTCCTCAGACCCTGCTCTCTGAGCCCGGCTCGGCTGCCGCTTCCGGGAGCCTTGGACTCTGCGCTCCTACCCCTGAGGTCCGAGGGATCTCGGGTTCTGGCTTTTAAGGGGAGCCGTACCTTTTGAACCGGGTCCAGGTCCAGGAGGAGGGTTCCCAGGGTCTGTGCTGTTGATCGTTTTGAATTTCGGCGCCTTAGGAGCTTCTAGTTTGAGATCGGTCGGGAAGGGTTTTCCGGAGATCTGAACTTCAGCTTTCTCTAAGCCGCCATCTTAACCGGAAGTCCCCAATTCTGTTTTTTAAGGAGTTCTCTTCACTGTTTTTTTTGTGCCTCGTCTACCAATCAGCCTATTCTGTTTTTCAAGGTGTTCATTTCTTCGGGGGTGGGAGGGTGCTTCCTTTACCAAGTTGTTGATTCTTTCTTCATAATTTCCCAGTAACACTCATTTCTTTTCCCAGCTTTTCTTTTACCTCTTTTATTTGATTTTTCAAATCCTTTTGTTAATTCATCTACTAATTATTTTTGGGCTTGAGAACAGTATAACTTGTCCCAGGACTGCTACTTTGATCTGCATATGAAGATTGCATCAAGAGTCTTGTACCTTGAGCTAGCAAAGAAGCCCATGCAATCTTCTGAGCATCTGCATATGTGGCTGAGAGTTGTGGAAGCTACTGTTGTTGCTCCAGCTGGGCCAAGAGCCTGTTGCCCCTGTGAGGCCTGCCCTGGTGTGTTGCTTTGTTCCACCCTGTGCACTAAATCCCCTGTGCCAATCTTCTAAGTTGTTTTGGGCTGAAAAACTACTCTACCCCATTTTTTGTGGGTTATTCCACTCCGGAATTCCTTCTGAAGAGTTATATCATAGTTTTGGGGAAGATAATTTGGTAAAGATCAAATGGTCCCTATATCTTCTCTGCTACCTTGGCTCTGCTACTCTGTAGATAGACTTTTAAGGACTCAATATTTGTTTTAACTGTAATAAAGAAACTCAGAATTTAAAGGTACTATACAATTATTCTTCTGTTTAAGAAATAAAAATCTTCTGTTAGTCAGTGAGCATTTATTAAAATTCTATAGGGTGGGTTCTGTGCCCAACAACAAGGTGCTAGGGCTAAAGAGGCCAAAATGAAGTAGTCTCTGCCCTGGAGGAGCATATAAAACTGGAAGGGAACATAACCATGACATCTAAGGCCTCTTCTAACACCAGATCTATGATGTTGTGGCCTAGGCCAGCCAAAGAAACTGAGCTCCAGAAAGGGGAAGTGTCTTGTGCTATACACAGGAAGAGCAGAAAACTTTCCATCAATAGACCTGAGCTGGAATTTCACTTCTACTATGGAGTGGCTCTTTGGCCCCCACTCTCAGCTCCAGTGTACAAGACATTTGCTACTGTTTGTACCTGAGTCATAATTGATTGTAAGGAAAGAATTATAGAAAAGTCAATTAAGGTTTTACTATTATTATTTTGCTTGAGATTATACAGCCCATCAGTGACAGAGATGGGATTGGAACCCACGTCCCTGATTCTTAGACCAGATCTCCTTCAACTATACCATACTATCTCTTATCTAAAATATAATACTCTAAACTGCACTCACTTAAAATGGAGTAGATCTTAGTTTGGGATAATTGAGGTTATATATTACATTTCATATGTGTTGGTGTTTTTTTAAAGGAAATTTGCTTTGCAAAGTGCCTTGATTTGAATACTCAGATTTGGTTTTCTACAGTGGTTCTTAAACCACTTGGTGGTCCACAGACCCATGGGGGTTTCTGAGATCCTTTCTGGAGATCAATGTGGTCAAAATTATTTTCATAATTATGCTAAGATGTTATATATGTTATATGCCTATTACTATACTTCTCCCATTTCCAACTACTTCATATACTTCCATCAATATATCTCAGTAGACTGAATGAAGAAGCAAATAGAGAATTCAGCTGTCTTCTATTAAGCCAGATATTAATGGCATTGACAAAAATATTAAAATAGTGTTATTCTTCTCATTGATGATTTTTGTTTTAGAAAATAGTTGTTTTTCATTAAAATGTTGTTTATGCTTATTTATAACAGGTTGTTTTTTAAATGAATAAATAAATATTTTAAAATTTTATCTCTTGTACTTTCTGACACACAACATAGTGATAGGTAAAATCTACATAAACAAAAGCTGTTTAGGGTCCTCAATAATTTTTAAGACTTGTAAAGGCATTTCTAAGACAGAAACGTTCAGGAGCTCTTAATTTAATCTCATCCTAAATTTAAAATGCTTATCTGAGAATGACAGAGAGTATGCATTTAATGTGTGTTTGTCTGATGGGCACAGTAATGTGGCAAGTGTGACTATAAAACATGGGATAGAAAAAAGAAGTAAAACTTAGTTTTCTGCTTCCTGGAACTTAAACTGACATTGTTACTTAACAGAACTGAGCTACATATGATTGTGCCCAAATGAATAGGGCACAACTTATTCTCCATCTAGTCCAATTATTCCTTCAACCCTTTTATTCATAGCCTACACTTGTCCACAAGTCTGTTCCCTAGAATTCTCCCTTGTCCTCATACTCCTATCCAGTTTATTCATCCTACTACACTTAGAAACTATTCACTTTCCTCTGAATTAAATCCCCTAATCTTCAATCAATTCTTATTATACTCCTTCCAGTACTTTGAGACTATCTGAATTCTAACCTTGTTCTCAGTCAGTGTGGTGTAGAAGATTAAGTTCTGGATTTGGAGTAAAAAAGGTGGTTCAAATCCCACTCAGTCACTTGCTAGTTTCATGACCTTAGGTGCATGGATTGGAGCAGTAATTTCATTGTGTGAAGATTGGATTTGGTTCTTTCCTGATTGTAATAATGAAGGTATTTAGCTCTTCCTTGATTGTGAAGATTGAATTGTAATCCCTCCTCTATTTGTTGATTTAATCTCCAGAAATGTATGCATGGTACTTGAAGTTGATTGGGAAGATCTGCCCATGTTAGATCTGATCACCAAGGGTGTAAATCTCCCACTTAATCATGAGGTGGGAGGTGTGTGGCCCATGTGTTCGATAGTGGGAAACAAATTAGAATCGACTAACTGCCTTCTGGGCAGTCCTAGAGCAGAGCATCATCTGTGATTGGTAGATGTGGAATTAGGGGAAGTGATGCAAGAAAAAAGGTCTTTAAAAGAAAGAGATAAGGGCCTGAACAATGTGGTTGGTTGTTGAGGTTGGTCTTCTGGGAGTTGTTGGTGGTTGATCTTCTGGGAGTTTGGAAGAGACACACTTGGAGTAGAGCCTGCTGGAGTTGAGGCCAATAAAAGAATCTGCTGATTGAACTGACAACTTAGCGAGTATAAAGGCTGACTTCCTTCCTTACCCTTTCTGGAGGTGTGAACCTCCAGGAAGGCCAATTGTCTTGAGCCTCCTTTCCCCTGACTGGGGCCTTAGAATTTCTACCTGGTTCAGAGGAAGCTGGAGCTCTCTCTCTCTCCCCTTTTCTCTCTTCCTTAACATCTTCCCTCTATTGTAAAAATAAACTACCATAAATTCCTTTTTACTATAGTAATTCAATTTTGGGGATTTAGAAATTAAATATCTGAAAACCAATTAAATATTCAGTCCAACCATAAAATTAACAATTGCTATCAGAAAACTCCTAGATAGGGAAATTTCCTCTACTAATGCAGTTTTTTCTTTCTCCTTTAAATCCTTACCTTTTTTCTCAAAAAGCAGCAAGGACTAGGCAATTGAGGTTAAGTGACTTGCCCATGGCCTCATAGCTAGGAAGTTTCAGAGGTCAAATTTGAACTTAGGTCCTTTTAACTCCAGGCCTGGTACTTTATCCATTGTGCCACATAGCTGCCCCACTAATGCAGTTTCGAAACTTCTCTTTATCATAGTTTTAGAGAGTTACCTAGATAACTAAGAGTTAGCCAATGTATTTCAAAAGCATAACTTGAATCCAGGTATTTTGGGCTCAGAGGTCAGTTTTCTACTATGCCACAATACTTCTTTATTAGTATTATGGTCATTGACAAGTTGTTTAGGAGAAAGAGCATTGCTTCTGAAGTCAAAGAACCTGAATTCAAATCCTGCCTTCATTGCTTACTATTTGTGTAACTTTGGCCAAGTCACTTAACTTCCATGGATCTTCTTTACCTGTAAAAGGAAGGAATTGGATTAGATGGCACTTGAGGTCCCTCCTAATTTTAGGGCAGAAAAGAGCCCTTGGCACAGTATTTATAGAGCACTAATGCCAACTAGTCTAATCAGTCTTGGAAGGCTATATAGAAATACCTTTGTGTGAACTGATGAAAACAGGAAATGACATCCCAGTTTGGCAAATATCTGGCAGTTCAATTTGGCTGATATATAGTATGTGAAAGGGGATAATATCAGATAAGCTGGAAATGAAAATTAGTCATATCAATATTTGAAATATGTATCTATCCAGATATGTAAATGCAATGTAATGACCAAAGATGGTGCTAGAATCTAGGGAGCCGTGGAAAGATCTCATGTAATTAAGCAACACTTGAGTTGTTCCTTAAAGGAAGGTAGAGATTATGAGAGGTAGCAGTTAGCGAGAGTAACTACAGAGTAGCCAAACACATCTTCATTCTGTTCCTCATTAATGACATTCAATCCCCTTTTGCTATGCCCTTGTAATGGCCATCCATCATGCCTAGAATATACTCCATCCTTGATTCCACTTCAGAGTCCTTCTCTTGCTTTGAGGCCACTCATTCATCATCTTTTACATGAAACTATTCCAGATCCTCCCCCCAGATGCTAGTGCTCTCCTTCCCCAACTTCCATGTATTTCACTACTTCAGGTATGCATGCATATAGTTGTATATACATTTAACATATGTGCATTAATTTTGTATTTATGCTGTATATATTTTATATGTGCTTGTCTCCCTCATTAGAATGTAAACTTGTTGTGAGTTAAGATTGTTAAATTCTTTGTGCTTATGTCCCCAGTACCTAGAACAGCCCATAGGAGACATTTAATAAATTATCAATTGAAATGTTAAAGGCCCAAAGGAAGTTTTGCAGGGCATTGGGCAGATCTTCTATGAAAAATTTGTGGAAGAACATAGACAATAATTACCAGAGATAAAAAAGAAGCATGTTATGAAGAGTTATGATCCCTACCAATGAAGGGATTATTCTTAGTGATGAAGCCATGAATCTTTTGAAGTACTGACAAAAAAAAACATGTAATCTTTAGACTTTTCTCTAGAACTTATGCTGATGCCACAGTTCTCATTTCACTAAAAATTTTGCCTTCATGAGTCTTGGGTGTTAAAGCAGGCACAATAAGCAGGCAACATGTTCCAAGTACTCAGAAAACAAATGAGCTGGTAGAGACACCTTGATCAGGCTTTTGCATCCAATTGGAGCCACATGGCTTCATTTATTTGCCAATGCAGTATAGAGTATCTCTTTTAAAGGAAACAAACCTTTGACTTAAAAGAAAGAAAAGAAAGAAAATGATAGCCTGCTTAAGGAATTCTTTCCATTAATATTAGACTTAAAGTCTTATAACCATTGTGTAGCTTTACTTACACATCATTCATGTTAACTGACCTAGTAGGAGCTTTGAAACTACTCCTACTTTTGATGCTTTAATTAAAGTCAATAAGTATTTATTGAGAGTCTCCTATGTGAGGCAGATAGGTGTCTTGATGGAAAGAGAGCCAGGCTTAGAGAGGGGAGAGGTCCTGGGTTCAACTTTGTCCTCAGACACTTCATAGCTATGTGACTCTGGGCAAGTCACATAACCCATGTTGCCTAGCCCTTATTACTTTTTTGCCTTGGAGACAATACTTAGTATCAGCTCTAAGACAGAAAGTAAGGATTAAAAAAAAAGAGCCTACTATATGAAGAACTTTATGTGTGATCTCTTTGGAATATATATATATATATATATATATATATATATATATAAATGATGCAAGAGGCCAAATGATCAGATTGCATCTAAGGAAGCTTATTTTCCCTACTTTATAAAATAATCTGTATATGTACATATATACATTTTAGTATATCATATATAAATATGTTGTGCTTATGTTTTATATATTGTCTATTTACTTCATGAGATGTGTGTGTGTGTGTGTATATATATATATATATATATATATATATATAAATACATTATAATATTTAGAGCCTTGAAGGCACCTTGTAAATCAGGTAGCCCAATTCTTTCATTTTACACGTGAAGGCAATGAATCCTAAAGAAAAACAATTTGCTCATGTTCACCCAAGTAATGAGTAACAGAGCTGAGATATGAATTCAAGTTCCCTGTCTCCAGATCTTTTGGCTCTTTCTACTTATACCAGAGTGATGTATAGTCTTGAAAATCAGACTTTTGGACTGATTGATTAAATGCATAGAAATAGATCTGTTTTTTCCTGGACAACTTGAAGTTGACTCATATATATAATCTGAGAAAAGCTGTGCTCCTCCAGATATAAAGACTGATAGCTAAGGTGGTTCACCTAGGATTTTGGAAGCAATTTAAAAAGCCATGTTTCAAGACTTGTGCTTTTTCCAAGCTTGCATGTATTTTCCTAAATCCTGTAACTGTATTTTCAAAGGGGTGTGGCAAACAACTACACCTAGGCTTTGTAGGCCATCTAGTGGCCAAAATACATTAGCTGTGTGTTCATTTGAGTGATTTATGTTAAAAAAATATGATGCATTACTCTTTGGGGATCATAATAATGATTTAATCTCATTATTATAAAGATGAGGAAAATGAGAACTAGAATGGGGAAGTAGTTTGCTCAGGGTGTCATGCAAGTACTGTAGTGTTAATGGAAAAAAATGATGAGTTTGGAGTTAAAGGAACAAGATTCAAGTCCCAACCTTGTCATTTCTCTGTTTGGCCTGACCTTTTCTGGGCCTCAGTTTCTTCTTCTGTAAAATGAAGGGAAGCTGAACTAGGTAATTGTTTCCATTTGTAAATCCTACAATCCTTAAGTAACAGGACTGATATTTCTAGTTCCAAATAAAATAAGTGCCCTTTTCACTATTCAGCCTTGCTTGTCTCTTTGCCACTTGCCTTAATTGTCTTTCAGCCTAACAACATTTCTTGAACATTTAACATTTGGAAGTACTGAGCCTTACATATATGTGGTTCTTTGTGCAAGAAATTAAAGTTAACATTTATTCAGTCGTTCCAGTCCTGTCTGACTCTTCATGATCCCATCTGGGTTTGTTTGGGTTTTGGGGGAGGGGGTGTATGTGTCTGTCTGTCTGTCTGGCAAAGATACTGGAGTCTCATTTTTCAAGTAATTTTACACATGAAGAAACTAAAGCCCGAGGCCAGATTTAAACTCAGGAAGAGGAGTCTTTCCTGATTTGAGTCCTGACACCTTACACTGCACCACCCAGCTCTAACAGTACTTACATAGAGAAATAGTATTTATGCTATAAATACTATTATTTATATATATATATTTATATATATATGTATACATATATATATATATATCTTGTATTTTTAGGGGAAGGAGAAAATATAGATACACACACATGCATGCATACACACAAAGTATTATATGGGAAAGAGTTTGATAGAGACAAAGGAGCTATCCAAATACAATGTTGTAGGAAAATTTGAAGAGGGAAAGATCAAGCTCTAGTGTGAGATGGAGGAGTGTGGATTGAGATACACTTTCTAGAGGAGCTACTACCTGGGTTAAGCCTTTAAGGAAGGGAAGGATCTAAAGAGACAGATGAGGAAATTAGTACATTTTGAATGCATGGAAAATGACCCATTGTCAAGACATGGAGGACAGAAGATATCCAGAAGATACCAGGAAATGTGGCGGTCCAGTTTGATTGGAGCAGTTTCTTCTAGTGTTAATACATGATTGTGTTTAGTGTTTAATACAATCAACAAGCAGTAAGGGCAAAGCGAGTTAAATCCTTTAACCTTTGACACATTTGAGTCCTGTGTCACTCTCCTTGACTTTCTCCTTCCTGTGGTTGTAGAGTTTAATTGCTTCTGAGCCTGCAGAGGCTGCCCTTGGGTTTATGACATATTAGAACTGTTATGCCAATAGGGAGATGTTAATACAGTCACAGAAGCTGCTGTTTACTTTCAGTCCATCTCCAGTCTTCCCTCGAGGGTCGAGCTTTTGCCAGCCCTCTTTTGCTGCACAGCTGGCATCCTGTTTCTCTGACAGCTTGCTTGCTCTTTCTCCAGTCTGGTCTCAGCTCTCCGTCAGTAACTTCTGCTAACCACCCATCAAAGACTAGGGATCCCTCATTAAAAGACTGCAGTTACTACAGCCTAAGGTACTTCCCAGGTTTCACCTAGCTGGATGCTGATAATTTAGTTCAGCTCTTGAGTTTTGCATCTGGTAATTTCCTTTTCTTTCTATCTCACTGATCTTAGTTTATTTCTGTTAATAATGGTAGTTCTAAATCCTAGAACACAGATTTGGAGTTGGCAAGGACCTGAAAAGTCTTGTCCAAACCTTCATTTGAAAAATGAGAAAAATGAAGCCTGGAGAGAAGTTAAGGGTATTGGCCAACCATCCTCTAGGTAGGAAGTGGCAGAACAAAGATTTGAACTCCAAATGTACAATGTACCAAAAATCTCTCCTTCTGGTACCTTATCTAAGATGGGAATAAAGGAGAACCCCCTAGGATGATGTTATGTTAGTGAATACTGGTAATCTAACTCCTAGAGAAACTCCTTCCCTATCTGAGTAGAGAGCTAATGGCCACTCTCTACCTCAATCTGGATCACTAAAGGTGACTTGAAGGAGAAGCAGATTGCCCTAGAGCAGAAATCACTTCAGGAAATTAGTATGTATGGGTTGGCTAGGGATTTTGTGTAACCTAGCTTTTCCTTAAGTGATCTCTTTCTCTGAACAGATCTGCAAAGAGAAACCAGTATCAGATGCCCTAAGATTTGACTTTTACTTAGGACTAAGAAAGGTTTCTCTTCTAAAGCTCCTGCCAAAATCCCTTCACCCTTTCAGTAATATCTGACTGTGTATAAATATATTTTAAAGACGGTTTATTAATATAACTAGCAAGGGAAAGATTGAGGAATGAGGTAATCAGGAGATCCCTAAACTAACTGTTCAGACCAGACTTGAGTCCCCAACTTTGGTCACCAGCCAGGACCAGTCTGGAAACAAATTCTTCTTTTCTCCTATGCTATACTAACTTAAACTAAATGTGTAAGTAGTTAGCTTGAGTCTTGAGATTAAGATGTTACAGAGATTGATGCTTTATCTTCAGGTCAAACACATAGACTGCCCTTCAGGGAATAATCCCTTTGGGGCCAATCTTAAATGTCTTGTCTGGTATACTGACCACCAAGTTCTTGACCAGATGAGATTTAAGGCTGTTAATAGACTCCAGAAATGTAGCAGTCAATTTGGGACACTTCTGGGAATCAGATGGGATTCACAATCCAGAGCTCAGGAAAAACTGTTTCAACCCCCAAGGCTCAGAACCAAATCTCCTTTGTCAGTTGAATGTCCTTCCCAACACCTTTTGCAACATTCCACCTCCCAGTCTGTCAATCATGTCGCTGCTTGCTGTGTTTCATCTCCACTCTGTATTAACCTCTACTCCTACACTTATCATGTAAGGAGATGTGACCATGGATTTCTTAAGGCCATTCCAACGGATCCCAGAATCTTTTAGGTCTTACCTGGAAGTACTTTGAGTAGAGATCAGTCAATGAATGGACTTTGTGTATCTTCTATTTTGAGGAGCAGGCTTCTTAAGGGTTAAGAGGCTTAACCAGTGTTTGGCTTCAGTGGTTTTGGAAACCATGTGGTACAAAAGAAAGAATATTGAATTTGGCATCACAGAAGCCAAGTTCAAATCTCAGTTTTGTCACTTAATTCCAAGGTTCCCTTAGGAAATCATTTAAGCCCCCTGGGCTCCATTTTTCCCTTGACTCGTAAGATAAGGGGCTTTGGACTCTCGGGTCCTTTCCACATCTAGAGCTTTCATCTTATGATGACTTTTTCAGGAAGAGTAACTTCAGAAGTTTATCAATGGAGGGAATCTACCTCATGCCTACTGATAACACCACAGGTCCTTGATACACTGAGGTCATTGTTCAACTTTTGCTGATATATATGGCCTCAGTCCTCACTACCTGCTGCAGCTTGGGAGTGGGCTGTGGTTAGGTTGCATGGAAAGGGTACCTCTAGCAGATTTATTTTCTTCAGTGTTTATTAAACTGGGTCATTTATCTAGAGGATGGCCAGGTTGTCTTTCTTTCTGCACTGCCCTTTTGGCTATTGATTTCAGGTAGTCATGCAGATATTTAGGTGTCATTAGAATGCCCATAGGGAGCAGTTAGGTGGCAGTGAATAGAAAGCCAAAATCTGGAGATAGGAGGTAAATTTGATCTTAGTTACTTCCTATTGTGGGATCCTAAGGAAATAATTTAACTCCAACTGCCTAGTCCTTACCACTCTTCTGCCTTAGAACTGATTTTTAAAATTGATTCTAAAATGGAAGATAAAGTTATTTAAAAAGAACATCCACAAACATAGGCAGAAAACATAATTTCCTCCTGGACAGAATAAGTTTCTCTTTTAAGAGTTAAGTTTCTCTTCTTCCACTGACTAAGCTGTGTGATCTTGGACAAGTCTTTAATGCACCAACTGCTTGCTTGAGTCAGGACGAGATGAGTCATGGATTGTACCACAGTGTATCAGTCTCTGTGTACAAGGTTTTCCTGGTTCTGCTCCTTTTGCTCTGCATCACTTCCTGGAGGTTGTTCCAGTTCACATGGAATTCCTCCACTTTATTATTCCTTTTAGCACAATAGTATTCCATCACCAACATATACCACAATTTGTTCAGCCATTCCCCAATTGAAGGGCATCCCCTCATTTTCCAATTTTTGGCCACCACAAAGAGCGCAGCTATGAATATTTTTGTACAAGTCTTTTTGTCCATTATCTCTTTGGGGTACAATCCAAGCAGTGCTATGGCTGGATCAAAGGGCAGACAGTCTTTTATCGCCCTTTGGACATAGTTCCAAATTGCCCTCCAGAATGGTTGGATCAATTCACAACTCCACCAGCAATGCATTAATATCCCAACTTTGCCACATCCCCTCCAGCATTCATTACTTTGCATAGCTGTCATGTTAGCCAATCTGCTAGGTGTGAGATGATACCTCAGAGTTGTTTTGATTTGCATCTCTCTGATTATAAGAGATGTAGAGCACTTTTTCATGTGCTTATTAATAGTTTTGATTTCTTTGGCTGAGAATTGCCTGTTCATGTCCCTTGCCCATTTGTCAATTGGAGAATGGCTTGATTTTTTGTACAATTGATTTAGTTCTTTATAAATTTTAGTAATTAAACCTTTGTCAGAGGTTTTTATGAAGATTGTTTCCCAATTTGTTGTTCAGGTTCTTTTTTTAAAAGTGGGGTAGACACTTATTGGGTACCTTGTGGAGAAATTCTTACTCAGGTCCGTAATAGACTCGATTGCTTCCAAGTTCTTTCCCAACTCAGAAATTTATGATTCTTTAAGTTCCCTTCCATCTCCAACAACCTATGAATCTTCTGCATTTTTAAATTCCACTACTCTTCTGTTGGTCTCTTAATTTCTAATTTCTGTAAATTAATTTCACTCCTAGTTACAGTTTCAGGAGATCATGATTATGCTAATGCGATCTACAAATTGGCTTATTCTGCACTTCCTTTGTTCTTTCCTGATAATCCATCATGACTGTATTAAACACAACTAGGTTATGCAGGGAAAGAAGATTGGCTGTGAGAGTGGAGGAGCATAAGAGGACATGAGCCACACAATCCCAGGACCCTGATTTGAGGAGACATTGAAAATTAAGTCAAATTCACTTGCCCTGGAGGGATTAAGGGGAGCTCTAATGTGACCTTATGTCCTGATGCAGACCAGAGAAATCCATTTATCCTCATCTTCTTTCAAGATTCAGGTATCATCTCCTCCATAATGCCCTTTCAGACCACCTACTCCCAAAGTTATTAATACTCTCTTGCTCCTCAGATAAAGTTATATTCATGTACATATGTATTTATATATCTTCCTGTAGAATGTGGGCACTTTGAGTGTCAAGATTGTCCTTTTTATTTTTTAGTGTTTATATCTCTAGTAGCTAGTACAATGTCTTGTATTATTAAGTGCTTAATAGATGTTGATCAAACTTTGCTTTAAAATCAGTCGACCAACATTTCCTAAGACCCTCTACAAAGTACTGCTCAATGCTTTAGTAGATACAAAATGCTTTTAATCCTTTGCCTTAAATAACTTAGGACAAGCTCATCAATAAAATTTGTTCACAAAAAAGATATCTAACAGTAAGTAGGCTGAGGGGTATCTAAGGAAGGACATAGTCAATTGTAGTCTCTGAATTCAGAGAAGAATAAAAGGATACAGAGATGATAGGTTACTTGAAAAGAGCTCATGCCTCTTTCAAGCCCTTAAAGGAAAGGACAAGATAGAGAAGATGTGGACTTTACCTGGTGATAGGTTGCTACTTAAACCAGTGACAGAAGTTAGTTAAATTGATCTGCCCCATCCAAGGTAGTAGAAATCTGCATTCAAGATCAGAAGCACTGTTGGCCAGAGTGATATAGGCAAGGTTCAAGAAAAGAAAGGTGGTGAAAGGGAATGAGGGCAGCTAGATGACAAAATAGATAGAGCATCAGGTTTAGAGTCAGGAGGGCTCATATTCCTGACTTAATATCTGGCCCAAGACATTTACTAGCTAGGAGACCCTGGGCAAGTCACTTAACCCCATTTGCCTCAGTTACCTCATCTATAAAATGAACTGGAGAAGGAATCCAATATTTTTGCCATTAAAACCCCAAATGAGCTCATAAGAGTCAGACATGACTGAAATGACTGAACAACAACAAAATGAATGGAATGAACACTGGCCTCGGAGTGAGGAACTATGTATTTTAATGCTGCCTGTCCCGAACTAGTCAAGTAACTGAAGCAGGTCCATTTACCATTCAGAACCTCAATTGCCTCATCTATAAGATGAACTTAATGGGGGAAGAAAAGCAGAATAATGCAAAAAATAGCGAACCTGAAGTTGGGAGAACTGCATTCAGGCTTTGGCTCATACTTCTTAGTGCTATGCATCTAAGCAAATTATTTAACTTTATGTTTCCATCTTTTTATTTATTAAGTTAAGAGTCAACTCAAAATATCAGTCAGCTCTTCTCCCTGAGCCTTAATTTCCTCATCAAATGAAAAGTTTATATTATATAACCCCTAAGATCCAATTGTAAAGAAGGAGCAGATAAAGGTGGAATCTAAAGCCAAACAGGTCAGAGTAATGGGAAGCAGAAGGGTAGTGTTAAATGGAAAACAGGAATAATAATAGAACTCTGAAAGGTAATAAGTTATTGCTATGGTGTTTCCTTGAGCAGTCACAAGTGTTTATAAAATTAATGTGAAATATTACTTTAAAATTAAATATTAATATTAAATATCTACAGATATAATTTCCTCATTTTTTAAACACACAATTAAATTGAATTAAGGCAGGAATGGTATAGAAGTGTCCTTTCCTACTATCATTTCTGGTTTTCCTTCAGCACATCTACTGCTGGAATGAGCACTAGATAGATCCCTACTTTCAACTCCTGCCCTCTACACACACATAGTCACATACTTCTCTGCTTATTCATGCAGAAGCCACCATTCTGTTCTCCAGAAAAATTAAAAGGAAGAAAATGTAGGTATTCTGGTCATTAGCTTCCACAGGTGTGTTATTATCATCCACCCTTCTTGCTTCCTCTCTCTTCCATCAAAAACTACTACTCACCCTTGTAAATCTTGAAATTTCTCAGACTTGTGAATGTTAAAAATTTCCACATTGAGGAATCCTCCATTGGAACAAATTCCCTACTGGGAAACATTCCCCATTTTGATGTGAGAACTCTCCAGGATCAGAAATGGGAGGACCTCTACTCCACTCGTACTTAAGACTGCTTTAGGGCAGAAAAATCCTTGCTAAACAATGAAAGTACTTGGACCCATGCTTATAATAAGGCAAGGAGTTCTTTGAGCCATGCCTGTTTTTTAGAATTGATACAGTGAGATGCTAGGTACCTAAAAGGGTCGGGCAAGTTTTCTCTTAATGAGATTAGTTGACTCAGCTGTGTTTTCACTGGCTCAGACTTACTGAGGAGATTAGTCGACTTAGCAGGAATTCAGATGGGCAGTTCCTTGGAAAACATCTACAGTGATTGGAGATGTAAGGACTTAGGGGAGGTGACATAGAAGAAAAACCCCTATATAAGAAGAAGCAGAATCTCTTGAAAAAAAATCCTTTTGGAGGATCTCTGATGAGGATCGCTTGGGAAGAATCTCTTGAGAAAGGCTCTGGAGAAGGGAAGCTCTTGGAGGACAATCTCTAAGGAGGTCTTGCTGGAGCTCCTCTAAGGGGACTCTGTCTCTCTGGAGGCTCTGGAGAGAGGCCCTTTGGAACTGTCTCTGGCTAGAAGGCTCTTTAAGGAGGACTCTGGCTGAAATTCTCTCTGGTGAAGTCAGCTGAGATGGAGCTGGCCTGGTGTCACTAGAATCCTTGCTTAGACATACCTTGTGGTGAGTGTTAAAAGACTGACTGACTGATCTCTCTCTCTTAAGACTCAGGTCTAGGCCATGTTGGCTTAAGGCCCTTCATACTTATTTCCTTTTTCTCTCTTTCTCTCTTTTCTTTAATTCCACATTTGTATTAATTAAAATCTCTATAAAACCCAGTTGACTTGGGTATTTGAATAATTGGGAATATTTCCCTGGCGACCACCTTATATTTGATTTAAAAACCAAGACACTGTAGTGAAACATATTTTCTGCGGTCAAATTTACTCACCCTCTCTTATATCTATCACAATTTATATCTTCCACCATTTTAACTCACTACAGTTTACAACATCACTCTTTTAATTATTACAGTTTAAGGCTTTCAACCATTTTAAATCTAACACCCTTCAGAAAGCTGATCTCACATTTGTTTCTTCTCTTCCAAAACCAGGAAGAATGAGAAATCCCAGAGGGCTGTGTGGCCAACCTGTCTTTTGTCTTGGATGATTATACTTATTTTTTGCAACACTGTTATTACCCACCAATTTCTTTCTCCCTCAAAAGAACTCTTTTCTTGTAACAAATCGATATTATGTAATAAAGCAAATCACAGAATTGCAGAGTTGAAAGGATCCTCAGCAGTCAGGCAAATACAGGAAAGCAATTCACAATATAACATACCTAAGAAGTGATTGTACAATCTCAACAAATTTGACATGTCTGAGAATGTACTTCTCATTTTACAACTCTCCTCCATTACCTCTCTGCCAAGATGTGGGATCCATTCTTCATCAGTCTTTTGAAGTTATGAATGGTCATTGATGAGTCCTGAAGACTTTCAAAGTTGCTTTCTCTTACATCAGTGTGAGCAGTCTACATGTAAATTGTTCTCCTGTTTCTGTATACTTCATACTACATCCATTCATACCATCTTCCCAGTTTCTCTGAATTTGCCTTATTGTCTGCTCCTTCTACTGATTTACAGGAAGAATGGAGAATTGGGAAATTAAAAGTTTAATGCAGAAAATGGGAGAAGGCAGGTTTTTAAGGATGATGTATTCACATAAGGGAACATGATAGGAAAGGCTCAACACCTTGCACAAAAAGGAGAGTTGGGATTTTATCCAAGCAGTACCTTTTAAGGCTGTGTTTCTCAAAGAGGGTCACTCAGTCAACAAGTATTTAGTAAGGTTTTACTTACTGTTTACTTACTTTACTGTCGGAAGTGTGGTGAGACATGTGCCTTAGAAAATATCATTTTGTTAGCTGAGGTGAAGGATGAATCAGAAGGTGGAGAGACTGGAGGCAGGGCAACCAACCAGTAGACTGGCAAGAGGTAAAAAGGGCATGTATCCTGAAAATGGTTTGTTTGAATAAAAAGAAGAGGACACACCTATATAAGAGATGTTGTAAACAACATCTGGCAATGGATTGGATGTGTACAGTGAGTGAGAATGAGGCACTGAAGATGACCCTGAGATTGAGAGCCCCTAAGTAAGTGGGAGGATATGATACTGTCCACACAAATAGGAAATCCACAAGAGGGGACGATTTGGGAAGAAGAAAGATAATAAACTCTTTAAATTTTGAATGAATGCTTTGAACATATTGGATTTGAATCATCTATGGGAAATCCAATTCAAGATATCCAAAAAGTAGTTGGTGATCCTATTCCTAACAAAGAACACTTAATAAATGCTTATTGAGTGGCCTTGGAACTAGAACACAGGAGACAGATTAGAGCATTTTCCTAGATAATGGAGCCCTTGGAAACTTATGAACTCACTCCACTGAGATAATCTAGAAAGAGAAGTGAAGGCAGCCCAGGACAGAGCATTAGGAAATACCCATGGTTAGAGGACATGACCTTGTGGTCAGGAAAAAAAGATAGCTACATGAACATGTCACCACAAAGGCTATTCCAAACCTTTTCATCTTTCCTCAAGTCTTCCAGAACATGCCTTCCACCATACTTTCAGCCAAATATAGTGAAGAAATTATTCATTCACTGAAAACTCTCCCATATCATCTCATATCACTCAGAAGTCTTACTTCACCTTTACTTGTATCACAAGAAAAGACATCCTTCTTGCAAAGTCAAAACCTACATGCATCTTTGATTAATTTCCATTTTATCCAGCTAATTGTCACTTCTGTCATATCTAACTGCTTAAAGCAATTTTTGCTCTCTCCTATCTGCTTGCTCTTTCCCTGCCATTTACAAACATGTCCATGTCTCCCCATCTTTATTTTTAATAAATCTATTATTTATTTTAATGTGTATTTTTATACCTTTGAGTTCCAGATTCTCTTCTCCCACAAGCCCCTCCCTCATCCATTAAGAAGGCAAGCAATAATGATATCAGTTATACATGCAAAATTATGCAAAAGGTGTATATAATAACTATTTGCAAAAAAATAAAGAAAAATGAAGAGAATGAAAAAAGTATGCTTCAATCAGCATTTAGACTTTTATCAGCTCTCTTCCTCTGGAAATGGATAGCATTCTTTGTCATAATACAATCCAAATTATTCCTTCCTTCCTTCCCCCACTGCACCCTGCAATGGTAAGCAATTTGATCCTGGTTATATGTGTATGATCTGATAAAAAAAAAAACAGAATGCTTCAATATGCTATCTACAAGAAACACATTGGAAGCAGGAAAACACACACAGAGTAAAGGTAAAGGACTAGAACAGAATCTATTATACTTCAGTTGAAGTAAAAAAAAATAGCAAACATGATCTCAGACAGAACTAAAGCAATAGAGCTCTAATTAAAAGACATAAGGAAATTATATCTTGCTAAAAGTTACCATGTACAATGAAATAACATCAATACTAAACATATATGTACCAAATGATTTAACAGCCACATTTTTAAAGAAGTTAATGACTTATGGAAGGAAATAAACAGTAAAACTATACTGGTTGGACATCTCAACTTTCCCCTCTCAGAATGAGATAAATCTAACCAAAAGATAAACAAGAAAGAAGTGAAAGAGATAAATAACATTTTTTTAAAAATCAGATATGCTAGGCCTCTGGAGTAAACTGAGTGGGAATAGAAAAGAATATAACTTTTTCTCAGCAGTACATGGCACCTACACAAAAACTGATCATTTATTGTAACAATTAAATTTAGTCTCTACTGATAAAGTATTATATTTTATGAGGTTTATTAAGATTATTAGAAATAAAGGAAATAAGAAAATACAAAATAAGAAAAGCACGTACCTAGGGCTGAATAGCCCATTCCCAGCCACTTACTCTACATCTTGCATGCCAGGTAGAGAGACGCGTGTGCTTAGAAGCAGAAGAAGAGAGTCTTGGGAGGCAGAGAGCCCTTAAAATAAAAATTGTGTTCTCTCACTCAGATGAGATTATAGGGAATTCTGGGAAGTACCAAGGACTTCTGGGGATTGAAGTCTGGGGTTCGAATATCCATTTTTATATTATCAGGATATAAAAAGCTTATAAACAAATGCAGAAAATAAGAAATAATAAGTACATTTTTTCAGATCACAATTCATTTAAAGTTAAATTCAATAAAGGTCATGGAAAGACAGATTATTTAGTTTCCAATTGATTTTTAATCTAATTTTAAAGAGTGAATAGGTCAAAGAACAAATCAAACAAATGATCAGTAATTTCATTGAAAAGGATGACAACAATGAGGTAATATACCAAAATTAATGGGATACAGCCAAAGAGGTACTTAGGGGGAAATTTATATCTATAAATACTTACATCAATAAATTAGAGAAAGAACAGATCAATTAATTGGGCATGCAACTAAAAAAATTAGAAAAAGAACAAATAAAAACCTCAATTTAAACACCAAATTGGAAATCTTGAAAATCAAAAGTGAGTTCAATAAAATTAAAAGTAAGATAACTGTTGAACTAATAAAGCTAAAAGTTAATTTTATTTTTTAAAAATAGTAAAATAAAACATTGGTTACTTTGAATTAAAAAAGGAAAGAAGAAAATAAAATTATCAATATCAAAAATGAAAACTGACCATCACCAATGAATAGGAAATTAAAGCAATTATTGGGATTTATTTTACCTAATTATAAGTCAATAAATTTGATAACATAAGTAAAATGGATGATTATTTGTAAAAATGTAAACTTCTCAGATTAACAGAAAAGGAAATAGAATACTTAAATAATCCCATCTTAAGGAAAGCTCCATCTATTCTTATGCTTTCTAGTGTTTATAATTAATTTTTCTAAGGTAGGTTATTTAAGTATTTTATTTCCTCTCTGTTAATCCAGGAAATATGTATATTTTTATAATATTCATTTCATTTAAACTGACAGATTTATCAGCATATAATTGTGCAAAGGAACTTCAATAATTGCTTTAATTTTATCTTAATTAGTGGTACATTTATCCTTTTCATTTTTGATACCAATAATTTCATTTTCATCTTTTTTATATCAAATTGACCAGTGCTTTGTCTATTTTATTGATTTTTCCATAAAACAAACCCCAAGATTTATTTGCTTTCAGTTTTATTAATCTCTCCTTTGATTTTCAAGATTCTTATTTTGATGTTTAATTCAGGACTTTTAATTGTTCTTTTTCTAGTTCTTTTAATTACATGCCCACTTCATTGATCTCTTTTTCTAAAATTGATGTAATTATCTAGAAGTATAAATTTTCCCCTAAATACTACTTTGGCTGAATCCCACACATTTTGCTCTTCTGTCTCATTGCCATTATCCTAATGAAATTGTTGGTTTTGTTTTATTATCATATGTCTCATTGAGTTATTAGCTTCCAATTGCCCAATTCTGATTTTGACATTAATTTCTTCAGTGAACTTTTGTACCTCTTTTTTCATTTGGTAAATTCTGCTTTTTAAGGCATTCTCTCCTATGAATTTATGTGCCTTTTTTTTTTTACTGTTTGTCCATTTTTAAGATATTCTTTATGTCAGTGTTTTTGGTGCTTCTTTTACCAAGCTGTTAATTCTTTTTTCATTTTTTTTCATTATTCTCATTTCTTATCCCAATTTTTCCTCTATCACTATAATTTGTATCTTTGGGCCTTCCAAGAATTCTTTTGGGGCTTGTGTCCAACTTGTATTTTTTTTCTTCAAGGTTTTGTTTGTAGATGTTTTCATCTTCTGAGTTTGTTTCTTGATCTTTCATTTCACTATATATAGTAGCCTTTTATTGTCAAGTCCTTTTTCATTGTTTGTTCATTTTCTCACTTTTAATTTTACTTTCAGTTGGGCTTTGTTCTTGGGGTGGGAATGGAGAGGGGTCACATTCTTAACTATCAGGCTTTTTCACATTGCTGTTTTCAGAGATGGTTCTGTGGGGTCTATAAATTTTTCAATGCTTCCAAGATGGTGTGATCTAAGGAGAGATGTGGCCACTGCTTTCTTGACCTATGTTCTTGTCTTTAACCAGGAAGGATAACCTGCAGCCACAAGTGCTAGTGCTTTTTTTTCTGCCCTGGAACTGTGACTCAGAACTGCTTGAGGACAATACATCATGATTCTGCATCACTGTCAACTCAGGCTCCCCTTTGATCTCTTTCTGACTAGTTGTCTGACCCCTTTGCCATCTCTGGGTTGAGAGTTCTCACTGCTGCTGATATTATCAGAGCCATCTCCAAGATCCACCACTAAGGATGCCACTTGTATTCTAGGTCATCCCTCATTTCAGTGTCATAGACCTCTATTGCCAACCTCCCAAGTTGACTTGGGCTAGAGAAATATCTCACTCAGAACTTTTGTTGACTCTACCACTACAGAATTCAGTTTTTCAATTAGTCTGGAGGGGAATGTTTGGAGGGTTTTTCTGAATCTATATCTTGGTTTTGACTTTTCCCCTATCATTAAGAAATCACTTGATCCCCCCATTTGTCCTAGCTAGTCCTATGTCTCTCCTCAATGTTATGCCTAAAATCTTTGAGAAAAACATTTATACTCATAAATATTTTATCCCAAATTCTCTTGTAAACCTTCTGCAATCTAACTTATAACCTCATTTTTCAACAGAAACTGGCCTCTCCAAAATCACCAATGACCTCTTAATTGCCAAATATAATGAGCTTTTCTCTTTTTAAAAAATTAATATTTATTTTTCTTTCCCTTATTCCTCTGCTTAATTAAAAAAATCTTTGTAACAAATGTGCATAGTCAAATAAAGCAAATGTTATCATATAAATTGATATTCTAGTTCTACTTAATTTCATTTGTGTACTAGTTCATACAAAGTTTTCCATATCATTTTCAAGCATCCTTTCTTCCTTTCTTATACCACAATAGTATTCCATTACATTTATATACCACAATTTGTTCAGCTATTCCACTAATGATTATCATTCCCATAATTTCCACTTCTTTGGAACCACAGGTGGAACTACTAGAATATAAAACCATTTTTTCTTTCTTTCATCTCTTTATTGTATAGCTATAGCAGTGGTATAGCTGGGTCAAAGCTAATCCTATGAAAAAAATTTCTTCTATCAATGAAAATTTGCCTTCTCTCCTCATCATCTCCTCTGACTCCAATGAGAAAGCAACAAAGACAAAACTCCTATAACAAACATGTATTGTCAAAACAAATCCCCACTCTGAGTCTGTCTCCTCTCTATTTGAAGGTGGGTAGCATGAGTCTTTTCTTTTAAGCTCTTGATAGAGTTTGCTTTGCATAGACCTTATCCCTCCTTTAACCTACTCTTACTTTTATTCCTTCATTTCCTTAAGTTTTATTTTCTGATCTATTTTCCAAATAATTTATTTCTGCTATGAAATAGATTCATTTTTCTTCTATTCTTTTCTTGTTCTTTGATTTGCTTTAATATCTTATCTCAGGAAGTCACTAACAATATTTGGTCCATTTACTTTCTGATCCAGTGACATTGGTATTGCTGTTCTTTGCACATGACATTCATCTCCTAACTCTTCCTTTCCCTATTCCATGCTTTTTCAGTGACTTCTCTTCTAGTCTGTAATACTCTCACTCCTCAACTCTGCCTCCAGGCTTCCCTGACTCCTTTCAAGTTATAGCTCAAACATCTCCCTCCACAGGAGGCTTTTCCCTGAATGCTCTGACCCTCAGTGATTACCTTCCGTCTACTCTGTATAAGTCCTTTTTGTATGTATTTTCACATGATCTCCCCTATTAGAATGTGAACTTTTCAAGGTCAAGAGCTGTGTTTTTCTCTATTTTTATAGCCTAAGAATTGAGCATAGTACCTAGAACAGTGATGACAAATCTTTTAGAGATTGAGTGCCAGGCCCTGCCCTACCCCACCACCCAGACTGAGTGCCATGCCAACCCATCCCAGACCTTGTGCTATGCCCCTTCCCCCCATCACATACTGGGTTAGGGCCCCCCCTTACCTCACACAGGGAGGGAGAAAGCACTCCCACTGGGCTGCTGGGTGGAGGGGCAGGTAAAGTAAGAAATGTCCTCAGCTAGGGTAGAGGGGGTAGAGCTCCCCTCCAGCTCTGCCATCTGTGAGATGCCCACCTTACCCTTGCGTGCTCCCATTGGGCTTCTGGGCATAGGGATGGGGTGTGAAAAATTGTCATCAGGCATGGTGGAGAGGGGTATGGGAACAATTCTGCCCAAGTTCCTCTGACTTTTTAGTAACAGACTGTGGGGGATGGGGAGGGAGAGTGGTCAAGTACCCACAGAGAATACTCTATTGTGCCATTTTTGGCACCCATGTCCCAGGTTCATCATCACTGGCCTAGAACATAGTAAGCACTTAATAAATGCTAGTTGACTGAGGGTATAGAAAAGAAAGTGAGACTAATTGTAAGAGTAATCCTAAAAGCTATAAACACAAATAATCCTGCAAATAATGTGGCATTCATTTATCAATCAGTATCTCTAGGATTCTTCTGGGTTTATAATTGAGTTATCTGCTGACTTTAGGTCCATCAGAAAGGAATTGAGAGAGAGGACAGGGCCAGACTTTCACAGAAAGCCAAAAAGGAAAGGAAAAGAACCTTACCCATCCAAGATATTGCTCAGCTCTTCAGAAAGAAATTTTAATAAAGATTCCTAGTTAAATTTTCCTCCCTGTAGCAATCGCATTACTTCTAATCTAGTTATATCACCTGTAGTCCCTCTTGCTAAAATCTCCATAGTTTATTCCTCAGTTCTCCTGAGGGTTGGAAGCAAAATGGTAATTCTGAATTTGTGGCAGTGCTATGTATTTTTAAAGGACAGTTCAGTTTTGAACTAACGTCCAAATTTGCTTACAGGAGGAATCAAAGCTTCTTTCTCAAATCACCACCTGCCCTTTTTTTGGAAGGTCAATTCTCCTAGTTGGAGCTAAGTTGGGGTAGAGGGAGTAAAGGGAGAACACAGTATTATGCTTCCATTCCAAATAATTGGAAGGTAATAAAATGTTGCTATATAAATCATATTGGAGATTAGTTAACACAGCCTAGCCTTAAGTATGCCCCACCATAGAATACCTTATGTGTTTGTTTGTGACTTTGGCTTTTGGAACCTAGATTATCAGTGAACCTCTTCTATTCCAGAAAAAGGAGAGGGTTGACTGACTGCTTCTGTCTTCATTCTCATTTATCACTTGGTGAAATTATTGAGGCTGAGTCTATTCTTAAAATTTCTCATTCTGGGCTGGGACTGGAAACAGGCTCTATCCCATTTGAAAAAAAATAGTGAAAACTTATTTTAAAATAAAATATTATTTTATTATGTTTATTCTAGAAAAATATCCCCATGTTTTGCAAGACCAAATTGAAAGAAAAAAGGGGAAGGGGGATTCAGTTGACTTTTAGAAATGCCAGAGTTGTAGGCTTCCTGAAGCCAGGGAACTTTGTTCCATCACTGAGCACACCTATATGCCTTCTGCCATCACACATTCTACAAAACAATAAAAAACACTCCTCTAACATGATTATAAGCTATCCTTGCTCATTTTCACAGTGAAGTTGGCAAGTTGTTTTCTTTATAGCATCAGATAAATCCCTGCACAGGAGTTATCTAAGCTCTTCAGGGAGTGTATGATTCCTCTTCACTTCCCACCAGGCTCTGGACACCCCTGCAATGATCCAGATACTTCTTCATCCTGGAAGATCATGTTATTCCTGAAACTCATACCTCTGAAGTACCCTCAGCTCATGGAATCCCTCCCTCTAAATGGATGGCTCCTCCCAGAACTTTCACTTAAGGAGAACACCAGGCCAACCATGCCCCCCCCCCATTTAAGTATTTACAGTGTTCCAGGCACAGGGCTACAAAAAAAGGCAAAAAAAACAGTCCTTGCACTCAAGGAAGCCACTTTCAGATGAGGAAAGCAGCATGCAAAAAAAAATTATCCATACAACATATGTTGGGAGAGGGGTAGTGTAATGTAAATGGAAGGAAACCTCAAAGGGATAGAATTAATAGGAATAAAGCTTTCTATTCAATATAGAAAGAAGTTATTGACAGTTAGGGCTATCAACCAACTGAAAATAGTGAGCTCCCTGTTAGGAATGGTGTTCTACAATTCGATGATTCTACCTGAAGTGACTAGAGAAGGCCAAAAAGATCATACAATATGCACACGACCAGTAGTGAGGACAAAGCAAGGGTATAATCCATGTGGTCAGCCATGTCTTAATTTCCCATTATAATACACTCTTCTGGACTTCTCCAAAGCATGTGCCTTCTCCCCCTTCCTCGTTTCAACTTCTTTTTGTGTACTGTCTTCCTCCTTAGGATGTATGCTTCTTAATGGCTAATACTGTCTTTCTTTTTGCTTGGATTTGGATTTTCTGTGCTTAGTACCATGCCTGGTACATAGCAAACACCTTAATGCTTATTGATTGATTAGTTCCTCCAACAGGACAAATCCAAACTTCCCATACTTTCTCCTACCATGCAACATTTATTTACTTTCTTTCAAGAATCCTCCAGAGAGGATCCATCCAAGGTCCTTCAGAACTTCATCTAGATCAAGCTGCTCATCTTTTATCCTTCAATCTTGACCAACCAAATAGCCTTAAACACATGAGACTGAATGATTACAAGAGAATAACTTATAAAAAATTAAAAAACTAAGAGGGAAAAAACTGTATCCCTCTAGGATATAGTTTGGTTTAAAATATATTTAAATCCTATATGAAGACAAAGGTAGAATATAGGGAAAGGAATAGAATAGTCCACTAAAATTCTCTCATCCCCATCCTGTAATTTGATAGCTAATTTGATGGACTAGAAAGTCAAAAATGAATATCTTCAGCTTCACAGATTCCAGGTGAGGAGAGATCAAAACTATTGATTGATTATCTTCTCAGAATTTTGATCAGTTTCATCACTCAATAAAACCCTCAAGGTTCATTTCCTTTCTGTTCTTCTTTGTGACAAGAATTAATTATTCCCATAAAATGGATTTCTGATCTCATCAATAAAGGCACTCTACTCACTCCCATGGTACAGTTAGCAACCCTTCTATGCCTTCTTAACCTGTGTGACACTTGACCTAGACCTTTTCCACCTGACAAGATAGAAAACATCCTCTAGTTCTCTTGTCGTTGCTTGGATACCAGTGGAGTATTGGACTGTGCACTGGTTATCTCTTGCTTTCTGCTGCATGACCTACCCACCTTCTTTTCCTGTTATACATTTCTCTGACACCTTTTACACTGCTTCTCTCACATAATTCCTCCTTAGTAATGTGTTGCAGCCTGTTCACACCCATTACCTAACTCTCTTTTGTCCTTTGGGTGACCTGCAAATTTAATTCTTTGGAACTCTGATACTCTATGACTCATAGCCAGACAGAATTACTAAAAAGAAAATTGATGTTAAAAAGATGGGTCTTTCAGGAAAAGCTGGAGAGAGGCGGGGGATCATTAAAAGTACTGTATAATTTCCAAAGGTGACCTAACCTAATCTCCAAAGATTTTTTTCTTCAGTTCGAAAATTCAATTCAACACATTTATTAAGCAACCACTCTGCACTTAGCTCAGTTAAGTATTGTAAGATATCTAGAACTCAACAAGCATTTATTAAGTACATGCTTTGTGCAAGGCACAATGATACGCACTAAGCTGGAATCAGGCACATTCCTTGCCCTAGAAAAGTTTGTAGTCTGCCAGGGGATGTGAGAAGAGACAGACAAATGCAAATAAATCCATTAGGTGAAGTACAGTAGTACCAAAGAGAGATACCAAGTGCTTCAGAGAAATTTGAAGAGGGAGAGATTATTTTCAGCTCTGAGAATGAGAGAATACTTCATGTAGAAGCTATCACTTGAGCTGGACCTTGAAAGCAATATTTCAACAGGTGGAATGAGGAAGGAGCATGTTCTAGGTATGGAGTCACACCCTACATGAAATCATGGAGAGTTCAAGACAATTGAGGGAACAGCTTATGGGCCATTTTTGGCTAGAATATAGTTTGTGAAAGGGAATAATGTGATATTAGTTTAGAAAAGGTAAAAAGTAACTGAATTGTATAACTAATTGCTCTCTCACATTCGAGTCCATTCTGGATATAGTTGTCAAATTGATATTCCTAAACTAACCATTTCAATCCCTCGCTGAATAAGCACCAGTGTCCATAAGATAAAATATATACTCTTCTGTTTGATATTAAAGACCTTCCAAATCTGATCTTGAACAAGTCTCTTGACATCTCATCTATAAAATGAAGAGGTTCAACTGGATGACCTCTGGAGCTCTTTACAATTCTAAATCTGTGGTCCTTTTATTGTTTACCATTTTGGTTGTGTCCTACTCTTTGTGAACCCTTTTGGAGTTTTCTGTGATCCTAGACTTTTCAGGCTTATTGGTCTCTTTCACAAATTCTCCATTCCAGCTAAATAGCCTCACACCATCATATTGTTTCCCTCCAGCAGAAGGTAAACTCCTTGAGAATAGAAACATTCATTTTTCTTTGGCTATTCCCAGCACCTAGTATAGTGACTGGCAGAAAACTTAATTCAAGACTTGTTGAATGAATAAATGAGGGTTTTTTGAGAATGCTTGTCTGTTTAGAAAGCTGCTAATTAAAACTTTGCTTTCCCTAAAAATCTTTTATTTGTATCACTGTTATTGAAATATCAGAGAATAGTATAGTCAAATGTATCATCTGACCATTTTAGGCTGGTTTCTACACTTCCACTGAGCCTACCCCTAGGGCCATAGGAACCACCTAGGTCAGCATTGGTGAATCTTTTAGAGATCTCTTACCAAAATAACACCTTCAAATTGCCTGTGAGCCACAAGCCTATCCCTCCATCCCCACCCCACCACCCTGGCAACATTACTCCAGACATTGGAGGAAGGAAGTGCATTCAGCTGTTGGGCAGAGGGGCAGAACATGTGAAAAATGTTCTCAGGCACTGTGGAGAAGGGAAATGAGGAGCAGTCCCCTTTGGCATGCTGGGGCAAGTGTTCCATGCTTTTGCCAACATGGATCTAGGTGATGGGCTTCTAGAGTGGAAACTAATGGTGATATTCACCTAAACACATTTTATTCAAGGAGACAGATCTGCCACATAAAAGATAATGTAATGCAGCCCAAATCAAGCATTTTATCTTGTTTTGATGAAATTACTTTGGACCTCTTTTTTATTTCTTATTAAATTTTCTATTCTAAAAATCTTTCTGTTTTTTAAAAATCTGTTAAGCAAAAAGCAGTACAGCCCATTTTAAACAGGGATACAGATACACATTTATGAGCATATATATCCATATATATGTTATGGGACATGTATAACTATTAAAGGGATAACTTTTTTATAAATCATTAACCCAGTCTTGCTAGGCAAATTGAAATCTCTTAAGGACAAGATGTTTTTGCTTTCAGGGGGAATCAAATCAAAAGACCTGAGTTCAAATTCTGACCCTTCCACTTACTACCTCTGTAACAGTTAACTTGTTGTTCTATAATTTGTAGTTGTAGAAATTGTCACAGTTACTATGATCTTAACACACAAAGTTGCAAGACTTGTTTTCCTTATTTCTTTATAGGAAAGAAGAATGTAAGGCAGTGAAAGGGAAAGATTAGCAAGTAGACTTTATTAGCTAGCCAGGCCAAAGCATAAAAAGTGTAAAGTTATCCTTTTAATTATGTCTAATAGTATAACCCTCACTTGATTCTTCCATCCCTGCTATCATCTTATATCTCTTCTACCCTCCCTAGATAAACTCTTCAGAAAGACTTTCTACACTAAGTACCACCACTTTCTCTCTTCTCACTCTCCTCAATCTCTTACAATCCAACTTCCAACCTTATCATTCCAACACTGCTCCCTCCAAAGTCACTAATGATCTCTTAGTTGCCAAATCCAATGGCTTTTTCTCAATCTTCATTCTCCTTGACTTCTCTACAGCCTTTAACACTGTTGATCAGTGTCTCCTTGTTAGGCTCTTCTCTCTAGGTTTTCAAAATGTTACTCTGTCCTGATTTTCTTCCTACCCATCTGACCACTCCATTTCTGTCTCCTTTGCTGTATCCTCTTCCAGATCATGCCCTCTAATTGTTAAGTGCCCCACTGGGTTCTGACCTAGACCCTCTTCTCTTTCCCCTTTAGACTACTTTACCTGATAATTGCATCAGCTCCCATGGATTTGATTACCATGTCTAAGGTGATGATTCTCAAATATACTTTTCTTGTCCCAGTCTTTGCTGACCTCTAATCCTACAAATTCAGTTGACTTTCAGACATCTCAAACCGAATGTCCAGTAGACGTGTTAAACTCAATATGTCCAAAACAGAAATCACTATCTTTCTAGCCTTTTCTAGTCTTTCCTTTTTTTATTACTGTAGAGGGAAACATTATCCTTTCAGTCCCTCAGACTCCAACCCAGGAGTCAGCCTGGATCATTCAAGTTATCTCACCACCACTCCCATATAAGCTATTGTCAAGGCCTTTTGATTTCATCTTTGCAACATTCTCAGACATGCTCCCTTCTTTGTTCTGACACTGCTAACACTCTAGTCCTTATCACCCAAGACCTTCATTATTTCACTCTCCTTCTGGTGAGTCAACCTGCTTCAAGTATCCCCACTCCAAACTATCCTCCATTCAGCCACCAAAGTGATTTTCCTAAAGTACAGATCTAATTCAAGAAATCCAATGTCTCCATATTACCTCCAGGAACAAATATGAAATACTCTGTTTGGCATTCAAAGTCCTTTATAACCTAGCCACCACTTACCTTTACAGTGTTCTTATACTTTACTCCCCAGGATATCTTCTTCAGTTCAGTGATACTAGCATCCTTGCTGTTCCATGAATAAAACACTACATCTTTTGCTTTCAGACATTACCTGTTCTGACTGACTACTGGACTTCTTGGCTTCCTTTAAGCCTCAACTAAAATTCCACCTTTTCCAGGAAGCCTTCCCCAACCCCTCTTAATTCTTGTACCCTCCCTCCATTAATTATTTCCCATTTATCCGATATATAGCTTGCTTTGTATATATTTGTTTGTATTTTGTCTCCTGTGACAGAGGCTGGCACTAGGGGAAGAGTGCCAGGCTGAAGAGTGTGTGGATCTGATCACTTCAACAGAGGAGGGGCCCCAGGAGATTGGAATCTTGAGGAGCAGAAGGTTCCCTTGTGAAGAGCAATTGGTCTCTCAGTTTAGAGAAGCTGGAGAGAGAAGGTTGAATAAGGACTTTCTCCTGAAGGTTACACACTTTTTCCTGCTTGTGACTGGAAATCATCCCCCCCACCCCCAACATTTCCCAATTGAAGAAACTCAGTGAAGAGAAAAGCTGAGAAAGGGCATTTTGAATCTCTGTCAGACTTTATCTCAGTTTCTCATGCCTAGGGTCTGAACTTAGGCTGCCAAGGCCTGAGTTTCCCCCAAACTCCAGGTGGAAGGAAAAGGATTTTAGCTAGAGAAAGGGACTCCTTTTCTCCACTATCATCTCCCATTCTTTCCCTGCCAGTTATTCCTTTGTATTACCCTGATTGAGTTCATTGACGTTAAAGTAGTTATCTTTTCCCCAAGCTGTGAATCAAGTATGAGTGAACAGATCAAGGGGAGAGACATTTTCCAAAGAAGAAACCCTTTGGTCTCTAGTAGTGGAGGGGAAACGAGGGACAAGAGCAAATCTGGGAGAGCAGCCATAGCTAAGGAGGGAAGGCAGAAGGGGGAAAAATCTTCAAACCCCCTCTCCTCTCTCTGAACAAACCATAAACATCAGCTGTCCTCTCCTAGATAGTGTTCCCTTTACCATCCCCAAACCTTTTCTCCATTAAACTCCCCTATTAGAATGTGAGCTCCTTAAGGGTGGGGAACTTTTGCCTCTTTTTGTTTCTCCAATGCTTAGCATAATGCCTGGCACATGGTGAGTGCTTAATAAATATTTTTAAAGGATATTTTATTTTATCAATTACATATAATAACATTTCTAAATAAGTTTTCTGAATGTTTATTAACTGATTGGCCTAAAGTTTAATGTACTTCCTCTTAAATTTTCTTTTTATTTCCAGTTGTTAACTTTGAAATTTTATAATTCCCAACCTGATTTTTTTTATTAAAGAGAGAAATTATACATTTCTTATATAAAAAGAAAGTTAAATAAGTTCTAAATGCCTATTGGTCTTTTTTCAGGGATCATCAACTCCTATAAGTAACTTCTGTTTCCCGATGGTTATCAGGCAGCTAGGTGGCACAGTGAATAATACTGGATTGAATCCTGCCTCTAAGACTTAACTGTCTGACCCTGAATAAATTACTTGACCTCTGTCAGCCTCAGTTTTCTCATCTATGAAATGGGATAATAAAATCTAATTCCCCTGACTGTTTTGAGGATCACATAAGATAACATGAGGAAATTGCTTTGCAGAACTTAATGTGCTATATAAATGTTAGCTACTTTTTGCTGTAAGTCAGTCTTTATCTGGTGCTGCCTTACTATGGTGTGGAGATGCCTCTAAGTTTTCAAAAGTTCTACCAGTAGAACCTATCTGTTACTACTGAGCCAGAAAGGTTTCTTGGCCACCCGGTGATAGATTTCTTGGGTCACAATTGTTGAACAGGAAAGAAGTCTAAATGAAGCAAAATAAAGCTAATTTGGACAGTTTAACATCTGTACTTGATTATGTTTTAGGTCTTTTCCTTCTGCACAGTGGAGTATGGTAATGACAGTGTTTGCAGAAGTATGTGGATAAGGTGTGGGTCACAGAATGTGTGAAGAGGTTGGAGAACAGGTAGATTAATTAGGAATGGTTTAGGACTTTTTCTTAGCATATGATACCAGATGCCAAAAATTGCCTTGCCAAGAGGTAGTGTTTCTTGGGAATCCCCTAATTAGAAGCTCAGATTACTTGGTCTTTGTAGAGGGGACTATGGAAGTTCAAAATTGTGAGATTCTTAAAACTAAAAGGGAAATGTATTGTTTCTTATCAGAACAAAGTTGTCTTGACATTGTATGCTCATTATGTTGCTTTATTAGTAGTGATTTTATGAAGTATGAGAAGCTTAAAAATTGCTACTGTTTTCTTTCTCTCATCCTCCCTTATAGTCTCAAAGAAGGATACATAGTGTAGTAGAAAAAGAGCAGATTAGATGCAAGGTCGGAAGACTCAACTTTTATACCATAAAGGTTTAAATATCTTGAATGCCATATTTAATACATTTAATTTTGTTGAGCTTCAATTTCCTTATCTATACTATGAAATAATTTGAATTATGTAAATTTTATGCCACTTAAGTAGATAGTTAGGTGGCTCATTGTATAAAACACTGAATCTGGAGTCAGTAAGCCCCAACTTCAAATCCAACCTCAGATACTATGAATATAATTTTAGGGTTGTGACTTAAAATCTAGATTTAATTGGCCACCAGGGGAAATCTCAAATAAAATACCCAAGTCAGTCTGGAAATTTATGGTAATTTAATTAATATAGAGGGAAGGAATTTAAGGAAAAGGTGGGAAGAAGATATAGGATTTCTCCTGCCTGGCCTGTGCCAGGGGGAGTTTAAAATTCCCACCTCTAGCTCTCTGAAGAAGATTAGAGGCTTCTAAGAGGATAAAATTGGAAAAGTAAAGGAGGGAAACTCAGCCATAAACTCACCACCGAACCAGACAATAGCTTATAGCCACACTAAGATGCTGAAAGGCTCAGCACCCTGCTATCAGCCAACTCTCCACTGCAAAAGGTACCAGAGAGAGGAAATGAGCCAATATATAGACCTTTCACTCTTGTGTCTCCTCGAAATGCCCATTCTTTTAGAGTTCTCATCTTCTTTGATTAGATTTTATCTTTAGAGTTACTTATCATTTCTTTGTAAAGTTCACCTTTTGTGAGTTACTTAACCTTTTTGTGATTAATTTAACCTTTATAGTTACTTAACACCTTTTTGTATTAAGATCTTAAAATAGACTTAGCTTAAAGTTCTAGCTTCACTATAAGGTAAGAGTTAAGTACCTTCATTGTTCAATCAGGAGATTACAACTTTATCTTCCCCTAAAGTATGATCTAAGTAGGGTGGAGTAATTTAGAGTTTCCAAGACATTCCTGATTTTGTTAAACTAAGTATCTTCATTGTTACAATCAGGAAATAGCTAAATCCACTCTTCACAATACTTAGTAGCTGTGTGACTCCAGACAAGTTACTTAACCTTTGTTAGCTTCAATTTCTTCATCTATAAAATGGGGATAATAATAGTACTTACCTCCCAGGGTTGTTGTGAGGACCAAATGAATCATGTAAAGCACTTAGCGCAGTGCCTAGCATATAGTAAGTACTTTATAACTGTTATTATTATTCAAGTTCTAGAGTTTGTAATCAATCTTCCTACCAACTAGCCACTCCATCTGTGTCTAGTTGAAAAAACATTGGTCATGAAATCAGAAGATCTGGATTCAAATCTTGCCTCTGGCACTTGTAATGTGACTATATAAGAGAACTCAAGAAGAGAAACATTAGCCTGACTTTAGGCCCTGACCGAAGTACAAGGTCCTTTAAAGTCCTGTCTATCTGTCCAAATCCCCAAGAGACTTTGCTCCCCACACTTATCTTTTCATTACCAGTGTCTTGAATTCCTTCTCTGCTGGCTCCTTCAGATCATCTGTCTTGAACCCATCAATCAGTAAATGGGCATTTATTAGGCTCCTATTATGAACTCTGCAGGCACTGTACGAGGGAGACTTGTCTCATTCTTAAGAAACTCTTCTCTAACTATAGCCAAACTTCTCTTTATTTTCAAAGACAAATTCTGAATGAGTTTTCTATTCTTAGTACCTCAGTGTAACTCATCCCTCCATAACTGTCAGCAGTTATGCAAAATCCAGCATGGATTTAATCCCCTGGAATTGTATTCTGTGAGGTAGCCAATAGTCTTCCAGCCAAATTGATGGTCTTTATTCTCTCTCATCTCCCTTCTACATTGGGCTACACTGCCCTTCTCCAAACTCTCCTCTCCCCTGCTTCTGCACATTACCTTAGTTTGTATCTTATATCTCTGATTTTTATAGTCAGTAGCTAGATCTTTAATTGAAGGCTTTCCAATTTAGCAGGACATGCTAGAACTTATGAACTAGTCTTCAGGAACCCAGGATGACCTCCACACCATGGTAAGATCACAGAGGACTTGAGGGGAAAGTTTGGGTAGTCAGTCAACTAGCATTAAGTATCTACTATGTGCAAGTATTATGCTAATAAGCTCTGGAGGAGTAACATCTGAGTCCCCTGAAAAAATAAGCTTAGGGATAGTTTTTAGTCTTTCAAAGGAATCAAGGGTAGCTAGGTAGGTCAGTGGATAAAGAACTGAGTCTGAAGATGGGAGGTCCTGGCTTCAAATTTCTAGCTATGACCCTGGGCAAGTCACTTAACCCCAATTGCCTAGCTCTTACTGTTCTTCAGTCTTGGAATTGAGACTTCAGTCTTGGAATTGAGAATTCTAAGGCAGAAAGATGTTTTTTTTTATTTTATGGGACACTGTACACAGTAACAACAATATTGTGGAATGATCAACTGTGATAGACTTAGCTACTCTCAGCGATATGATGATCCAGGACAATTCTGAGGGACTTATGACAAAGAATGCTCTCCACCTCCAGAGAAAGAACTGTTGGGGTCAGAATGCAGATGAAAACATGATTTTTCACTTGTTTATTTGGGTTTTGGTTTGTAGGTTTTGGTTTTATATGATTATTCACTTACATAAATGAGCAATGTGGAAATATATTTTGCATTATAATACATATATAACCTAAATTGAATTGCTTGCCAGCTCTGGAAGGGAAGAGAGAAGGAAGGGAGATAGACAATCTGGATCATATAACTGGGAAATTTGTGTGGAAATTTATTACATGCAATTGGTAAAATTAAGTTAAATATTTAAAAAAAATAAAATAAAATTGCATGGGTTTGGGGAGAGCTAGTAGGATAGTAGCTAGAATCTAGGTGTGGAATTGGGAGAACTGTGTTCAAATGTGACCTCAGCCATGTCTTAATTGTGTATCCCTGGGCAAGTCACTTAACCCTACTTGCTGAAGCCTTACTATTCTACTTTGGAACCAATACTTAGAATCAATTCTATGAGAGAAGATGAGAGTTTTGTTTTTTTAAGTTACCGAATCCATCCTTGAGACTTGATTAGTTCAGAGAATTAAAGACTCCGAACTTTGATGTAGCTTTCTTGTGTCTGAGAAGCTCCTGCTTCTTCCTTAGGTTTGACCAGTAGACCATGAAGGGCAACACAGAGGCAGAGAAGCTTTGTTCAATTCAGTCAAAATGATATCCTCACTGAAAAAACTTTTCCTAGTTATGAATGTCATTCCCCTATGATGGCTAAGAAAAACTTCTTTACTATTTGATGGACTCTTAAGTGTCTCATTTTCTTCTGGTCTAAAATCTGATGTACCATCTCTACCTGAGCCAGGTCATTATAACTGAGTGTACTAAGAAGTAAATTGTTACTGCAGTTTTATGGTAGTTTAATTGAAGACCAAGACACTTAAAGACAAAAATAATATGGAAACACATTGGGAGATTTTCTTCAACTTGATTCATAGCTTCTATTCAAGACACTTATGACAATGCTCTTATGGTACCCTCCCCTCTCAGAGTAGTAAGATCAAATTCCTAATTGAAAGCATATAATTTATATTATAAAGGAAAGTTGTGTTAAAAGAGGCATCCAATACAGACCCTAGAATGAATGACCAAAAATCAGTCGTGGGATTTAGAACCAGAAGGGACAGTAGAGGTCACCTAGTACAATCTCTTCATTTACAGATGAGGAAAAAATGTGACTAAGAAGTGACTTACCCAAAGTCACACAGGTAGTAAGTGACAAGAGCAGAATTTGAACTCAGTGCCTCTGGCTCTTAATTTATTGCCATTTCCTCTCTATCAGGTTGCCTCCTAAATAGATCACAGTAATTTGTAGTACAGATTTCAAGTTTCCCAAGACAGAAACACCACATACACACACACACACACACACACACACACACACACACACACAGTGCCTTGCTGTTTCAGGATATTCAAAGGGCAAAACATGGTCCCCCCTCAATGAGGTTTCCTGCCTCTAGAACACACATTCTGCCAGGTTTTCTGGTGTGACTATCCCTACAAACCTCCTTCAGTGAAAGAAGGGGTGAGAAAAAAGGTAAGACATGAGATAAACACATTTTCTCTCACTTCGGGTTTCCCTCATTGCCTCACCACTGGTCCTTCTCTTTTCCCTATTTTGTTTAGTCTCTTGTTCTCTCACCCCTTATCACTGCCATGCTCTCATCATAGAAAAAGCACTTCATCCTCACATACTCACTCCAACTTTCATCTCACCACTAATACTCTAATAGGAAAGGAAGGGAGAAGGGGCAAATATCTCAACACAAGATACCTATGTATAATATTACCTGACACTGAGAATTTTTTCAATCTGATGATTTTGTAAAATCCAGTTATCCATTTTATCCTTCAAAGAGGGAAAACCCTTGTAAAGGGTGGAGTACATGGTTAAATGCCAACTTATGTGGAAACCTTTTTGTGAATCACAAAGGAATCACTTTAATGGAGGAGATTTAACTTTGTTACCACTAAGAGGAATTCACTGTTTCTTATTGTAAAAATATCCATGCCTTTAATGGGCTCTGACTGAGGAGAGCAATAACTAAATCTAAAATAGCATTTGCTACCAGAGAAGTGTTTTCAAAACATCTGTACATTTTAAATAGCCAAGATAGTTTGTGAAAATCAAGAATAATTCCTCCAGTGGAAAGTCATGGATGGATGGATGGAAATATTTTTGAAAATCTTTTGCTTGTTTTAATAATAGTATATGTTTTTTAACAGAGGGTGGTGACATATATAATTGATTTTATAATTAAATCAAGACCAGGTCACATATGTTCTTTTAAGACAGCTTGGAGAAAGTTAAGGATAATAATTATCAACCAAATAATAGAGTGCTAACAAGTCAAAGATAATAATAATAGCTGATATTTATAGAACACTCTAAAGTTTGCAAAGCATTTTACAAATATTCTTTTATTTTATCTTCACAGTGACCTTGGGAGGAAGATACTATTATTATCTCCATTTTATAGTTGAAGAAACGGATGCAGAGATTAAGTGACTTTCTCAGAGTCACACAGCTGATCAGTATCTGAAAATAGATTTGAACTCATGAAGATGAGTTTTCTTGATCCCAAGCCTAATGCTCTCTCCACTATGCTATCTAACTGCCCCTTTGCCAAAGGTTACACAGGCAGTGAATAGCGCAGCTTAGAATTGAACCCAGGTTTCATGTTTCTCAATCCAAATGTCCCTTCCAGTGTTTCAAAGTGCTTTCCTTTTAGGCAAGCTGAAACCTTTGGCCACAGACTGCTATAGATCTTCCCATGAATCCACATAGAATTGTCACACAGGCACTGAGTCACATTCTTCTATTTTATAATGCCATTGTCGACTTGAATATGCCACAGGGGAAATTTCCCACCTTGATCTTGATCTACCCAAGAGACTGAAATGGGAACAAGGTGAAGGCATTTGAAAAAGAAACATTTTCTTATCTGACCATTATGAAAATATAGCATAGCTTTTAGCTGATATATTTAAAATGAATTTTTGTTAAAGTATTTTCTTCATCTCTCTCCCTCTTTACAGCTGATGGTGTCTGTGTCTTTAAGTGCTTGGTCAATGGAGATACAGAATGCTGCCGAGTTGGGAGAGAGTCTATCTTAATTACTTTGGGGTACAACAGTGCTTTGCTGTGGTTCCAGTCTCATTCTGGTAAGTTCTCTGTCCTGCCAATTATTTAAGATCCCCTTCCTCCAAGAACAGTAGGAAAATCTAGACAAAAAATGTCACTTGACACTTTTACAGAATGATTCTGGGAATGTTCTCCTAGAGGTGGCTGCTCTCAAAGAGAAAACTTGAGAAATGCTAGAACATCATTGGTGCACAAAATATGAAAATGTAAGAAACTAAGAGTTCCTATAGCCCAACCTTCTTAGATAAGCAAACAGACCCAAAGGATGGAATGAGTTGCCCAAGACTAGTAAGTGATAGAGTGGGGACTTGAATTTTGGTTTTCTGATTCCAAATCCAGTATTCTTTCTACTGTATCATGCTACTTCCTGCAGGTTTCTTTGTCCTCTCTCTGCCTAAAAAAATTCTCCCCTACTGGACTATCACAGTTACTCCTTTGGGTAAAGGCTTCATTTCCAGAAAGCACCTACAGAAATGTGAAATGTAGCTGTTATCTAAGAAGAAGGAACATTTTACTTTCTTACTTTTCTGGGTACATTAAAATCATATGCTGGAAAGCTACCTTAGAGACTATTTAATTAAAGACTCACCAAATCTTAGAGATAGAAAGGATTGAAAAGGCCATTTAGTCCAACCCTATCCTGAACAAAAAACCCTTAGGAAACGTTAATTCAATGGTCTTCAATCTTCATGGCATAGTCTTGAGACCTTTCACTAACCTAGTTGAGTTTTACTAGGTAATCACTAGTTTTTCAGTGACTTTGCTCTCTAGTCACTCCTCATCTTCTCTTAGGAAATTAACTTTTAGTACCTAAGTTTAAAATTTCATTTATCCTGATTGAACTTAATCTTATTAGATTTAGCCCAGTGTTTCAAGCAATCTGTATATTTTTCTTTTTTCCCTTAAATCCCTTAAATTAAGGGATAAGCAAGGGAGTTAAGTGACGACCATGGACACAAACCTAGGATGTGTCTGAGGCCAGATTTGAGCCCAGGACCTCCCATCTCTGGGCCTGCCTCTCTATTCACTAAGTAATTTAGCTGCCCCTGTTCAGGATTTTTTTTATCCTGACTGTTATCCAGAGTGCTGACTAGTCTTCCAACATAATGTTATCTGCAAAATTGATTTGTCTGATTTTAGCTAAGAGTATTAAAAATGTTCATCAACTCAAGTCCAGTGGATACACTCCTGGAGTGCTCCTTTATAAGCCTCCTTCAGAATTAACATGAAACTATTAATGAATAACTGCTCTTAGAGCCATCCTTTCATTTCTGAACCAATCAGCTATTTGACCTGTCCTGCATCCATATAACCATATAACTCTGTAGTTCACACCTCTCCTCCTTTTTTCTAATACCATGAAAGATTTTATCAAATGTTTTTTTCTAAAAACCAGAGAATTCCAGCATTCACTAGATCCTGTACTAGTCTCCTCTAGTTAAAGATGAAGAAAATGAGACCCAAAGGCATTTAGTGTCTTGTTTATGTTCATCTTGTAAGTCAGTCATGGGTTTATAGATCCAGATCTTAGAGATCATCAAACCAATACTTTTAACTTTAGAGATAAGGAAAGACCTTGAAAAGCTGAGTTGCCCAGGGTCATACAAATATGGACAAAATCAAGGGGAAAACAAACAAACAACTCACATTCTCTGATGACTCAAGTTCAAAACTCCTTCCACTGCCCCATCCTGCCTCCCATGAGAGCTAGAACTATGATTCAAGCCTTCTGCCCCTCATTTAGTCTTCTTTCCAATATATCACACTACAAATAAAAACAACTCACACTTCTATAGAGCTTTAATGTTGATAAAGCATATTTCCTCCACAACAAAAAACCTGGTAGGTGGTATATTATTATCCTAGATGCTCATTATTTGTCAGAGCTAGGATTTAAACTCAAATCTTTAGACTCTTAACTCCATTATCCATTGTAAGATACCATGCTGGCTCTCAGAAATGCATGTTATATCATACATACATTAGTTTATCCTAGCAACTAGCCTATCAAAGAGAAGGCACCAAGAGTATGAGAAGCAGAATAGCAAACTTTTGATAGTCAGACATGGAAGACTCCAAGGATTGAGGGTACAGAAAAGATCAGAAATGTGGGAAATGGGCAGGTGGCAGAGGAAAAGAGGAAGGTATTAAAAGTCTAGTAGCATGTATAATGTGGCAAAGACACCCAGAAAGAAAAATTGTAGGGTATTCACAAACTAACTTGGCATACTTAAATTCCTGAGAGATGGCTCTACTGAGTACTTTCTGTCTACCTGGCAGAAAGTCAGAAGTGTAACTATTCTGGCCATGCTGTTGTGATGTCTGGCTGGGTTAGAGGAGGCAGTGTTGATGGACTCCAAAGAGCACTACATTTGGAGTTCAGGAACCAAAGTGTGAATCCTTTCTGTCTTCCTCTGTCTCTCAAGGAGGTAGTGTTGGATTAGATTTAAATTATCTTTATAGATCCCTTAAAACTCTAACTCGTATGAAAATTAAAAGTTTGAGAATTCTAGAATGAACCTATAGGACTTGCTAAACCTATAGATATAATAACAAACAAATGTGCCATGTTGATTTTCTTCCATTGAATAAATGCAGGTGATAGTGATTTTCACAGGTAGACATATTATTCAACTTCATCAAATATAGTCCATGGAGCATAGTCCTATTGTGTCCTGCTAATTAGAGAAGTCACTTAACTTCTGTTTTCTAGAATGATTGGAGAATGAAGAGACAGCGGGATACAGTGGAAAGAATACTGACCCTGGACTCAAAGGATCTGAGTTCAAATTCCACTGTTAGCACTTACCTTTCAGAAAATCCCTTATCCTTTTGGCCTTAGTTTTCAACTGTAAAATTAGCAAGTTGGGCAAGATGGCTTGTGAAGCTCTAGGTCACTTATCTTAAGATTCAGTAGTCCTTAGGCTTAATATACCCTTTGGACTTGGGTATATCCCTTCACCTCTCATTTGTAAAATGGGATAAATACAACTGAGATTATTTTTCTCATAGGGTCATTATGAGAAAGGCACTTGGCAAACCTTAAAAGTGAATTATCTTTACTGTGAGGTGAGTTATCTTTAATGATCAGTCAACCTGTCCAGGACCCATGGTCTTATTAGCATGGGAGCTGTTTGTACCAACACAAACCCTAACCTATCGGTACCTTACTAGGCTTAGAGAATTGCTTGAGGATTAGCAAGACTAAATTATTTGTTCATGATTACACAGCTAGTAGGTATCCATGACAGGATTTGAACCACACTGATTGAAAATGAGTCTATCTTTGATAATTCTTTTTTTTTTTTTATTAATATATTTTATTTGATCATTTCCAAGCATTATTCGTTAAAGACATAGATCATTTTCTTTTCCTCCCCCCCACCCCCCATAGCCGACGCGTAAGTCCACTGGGCATTAGATGTTTTCTTGATTTGAACCCATTGCTTTGTTGATAGTATTTGCATTAGAGTGTTCATTTAAAGTCTATCCTCTGTCATGTCCCCTCAACCTCTGTATTCAGGCAGTTGCTTTTTCTCGGTGTTTCCACTCCCATAGTTTATCCTTTGCTTATGAATGGTGTTTTTTTTCTCCTGGATCCCTGAAAGTTGTTCAGGGACATTACACCACCCCTAATGGAGAAGTCCATTACGTTCGATTATACCACAGTGTATTAGTCTCTGTGTACAATGTTCTCCTGGTTCTGCTCCTCTCGCTCTGCATCACTTCCTGGAGGTTGTTCCAGTCTCCATGGAACTTCTCCACTTTATTATTCCTTTGAGCACAATAGTATTCCATCACCAACATATACCACAGTTTGTTCAGCCATTCCCCAATTGATGGGCATCCCCTCGTTTTCCAGTTTTGGGCCACCACAAAGAGCGCAGCTATGAATATTTTTGTACAAGTCTTTGTGTCCATTATCTCTTTGGGGTACAGACCCAGCAGTGCTATGGCTGGGTCAAAGGGTAGATATTCTTTTGTCGCCCTTTGGGCATAGTTCCAAATTGCCCTCCAGAATGGTTGGATCAGTTCACAACTCCACCAGCAATGAATTAATGTCCCTACTTTGCCACATCCCCTCCAGCATTCATTACTTTCCTTTGCTGTTATGTTAGCCAATCTGCTAGGTGTGAGGTGATACCTCAGAGTTGTTTTGATTTGCATCTCTCTGATTATAAGAGATGTAGAACACTTCTTCATGTGCTTGTTAATAGTTTTGATTTCTTTATCTGAGAACTGCCTATCCATTTCCCTTGCCCATTTATCAATTGGAGAATGGCTTGATTTTTTGTACAATTGATTTAGCTCATTATAAATATGAGTAATTAAACCTTTGTCAGAGGTTTCTATGAAGATTTTTTCCCAATTTGTTGTTTCCCTTCTGATTTTAGTTACATTGGTTTTGTTTGTACAAAAGCTTTTTAGTTTGATGTAGTCAAAATTATTTATTTTACATTTTGTGATTCTTTCTATATCTTGCTTGGTTTTAAAGCCTTTCCCCTCCCAAAGGTCTGACATGTATACTATTCTGTGTTTACCCAATTTACTTATGGTTTCCTTCTTTATGTTTAAGTCACTCACCCATTTTGAATTTATCTTGGTGTAGGGTGTGAGGTGTTGATCTATTCCTAGTCTCTCCCACACTGTCTTCCAATTTTCCCAGCAGTTTTTATCGAATAGTGGATTTTTGTCCCAAAAGCTGGGATCTTTGGGTTTGTCGTATACTGTCTTGCTGAGGTCGTTTTCCCCCAGTCTATTCCACTGATCTTCCTTTCTGTTTCTTAGCCAGTACCAAATTGTTTTGATGACTGCTGCTTTGTAGTATAGTTTGAGGTCTGGGACTGCAAGGCCCCCATCATATGTGTTTTTTTTCATTATTTCCCTGGATATCCTTGATCTTTTGTTCTTCCAAATGAACTTTGTTATGGTTTTTTCTAAATCAGTGAAGAAGTATTTTGGTAGTTCAATGGGTATGGCACTAAATAGATAAATAAGTTTGGGTAGGATGGTCATTTTTATTATATTGGCTCGTCCTATCCATGAGCAGTTAATGTTTTTCCAATTGTTCAAGTCTAGTTTTAGTTGTGTGGCGAGTGTTTTGTAGTTGTGTTCATATAGTTCCTGTGTTTGTCTTGGGAGATAGATTCCTAGGTATTTTATTTTGTCTAAGGTGATTTTGAATGGGATTTCTCTTTCTAGTTCTTGCTGCTGAGCTGTGTTGGAGATATATAGAAAAGCTGATGATTTATGTGGGTTTATTTTGTATCCTGCAACTTTGCTAAAGTTGTTGATTATTTCAATTAGCTTTTTGGTTGAATCTCTAGGATTCTTTAAGTAGACCATCATGTCATCCGCAAAGAGTGATAACTTGGTCTCCTCCTTGCCTATTCTGATGCCTTCAATTTCTTTATCTTCTCTAATTGCTACTGCTAGTGTTTCTAGTACAATGTCAAATAGTAGAGGTGATAATGGGCATCCTTGTTTCACTCCTGATCTTATTGGGAATGCATCTAGTTTATCCCCATTGCAGATGATATTAGCTGTTGGTTTTAGATATATACTGTTTATTATTTTTAGGAATGACCCTTCTATTCCTATGCTTTCTAGTGTTTTTAATAGGAATGGGTGTTGTATTTTATCAAAGGCTTTTTCTGCATCTATTGAGATAATCATGTGGTTCTTGCTAGTTTGCTTGTTGATGTGGTCAATTATGTGGATGGTTTTCCTAATGTTGAACCAGCCCTGCATCCCTGGTATGAATCCTACTTGATCATGGTGAATGATCCTTCTGATCACTTGCTGGAGTCTTTTTGCTAGTATCCTATTTAAAATTTTTGCATCTATATTCATTAGGGAGATTGGTCTATAGTTTTCTTTCTCTGTTTTTGACCTGCCTGGTTTTGGAATCAGTACCATGTTTGTGTCGTAAAAGGAGTTTGGTAGAACTCCCTCTTTGCTTATTATGTCAAATAGTTTGTATAGTATTGGGGTTAACTGTTCTCTGAATGTTTGATAGAATTCACAGGTGAATCCATCAGGCCCTGGGGATTTTTTCTTAGGAAGTTCTTTGATGGCTTGATGGATTTCAATTTCTGATATGGGATTATTTAAGAATTCTATTTCCTCTTCTGTTAGTCTAGGCAGTTTGTATTTTTGAATATATTCATCCATTTCTCCTAAATTGGTGTATTTATTGCCATATAATTGGGCAAAGTAATTTCTAATGATTGCCTTAATTTCCTCCTCATTGGAGGTGCTGTCCCCCTTTTCATCTTTAATGCTGTGAATTTGCTTTTCTTCCTTCCTTTTTTTAATTAGATTGACCAGTACTTTGTCTATTTTGTTTGTTTTTTCAAAGTACCAGCTTCTTGTCTTATTTATTAAATCAATAGTTCTATCACTTTCGATTTTATTAATTTCTCCCTTAATTTTTAGGATTTCTAATTTGGTTTTCTGCTGGGGGTTTTTAATTTGATCGCTTTCGAGTTTTTTCAATTGCATTTCCAATTGATTGATCTCTGCTCTCCCTTGTTTGTTAATATGAGCTTTCAGGGATATGAATTTGCCTCTGATTACCGCTTTGGCTGCATCCCAAAAGGTTTGAAAGGATGTTTCGCCATTGTCATTTTCCTTGATGAAATTATTAATTGTTTCTATGATTTCTTCTTTAGCTAAACGGTTTTGGAATATCATATTGTTTAATTTCCAATTGGTTTTAGATTTGGTTTTCCATGTACCATTACTAATCATTATTTTTATTGCCTTGTGATCTGAGAAGGCTGCATTCATTATTTCTGCTTTTTTGCATTTGTGTGCTATGTTTCTGTGACCTAATGTATGGTCAATTTTTGTGAATGTGCCATGTGGTGCTGAGAAGAAGGTGTATTCCTTTTTATCCCTATTTATTTTTCTCCATATGTCTATTAATTCTAATTTTTCTAAGATTTCATTCACTTCTTTTACCTCTTTCTTATTTATTTTTTGATTTGATTTATCTAAATTTGATAATGGTTGGTTTAAGTCTCCCACTAGTATGGTTTTATTGTCTATTTCTTCCTTCAATTCTCCTAGTTTCTCCATTAGAAATGTGGGTGCTATATTATTTGGTGCATACATGTTGATTAATGATATTTCCTCATTGTCTAGAGTCCCTTTTAACAAAATATAATTACCTTCCCTATCCCTTTTGATCAGGTCTATTTTTGCATTGGCTTTATCAGATATCATGATTACCACTCCTGCCTTCTTTCTATCAGTTGAGGCCCAGAAGGTCTTACTCCATCCTTTAATTCTGACCTTGTGGGTGTCAACCCGCCTCATGTGTGTTTCTTGAAGACAACATATGGTAGGGTTTTGGATTCTAATCCATTCTGCTATTCGTCTACGTTTTATGGGTGAGTTCATCCCATTCACGTTCAAAGTTATGATTGTCATTTGTGGACTCCCTGGCATTTTGATTGCCTTCCCTAATTCTAACCTTTTCTTCTTCGGCTCTACCTTTTAGTCCAGTGATTTACTTTGAATCAGTCCCCCTTGTCCCCTCCCTTGATGTTTCCCTTTTTAGTCCCTCCCTTTTTGTTCCCTCCCCCTCCCCCCTCTCTTTCCCTCCCTTTTTGTTCTCCCTCTCCCCCTCCCCCCCTTGGTTTTCCCTTCTCCTTACCCTTGTTGGGTAAGATAGAATTCAAGATCCCAATGGATCTGGATGTTTTTCCCTCTCAGAGTTGATTTCCCTGAGATTGAGGTTTAAGTAACCCCCCCCCCCTCTCTTCCTCTCCTTCTTATAGGAGTTTTCTTCCCCTCCCCTTCCCCTGTGAATCTTTGTGTGAGAACCATTATTCTATTTGGTCTTTCTTTACCCCCTATTTATACATTACATTTTCCCCACATATTAGTATACATAGGTTGATATAAATGTAGTCCTTATAGAAGAGAGTTTGAGTAAAAGAAGATAACATTTTTCCCCTTTCCTTAATATTTACCTTTTCAGGTATTCCTTGCTCTTTGATTTTCGGTATCAAACTTTCCACAGAGCTCTGGTCTTTTCTTTGCAAAAAGTTGGAAGTCTTCTATTTTGTTGAATGCCCATACTTTCCCTTGGAAGTATATAGTCAGTTTTGCTGGGTAGCTGATTCTTGGTTGGAGACCCAGCTCTCTTGCCTTTCTGAAGATCATGTTCCATGCCTTACGATCATTCAGCGTAGAACTTGCAAGGTCTTGTGTGACCCTGATTGGCATTCCTTTATATCTAAATTGTCTTTTTCTGGCTTCCTGTAGGATTTTTTCTTTTGTTTGATAGCTTTGGAATTTGGCAATTACATTCCTGGGAGTTGTCTTTTGGGGGTTTAGTGTAGAAGGTGTTCTGTGAGCTCTGTCAGTGGCTGTATTGCCCCCTTGTTCTAGAATCTCTGGGCAATTTTCTTTGATTATATCTTGTATCACCATGTCCAGTTTGGTGTTTATTTCTGGCTTTTCTGGGAGTCCAATTATTCTTAAATTTTCTCTTCTCCCCCTGTTTTCCAGATCTATCACCTTGTCGGTGAGATATTTTATGTTCTCTTCTAATTTCTTGGTGTTTTGGCTTTGCTTTATTAGTTCTTGCTTTAAAGCCTGGTTTTCTTTTACAGTTTGGTCAAACTGGTTTTGTAGATGCGTGAATTTCTTTTGCATCATTTCCCACTTTTCCTCCCAGAGGGCTTCCATCTTTTTGGTCCTTTCTGATTCAAATTCTTCATGGGTTTGTGGAGAGTTTCTATTTCCTTTGGAAGATTTTGGAGAATTTTCTTGTATATCTTCTTCTATCTGCTCTGTATTTTGTATTTTGGCTCCATAGAATGTGTCCAAAGTCGCCCCTTTCTTCTTATTTTTCTTGGTATTTTGGGGCTTCTGTGCTTCTGTGGAGTTTGTCATCTCTGAACGTGGAGGATTGGCTTTTCTTGTCTTTGTCTGGTGATCAGTGGCTTTAGTCCTTGGCAGATGGTTCTATGAGCGTTCCCTGGGTTAAACTGAATATGCCTCACTGGAACTGGAATGGAAGGGTCGGACCACGAGGCCACACTCTCCCCCTGGCTCGATTTCCGGAAGTTGCCTTCAGAATCCCTGGCCGTGAGGCTGTTTCGTCGGCCTGCGGGGGGATGGGCTGCCGGGCTGCCGCTTCCCCAAGCTCCGAGAGCACAGACTTTCACTGAGACTTGGATAGCAGGATCCAGCCCGTGAGGCTGTCTTGCCCGCCCTGAGGGTTGCTGTTGTTTTGACCAGCTCTCTGCAGAGGAGGCCCCAGGCAGTAACTTTCACCCGGACTGGGACTTGGGTAGAAGACCCTGAGGGTTGTTGTTCCTCAGACCCTGCTCTCTGAGCCCGGCGCGGCTGCGGCTTCCGGGAGCCTTGGACTCTGCGCTCCTACCCCTGAGGTCCGAGGGATCTCGGGTTCTGGCTTTTAAGGGGAGCCGTACCTTTTGAACCAGGTCCAGGTCCAGGAGGAGGGTTCCCAGGGTCTGTGCTGTTGATCGTTTTGAATTTCGGCGCCTTAGGAGCTTCTAGTTTGAGATCGGTTGGGAAGGTTTTTCCGGAGATCTGAACTTCAGCTTTCTCTAAGCCGCCATCTTAACCGGAAGTCCTATCTTTGATAATTCTTAAGGTACTTAACCCCAAATGTTTTCTAATAAATGGAGATTGGATATCTTTAGCATATGTTTATACCTCACAGTCATTAGTAAACCCATCAATTAACATTGTATTCTTTAAATATGGTGATGATGGTATCTTTTTTTCTATCCTTTTTAAAATCCTTACCTTCCATCTTATAAGTGATACTAAGTGTCAGCTCCAAGGTAGAAGAGTGGTAAGGGCTAGGTAATTGGGCAGGGTAACACAGATAGGAAGTGTCCAAGGCAAGATTTGAACCCAGGTCTTATAGACTCCAGGCCTAGAACCTACCTGAGCCACCTACCTACCCCTAGCAGTGCAGATTTCTAACTAATAGATAATAACTCTCTTTATAGAGTTCCTTCTGTCACCTTCTGTGCTTGTCTTAAATAACACCAATAGTTATTAGTGACTAGAATGTATATGGGGTATCATATGTTCCTTAGCATTTGAAGTTTCTCAAGGGAGGAAGAAACTATTCCCACCTTAAATGAGAATTAAGCTGTCATTTATATAAAGTTATTATAATAGTAACCAGAAATTTATCGAAGGTATTGGGTCTACAAAATGTATAACTGTTACCACTAGTAAATAAACTTTATTCTAAAAGAAGCAGCATCTCTTCTGTGATAATATATTTTATTGATGAATTTTTTTAGACCAGAAATAAGAAGTAGCATGGTTTGATGGAGAGAGAGCAAAGTTCATAGTTAGGAAAGCAAAGATTAAAGTCCTACCTTTGGCACATATCTGGCTCTGGGTCCCTAGGGAAAACATTCTTGGCTCTAGGCAAAAACTCTCTAAGATTATCAACTGGAGAGAAGGTGCATTGGTAGAGAGAGGCTCCTCATCTAGGAGTTCTCTATCCCAATGAAATCATAGGTTCAGGCACTACCTTTATAATATAATAACTTTCCAGTAACTTCTCCATCATTCTCTCTCTAAAAAAGAATAAAAGTTTTATAAAATAGTTCAGTAAAACTGTGCAGTCCACCAAGTGCAGGGACAGTTGACCAAGCAAGAAATGTCCCACACCTCTATAGCCCGCCGCCTCTGTGCCAAGAAGTATATGTTAACACCAGTCTTCTGGAAACAACATTGGTCATTTAATTCAAATTCTATTGTCTCTTAGTGCTATTTTTGCATTCATATTATTGTAGTCTTTGTATATTGTTCTCTTGGTTCTGTTTTCTTAACTATGTAAGTTAATCTGCCTTCCTGTATTTCAGAGAACTCCTCACTCTTCATTACTTACAGCATAATATTCTGTAATATTCACATATCACAATTTGTTTGGTCATTCCCAGATGAACCATTTTCAGACAACATTTAAACAGAGAACTCAGGAAGATATTAAAATAAGGATATTAAGAGGTTTTATTAAAGAGGATGTGCCTCACTCAAACTTACCCAGGAAAATTGATGTTTCTTTCAACCTAATTATCCCCTATGGTAAATGGTTCTGAAGAGGGAAGAAAAAGCACCCTCTATTTTGTCCCTAAATTCTGTTCTCCATTAAAGATGAAAACTTGTGATGTGACTAAAAATGCCCAAGATGACTGACAGGTAAGGTCAGGGAAGAGCCACATTGGCCATCACCGAAGCCAGGGAATTGCTTTAATTTCTATTCATGCTTCTAAAAGAATGGGTAAGAAGCCTTGGTGTATGCTTTATTAAATTATTGAGAACCTTTTATTTAAGCAGGTCTTTATTCCAAAGATAACTTTTTTCCTTCTGGAATAACCAGTCAGTTATTTACAGAACAATTATTTACAGTGTATTATAGTACGTGTAATAGAATAGATATTTTCAATCACTAAAATTTTTTGAATTCTTACTCACTTTGTACTAATTCCTGTGATAAGGCAGAGAACTGGAAGGGGGAGAGACATGATATTCAGTCATTGAGCTTAACCTAATAGGCTACTTATGGATGTTGTGAGCATCTTAACACGTTCTCAGAATGTGTGTTGCTTTTTTGGGGAACTGAGATTGTTATTTTTCTGCCTTCTTATTGTATCATTCTAGTTACTCTGTCTCTCTAATAATTTTCTGCATTTATACATTCATTTTCCACCTAAAAGTTCAAAATGATTTCTGTATTGAAAGCGCCTTCTTTTAATAGATTGTACCAAGGGCATCCTTGAATTCTGGAAATTTATAAGTAAAATTATTTTTGCTCAAAAAGAAAAAAATAAAGCTCCTAAGGAAAGAAGGACAAATTAATGCCACAATTTTAGGGCAGAGCAGAAGGGTTTTCTTTGAATTTATTCACACCTGACACATTCACTACACCAGGAGATATAAACAAGCAGAAAAGAAATGTATATTGACATAAAAGGCTCTAAATGTAATATATTTACCACTGAAAAGAACTAAAAGAAGGGGACGTTCAAACCCTAGAATTTTTTGTATTATCTCACTCTCTCAGATGGCTAATCCTTATACCAAAGAACTTTTCAGTGTCCATTATTCATTTTGACTAGGTCTGTGAACTTTGGACTACCAGGGTCCCAGGTCCTCTGGGGACCATAAGAAAGGACTCCTCCAGAACTTCTGATTTTGACTTAGGTTTGATGCTATGACCTCCTGTTCTCTCCATATTTCCAGTTCTATCTGGTCTGCCAGTTCCCTCCCTAAACATTTGTGAGAGGCATATTACTAATTGCCTTGGCTTAGATGTAGACTTCTTACCTTGGGGCTTGCAAATTAGTTGGATAAATATAGAAATAACTGTATACACATATACACATATATACATAAGCATATGTGTATATATATATATGTATATACTTATATGTACATACACATTTTATATGTTTCCACATATTAGTTTTCTATGTAGGTTTAATTGTAAATTTAATTTAAATTTAGCAAAATTAGTTAATTTAATTTAAATTGTAATTTAATTATAATTTTAGTTGTAAATTTTAATTGTCCATGTATTTTTCTTTTATTCAATTAAAAAACTTATCCTGAAAATGGTGACCCAGTCTTCATCAGACTGGCCTTTTCTTAAAGTTCTTATCATCCTTTACCTTTTTCTACATCATTTGATACCTTGGACATCACTTTCACTTGAAACATTCACTCTGGATCTTTATGATACCACAGTATTGGTCCTCCTACCTCTCTGATCGCTTTTACTCTCTCCATTAATTCTTCTTTGTGCTGGTTCCCTAAATGTAGGTATTTCCTAAGACTCAATGCTTGGTCTTTCTCATAACCTCTCAGTGATTTTATCAATTGCCATGATTCAATAATCACCTAAATTACTAGTTCCAGCCCCCTGATTTCTTTCCCAAGTGGATAAACTGAAAAGTGTTAATCTGATTAAACACCACAGTTATCCATTAAAAAATATTTTGTGGTTTAATTAGAACAATGCATTGGGAGAATAACTATGACTAGTAATGGGTAAGGCAGAATGGATATTAGAGAAACTTGATAAGGAGAAATTGTTTAGGGATTTGTTATTATAACAATTCCTAAGTGAGTTAACAAAGAGCTTGACATAAAGAAGTAGCAGTGGGGAATAGAAAGGGGAGGATAGATTTAAGTAAGGTAGATTTAAGATTAAATGGATAGAATCAGAACATGATGACCAATTCTGTGTTGGGGAATTAAGGATGAGAAAGTTGTCAAAGAAACTCAAAGATTTTGAGCCAGAATTATTACAAATACTTTATCACCATTAATAGAAAAAGGAAAGTTGGGGGAAATGATCATTTTTGGGGGGAAAGATTAGTTTGGTTTGGTGCATACTGAACCTGAAGTGAGACATCTGAGAAACGGCTCTAATTGGTAAGTAGAAATGTGGTATCAGAAACTTGGGAAAGAAATTGGGGCTGGATTGAGCAATTTGGGTGATTATTGAAACCATGGCAATTGATAAGATCACTGAGAGATTGTGAGAGAGAAGACCAAGGATGGAGACTTAGGGAATGCTTACATTTAGGGAACCAGAACAAAGAAGAGTTAATGGAAATAGATAAATAGCCATAAGAGAGGTAGGAGGACCAATGCTGTGGTATCATAAAGTCCCAGAGTGAATGTTCCAGGTCTAAGTGATGACCACAGTATCAAATGCTGCAGAAAGGTAAAGAATGATAAGAACTTAAAAAAATTCCTTTCTACAAAAGGTAAGTGAAGATCTTCTCAAGATTGGGGATACCTAAGCATTTTTGAAAAAGAGGAGTGAGTCAGAAAAGGTAGTTGAAGGTATAATAGAAGGGATAATTGGGACAAGGTCTAAATGGATATGGCAAGGGATGATTAAAAGGGCACAAGTGGAGGGCTTAGTTTGTCAAGGGCAGATAGAAAGGAAGGAACAAAGAGAACACAACTGAAGACAGAAGTCTTCTTAGATAGCTTGTTTTAAGTTTAGTGTGTGTCTTGGAGAGAAGGGGAGATAATCAACAGGTAAGGAAAGGCATTTATAAGAAGAGTAGATTAATGGTAGGATGGAGTCTCACTACACTACACAAGGGGGCAGAGAACTTTGCTGTTGGTCTGATTGAGCTGATAATTGATTGGATGGTGCCCACTTTGGTTGCTACTTCTCAGGGTATAGGTGTGCTACTTAAGTGAGATTTTTACATGAGATTTTTTGAGATGTGATCCAGTTTCCTAAAAGGTGATTTGAAGCTGTTCTTTCATATTTGGAAGGAATTAAGTAGCTGCAAAATACCTCATCAGGTACTGATATTTAGAGATGAAAGCAAGTGTTCAATCTTTTGTTAGGATATACCAATACACATATATAAAAGTATATATGTTAGAATGCCCTGATATATAATATGTTTATAAATACATATACTCTCACCATATGTTCTAGACAGCCCTAGGGAGTAACAGAAAGAGTACTACCAGGTCTAGAGTCTGCATATCTGTGTTCTGATCCCAGCCTTGCCACTTAACTATTTGTGTGACTGAAGAGAAGACTAGATATCTCTGGACCTCAGTTTCCCCATATATAAAATGAGAGCTTTGGACTGTGTGATCTGGAAGATCCAATAACTCCCTTTCCTCTCTAGATCTTATTATCCAATTAATGATAAGTACAGTGCATGACACACAATATTTATTAAATGCTTGTTGACTGACCTTAGGACTCTCTTTGCTTAGCACTTGGGAATTATGGAGGTTTTCCCTCCTGAGCTTTCAGTGTATTAAGTTCATATATAATATGGCTAAATCTGTTTTTCATTGCATATATTTATTTTTCCTGTCTTGGGAAGGTATGAGCTAAAATGATAACTCTGAAATTTGAAAAGTGCCTGTTTTGAATCATTTTTAGGTGGGAAAAGTCATGCCTCACTGGTGAACAGGCTATCCTGTGCTTTCCAGCTTCTAGTATTTATGACAGTACACTAGATACTATAGCACCTGTGTCCTGCTGATAACATGTATGCAACCTCTTGAAAAAGAAGGCATGGAAGGAAAGTCATAGAAGAGGCCACTGGCTTTCCACCAAGAAACAAAAGATCATTTATTTATAACAGGACTGCTAATATGTAGGTCATGTGTGATAGGTATGTTCAAGAGACCTGAGCCCCTCATCTAATATACCTTATTTAATTTAAAAGTGGGCATGGCAGAGGAATGAGGTGATCATATGAATGTGACCTAAGATTCTCATTATTTTGACTTTAGAATATTTAGCTAATGGCTACATCGATAAGGGACTATCAGGAGTGCAAAGAAAGAGATGGAGAGGTGTCAGTGGTGTTTGTTAACATACCACATGCTCCACAACAACAGGGACCACCTCTTACCCAAACTCCATCTTCCTCAAGGCTAGACATAATGTTCTACTCATAATCAGCATTTGATAAATATTGAATGAATGATGGATTGAGTCCAGTGTAAGTAAAACTGTGTCTTTTAGGTTGGGTTACATGAAAAGGAAAGAAACACGTTTCACAAATTTTTGTCTATATTAGACCCTGGGACAGTCCGTACCTTTTGAATCACAGATTGCAATTCTAGATGTGTACCCCAGGGAGAACAACAACAGAATGGCTTTGCATGCTGCAAGATGTCTTTAAAAGCAAAGCACTGAAAACAAAGTTGATGCCTATCACTTGGGGACTAGCTGCATAATATAAATGTAATGGTGCTATAAGAAGTTATGAAAATGTAGGAAACAGGAGCAGGGGAAATCTTATGTGACCTATTACAGGGTGAAGAAAGTAAAATCAGGAAAACATCATACACAATTTCTGAAATAATGTAAATGGAAAGAAGGGGGGAGGGAATAGCCCTAAAACTAAACATTAGATAATGTCTGGTCCTGAAGAAGAAATGAGAAAATATACCTTTATTTCTTTCCTTCTTTGAGAAAGTAATGTGAAATATTGCATGAACTTTCAGTCTCATTTGTTATGTTGGTTAGTAAAAATCTTATTCTTAATTATAATCATTGGTCTCTGGAATTGGGAAGAATATATTTAGAAAGCAAGTAAGTTAATATAAAAGCAAAAGATACAAATAATATTTTAAGAGAGGGAATAGATTGTTTGGAAGAAACCAGACAACTTAAAGAAATTCATTTGCAAATTCTTCTAACTTGAATCTACACTCGAACTAACATAGAAAAACATTTTGGCTTAAAGAAAAATTTCTTCTATCTTGTTTTCTAATTACAGTGCTGGAATAAATAATTTAAAAGACAACCTCATGATCCTATGATTATATCATGTCTTTTTTCCCCTCTTGAGCACCTTTCAGTTCTTTGAATTAAATCAAGAGTTGACCAGTGTGAAAGCAGATCTCATTTGGTGGATATCCAAGTATTTGGAGTATCTTAAAACAATGATACTGAGGGCAACTAGGTGGTTCAGTAGATTGAGTGCCAAGCCTAGAGATGGGAAGTCCTAGGTTCACCCCTGATCTCAGACACTTCCTAGTGGTGTGACCTGGGCAAGTCACTTAACCCCCAGTGCCTATCCCTTACCATTCTTCTGCCTTGGAACCAATACACAGAATTTATTTCTAAGAAGGAAGGAAGGGTTTTTAAACACTCTCTCTCTCTCTCTCTCACACACACATACACATATAATTATGTTCATGTCCAGTTGAGATAACTAAGTAATAAGCCCTACTTTGAGGATGAAGAATTCCTGAGAGCCAAGGTGATGGGCATTCACCCGACTTAAAACCTAATATTTGGAAGACAAGCTGTTGGTATCATAATGTCAGTTCAATGTCTTTTCTGTTAAGCATTCAAAGCCTTACACAATTCTGCAACCTCCAGTCATTCCAGGCTTTTTGTTGATTTATCTCATCCAGATACCCAGTGCTCTAACCAAATTGAAGTTTCCCATGTTCTTGCTTATCTTGTACCCTGGATCATACTGTTCTTGATACCCCTGCTCAGTTGCTGAATTCTTTTCTTGTTATTCAGTCTTTTTCAGTCATGTCTGACTCTTTGTGACTTCATTTGGAGTTTTCTTGGCAAAGATACTAGAATGGTCTTCCATTTCCTTCTTTAGCTTATTTTACAGATTTGGAAACTGAGGCAAACAGGGTTAAATTACTTGCCCATGGTCACACAGCATCATGTCTCAACCAAACTTCACATCTACCTATGGAGGTACTTTAAAAATGTTTGTTGATTGAGCTAGTTACTCATCATCTTATATAGTCATTTTTGTTCTCATCATAAGTATGATTATTTGCCTCAAATAAATTTTAGCAAAATCTTGGAATTTTGATTCTAAAAGGAAATATATCCCACACATCAATTTTTCTAAATGGAAATTCTGTTTAATTATTTATTTACTTTTAACATTCCCTTTTAGTTCCAGAATCTCTTCCTTCCTAATCTACTGAGAAAGCAAGCAATATAATATCAATTATACATGTGAAATCACACAGAGCATATTTTATACTAGCAACATTGGAGGGAAAGCAAGAAAAATAAAGAAATTGAAAAAACATACTTAAATTTGCACTCGGAGTTCATCAGTTCTCTCTAGAGGTAGATAACATTTTGTTATCATGAGTCCTTCAGAATCATGCTTAAGCTAGATAGATTGGAGTCAAATGGATGCAGATCAAAGCGTACTATCTTTCACATCAGTGTATTTATGTTTTTATTTTGGGATTTTGGTTTTGGATGAGTGTGCCCTTACAACAATGACTAAAATGAAAGTGTGTTTTGCATGATAATAAAAATTTAATTTTAAAAAATTGTCCTGGATCATTGATCTAAGTAGCTAAGTCTTTCATAGTTGATCATTAAATTATTACTGTTATTGTATACATTGATCTCCAGGTTCTGCTCACTTCACTTGGCATCAATTCATATAGACCTTCCCAGGTTTTCTGAAACCATTCTCCTCATCATTTATTATAGTATAATAGTATTCCAAAACAACCATATACAACAACTAAAGTGGATATTTGAATGCAAAGTTTCTATCAATGGAGTTGTTGCTTTTTAATAAAACTTCTAAGAAGAAAAATTCCTTCTGATCAGCAATCAACATTTGGCTTCACTTTTATGTTAAATAGGATGTAAGTATTTTTCCCCAACTAATGGTAAAAAATAAGAAATGTGGGAAAATATGCTGAGAATCCCAGGAAACACAGATGTTGGACTTCCAAGCCCTTATTTGGACATGTTGACAAGTCTTATCTCACTGCTTTGTGCATACCTTCTGAAATGCAGATCACAGCCCCTCTATCTCTTTCTGTCCTAAATAATTCTGGGCTTTATCCTTCCCTAAAGCTTCAAATGAGATATTGTATGTAAAGTAATTTGCAAACTTTAAATGTCAGCTCTGATTTTTGTTATAAAGATTCTGTTCAACATGCCACAGACTTTTCCTGGGTTCTTATTTCAAGGATGCATATATAAAAGCTCTCAACCTAGCCATTTGTTGTCCACCATTGTTCCTAAATGACTGATCTGCCTCCTTTTCCTCTTGTATGTGTCCTTGATAATATATTTTGTGCCACTTCTTGCATTCTAGTCACTGTTGATAAAATGATACAGTCTGCTTACGCCCACCATACATATTTCCATTGCCCTTGGGGTCACCTGCAAATGTGATATTTCTGAGATGGTGATGTTTTATAATTCACAGCCATGTAGCATCGCTGGGGGAATGCTGGTATTAAAAAGATGGCCTTTTGCACATTGGAATCACTGAAACCATCAAGCCATATCACCTTTCTAGCCTGACTTATCTCATAAATAGGAATTGGGGAGGGTAAATAATCCCCAAATCCCTTCCAAAATTAATGATTTCTCATCTATGATTTATATCACCACTAACCCAGTGTTCCAATAATAAATAATTCCCACATTTTTATGTATATACTATGTTTCAACCTCATTCATTTTATTCATTTAGCAACCAAATGGAATGATCATAATTGTTGTTAGGGCAGGAGAGAAGAATGTCCTGAAAAATCTTTTACTAGATAGTCCTACTCAACCTCACAGATTAAGCTTAGGTATGGGGGTCAGGGGCAGCTAGATGGTACAGTGACTAGAGTGCCAAGCCTGAAGTCAGGAAGACTTATCTTCCTGAGTTCAAATCTGACCTCAAAAATTTAATAGCTTTGTGATGCTGGGCAAGTCACTTCATCATGTTTGCCTCAGTTTCCTTAGTCTGCAAAAAGAAGTGAAAAAAGAAGTAGCTAACTACTCTAGCATCTCTGCCAAAAAAAAAAAAATCCAAATGGGTTCATGAAGAGTTGGATACAACAGAAAAACAACTCAACAACAAGAGGACATGGACTGTCAAGATACATAGTTGAGGGGCAGGATCTGCAGGACTCATCACTGCTCAGATTCATTCTTAAATGTCTACTGAGTGCTGAGCAACACAGGGCCTGATCATCCAGATGAGGCATCTGAGAGAAATAATGTGTCCTTTGCACCTAGCCCAGTGCCTGATATATAGTGGGCACTGAATAAATGTTTATTCACTTTTTGTCATGAAGTCCTACTTTTTCCTGAGAACAATGCAAGCCACCTGCTGCAACATCAAGAAGAATTAGGGGGAAACCCAGAACTTCACTCTGATATTTAATCATTCACTCTCCCTACCACTACCACCATGTGACATTTGTGATTCTGCTATCAAAGAGGGCTGTTCTGAAAAGGGTAAACTAGAATCAAAGCTAGTGCAAAGCCAACTTTATCACACTCCTCACTCAAACATATCTAGGGAGGAAAGAAGAGCTAAATCCCCTGGTTAGTGCCTTTTCTAACCATTCCCAACTCTAGCTCAGAATTAGTCAGAAATCTCCTGTTCAAGTGATGATCTGAGGGTTCTGGTGTTCAGGAAGAGATTTTGCCAAAGCATATTGCATATGCTCATAAGAAGTTGGTTCCCATTGGCCAATCTCTGCCCTCCATTATACTGGGTATGAATGGAGTCTTTGTGGCTCATCTTCCTTGAAGGTGACCTCTGAGTGTGTTTCTTTGCCCCTCTCCCCCTGACTCCTATACCTACCTACACACATTTTTTTTAATTTCCATTTAAATTTTCATTTATAACAGGGACCATAAAAAATAATCATTCTTCTTTCTCAGAGATGGGGTAGTTCAATAAGGGGTAAGGGAATCTTTGAAAACTTTGCAGGTTCTTGTACTTACAATGTGACTTGAGGTTCCTGGATGACCTTTTACATTGCCATTATATGTTCTAGTGCTCAGTCATTGATGATGAGCATTTGGATGTAATGGCAGCCTAGATACAGAGTTTTCAGACCCGTGATACCATTGTACTGTAACTCCAGCATTATGAGTCAGTTTACATGTTTTTAAGTACTCAGAGTTAAGTTCTTTTGCAAAAATTAGCAGGATTGAAAACAATGGTATTTATGTTTAACCCATCTAATTCACAATCATCAGAGAATCGGCAATGTTTTTCTACCATCTGCCATCTCATTATTTCTGTCATGTGAAATTAAAACTATTATTTTAACAGATAGCAGGAAAATTGCTTTATGATGATTGTCTTCTCCTGACATTTGATTATTACTGTTCTTCCCTTCAGACTCCTTTTTATGAACAGAAAAAGGAAATAGATGATGAATTTGGGGAAGAGATAACAAGCTGATGTGGAGACATAATATAGTTGTAATGAAAAATTTAAGTTATCTAGACATCTGCTGGGACTCTGTCTATCACAAGCAGAACAGCTAATAATTCCTAGATTTTCTTTGATGTTGACTTGATGCTTCAGAAGCTAGAGAAATAAATGAGAGGAATTTGCTTTCCTTGGGATATTATCTCCAATTTATCCTGTATATGTCTCATTAATATGTAGTTGTTTGCCTTTTGTCTCTCTCATTAGATTGTGAGCTCCTTGAGGGCAGAAACTGTTTTTGCCTTTGTATCATATGTACTTAGCATGGTGATTGGCACATAATAGCAATAATTGCCACATTAAGTCTAATGAAGGCTTATTTATTTATTGACATCTATTCTGAAGTTGACTCTCACTAACTAGAATAGTTGCTGAAGTTGCTACTATTTGCTAAAGTGGAAATTATAACATTTTCAGGATGAGTGTGGCACATCTTAAAATTTGTGATTAAGGAAGAAAACAAGCATTTATTACATACCTACTATATGCCAGGCATTGTGCTAAACACTTTATAAGCTTCTCATTTGATTATCACAACAATCCTAAGGAGGTAGGTGTTATTGTTATTCCCATTTTGCAGTTGAAGAAACTAAGTACCAGAGATGTTACATGACTTGACCAACTTCACATAACTAGTCAATGTCTGAAGTCATGTCTAAACTCGGGTTTTTCTGACTCAGGGCCCAGCATTCTATCCACTGTACCACCTAACTACCTCCAGGAATGGTAAAGTAGACAAAGCCTGATACACACTCTTGATTTTTAGAGAATGGATTTTAAAGGCTTCAGCTGAAGTTCAGAATGAATTGAGGTTGGCCAGGAAAGCCAGGGATAAAAAGGAAGGGTAATTTTATTAGGAAAAAGAAGAGGGTCCAAAAAGGGTTAATCAGGACTATTTGGGTAGATGTGATGATAAGAGAGAAGGAAGTTCTGCTTAACTAATTTTACTGCTATTTTTCCTTGCCAAGGAAAACGATCTTTAATTGGTGACTCAGACAAGCAAAGTCATTGATCCAAAATCACATAAGTAAGTGACAGAGCTAGGACAAGAATCCAGGTCTTCCAAGTCTTATATATATATCCAAGGGGGGGGGGGGGGTTGGATGAGCATTCTTCATCATCCCCCTGCTTAATGATAGCCAGGAGGATTTCCTCGGCTGCTCACATGACTGAGAAAGGACAAGAGCAGGAAATCAGTTCTCAGTCTTCAGATTCTCATGGTCATCAAGACCCGTGTATAGATTATGGTTGTAGTTTTATTCCTGTGTGGTCAGTCAGGAGTGGAAGATGTATTTCATCCTGCCATCCTTAGTTCTAACCAATTGTAGGACTTGTCACTACCTTAAATTCCTGATGCTCCCCCATTCTGCCTTCTTCCTCAGCTTTGAAGTTCTGTCTTCTAACCCCCTGCCTTCTGAGTCAGTCATTGACTTTTTAAGGCAATAATAACCTGAGACCCTGCCATCCACAGTAGCAGCTGTGTACTGATGCTAATGAGAAAATTACTGTCCACCCCAACAGCATACCTACCCTCTTCCTCAGATCATCTGGGGTCTTGAAGCAGGCATTCCTTGGAGATTACTATGTGCTTGCTGCTGTGATCAATAAGAACTGTGAACCCCCTTCTTTTTAATATTGAGTAAGATAGTTTCCCAGAATTTCATATAGGCACAGATAGGTTGTGATATGAATTGCCTTTCTCATTACTCTCAGTTTCCTCTCAAATCTGCCTCTCTTCCATATTTCCCTATTCCTATTGAAGATACCACCATCTCTCTAGATAATGTCAGTGCCACTCTCACCTCCTCACTCCGTATATTCAGTCAGTTGCCAAATCATGTCATTTCTACTTCCATGATCTCTTTCATCTTCTCCCCACTCGTGGCCAACCAATATTCACCAGCCAAATTCAGGCTTTTGTCACCTCAAACCTAAACTATTGTGGGATCCCCTGCAATTGGTCTTCCTGTCTCCAATCTGTCCTCTTCAAATCAGCTGCCAGAGAGATTTTCCTAAAATACTGGTGTGACCATGTCACTCCCTACTCTATAAAACTATGGTAGCTTTCTATTGACTCAAGAGTCAGACTTTAACTGCATCATTATCTCATTCTTTTAAATAAGTAAATATGAACATATTTGGAATACATACTCAAGAATGTTTTGATAGGATTGTGCCATCAAAAGTTTGGAGATCACAGATCTGAGTCTCATAAACTGGCTTCTCCCTTCCTCCATCTTGGCTATATACCTCCTGCCTATTTGACTTCTCAGTAGCATCTACATCAGAGTGGTGATAGTGCAAAATCAGCCAATTCAAGTCTCAAAATGTCAGCAAGGAGAGCCAACCACATGAGACTGGTGTAATGTCTATAGCTCCCACCAGATCTGGAGTCAAGAGGACAGGAATCCAGTCTTACTTCAGAAATTTACTATGTGCCCCTGGGCAAATAACTTAGCCCTTTTTGCCTCAGTTTCCTCATCTGTAAAATGAGCTGGAAAAGGAATTGGCAAACAATTCCAGTATCTTTGCCAAGAAAACCCCAAATTGAGTAACAAAGAGTTAGATATGACTGAAAGGACTGAACAACAGTTATAACTGATGTTCATAGAGCACTTTACAAAAAGTGCTTTCTTCATGATAGCTCTATGAAATAGATAATTCAAATCTTCTTATCATTTTTCAGGTGAGGAAAATGATGCTTAGGGAAAATCAATGATGGGTTAATTTTATGATGTGTGATGAATCATACCAAGAAAAATGTAATAATATAGCTCTGCCTCTTGGCTTCCAGGACTACAAAATAACATTTTAGAAAAAGAACCAGACTAAGTAAGACAAGCATAAGCATTTGAACTATGTGTTGTCCTTAACTTCTAGCATTTCATAGCTATGCCCCATCATATCAAATTGACCTTTAAAGTATTTATATACATGCAATTCATTTATACTAAGCTTTAAAATAAGATTTCATTTGATCCTCACAACAACACTGCTGGGCAAGAGCTATTATTATCCTCATTTTACAATTGAGTAAACTGGGGTAGAAAGAGGTTAAGGGATGTGCCAGGGCCATACAGCTAAGAAGTGTTGGAGACTAGATTTGAACTCACATCTTCTTTCCATCCACTGGGCATCCTAACTGCCTACTGTGAGCTCCTTAAGAGTAGAAATTCTTTTTGCCTTTTTTTTTGGTGGTATCTGCAGTATTTAGCAAAGGACCTAATACAAAGTAGTAATAAATAACAATTAACCAAATATGCAGACTTTACATATAGACAGATTATTGGAATTGAATGATTTTTTAAAAGCTACATTTGGTCAAGTGGAAGGAAAGAATACCAGAAACCAAGGTTTCTAGCACTATTGTTTTCTACCTGAATAATCTTAGATAAGTCACTTCTTCCCTGGGTTTTGGTTTCCTTCAAATGAACAGCTTTGACTTGATAATCTCTCTGGTCTTTTCCATATTTAAATCACAAAATTATCTCCTGCAATGAGTGATTTTTCAAGACTTCTCATTCGTTGGCAATAATGATCTCCTGTGGTGGTACTAGGTTATACAACATGAGAGCTGGAAAAGATCTTAGAGATCCCCTAATGTAAGCATTTAAATTTGACTTTGTAGCTAGAATGACAGATGCCATTTAGAAGGTGAGATAATGAAAAACATTGGAAGTGTAAAAATGTTCAAGACGTGAATTTAAATTGAGGCAACACGTGGTGCATTCAAGGTTATATGGTAATTAAGAATGAAGTAGAGTTTTCTGGAAATCCATGTGCCTGTGAGGTGGGTAGGACCAACAAGAAGTAAGTATAAAAATGTTTACCAGTATGAATCATTGTAGTACGTCCTCAAAGAAGAAACAAAAAGAAGTTTAGAGTGACCTGATTCTTAAGTTAGAGGCTATTCATATTCTGTCCTATTTGGGGCAGCGAGGTGACTCAATGGATAGAGAGCCAGGACTGGAGACAACTGAGATCAAATATGATCTCAGACACATCTTAGCTGTGTGATCCTGGGCAAGTCACTTAACCCCAAATGCCTAGCTCTTATCACTCATATCTCGGAACTAGAATTGATTCTAAGACAGAAGGTAAAGGTTCCAGGGGGTTTTAATAGTCTATCAAACCTGTCATAACTACTAAAAGAGGTGTACATTTTATATAGGTATTCTACTTAGCTGTCATTGATGATATTGATAAGATTGATTAAATCAACAAGCCTTTTTGAAGAAATTAAAGCAGTAGAAATTCAAAGAGAGGAAAAATGCAACCAATCTATGCCCTCGTGTTAGAGCAGCTAGGGAGATGCAGTAGATAGAACACAGGACTTGGAATTAGAAAGACTCATCTTCCTGACTTCATCTCCAGTGTCAGACATTTAGTGTGACCCTGGGCAAGTCATTTAACCCCATTTTCCTGAGTTTCTTTCTCTATAAAATGAGCTGGAGAAGAAAATGGCAAACCACTAAAGTATCTTTGCCAAGAAAACCCCAAAAGAGGGTGGCAAAGAGTTGGACACAACTTACATGATTCAACAATAACAAAACAAAATCCCTCAAGAATCTCACAAGTCAATTTCGATGTCCATGATAGGGCTAAGCCTCCTAGCAGGGAAAAAGACTGGGCAATGGAAACATTATTGTCATCTTCAGTATCCTGTTTGAAAACTTACACTGTTTTCCACTTGGTTTTTCTAGCAAATCTATGCTATCTAACATTCAAGGACTTGTATCTTATGGCCTCTGTTCCTCTTCCAACATTACTGTTTGTTATTTTATAACTCACTTTCTCTGCTCTGTTCCAGCCAGGTTTTTTCTGATGCCCTGTAAATAATTGATACTTCATACTTCAAAGCTTTTTCTCAGACCATTCCTTCTGCCTAAAATTCTCTTCTCTGTCTTCATTTCCAATCCACTTCACATAATCATCAGATTTAGAGTTGAAAGAATAATGTAGGCCAATTCTTATTTTATAGATAAGGAAATTTCTTCCCAAAGAAATTAAATGAGTTGCCCAAAACCCTATAGTGAGTTAAGTGCCATATTTGAAACCAGGGCTTCTGATTCCAAATCCTAATGGTCTTTCCTACCATATGATACTATTCTTTTTATTCCTGTAATAAAACCCTACCTTTTAGGTATGAATGGTGATATAAGTATAAATTTATAGGATCTTAGTATCATCAATGAAATCACCCATCCAGCCAGCCCAACCATTATCAAATTGTTCATCCTCAGAATCATATGATTTTACCTATGGAAATGATATTATATAAGAGGGATTACCATCTGCTTTTCCACTACACCCTAAGAATCCTGAGACCTTTCTATCTGACTTGAAGCTGAAATCTTCTGTATGTTATCTCCCATTATAATGTGAACTCCTTGAGAGGGGCAGCCTGACTTTTTCTGTTTGCATCCTTAGCACTTAGCATAGTGCTTTGTGCTGATTTTTATATTTACTATATTTATTAAGTGCTATGTTAAGCACTTAATAAATGCTTTTTCATTCATTCATTCATAGATCTAGAACTGGAGGGAATCTTCAGAGATCAACTAGTTCAACTCCCTCATTTTACATGTGGAGATACTGAGGTCCAGGGAGGTTATGACTTGCCCATGGTCATTTGGTAAGTATTTGAAGCAGGATTTGAACCCAGGATATATGGCTTCAATACTAGTGCTGTGCTCTTTCTACTGAACTACAAGTAATAGAAAATTTTCAAAACATGACATATTATTCAGTTACCTAAAAGAATAAATCAAATGAGCATCAATTAAACACTTACTATATGCCTGACGTTGGGGTTACAAAAATGAAAGAAAAATGGTCATTGCCCTCAGGAGCTTGTGTACTAATATGGGGAGGAAATACATCTAGGGGAGGGACAGTCTCCAGGAGATGATGAAGATGCAAGGAGGTTGAATAGATCCATAAAAAAGTCATCATTGTTTCCAGAAGCAATGGTAGTTTTGATTTGATTACTGGGCACAACAGGTAGAAAGCAGGGAGGCAGTTAACAGTGGCAAAACAAGAAGAAAGCATGGTCAAGAGGCTGAGGCTAGCTGAATGCAATGAGCTCTCCCAATCAGCATGGACCCAGGGAGAAAACTGGAAGTCTAGTCCTGTTAGGAGGGTGTACTGATAGAAGCAGAAGCAGTAGATAGTATGGAAGCAAAAATATCATGGTAATTAAGGTACTTGGAGCTGACTCAGTAGACTAAGTGCTCATGAATCTGCAGGAATTCCCAGTGGTTGAAAGTCCAGCCGAGAGGCACAGAAAACATATCTATTTTGAAATTCTTGTCCCTTGTCCTGGTGTAGTATGGTGATTTTTCTTCTCTTGGAGTCAGGATAGACCAGAGTTCAAACCCCTGTTCTGACACTAACTTTGTATTTCTGAGCAGGTTTGGATCTGGACCTTGGTTTCTTCAGCTATAAACTTGCAGCTAAAACCTCCTGTATATGTTATTTCCCCTACTAGAATGTGAAAAGAAGCTCTTACTTTTTTATTTGTATCCTAAGCACTTAGTGTAGTGCTATGTAAAGTAGAAATGGTCATTATTGACTCAACTACCTCTTGGGGTAAAAGTGCCTTAAAAGCTTTAAGGTGCTATGTAAATGTCAAATTATTACCTTTATTTTTTTCCTCCCAAGGTAAGGCATGTTCCCTGAAAGTATTCTTTTACTATCAGGTTTTATACTTTACAGGATGAAAAGTTGCTGAGAAATGAATAATGAAAGCATTTACTTTTTATCCACTGGGATCACTGATTGAGAGCAGTGAGGTTTTCCATTTTGTGCTCGTGATTGCTCATTTTTTCCCCTCTTCCCTTGTGTTCGTTGGTTCTTATTTTTTTTCTTCCTAGCTTCTTCCTCTTCACTCTGGCTTCTGGGCAGCTGCTACTGTGAAGATAGAGCTGCTCCCATCTGTGCTCAGCATATGGGCCCAAGGCTGTTGGATAGAGTATTTTCATGTTGGCTGTTCAGAGCAGGGATAGTCATCACATGGAAAGCCATCCATAATGGTGAAAAATTACTAGCAAGGCAGGGAAGAATAGGAGGCAGAGAGCAATGTTTAAGTAAAGTTTTCAGGTATTATTAAGATGATAGGACTGGACTAGGATTCAGGCCAATTAGAGCAAAGCAGCATAAGATAAGAAAAGCTCCTGCCCAAAGAAAATGGCTCCTCAACCATGGTGAGAATGATGATGGTGATAACAAGGTTAATGATGATAAAAATTTCTATATCATTTTACAATTATAAAAGTACCTTATAGGCATCAGTAACCCTAAGGGATTAGCTATTCTCACTACACAGATGAGGAAATAGACTGTATGGCAATGATGATGATACTCATAATAATAATAAATTTTGCCTGATCATTTGCAGAATAGTTTGATCAGGTCCATTTCTACAAATGAATCATATTATAACTATGCATAAGATAACCATATATAATCTTCAGCTGCTCTTCCCTGAATCCCACAACCCAGTATTTGTAGTATGTTTTGAATTACTCCAAAAATTTTGATGTGGTGTGTTAAACAAAGTGATTACATATTTATTTATTTATTGTAGAGGTTCCAGAAGAGAAACACAATTGACACATTTCAATTTCTTAGTTCACAGAATGTTAAATAAAAGTGGATAGGGCTTTAAAGGTGTAGTATCCCAGGTATATTATCATCTTGAAAGTATTATTGATAGTCTTATTAATGTGCTTATACACCAGACACTTGGTCATGTTACTTCTTGATTATTGTATTTCCCAAATCTTCAGTCCAAAGGTCAAAAGAATTCCTGGGCAGGACATTAGCAGCCACAGGGTCCTAACTAATTCCTTATTAGACCACATTCCATACCAAGTCACATGTTTGATTAATCTCCTCCTATATAATTACATGGTTGTCAATTGAGCCAGTGTTAAATCCTATGCCATGTCACATATTCATTAGCTACCTCCCACTCCACATTCCGGATTCTTCAATAAAAGTTTGGGAACATGTACAAACCTATATATATATATATATATATATATATATATATATATATATATATATATACACACACATAATACTTTCAAGAGGAGCACTCATGATGGAGCCTATGTTGTTCAACTCTTTGTCTGAGTCTTTCTTCCTTTATTATGCGCTCTCTCTCTCTCTCTCTCTCTCTCTCTCTCTCTCTCTCTCTCTCCCCTCTCTCTCTCTCTCTCTCTCTCTCTCTCTCTCTCTCTCTCTCTCTCTCTCTCTCTCTCTCTCTCTCTCTCATTCTCTTTCCCTCTCCCTTTCACCCATTTTTCCTCAGTTTCCATTCTCCTTCTCAGGTGTCCACCCACAAAAATATTATTAAGTGGTTGCAGGCAACCTCTTTAAAAAGTCATCTAGCCCATTCCCCTTACTTTACATATGAGAAAACTGGGGTTTATACTTGAAAAGTTTCTTTTTTTGTTCCAAGAAGAATTTATTTTGCAATTTATTTCCAGGAATTTTGACTAGACCTAATCCAAGAGTAAGAAAAAAAAGTGTGATAGGAAAAAATCAACATGAACTTCATATGAGCTGTCTGTTATTCAATTCAATCCAATTTCTTCAACGTGTAACTTGAGTACTATTACCCAAACAAGGTTTTCATACACATACATAACTAGTCCCCTTCTCTGAATATACTTTCTGTATTATTTTGTATTATTTTATCTGTGTTCACATTTTTTCCCCTAAATGGAATGTAAGCTTTTTGAGAACAAGGACTATATCATTTTCAGTTTTGGTCCCTAGAATCTAACAGTGGCTGGCATGATTAATAAATGCTTGTTTGGTTGAATTTAATGAACAATTTGTTAAGTTCTTAGAATATGCAAGGCATTGAGCTGAGTCTTGGGTAGACAAAGATGAAAAATAAAATAATCTCTGCCCTCAAATTGTTTATAATCTAAATGGGAAGAGATATGACATTCAGCTAAATCTAAACTTCGAAAAACTTTTATAGGTGAAATCTTACAGTCTCGGTGCCTGGCAACCTTTTGTTCTGAAGGAACAGAAGGGAATATGACTGGTGCATGGATGGATGGATGGATAGATGAAGAAGTTATTTAAGTATTTACATGTTCCAAGTACTGGGGATACAGAAAGCACTTGCTCTAGAGCTCCTTTCTAAGCAGGCAGAGATTCTTACCTAATCTGAAGATCAATTTCTAGGGGTCCATGAACTTAAATGAAAACCAATTACATTTTTATGTTCACTAACTTCTAACTGAAATTTAGTACTTTTTTCAGCTATCAACATACTCAACAAGTCTCAGTAAAATTAGCAGTACCTATGACTTTGCCATCAATAGAAATTACAGATATTTTCAAATCACATTATAGTTGTTACAGATATCTCAAAATATGAATTGTATTCATTACTGCTTCAGAATTACTGTAGATATTACTTGTCAAAGACTTGTGGCTGGGGGCAGCAAGGTGGTTTGGTGGCTTGAGAGCCAGGCCCAGAGACAGGGGTTCCTGGGTTCACATCTGACCTCAGACACTTCCTAGATATATGGCTCTGGGCAAGTCACTTAACCCTTATTGCCTAGGCCTTATCACTCTTCCTCCTTGGAACCAAGAAACAATATTTAATGCAAGACAGAAGGTAAAGGTTTAAAAAAAAAAAGGTTGTGGTCACAGTCTTCTTAAATTGATTTCTTTTGTAATTCTATTAATTTAGTTTTATGCATTTACAAACATTAGTCTACAAAGGAATCTATAGGCTTTACCAGACTCCTGAAAGAGTCCATGATACAAACAACAAAGAAGAACCCTTGTAATAAAAGCAAGCCAACACATATAGATTGGTACAGTTGCAAGGCAGATGGAAAGTGCCAGAGGTCTTTAAAGTGTGGTAATAAGGTGGATGATAATGCATCTTCTTTAGTAGTATCTATATTGATAATATCTTATTTGTTTCAGTTCAGCCATTTGATAGAGTGAAGGATTTGGGGGTCAAGAGCCTTGTTTTCTGATCCTCGGTGGCTATGGCTGCTAATTAGATAGGCTGAACTACCTGTAGTGGCAGTTGCTAGATAAGGTCTGTCCAGCAGTTACTGCTCCTTTGGGGTGGTGGTTCTGGAGACAAGGCTGTAAACAGATCTGGAGCATTGATATTCCCAAATTCTTGGGTGCACACATTGTCTTTTCCAGCAAAGGTAAAGCAGATCATCATGTAGTTTGACTAGACCCCTCTCCTTATATATTTTGGTTCTCTTAGATTTCTTTATTTAGTCTCATCCCAATATCTTTGACACTATCTATGCTCTTAGTTTCTAGAGGCTATGCCTCATGTGGCTTAGAATCCTGATTCACACTAGGTTTCTGCTTTTCTCTTCTGGAATAATGATCCTTGTTTTTGAGCAAAAATCTGTAGAATTACATCCTTATTTAATTAACTCTTGCTTGTCTGTTAGTCTGCTTAGGGCACAGACTGCCTTATAAGAAAATCCTTATGGTAATTCACTAATTAAATACCATTACACTAAATCTAAGACAGACCTGTCTTACTCCACCTTCCTGTTTATCATAGTATAATGTTATTATGTCTCAATATGCTATTTAATAAGTTAGAGTAATTTTTTATCACTTTCTATATAGCCTATGGCTAACTACTTTGGGTTCACACCAGTCAGGTCCAATCCTAGGGGCTGACTAAAAGAGTCATCTTCTCTGCTAGTCCATTGTTCCCATATAGAGTTAGTTACCTCAGGAAAATCTCTCAATAGAGCTTACATTTGTTTTGTGTCTCATTTTCCTCAAAAATAGGATATAGACAGGAGTGTGCTAGAGTTGGTTTGTACCAACTGATGACTAAATTTTTATTGCAAGCAATTACAACCTGTCAATCATCAGATGCAACAAATTAGGGCTTAATTCATTGTTTAATTTATTGTCTAAGACTTTTTAAAAATGATGGAGAGAATGCTAATAATGCAGATTAGGAAGCATGTCATGTGTACATTTTTTTCCTGAAGATCCAGTTGTTAAATATTTACTTAAGTATAAGATACCTTCTCCCATAGATATACTCAAGTAAGTAATGAATATGGATAGTATAGCTTTTATTTTGCTCCACAGAAAATGAAGAAACAAAGGACTCAAAAGATTCCAGAAGGAAAAACATGTAAAGCACTCACCAAGTCATCTATCAGCTTCCCTCAGAAGGAACTGAATTTGAGGTGGCCATTGGAGCAACCTATGACATTCCTGTAGATCTTCAACCCTCCCACAGATTCCTTTATATTCTTTCCTAGACTAATAATGCCACCCTGTTAGACTGAATTCCCTTCTTCCTAAAGGCAAATGTACTCCCTGATTGATGAATGAACATTTACGTGTCTATCAGAAGAACACTATCTGAATAACTCAGGCTTTGCTCTCCAAGTAGGATGCCAGTCAAGAACAATGTGGGATAATTCCCTTCAGCACCATGAAATCTCCTTTCTGATAGAAGGTCCACTCCCAAGATTCTTGAAGTTGGAACTTTCTAACTCAAAATCACCCATGAAGTAACCCCCAAAGTTATGATTCCTTCAAAGGTCAAGTGGATGTAGCCTGCTTCTATCATGTGATTCTGTAGAAATCTAATAATACCCTGGCTGTTACCATCTCTTCAACTTAAAAAGTCCACTCTCAGAATGTTGCGTTTCAGCAAACACACCCATTTTCAATTCCTCAGCCATTTCCAACTGGGAAGGGAAGGTAGAGAGAGGAGTCTTGTATAAAGATCGGCTTTCCCTTCCCTCTAAAGCAGGACTACTCTATTGTCCCCTATAGTCTGTTTTCTCAACAGGGGAAGGTGAAAAGAAAGTAAGTCTAAGATTTCTCAGCTTTTTTAGACCACAGAGAAGATTGATCTGAGGCAAATTTGAGTACCATACAATCAATCAATTGGAGACAGCAGTGATCACTGGAAATAAAAAAGGAGTTTCATATCTGCTCAACAATATACTCAGGGGACATGCCCACTTCTGTATGAGAAGATGCTTCTCAGATGCCTCCAAATAAAATATTCTTCTCAGGTTGATTGAGGAAATAATCAAGTTGATCAAAGCTTCATTGAATAAAACACACACACACACACACACACACACACACACAAATAGATCATAATTGGCATAGTTCAAGACTGATGCAAAGAAAGTCACCATATTGTCAAATGTCTATTTTCTGTTATCATGTCTGTATAGCCAAGTGGGTCAGTGGATAGAGCAGATGGCTTAGAATAAGGAAGACCTGAGTTCAATTCCTGCCTCAATCTCTTTCTGGCTATATGACCCCTAGACAAGTCACTTGGCATCTCTCAGCTTCAGTTTCTTCTATATTCTATTCTATAAAATTCAGATAATAATAGCACCTACCGAAAAGTACCAGAGACAGAGTTAATATTTGTTAAGCACTTAACAAACTTTAAAACACTATGTAAATTCTAACTTCTATAATTCAACTGTGTGACCATTAGGTGATACTCTTTAATAACAAAGAAGATCCTAGCATCTTAGTAAAAAAACTGATTTCACAAGCAATAGATAGGATCACTTAAAATAGAAAGTATTTAAGAGATGCAAATACAAAATATGTTTCTTCTATTTGCTTTTTTTTTAAGTGGAGCAATAGGACAAAAGGAGGAAGTGATGTTTCCTAGCAGGACAGGTCCCAGGTCCAGGAGTGAATGTATGTGCATGTGTGTGCAGGGGTTTGCATGCCCCACCTCCCCCACAAAGGGAAAATCATGGATTTTAGTGATTTCAGGCCAGAAATTCAAAAGAGTAAACTTGGAGTCATGGCCACAGCCATAAATGAGTGCATAAGTTGAAGTACTTGATTTTCCCATCCATAAAAAAAATGGAGAATAATGATAATAGATCTTTTATGCTTGTAGCATAGATGTTTCCATGATATCATAAAATGTTCATGGAAATTAGAATCAGAAGACCTGGATTTGCAGCTTCAACCTGCTCATTACCAGTTATATAGCCTCAGGCAATTCAGGTTAGCTTTCTGAGCCTTTGTTTAATCTAATTAAACACTTATTGAACACCTACTATATGCAAGACACTGTGGATATTGAGACAAATGCAAAGGAACCTCCTGCCCTCAGAGTTTAATTTTTAATAGGCAGACTAAATGAACAAGAATATGGAAATGTGTAAAAGATATATAAAAAATTTCAAGGAAGGAATAGAGTGCTAACCACCAACCAGAAGAATCGGGCAAGACTTTACATGGGACATGGCACTTGAAGCTAGGGATAGAGATTTTAGAGGAGAGGATTCACTTGGGCAAAAGCTTGGAAGCAGAAACAGGTTACTGAGTGAGTTTGACTGGAAAAGAAGGGAACAAGCCTTTAAGGCACTGTGCCAAATGCTCCAATCTGCACAGTAACTCTGGGAAGTAGGCGCTATGCTATTATCATCCCCACTGTAGTGTTGTGGAAACTTATGCCCAGAGAGGGTAAGTGATTGGTCTGCCACAAAGTGGCTGAGGTCAAATTTGAACTCATGTCTTCAGCATTCTACCCATTGGGCAATCTAGCTGCCTATAAAAAGAGCACAGAGAGAGAGTACATGAAGGAATATGAAATGAGATTGGAAAGGTAAGTGGTAGCTAGTTTAAAGAGGACTTTAAATGCTTCCATTCCACTGACAGGTTTCCATCCCCTTCCATGTCATAACTTTCTCCATCCAGGTTTCAATATATCATGGGTCAGCATAAGAAATTAAATTATAATTTTGGGGGAGTTTTGCAGAAGCCCCATACAACACAAAAAGTCAGCAAACAACACAGAAAAAAAATTAGGAACATAGAAATGCATACAATATATGTATAGTATTGTGTAATATCAACATATTCACCAAATATTTAACCCAGATTTTACAATAAAGAATAGTAAAAATTCCTTAAAAGATTTGGACTTCTCAGTATGGCAAGAGGTCAAAAAATAAATTTTACATGGATTTTCCAGTTTGGGGCAAGGGGCATTGCAAGGCCTCTAACTCCCAAGATGTGGTAGGGCTGCATGTTCTTTATCCTAAAGACAAGAGAAAGCTGTTGAAGATTTAAATTAGAGTTTTAGTAATATTATCTTGGCAGCTTTGTGGAGAATAAATTAGAGAATAAAATGGAGATAATAATATGTTCACTATGAGAGAATTGCTTGAGGATCAAATTGCCTTAAGTACTTATTTAAAAACTATTAAAAAAAATCAGTCATTGCTTTATAGCAACTCTTTTTAAAAAAAAAAATTTGTACAGCCATCTATTAAGTGTCTGCTGCATTCATGACACACTATACTACATGCCAAGGGAAAAAAATACAAATGAGTCCTTGCTCTCAAGGATATAACATTCTACTGGGGAAATATAACATGTATGCAGAGACAAATATAATATAATAGGATGTAATGGGGGCAAAGGAAAAATTCCGATGAAGTGCTTTAAGAACATTCAAAGATAAAATGAGGACTTTGTACTGGGGGCCTGTGAGTCAAAGAAGGCTTCACGGAGGAGGATATGCCTAAGCTTCTTTGTGAGGCAAGTTCTGTAAGTCAGAGATGAGGAAAGAGTGCATATGGGGCTTTGGGAATGCCTGTACAGCTTCATAAAAATAGTAGATGTCAAGTTAAGTTCAGAGAACTGCTAGTAATCTACTTGGGAAAATGGAATAATATGAAATAAAACTGGAAAGAAGGGATGGAGGCAGATTGTAGAAAGTTTTAAATACCAGGAAATGGTAGAATGTTTTAAGGTATGTGGTAAAGTGTTTTAAGGTTTAGAGAGCCCAAGAATCTGTGTTTCGAAAACATTTTCAAAATCTTCTGCCTTTTTTTCCTCATTTTAATTATGACTTTATACCCACATTTTTCTCCTTACTTTAGCTCTTCAATTTATATCTAGAATATACCCTATGTGCAAGAACTAATTGAGAACAGAGACAGATGGAACTCATAAGGTTTCCAAGCCCTAAATCTTTACTTAGATGAAACCCCCAGTGAGGGAACAACTGAAACTCCTAATTTTACTCATTATCAATTCCTACTCATCCTTTAAAGCCCAACTCAAAAGTCACACTCCCATGGCTCTGGCAACTACATTGATTCTGCCTCAATACATCCTTTGAGCCCAGTTCCCCTTCTTAAAGTACCTGCAGGACATCTTCACCAGATTATCATACCAGCATCCAAAATTCAAAAGATCCCCAAATCAATGCATTTTTCCCTCTTCACCCAGCCTTCTTGTTTCTGGTATGGTTGTGTATCCTGTTACCCAGACTCAGACCCTACTAATGAAATCGTAACCTATAGATAGAGTGGGCTTTGTCTTCCTCTCTTGATACAGTGACTGGTAAAATCCTGCCCATTCCGTCTGTTTGGTATCTTACATATGCCCTTAGTTCACTCACCTTGTCCCCTTTATCTGAACTATTTTAATGATTTTGCTGTTCTCTCTCTCCTCACAAGTTTTCATATGCCATATCAAAATAATCTTTCATGTTCATTAAGGGGGCATTTATTTGACAAACCCTTGAGTGCTTGCTATGCAGAAGACATTCAAAAACAAAATAGTCCCTGCCTACAAGAAGCTTGCATTCTATGTTCCATGTTCTTCTTCCTAATGCACTTTGTCAGCACCCCCTACTCAAAAGCCAGTAGCCTCTGGGATAAAATAGCATCTCCTTAGCCTAACATTACACTGCCAGGCTCATTTCCCATTTACTTCCTTTCATGAAGCCTATATTCCAGCCAAAATCACAGTTCTTGTCCTCCACCCTCCTTCCTCTTGCCTGGAATATTTTCCTTCCCCCATTTAACCTGTTACAATCCTCTGTCCTCAAGGTGGCACTCATAGGATAGCTTTATAAAGCTATCTTCGATCCCAGCAACTGAAACAGTCATAGGTCAGCAGAATAGAAAGGGTCCAGCAAGATAAGGCAGTCATCAAATCATCAGATTTAAAACTTAAAGAGACTTTAGAGGTTATTTAAATTTAGCTGTTCTTTTTCCAGAGGAAAACTGAAACTCAGAAAGATTAAATTACTTTACCCAAGTCAGTAGCAGAGATGCTGAGTAAATTTTAGCCCGGGTCCTCTGACTCAAGATCTATCTATAATGGGATACTCCCTCTCTAATGATCTTCTCAAATTTTCCTAGAGTGCTTTAATTGGATCTGCCAAGGTGAAAGTGGAAAGTATAATGGATTTGAACTTTGTTCAAATCCCAGTTCTGCTGTATACTTCCTGGCTGATATTAGGCAAACCATAGCATCTCTGAATCCTAAGGTTGCTTTTCTCTAAAATGAGGGATTTGAATGAGATGATTCCTAAAGTTCTTTCCAATTCTAAGTATCTGATGCTACCCTGTACCAGATTTGACTTTGAACATTTAGTGTCCTCTCCCTTAGACTTTTGAGTTCTAAAAGCAGAGACCGTCTTGTTTTCATCTTTGTATTTCCAACGCTGTCATGTTTGTAGTTGTTATTGAGTCATTTCAGTTGTGCCTGAGTCTTTGTGATCCATTTGGGGTTTTCTTGGTAAAGATACTAGAGTGGCTTGCTATTCCCTTCTCCAGCTCATTTTACAGATGAGAAAACTGAGGCAAACAGGGTTAAGTGACTTGCCAGGATCACACAGCTTTTAAGTGTCAGAGGCTGGATCTGAACTTGGGAAGGTGAGTCTTCCTGACTTCATGCCCAGCTACTGTACCACCTAGCTTCCCAATCTGTGTAGTGGTCAGTTAATAAATGATTCAACCCAGTAGAGTAGAGAGACCACTGGTCTGGAATGGGGAAAGAGTTCTACTCAGTCACCTCTAAATTCTATTTCAACTCTAACTCTCTAAACCCTATAAATTGTTGAGTTCAGCTTTTTTATCACCTTTGTTAATTCCTCCCAGGTGGTAAAGATATGTCTCCCTCTTTTCTTTCCCTGGCCACGATCCCAGCATAACTCTTATTTACATCTTAGACTTGCTACTTGGTAGGTAGGTTACCTTAAGCAAATCACTCTTCCTTTCTGGACCTCAGTTTCTTAATGGTTAAATCATGGGGAGAGGGTTGTATGAGATGATCCCTAAAACCTTTCTAAGGTTATTATTTCCACACTACCCTAATGTATTTATCATGTCTTATTGTTATCTTTGGATATGTTCTCCCCTGTCAAATAGTGAGTTCATTTAAATCCAGGGGACAAAGTCTCATCTGAAATTTTTCTCTCTTCAACCCACCCTCTATTCAGGTGTTTCATAAACTCTAATTGAACAGAATTGTGAAATTTGTCACTGAACTACCCTAACACCTACCTTTGTACTGAGCCCATCCTAGTCACTACAGAAATACTTATCAGCACCTTATCTGTCCATGTCTCTGAAATGCCTTACCTTGGTGTTTAATGATGCCAATAGAACACACATGTTTTTCAATTAATTTTTTCAAACAAAGATCCTACTTCCCTCCCTCTTACCTTCCCATCCATATTAATAAAGTATGATGGTGGGAACTATATACTTATTTTTCCCCATCTCTACCCCCAACTGAGAAAGCAAAACCAAGCAAGTTTAATAGGGATCGTTTTGACTTCGAGATCTCAAGCCAGAAGGATCCTCAAAGGTCATCTCTAGAACAACCCTCTCATTTTACAGATGCAGAAACTGAAGTTCAGGAAAGTTAATAACTTGTCGAAGGTCACACAGGAAATAAGCAGTAGAAGAGGGATGTGAAAGCAGTGTAAATAAAGATTTGTTCTCTCTGAATGGGTAAAACAAAATAATGACTGCCTGTCTACAATTGCCCTGATCTTTCCCAGTATATTAGGAAAAGGTGAATGCACTGTCTTTCCTCTATTATTTTCTCAGTTGTCTTTCTTGAGGGCAGGTCCTGCCATTCTAGGTATATGTACTTTTACCTGTACTTTTCCCTTTCAGAATACAGTACCTTTTCAAATGCCTTAGAGAGATATCGGAAGCAGAAGAAAGAATATTCAGTGTTCAGTCAGCGGACAGAGGCGGCCTCTGCTGCACAGTATTTTCAGGTATGAGGGAAAATAATAGTGGCTAACACTGTGATGTGTTTAATGTACATTTTCTTTTGAACTGCTCAACCGTCCTAGGAGGGAGATGCTCCAAGCCATTTTACAGAGGAGGAAACTGAGCCTTCAAGAGTTAAAATTATTTCCTCATAGCCTAGTAAATGACAGAGGCTGAATTTGAACTGGTCTTCTTGGGTCCAGTAAGCGTACTGGACATATGCATACATATATCATATATGTGTTCCATATAGCCCAAAAGTCTACCATTTGAAAAATAATCTAAAGCAATATTTCTTTAATCAGGGGACTCCCTAAAATCCCTATATCCAGTCATTATATTCATATTTTAACATATCAGCACTACCTATCTCACAGGGTTATTAGTACAAAGTACTTCTGAAAATTTAAAATCCTAAAGAAATTTCTGAATTCTTGCTTTGGTTGCTGTCCTTCTTACTTGAAGAGAACCAAAATGGCATCACTGTTTTGGAGTCAAAGTACAATGTGCCCAACTGTGGCTAACAAGACCAATATGGCCTTGGAAGGCTTTATCACAGGTAAGGCACAAATAGCCTGAATGGCCATTTGGGATGGTGAAATCTAAATGTATGTACTGAAGCTTCTTTTGAGCTACCACAGTTCTGCTTTGCTTATAGAGCACAGTGCCATCCTTAATGCAGACATGCCATGCTGGATGGTCCTGAGCCTGGTTCAGAGAGCTCCAAAGCTAAAGGACCCCCCAAATTACATGGCAAGTTGTTTGTTTATCATGAATATCTCTTACCTCAATCTTCCACTAAGAGACATGGAAAAAAGTCTCTTCCTTGGACAGAAACATATTCTAGTACTCTTCCCCTTTTGGAAGCATGCTGACTATATTGTTCCAAAGAAATCTTTATGGAACTAAAAATCCTCAAATAGGATCTTGGTGTGGTGGAAAGAACCCTGGATTTAGAGAAAGAATAACAACAAATTACTTAGCAGAAGGAAAAATCAGGAATCATTAAAACAACAAGTTCACCCATAGTCCTGGGTCAGTCTCTCTCACCAATGCACATAGTTCCTGTGTGAGGAGTGGTAATATGCTTAGAGAAATCTGGCAGTGAGACACATTAAGTAGGGAAGCCCAAATTATCTTTTCACTCCTAAATCCCCCTATGTCCTCATTTCTATCAAAAGCATCACTATCTTTCCACTCACCAATATTTAAGTCAGAATCCTAGGAGCCATCCTCAATCCTTCATCCTCACCCCATATAGTCCATCAATTGCTAAGTCTTACCAGTTCTTCCTTCATAACATCTCTTGCCTCTGACCTATTTTCTCCACTCATACCATAATCACCTTTATTTAGGTTCTTCTCATCTCTAATCTGGACAATCTCACTAGCCTCCTAAATGGTCTTTCTGTATTCAGATTCTCCCATCTCTGATCTACCCATCTCATACCTGCCAAACTGATATCCCTAAAAGCCAGACTAGCCATGTAACTACCTTATTGAAAGGGAGGAAGAGAAGAAGCATTTGTAAGTGTCTACTATGTCCTAAGCACTTGATCTTCAGAACAACTCTATAAAATAGATGCTTATATGATCCCCATTTACAAGTTGAAGAAAATGAAGCAGACAGAGCTTAAGTGACTTGCCTTGGGTCCCACAGCTGGAAAGTCTTTGACTGGATCTGAACTCAACTTTTCCTGACTCCAAGTCCACCACTTTTTCTGCTGTACCACCTCGTTGCCTCATCAGTGGTTTCTTATCCCTAAGATAAAACACTAATTCCTATCTGAGTCCAACCCATCTTTCCAAACTTATTACCAATTATTCTTACTTATGCCTTCTGTTGTCTAACCAAACAGATATGATTGCTCTTCCCTGTATCTGACATTCACTCTCCTGTATCTGCACTTTTGAATAGTCTGTACCCCGTGTCTGAAATGATGTCCTTTGAAACTCCTAGCTCTCATTTAAACTCAGCTCAAATGCTGCCTCCTACACAAGAGGTCTTCTACATTCCTTTCAAACATTAGTGTTGCCTCTACTTTGTATTTAGCTTGTCTATATTTCTGACTTCATGCTATTTTACCAAGTAGAATGTAAATTCCTTGAAGGCAGAGATGATTTCATTTTTGCCTTGGTGTCCCTAGCACAGTACCTGGCTTATAGTAAAAACTTATTAAGTGCTTTTGATCTGAACATGATATCTAAGGTCCCCTTCACCTCAAATTTCTGTGATTTCTATGGCATACATAATATACATGTCTACCCACCTGTGTGGTTTGGGGGTAATAATAAATTCCTAACTTCATGGGTTTATTAATGTATAGGCAGACCTATATTCAGTCTGATAACTTGGAGAATAGTATTGTTGTGGTTCTACTTGATCATTATGTATATGGGAGCTTTTCTGAGAATTATTACTTTTCAAATTTCACAGAAAAACCATACCAGTTATACTGTTATCATTAATACTGAATCAGATTTTTGAAACCTGGGAAGGATTTAAGGTTGTTGGCAGGTTTTTGTTTGTTTAATAAAAAGCACATTTCTACGTAACTGCAAAAGTTTTAAGAAAAACATGTTTCATTTTAATATTGATTGTGGAACCTGAGAGGTAGAACAGGATTGAACAGCTGGGGCTAATGCTTTGAAATTCCACTTTTGACACTACCTGTGTCTATGTGGAGGTTACAAAATTTCTCTGAACCTCAGTTTCCTGATCTGTAAAAGTAAGTTATAGAACTATGATCTCTTAGCCACCATCTATTTTCCATCCTCTCAAGCAAAAGTTCACAATAGAATGTGAAGACATTTAGGATGTCAAGGATTCCCCAACATTTCATGGTACAATAACAAATGTCACTTGAGGCCAGCCCTTATTCCAAGCCCTGTACTCCTTATCTTCCTTTCATTTCTCTGGTATTCTCTGGCTGTCTTCTTCTATCTGCTTTGTGATCTTGTTTGTTTTCAGCGGAGATTGTCCATCAATTCTGTAAACATTTGTAGTCTTGTAGAAGGTAGGGCAGCTAGGTGGTGCAGTGTATAAAATGTCAGGTTTGGGACCACAGATATCCATATTAAGACATTTACTGGCTGTGTGATGCTGGGCAAGTCACTTAATCGTCTGATCCAGTTTGCTCAGCTGTATAATGAGCTGGAAAAGGAAATATCAAACCACTTTAGTATTTTTGCCAAGAAAACCCCAAATGGGGCTATGAAGAGTTAGACATAACTGAAATGACTGAATAAGAGCATAGAAGGTATTTAATAAGTATATGTTTTGAACTGAGTTGCATTGAATTAAAATGAAGATAGACATGCATTTTGTGAGTTGGAAATTTATGTTGTCCACCAGTCTTGGAGGAACCAGATGATTAGGCTTCAAGTTCTGCCTCTTACTAAGCATATGACTCTGAACACAGTAGTTGCCCACTCTGGACTTCAAGGTTCCCCATCTGTAAAAATTCTCTTTAAGGACCCTTCCAGTTGTATGATTCTCCAATTTGTCTTTTCCTTTTAGTTTTATGGGTGTATATCTCAACAGCAGAATATGCTGCAGGACTTTGTGAGGACAGCTACTTACCACAGAGCCATTCTTCAGAACCACACGGACTTTAAAGACAAGGTAAGTCTTCCAGCTGGTCGTTAATTGCCTTTGAATTTACCACAGTAAGATTGGAAGACAAGCCTTTATCTCCAGGAACTGTATGTAGAGTGACTCTGACAACAGTCCAAGACCAAATTTGGAGGACTAAGCATTTATGTATTATATTTCTCCAATAGAACATAAATTCTATGAGGGTAGGGACTCTTCTTCATTTTGTCTTCCTGTCTCTGCTGTTGAGAATATTGCCAGTAATTTCTTAATAAAAACGGTGGACTAGATGAGATGCAGTTGGGCTCATAGCTCTGTTGTGATAGAGATTGAGTAGCCCTGCAGAGAACACCCTACATTTAGATGCCTTACTGCATTTATTTCCCTCATGGAACTGGTATGAATGTTACCTTAAATGACTGCCATATTCTTGGCATTCATGTTCCATGATTCCCCCTTATTAGTCAGTGAATAGAACAGAGTACAGAACACCTTTGATGAGTGACAAGATGACATAGCAGGAAGAATACAGGGCCAGGAGCTAAGAGGCTTGAGTTCTTAATCCCAGCTTCTTCCCTTGGAATACTGTGTGACCTTGGGTAAACTTTTTGGACCTCATTTTCTTCAGTAGCAAAACACAGTGGGTATTGGAAGAAGTCACCACGGTATAAAGGAATGGATTTCAAGTCAAACAACTTGGGTTCAAATTCTGGCTCTGACACTTTGTGACCAGAGACTAGTCACTTGATCTTTTTGCCTCATTTTCTATGTAAAATGAGTGGGTTGGACTCATTGGCCTCCAAGGTCCCTCCAGCTCTGGATCTAGAATCCTCTAATTCTCTGAAAAGAGTTCAAATATCTCTTTTCTGCTCAGTGATACTTGTGAAAACTATGACTTCCTACAAAATGTTTATCCTCTAATGGGACAAAAGAGATGTGCAGAGGCTGCAAGGTTTGGGGTTTTTTTGCTTGAATTTTTATTGGAAATCAGACTAAAATTATCCTGAGATGTTTTTTAGGAAGATTTTCCCCCACTCCTTCCAACAAGAGGCTTCCCAAAGGAATTATTTTAATTAAGAAGAAGAAAATGTCTGTGTAGAAATCCTTCATGAGAATCTCTTTCCACCAACACCCCAAACCCCTCAAGACCCAAGGGCTGGTGAAGAAACTAGTTTTTATTCCTTAAATATGAGCAGGATTTTGGACTGTTTTCTTAGATATTCACAGTTCATCCAAAGTTATTTTTAACCTTAAAAAGCTTAATTTCTCATTCTGCCTTATCCCAGCAATTTTAATGAAAAAAATTGGCTTTGCCAGAACATTGCTGGCTGAGAATTGTGTCTGGCCTGCATCCAAAGGACTGACCCTATTGGTCATTCACCAGCCTTTCCTCCTCAGAGCTTGCCTTAATTGCAGTCTGCCTATTTTTAGCTTCTTGTAAAGTGTGCACTAGGGAAAGTCCATCAACCTGAAGGTGCTGGGCTGTAGAGTTTTAATTCAGAAATGTTTTGACATGTTTGTCAAGGCACTGGTTTCTGGAAGCAAGAACTTGCAACAGTGGGCACCAGCTGAAAGCACATTTTAAAAATCAGCATTTTAGCAGAGGAGAGAATCCCTAGTGCAGCAGCTATTTAGTGCTTCCTGATGTGATATTGGCTTAGCAGAAGAGGATTTAGGGATTTAACTGTTACACACACACACACACACACACACACACACACACACACACACACACCAAAACAACATAACATACACCTGTTCAAATTATCAAGCAATATTCAGAGATTTGGAGAGTCCTGCAGTCATGATACATGATTTGTCTTTGGCAGAGAATGATGATGTTTTAGCTATAAGGCCAGGGCATCTCTTTTTAATCCTGCCATAAAATTCCCCATAAACTTCCAGGCACTGCTGATAACAGTTTAAGTAGGGCTGTTAGAACTAGTCATCTGCTCACTGATAAAGCCTGCCCCAGATTGTTAACTGTTTGGATTAAGTGCCATGGCACACATCTATTTAAAATTGGTTATAAATTCTACAAGAGAATACTGGCTTGCTTTCTTTTTCTTCCAACCTACTTGGCCTGACTTTTACTGTTAATACCATGCCAGTGATGGCCATGTTGTAGGGCTATTCTGGGAGTATAAAGTGCCCTTATCTATTGTGCTTTAGAATTTGAAGTCATACTGATATAAAGGGGAAAATTCTGAATTTAGAGCTAGGGGACCCTGGGTTCAAAACCTAGCTTTTTTATTTACTACCTGTGTTACCTTGAATAAGTCTCTTCCTTTCTCATTTTCTATGTAAAATGAGTGAATTGTATAAAAGTCAGTTTCCTCAGCTCTGAATCAAGGGAGTTGGACTAGACTAAAGGTTCTTAGCCCTTATTTGGCACTCTGGTGAAATCAATGAATGAACCCTTCTCCAGAATAATTCTTTTTAAGAAAAATCATAATTGAAGGACATACTAAATTTCAGTTAGAGGTTAGTAAACATAAAGATGTTACTTTTTTCTCATCCAGGTTCATGGATCCCCTGAAATTTTTCAGGTCACTTCCTCTTACTTGTTAACTATCTTAACTATATTTTTTCAAATATAATGTGTTTAATAAACAGCATTCAAAAAAATTAATGTAGGATTTCACAAAATCTTACTCTACTGCCCCACTGTGCTAAGGAGGTGACTCTGGGCCCCTAGAGTCTACATCAGCAAAATATATACTCTAACAGGTTCTACCACATTGAAAAGACTTTAAGAATAATTTTAGCTACAAATGGAATCTGTTTTTCTGAAGGCCAGCTTAGCTAAGTATAAAAAACCCATTAACAGTGGTTTGCCCACCTGGTGATGAATTCTTTGGCCATTGCTAATAGCAAAAAATACAAAAATGACCACCTAATCTTTTACAGTCGCTTCATCCTTTGCTTTTTCACTGATGGAACAGATGCAGTTTACAGGCTGTCTTTAAATTTTTACTTAGTGATTATTATTCTAAATGTGAGATATTTCAGAAACAGGTGACTCAGTGGATTGAGAGCTAGCTAGGGATGGGAGGTCCTGGGTTTCAAACCTAGCCTCAGAGACATCCCAGCTGGGTTGCCCTGGGCAAGTTACTTAATCCTCATTGTCTAGCCTTTACCTCTCTTCTATCTTGGAACCAATATACAGTATTGATTCTAAGACAGAAAGTAATATTAAAAGAATAATATTACTTAAGTAAATGTGAGATATTTTGTCCAGTGAGCAAACCAAAACCATCAGTAGGGAAACTAAATCTCACCAATCAACATTCTCACTATAAATAAAACCCAGAGAGAAGGAAGTCTTAACTAAATGAAAAACAGGCTCACTGGTTCTCTTTGGGGAGACAAGTAAAGGATTTGGTAGAGGTGATTTTATGATATGTCCAAGGCAACCAGAAACCTTTTCATAGGATAGTGAGCCAGAACATACTACATTGTTCATAAGTATAATAATAATAATACATATTTACAAAAAGAATATCATGAGCAAAATTACAGCCTATGTCCCAACATCTGTTGCAAAAGAAAAGGTAAAAAAGTTCTACAAAGAATTTTATGAGACCCTCTAAATTAAATCAACATATACTTTGCCAGTCAGTAATTTCAGTGCAAAGTTAGCAATAGATGACAACACCAAAAATTGTTGGAAAATAAGGATCAGAAAAAAAGTAATGAAAGAAGCAAAAAATATTTGATGATTACACAGAAGTTTCATGTTTGTCCAACAAGATTTTTACAGAGTAAAACCTAAGACGGAATCAGGCATAGTAAGAACCAAATAAGATCACTCAAAAATGAAATCACTAATATTTTAAGTCAAGAAATTACTTATTGTTAATTGATGTGGGAAACAGTCCTAAATCAGTTATCTATATTTAGTCAGTCTATAACTTGTTTGATTGATTGATTGATTGATACAAAGTTATAAGGAAAGAAAAAATAAAGATAAGGCATACCATTTTTATTTTTTAACTTCAAGCTCACCTATTTAGAAAAAGTTATCAATCATTAAAATGTGATGTCAACAGAGAAACACATAAACATCAATTATTATAACAATTCTAGAAAGATGTTTGATGTTCATCAGTTGCCATATCAAAGAAACCAAAAGAGTTTTTTTTTTTTAAATCTCCTTAGTTAACAAACATTTGAGTTGTTTTCCCAACAGATACATATGGCAGCAAAGGGCAAAATCAGAGTAGAATATAAAATCAAGTCTAAAATCTTATGGATTAGAAAGTCAGAAGATTATGAACAGTATCAACTTATAAAGCAGAGAAAATAAACTAATTTAAAGAAATCATGGTCAGAGATCCATCAAAGCAGAATCATTCCATTAATATTACCGACAAAATGGACAGGCAGAGAAAAAAAAACAGAGAAACATGGAAAAGTTCTGCAAGGATTTTTTTAAATATTAAAATTTCTTTTCTCTTTGGGAGAAAAGTATAGCCACAACATAGATGCTCACATCATAGTCCCAGATGGTTATATAAAAAGGAATGAAAGCAGCATAAAAAAAAAAAACAAAAAACAAAGACAGAAGAAGCATCATTATTAGACCAACTGTACATAAAGGAGAATTTGTTCAGGAAAAAAACACCATATGAAGGTGTTAGGAATTGATTCTCAAAAAAATTGAAGGAAGGAAAGATACCAAAGGCATGGTAAAAGTCTCAGATTTTATTAATCTATTTTTAAATCCTTCCATCTTAGAAAATCAATACTAAGTATTGGTTCCAAAGTAGAAGAGCAGTAAGGGTTAGGCAATGGGGATTAAATGACTGGCCTGGGGTCATACAGCCAGGAAGTGTCTGAGGACAGTTCTGATTTTACTGATCTATTTTTAAAAGTTACCAATAACTAACTAGATGCTTGCTTTCCCATCTGTGCAAAGTTTTATGAGAATAATTACATCCATCAAGGCCAGTCTTGATGTATTAGTAACAGATCAACTTTCATGAGAGATATTCTACAAGATATCACATCTTTACCATCACACATTGACTGAAGAATATAAAAAAGTAAGATCCCACTTTACTTTTTGTTTATTAGGTATAAAAATCCCTTTGATTCCATAGGGCATAACTGCCTCTTAAACACTCTCTGTCAACATGGTATCTCCCAAAAAATACATTAAAATTATGGAGAATTCCTATATGACAACCGAGATAAATACTCCTCTGATTATAAAAACTAATCAAGACACAAAACAGGGATATGTATGCTTCCCAAAAGTAGTTGTTCCTGTCATGAAAGAGAGACTCCTCTCCTCCATGTGCTTCCATTTGCAAATAATATCATTGTCCCAAGCCCCAAATGGCAGGGCCCCTTGAATAAGAGCTATAACTACCCTAACATTTCACACAAGGAAAAAACAAAACAAAATGAAATGAAGAATGCTTGTTGTTACCATCATGCACCGTTGGTGAAGCTGTAAATTGGTCCAAATATTCTAGAAAACAATTGGGCATTTTACTAAAATAGTCACTAACTTGTACATAGTCCTAGACCCAAAAATTCACTACTAGCATACATCCAAAGAAGGTCAAAAACAGAAGAAAATATTCTATATACATGCATGCATATTTGTATCTGCTTCAGCACTAATTATAGTATCAGCAAACCAGCCAACTGTAGGGAGAATTTAGATAAGAGTCGCACAGGAGGGGCAGGCAGAAATGGGCATCCAAATCTATGATATCACCAATGCATTTGAGTAACTGAGTAAAGAACTGGGCAAATTGTGGGGTATGAATGTAATGGAATATTATTGCACAAGAAGAAATAACAGATATGAAGAACTCAGAGAAATGTGGAAAGACTTGTATGAAGTACATAAAACCTAGGAAATGGCTTGTGCAGATTTTAAGAAAGACATTAAGAACTCTGCTCAGTGCAATTACCAATCATGGTTTCATGGGCCTGATAATAAAACATACCTTTTCCCCTTTGGTAGATAGGTGAAAGACCAGAAGTTTAGAATGAAGCATAGAAGTTCAGACATGACTAATGTATGGATGTGTTTTATTAGACTTTGTTTGGGGTGAGATGAAGTAGGGTAGGGAGCATAGGGAAAAATAATTAGTAGGAAATGACAGGAAAAATGCATCAATAAAGCATTTTAAAAGGAGAATTAGAGTGAAAGATAAATCCCCAGCCTTTCTCATCCCTAATGGTATCACAAAACAGGGCAGTCTTTGGAGTAAACATGTTAGGAGATGATTACAGTTTAAAATAGAATGCATATTCATATTTTTGGAATAAACTATTTCATAATTTTACTTTAAAAGTTTTTCATCTAGTAAGGGATGGGAAGGGCATAACATATACAACAAAGTATAAAGGATAATAATAGATTTATATAATGTTCTAGGGTTTGTGAAGCACAAACCTTCATCTCATTTGACCCCCCACAATGATCATGTGACTTAAGTGCTATTATAATCCTCAGTTTATAGATAAGGAAATAGAGACTCAGAGAGGCTAAACAGATTGCTAGGAACACACAGCTATTAAATTTCTGATACCAGATAAATTTGAATCCCAATCTTCCTGATTACAGATTCAGCACTATCTAGCACATCAACAGTTTCTCTTCAACAAGGTAGAATTTACTAGGGGCAAAAAAAGATCCAGACAAAGGACTCTAAGAAAATGTTTAACTGATGCTGAACTCTATAAATAAGAATATTGGCAACGGCTTTAAGCATTCTGTTTGCTACATTGATAGTAGGTTTTGAAATTTAGGGGTCCTCAGTTCTTCATTTTCACTCCACAGAGTATCATTTTCCAAGTCTTGTCAATTCATCCTCGATAGCATCTCTTGCCTCTGTCCTATTCTCTCCACTCATACCATAACTGTCACAGAACTGTGATCGTCACAATGCTTGTTCATAATTTCTGATTTATAGATCTAAGTTGCTTAATAAGAATATAATTGTCATTTGAGATTTTTGTAATAGCAAGTGACATATTTCTCTGAATACAAACGCTAGAGTCTAGGCTTTTTATTAGAAATCAAGGATTCTCCTCTTCCTACCACCAAAATTCATATGTAAAATCCCAAGGGAATTTGCCCCTTTGAGGCAAAGATTCTTTTGTTTTCCAAGGAACAATCTTCAAGACCTTTTCTCTTGGCAGTAGAAAAAGTTATTTACAACATAAAGAAAATATTGTGGATAATTTGACTATTTCCTTTCCACTTACAAATGCAATTTATTGCAATTTCACTATTGTCTCGTACCCCCAAACCATGGGGAATAACCATCCCTCTTTCCAAAATTGTGATATTGCTTAGCTCTACTCAAGTAAAGTAGTTTTTCATAGTACTCTAATTCTCAGAGATAACAGATTTCAGTATTCTAAAGGAAATAAGAGAGATGATCCTTCTGTGCCCACCCTTGCCAGTCACTCTCCTAGAATCCTTGTGAACTAGAAAATTGAAACATTACTGAAGTGCAGCAGGGGAGGATCTTTAGATTATTTTGCCTCTTCCTTCTTCTTCACTTCCTATAACCAGTTGTCAACCAGATCCTGTCAATTCTTACCTCCACGGTATCTGACCCTGGAATGTACCCCATCCTCACTATTTATCTTGTTACTACCCAAGCTACCACCCACTTGGACTCTTAAAATAGCTTTCGAACAAAGCTTGCTTCCTTTCAGATCCTGTTCTAAACTGTCCTTCCTGGTGCTGTCTGAATAATCATTTTTATCCAAATCTGATTAGGTCTCTCCTTTTATGAAAAAAAAAAGGATTTTTAATAGTATTCTGTGTGTATAATTTGGGTTCTTTAGCCTGACAGTCAAGGCTGTCCACTATCTAGCACCACCATCCCATTTTAGCCTTATTCCAAAGCAAAAGCCTAACTCTTTTTATCCTTTATGGAAAAGAGAAGTCCTAAAAAAACCCAGCCAAACCTGATCTCTCTCTTCTTTAAAATTCTCAAACATCACTTATTCTTATTGTCACGGGGACATGATTTCAAATGTAAGTCTTAGACCTAGACTTAGATGTCATTAGGAGTTCAAGATAGAGAGCACAATAATTATAGCCCTACATTTCTATGGCAATTTTAGGTTTACAAGTATTTTCCCTTTTTTGTAAATAAGTTTTTGTTATCATTTTAATATTATCTTCATTTCCCCCAGTGTCTCTCCTGAGCCTTCCACCAAAGAATCATCCCACATAAAAATAGTATTTTTAAGATAGAAAAGGAAAGAGAGGGGGGGGGGGAATCAGCATAACTGATTGAAAATTGGAAGAAAACTGAGAATATGTGCAATCTATAATATAGCATATACAAGTACTTTCAAACCCACTTGCCTCACAACAATATGAAGTAGATAATAATAAGCATATAGCAATTTAATGGGTAAGAAGCACTTTACATATGTTATATGGTATATAAATATCATTATTTCCATTTTAAAGACAGGGAAACTAAGGATCTTAGAGATGAAATGACATGCCCAAGGTCACATAATCACATATGTGCCTTTCCAGCCAATACTGGGTAGGTATTCAAAGACAGTTGAGAGAGTACAGGGAAAAATCTATCTGGAAAGGGAATTAGAAAGTGTAAATCTGGCCCTTTTTATCCTGTTGGTTTAATCTGAACTGGAATTTTATGACCCAGAATTCCTGACTGCAGCACTCTTCTCATTCTGCTATCAATAATCTCAGAGAGTTTTCCATTCTTGGGTCTGCCCAGATATTCTTTATAATCAGAAGAAGCCATTAGAACTATGTGGTGAAGTAATTTCTCACAGGGAGATGAACTAAAAGAATAATACCAACACTAACTCCCATTTCAGTAGTTCTTTCCTAACCTGCCTGTGAGATGGGTAGTGTAAGTATTATTATCCCCATTTTACAGAATAGAAAACAAGCACCAAAGTTAGAAAATTGACTGGATGGGTGTTTAATCTTCAACTTTGGTTTTCCTTTCCCTGTTCCCTCCCCACCCCTACCATCGATCATTAGTTGTTGGCTCCAAGCAGAATGAAGAACCAGGAACTCATAAGCATCAACCTCTCAGTTTTTGACTGATGGCTCCTCTTTGATTGAAAATATGTTTCAATGGGTAACAGATGTTGAGTTCTATCTGAGGAACTCTTGCTGCAGAACTTCCCTGCAGTAATTAAAGTGGGAGGAAAGTAATTATATGAAAGAGCCTGGGAGATTTAAGTCCCAGCTGTGAAGGCCTAAAAGAGAAAGTAATCTTTAAATCCCTGAGAATGTTAGAGAATTCTTCTTAGAAAAATAAACTGGAAAAAGTAAGGAACCTGACAGATGTTGAAGACCCAGAAACTCCACCTGTCTTATGTTTATTCAGTTGCTAAGAGTTTTTCAGTCAGTCAAGAATTCAGGAGTCGTGTCAAATAGATTGGCAGGCCAGGGAAAAGATAAGGAGAGAGTAGCCAGCCATCACTGGAAATCTGTAATGAGTGAAAATTATAGCTAAATTGAGAGCCTTGGTGTTGTGCTGGGTATAGTCGCCCCAAATATGTCTAGGCATGTCAGAAGATAGCTGGGGGACGATGTCAGAAAAAGGACAGTAGTTAGGAAATAGGGTAACGGGAGGGTTAGTCATATGTGAGCGACATGACAGGCAAGAATAACATTTAAATATAGGGCCAACAGTAGAGGGAGTTCAGGGGGAGACACATATTCTAAAGCACTGAAAACCATTTGAATGGCAATTGAAAGAGTGAGAGTTGGGAAGGCAGTCCAAGACATTTGAGAAGGTTCTGGGAGGGGAAAAACCTATCTGGAAAGGGAATTAGAAATACATGGTAAGTCTAGCCCTTTTCATTCTGTTGCTTTTAAGTATACAGGCTATATTATCCCTTTTTTCCAAGGAACTGAGTCACACTCAATTTCATTGTCGGAGGATACTAATAATAGTAGTAATAGCAACATTGGGTAAGTATCATCCCTTCTTTGTGGTTATGACCTCTTTTGGCAGCATCTGATGAAGCCTATAGATCCCTTCTCAACATAATGTGTTTAAATGCATAAAATAAAGTACCAGGAATTACAAAGGAAACCAAACATGTGGATGAACAGTTATCAAGCTATTTTAAAAACAAGTTCATGGACCTCAGAGCAACTGTCCCACAGTCATACAGCTAATAAGTACCAGAGTCAGTAAGTGTTCAAACCCAGTTTCTTTTATTCCAAATCCAAGTCTCTTTCCATTTATGTTATCCTCCTTCCTCTCCCCACTTCTTTATGGCTCTTTACTTTTAGCAAACATCTTCCTTCCTTCTTTGCCCTCAGATGGCCTCTGCAGAATAGCACTCATGTCAAACATATACATAAAATAGATGAATACTTTTTCTTCCCTGATACAATGTAAGTTCCCTGAGAGCAGGCATTGTTTCCCATTTTTACTGTATTCCTAGCCCTTGCCACAGAATAGCATTACTCAATAAATGCTTATTGATCGATGGGAAGGTTCATTTCCATACTGTCTAAATAGTTTAGGGCATGTCTTAACAGCTTCAGGCAGCTGTATGTCCCTACTCCCAACTGCTCACAGCTGCCTGCTGTTAAAGCAAGTGGTCTCCAGAGTCTGACCCAGGGCTTCTTACCTCACTTTCCTAAGTTAGTGTGGATTTTTCCTCCTCATTTAAACTGTTAATGGCTTTGGTACAGTGGAAAGTGTGCTGAATTTTGAGTAAGAGGACCTGGGTTCAGATGCCCCCTCTAAAACTTATTGAGTGACCATGGACTTCACTAACCTACATCAGCTTCAGTGTCCTCATCTGTGAAATGAGGGAATTGGACTAAGTGGTGTCTGAGGTCCCTTTTAGCTCTAGCTCTCTCGCCCTATGAATTTAAACTCACCACTCTTCCTTCATATCTGGAAAAAAGGAGTATTTAAAGCCAGGGCTAAAAGGAATGGCATAAATCTATGATCTGACTAGAGCTTTATCAAATTTGCACTGGCCACCAGACACCACAGCTTTAAGGGTCCATCACTTTATGATGCTTACTCAAAATCTGTCACAACTAGAAAAGCAGTTAGTATTTTGGAAGCACTCCCTGATGGTGCAGGGGTGATATCACTAACAACCTATCCCTGGGAAAAGGCCAAAAATATGTCTTCAGTGATTCCCTCAGTTAAAATGTGAATGCCATTTTGGGTCATCTCTTCAGAGGCCTGACTGTCCCTGGGGACCTCATTTGGCTTCTGTTTTGGAGGATAATCTTCCCCCACGGCATAAGCCTCCCTATCCTGTGCCCCCAGAGCCCTCCAACTTGACTAGCCTTTTGACAACTTTCCAGCAGCAAAATGAAAAATGGGCTCAATAAAATCTGGGGCTGAGATAAAGAAATGAGATTAGGGGCTCTGTGATGGCCCCAAGCCTGCTTCTGCTGGTATGTGAAAGAGCATGACAGTGTTAGCTGTCTTAATAGCCACTTGTCTCCCAAAGTCCTGAAAAGCCAGTCTATCTACATTTGAAGCTGTGGGCTTTCATTTGAGCCCATATCTGTCACGAGGGATTGGTTTTTTCTCTGTGGAGTCTGGACACAACTAAGCCCTCAGAGGTGTCACATTGAAAGTTACTTTGCTTGATTTCACATGCACAATGACTCTCACGACTCCCTCTTGCTCTTTCCTATTTAAGTTTCAGGATTGTATATCAAAATATTTAAGTTACATGTGACAAATGTATTAAAGTGATAATAATAATGGCTCACATTTCTATAATTAGAATTATATGTTATATATAGAGAGAAATATAATTCCATAATTAAGGTTTAAAAACTCTTTTCTTCACTATATGGGAGATATGTAGTGTAAGTATTGTTATTAGCCTCAATTTACAGATAAGGAAACAGTTTACAGATTAGATGAATGTCTTGATCTTAGTCACACAACTATTAAATCTTACAACTGGGACTTGAATTCAGAACTTCTGACCTTTTCAATTTTTTGTATAACTAAATTCACACACACATCTTTTTTTTCTAGAAATATATAGATAATTAAAGGTTTTTTCCTCAGCTTACTTGGAAAGTTGCTTCTATTCCCTTTACTTTAATAGTCACAGCTTAAAAGACAAGTTATCTCTGAAGAGAAGGTAAGAAGACAAGCCTTCCAATATTTGGACAGATAGGGGAATAAGAGTATAAAACTCTTATATGTATATGTATATGTATAAGTATATGTATATATACATATATATATATGTAGACTTAGTTGATGATTTGGTTAGTTTTGGCAAATCATTTTCCTTCCTGCCACTTTCTTTTCTTTTGAGGAGGAAGATAGCTTACTGAAGTGGAGGAAGAGTTATATATTCAAAAATGAAAGTGATACCAATATAAGCTAAAAAAAAGTTTTGCAAAGAAAAAATAATTCAAGTATCTTATGTCTGGTCTTACAACGGATGAACACTTTTTTGTGATTGGACAGGAAAAAACTGATCTTCCTCGATGGGACCCAAAAGGTATGGTTCAAATACTGGCTGTTCATATGACCTAGAGCACATCATACATCATTCTATACATCTATTTCTTCCTCTTCCTCTCTACAGTGACCAAGAAGGACTAGATGTCCTTTAAAGGCCATTTTGGTTCTAAATCATGTGCTTTAAGTGCAGAGGCACTCAAATGTGACTAAGAAGATGGTTTTTAAAATATTTCATTTGGGGCTGAAGGGCATTTTAGGAAAGGCAATGGGTGTTCTGTCTTTTCTCAAAGCTATTTATTACAGTACATGTATCATGCTTTGCCCCCCTGAGATGCAGTCATGTGTGATCTTGCAATGGACCGTGGCTGTATGAATAATGATTTCCATGGGGTAGGTGGTAGAGAGCTGTTTGTTGATATTTTTATGAGCATGGCCAGCTTCACAGCAAATTACTGGGATTGGGTGGCATTTTTACTTGGCCATGCTGCTAATCACCCAAAGCCCTGAGAAACAGTATGGGATAAGGCAACAGCTGTAGAATTAATGTAACAGAGTACTGTGGGCACATTACTCACAGCGTGTTCTCCCAAACTAATGGCACTGTATCTATGTCAACACTGCATGATCCTGGTGTAAGGACCCTGGATGTTTCCTATCTGTGGTTGGCTTATTTTTATGTGCTATAAGAGACAAAAAAAAACTTTCTTCATTTGCCTGGGAAAATGTTTACAAAATAATCATTTGCTTTTCTTGTTTTCAAAACTTCTCTAACTTCCATATTTGCAGTTTTAGACTTAAAAAATATTGAGAAATATAAATCATGTAACAGACATGGGATTAGAGGCAAAGCTAGATTTTGGATCATTTGTCTACAACTGGAAAGGAACTCAGAAATGTTTCCTCTCTCAATCAGACCCCTTTCTTGATTCTGAAATCACTAAACATGAAGATGAAGGAGAATCAACAGATATTAAAACTTCCTTAATCCCCTTTGAGCATGATAATGGCAACAAAGAAAGGTTAGCACTACAGCATATATAGTATGTTGTGCATTTGTGTATATGTGTGTGTGTGTGTAGCACTCCAGAGTAGCTCTGCTGTTTCCTAGACATATAACTTTAAATCACTTAAACTTCAATGAGCCTCAATTTCTTCATCTGTGAAATGGAAATCATACTTGTATTACTGCCTCCATGAGAGTCTTTCTTGTGAGAGGAGATAATGAGATAATGGAAGTAAAGTGCTTTGCAAACCTAAAAACACCATATAAATGTCAGATATTATCACCATTCTCATGAGGGCCCTTAAATTGTGACACCTTCAGTGAGATATTTTCTTGATGTGTTTGCTCTCAATTTCTACCTTCTTAAGTACCATGCCCACTTCCTCAGCACATGTGGATTAAATTTCTCTTAGATATAGTGATGATAAGAATCAATTTCTTTATTTGAGGATCAATTTTCAAGACATCTTTAAAAAAAGGAAAATTCTCATCTCTTTTAAATCTGGAAATTATATCAAAGATATTCTTGATGAAAACATGAGAAGGGAAGGAGCAGGTAGACTTTCACAGACAATTTTCAACCACAGTTGATATATCCAGTTACACAGATGACTGAGTGGTGGGTCAAGCTCAAATAGAAACAGGGAAACTGTACACAAGAATTCCTGCAGGCCACATATTGACTTGGGTCTAAAGTGTAATGTTATCTGTTTTATTATATTTCTATTTATTTTGTTAAGTAGTTTCCAATTCCATTTTAATATGATTTGAGTATACTCAGGAGCATATATTTGATAGCTCTGACATAGAGTATAAAAGATCCCACTATGTTTATTACTTGTTGATTATAATAAAACAGTTGATTTTGCAGAGAAAAACATATACTTAAAAATTTTCCTTTTACAAGAAGTCTCTCATGCGTTAAAAAATATAGGTGATTCTTGGGGCCAACCTGATGGCTCTGATTTAGATACAGAAGGTTCAAATGTGGCCTCAAATATTTCCTACCTAGGTGACCCTGGACAAGTCACTTAATCCCCATTGCATAGCCCTTACCACTCTTGTGACTTTGAATCAAATCACAATATTGATTCTAAAACATAAAGTAAAGATATGTGTGTATGTGTACATACAAACACATATACATAAAATGTGTGTATGTATATATGTGTGAATCCCTGACATATGCAACCCAAGGTAACTTCTTCCCATAATCTTTTGATCATCAATTGAAGCATTGTAAAACAATGAGGTATGCTTGTCATAATTGTTCTTATCTGTCATGGAAGATTTCATGTATGAAGTCCAAATGTAAAACCACCCATTGATAATGAGGTTTGCCAGATATTCCCTTCATATAGGAAATTGGGCATATTACATCAAATTAGAGAACCATAAAAGTTTTTCTCAATCACTTAGAATGAAATGGATGAAAATTTTATATTGTCTAGATTATATGTTATTGAATTGACAACCTATTGAGTTAATTCATCAATGCATATATCTTGGGTTGGAGCTGCAGATGGACCACAAGTTGAATAGGAAAAGGAAAGTGGGTTGGATTCTACTGGGAGAATCCAGCAGTTCTTTCACTAATCCCAAGCTGTTTCCTGACTCTACAGCTCATCTTTTCATTATTTCCTTCATGATATTATGTAAAGGACTCAAATTCTAAAGGGGTATTGCCAGCCATATTTCATGCTAAAGGCACTAGTGTGGACCAAAAGTTGGAGAAGAAAAAAAGAGATTGTTCTTAACTTTTATCCATGCTTGACTTTTGGGGATCATAAAGGACTTCATAGCCCAGCTTCCATATTAACTCCTATGAGATTTTTTTTGGCAGAAGTCTCTGAATGGATTTTGTGGTCACATGATCACCACTACAGGTTAAATGGAAATCATAATAAATTTCTAACACTGTCAAATTGAGATTTTGGATAAACGCAAGTCCTCCTAGCAGAGGAAAGCAAGTTCAAAAGACAGAGTAAATAGTTGTCTAATTGACCTGTCCTACCAAAAAAAAAAGCCTTCTCTCCCCTTAAAGAGATAAATTCTTCCTTTTCTAAGCTATTAAATGGATATGTGAGGGCCTTGCCTTTCTAAAAGAGTTGAAGATTAGCATCTGAGCAATAATCTTAAAAATAGAGATGATACGTTGTTTGGAGATTGGCTAAATGAATCGTAGTACTTGAAGAAAAGAATATTTCTGTGCTGTAAGAAATGATGAGTGTGATAAATATAAAGAAGAATGAAAAGATTATATGAACTGATGCAGAGTAACATGAGCAGAATAAGAAAATATGCAGTCATATACAACAGTGTAAATAGAAGGATCAATTATCTAGACAAAAGAAGTGTGTTGCAAAATTATAATGAGTAAATGTAGATCAAAAGAAGAAATATGATAAGATACATCTCCATCCCTTTGGGAGATCCACAATTGTCATACATTGCACATATTTTTAGACTTTTTCAATGTATTCATAAGTTATGCCGAGTTTTTCCTTTTCTTTTTTTTTCTTGTCTTTAAAAAATACTGTTTGTTATATATAACAACTCTCTGGGAGGGGAAAGAAGGATACTGGGGGAAACTCTGGTTATGTAAAAAAAACTGTAAATGTTTATATTAAAACTTAGAGATAATAGAGTCTACTTTCTTTTATGGAGAAGGGATAACCCCTTAGCTGAGGACTCTAGCTGAAGTTCAGCAGATATTAGCAGTGAGAACAGCTCATGGGGGAGAAGGAGGAGAGGAAGCAGAGGTAATGTAAAATCCAACAGGAAGAGATAAGAATTCCAGTGGGAATCAGGTCCCATAAAAACAATGCCATGATATTTAAAGAAAATATTGGCTGGCCTATTGCTAGTATCTCCACGTGTAAGACCTGGCCACATATTCCACACATAATGCATGCTTTCCTCCTCACCAACCCCTATGATTCCTTTTTTCTGTCCACTCTTTCTACTGATGACTGGAAGAGGTGGTGCTCCAGGTTTTTGAGAAAAGTGTTCTAGTACTACTTTTTTTTACTATGCTGTTTTACTAAATACCTTTAGCACCTAGAAGATCACACATTGTCAGGAGCTTATGAACTCTGGCTTTGAATAGATTCTAACTTACAGTGTCCTTATATTCAGTAGACCCAGAACAGAGTAGGGGAGGGAGAATGGAATCTATTTGTAGAACTGGTGAAACAAGCAGCTTCCTGCATCTTTTCAATGTCAGTATTCTCCCTATGATGCTATATGGCTATAATTCATGGAATGTTACACACTTATAAGAACACAAATTTCAGAGAACCCTAAAGGAAATGGTCTGTGGGTAAGAAGGCTATAGCATGTTGTCATCAATGATTCGTGTGCATGAAGTGGTATAAAATAATGAAAGATATCATCAGGGACTTGTGTTACAGAAAAGTAGGAGTACCAATTGTGTAATAACTGTGAAGGATACAATGGGCAATCTAAATATTTCACCACTATCCATAAAATATTAAAAGAACCATGGCAAAGTCTTAGTATAGTGGTTCTCAAAGTGTATTCCAAGGATCTCTGGATCCCCTAGACTTGTGTTGATGAACCTATGGCACATGTGCTAGAGGGAGTTGTTCCCTTCCACCTTTCCATGCACACCTGAGGACGTTTCTCATATGACCCGTCCCTCTGCCCAGCAGCCCAATGGGAGCACTTACTCTCTCCCCTGTTTGGGATAATGTGGGGGAAGTGGAAGGGGGGCCAAGGGCAGGGCTCACATGCTACATGAGAGTTGCAGTTTGAGCACTTGGTCTCTAGAAGGTTTGCCATCACTGGCCCAGACCATTTAGAGAGATTGCAAGCTCAAAACTATTTTCATAATAATACTAAAAATACCTCCCTTTTCCAACTACACATCTATGTGAGTCTAGATTTTCTCCTTATACTTCAACAAAAATAGTATATTACAATATATTGATACAAAAGGAAATATGAGAATCATTCTTTTAAGCCAGACAGTGAAGTGATTTGTAAAAAATATATAAAACAAAGCCTCTTCTCAGTATATTTTTTTTGCTTTTGGAAAGTATAGTTTTTTGTGTGTTATGTTTGGTTGACATGTAATTATCAGCATTTTAAACAAATTCATAATTTAAGTTATTGTTTATAATTTCTAATACAGTAAATATAAATATAGGCAGCTAAGTGACACAGTAGTTAAGAGTGCCAGTCTGAGCACTGTTCTTCCTGAGTTCAATCAAGTCTGGCCTCAGACACTTCCTGTGTGACCCTGGGAAAGTCACTTCACATTGTTTGCCTCAGCTTCCTCATCAATAAAATGAATTGAAGAAGGAAATGGCAAATTATTACAGTATCTTTGCAAAGAAAACCTGAAATGGAGTTACAAAGAGTTGGATGTGCCTGAAAAATAAATAAACAACAATAAATAAGAAATAACAAACAACAATAAATATTAATATATCTACCCCAAATAACCAAAAGCTCTGTAAAGTACTGAATTATTTTAAATAGTACAATGTGGGTCTCAAGAAAAAGTTTTGGAACCACTGCTCTAGTATACTGAATAAGTCCTTCATTGAGGATTTATGGAGAGCTATAGAAAAGAATGTTGCAGGATGAGTAGGCCTAACTGGGCTCCCCCATCAGTATCATACATCATTCCATCAAAGTATTATTTTCCTTCTGAAGTAGCCTGAATCCTTCTGATGAATCTCTCAAATCTGCTGTTCTCTGACACTGACCCAAAATGTCAACTGCTAACAACAAAACAACAAAGAGAGAGAAATATGACCAGGGCCAAGGAACTTGAAAGATTTTAGCCACTTCTCCCATACAAATCACTCCCTCTGTGGTTAACCTTGTATCTTGAAACAAGAAAGCTTTTCATTCCTTTTATCCAAAGGGATGAATGCAAAAGTGATATGGCCTGCCCACTATCAGCCTTAGAAACATCAGAACATCTAGCCTGAAAGAGGAAGGGGTCCAAGAAATTATATAAAATGACCAAGTCATCTTGGAAGTTAGACATAGTCTACGCCAGGTTCCGAAATTTTAGCAAATTGTTTCTCTTCTCTATGACTGTTTTCTCACCTATAGATAAAATGGTGGAACTATATGATCTCTAAGCTTTCTTCATGCTCTAAATCCTATGGTTAATGGACCAAAAATCCTAAATCACTGCTGAATCACGATCTGAGATGTCAGCTCTATTATAATTTACAGCCTTGTAAATTAGGTTCATTCTTTCATCTAAACAGTTTCTTTCTATATTTTTTATGCTCACAAACATCTCTCTAAGATCATCACAGATTTTAGAGCTGAAAAGGGATCTTATTAGGGGTTTACAAACAATGACTGCTCCATGAATTTAGAATGGTTTTCACGTTTTTAAATGAAGTTTTATTGCATTAAAAAATATTAAAAAATCTATTCTTAGCTGCATACACAGGTGCCTGGATGTGGACCTCCAGTAGTTTAGTGATCCTTGGTCTAGTCCAACTCCCTTTTTCAGATGGGGAAATTAAGACCCATAGATGTTAAATAACATCACACAGTAAGAATGCACAATTCAGAGAGAATTCATCCTTCAAATCTAGCATATTTTCCATTTAACTGTTAACTCCTCATGGCAAGAAAGAAGGCAGAGAATTATTTAATGCTGTAATGAGAAGTAAAATTTTAAAAACCCTTTCTAAGAATGGCAATATGTAAACAGACAGGGCTAAAGGGAAAAGGATATTAAAGACATGAGAAAGTTTCATTTTTTTAATTCAACCAAAACTCTATAAGGTTTTGTTTACATTATCATTGTTTGTGCTTGGTTATGTTTTTTTTCATATGTGTAGTTCTTATAATTATAAAATAGTACATTCCGTGTTGGAAACATAATTAATCAAAGCCATTAAGATTTCCCATACAACATACAAGTGTATACCCATATGATAGCAAGAATTATAAGGGGTTCTTGACTTTGCACAGAAAGGGAGAGGTTTGGATATAGTTCTAACAGGGGAGAAGCGATGGTAGAGGAGAGTAGGAACAAGAAGGAATCTGGTGGAACAAAAGCCAGGCAAGCCTTCTCCCTCCAGATGGGAGTACCTGCCAGAAGCAGGGCTTCTTAAAGGGAAAAAACTCATATCCTCTTTTTCTCTCAACTTGCTTAAACCATTAAAAGGGATCTGGCTTTCCTTTTCTTAATTATTCAAGAATTTGCTATTATTGAAGCTAACAAATCTTGGGAAGAAATATTAGCTCTTCAAAGAGACCCTACCTTTCTTGGGTTAGTTATATCCTTCCTAGGTATCTCATTTTCTTCAATTATATAATGGAGATAACATACTATTTATCTCATAGGATCATTGATTTAGAGCTAGAAGGGATCTTGTGAGCCAATCAAACCCAACCCCCTCATTTTACATGTGAGGAAACTGAGGAACAGAAAACTTCAGTGGCTTACCCAGAATGGCACAACTAATTAAGTAAGGTCTGATCTCAGCCTTTCCTGGCAGCTAGGTGGTACTATAAATAGAATGAAGGATCCGAGTCAAGAAGACTCAAATTCAAATCCAGCCTCTAACTCTGTGACCTCGGAAAAACCATTTAACTTCTCTGACTCATAATTTGCTGATCTACAAAATAAAGGTAATCATTGCACCTGCGCTCAACATTGTCTGAAGGATAAAATTAGATTATTTGTTAAGTGCTTTTGTAAACTTCAGAGTGATATGTAAATGCTAGCTATTATTATTATTAGTATTATTAGTATTATTAGTATTATGGGCATCAAGCCTAGTATTCTATTAAACCATAAATTTTCTATAAGAAAAATACTTAATATACCACTAAGGTTTATAAATATGAGTTATGATATGAAAATTCTGAAAAGAAAACAAATATAAAAGTACCTATAAGATTATTATTTACTTGTAGGTATGTTATTACCTCCCCTTCCCCATTTCCTTCTATTTTCCCCTCTTATTTAAGGTGGTCCTAGATGTTGGCTGTGGATCCGGAATTCTTTCCTTTTTTGCTGTGCAGGCTGGAGCCAGGAAAGTTTATGCTGTTGAAGCTAGTTCTGTAGCCCAGTATGCCGAGGTAAGTGTATTCATTCACTTTGGGGCCACGGGTTCTCAGATTCTAGATCATTTTGTGCAGGGCAGCTTCTTCTGACAGCCACATGGCAGCTAGAATAAGAGAGAACTTGGACACCAAGCCCTGGTGTTTCCAGCTGGCCTTTTTCCAGTAGGCATCTCTGTTCCATTTATACAATGAACACAAAAATCATTTATCCATTGTTGGGACTTAAATATAACAAAATTTTAAAGAAACCCTCTTCTGATTCAACCAGTGAAAGGGCTCCTCTTTTTAAATAATTCAACAGGATAAGGATCCTAAATACTGCCACTTCTCCTTACATTTAATAAGTAAGTGTGTTTGGTTTGGTTTTCATCTGCGTCTGTGATTTCATGTGTGTAGGGAACTTCCCATAAGAAAACTCCCCCTACCAAACACACTGTCTGAGATGAGTTTTGAACCCACGTCTTCCTGACATCTGCTAGACTCTAAGGTTTCTATAAGGTAAAGCAGTTTACTGGTCTGTAACTTTAAGAGTTTAATATAGATGTCTGGACCATCAAAAAGCCACAGGCCTGAGCCAGAATGTATCTGAGGCAAGGCCAGGTCTTCCCAACTCACAAGGACAGGGTACCTTTCACTTAAGTGCATTACTGATTTGAAATGTTCTCATTCATTTAAGAGTCATTTGTGCTCAATTTTCTCATAGGCACTTGGCTTGTCTAACAATATATTTGAGTAAAAAGTAAGTATTCATGCTTGAAGGTGCCTTTCAGATTTCAGAGCCCAAAAGGAGATGTTTCATTTTCAATACAGATTTGTTAGCTTTCACTGCCTCCTGTAGTTATGGCTCCAGGAACACGTCATCATCGACATACTTTACCAGGTCATCTTTTGTTCCCATTTTGGCATTTGCCATTCATTGTACCAGTCACCGAGACAGTGGATCTGTGGGAGTCCTGAGCCCAACTCATTTTTGATCCTTGGGTAGACCTCTGAAACAATTTAACAGTGCCTACTAGCCCAGTGTCTCTTTATCCCTTCACCAGCTCTCTCCCCTTTATCTCCCTTAGCTCTCCTGACCAGATCCAGTTCTTATTACAATGACCTTAAGGACAAGCTCCTTTAGAGGAAGGGCAATTAAGTATATACTACTTAGTAATATGGATCACTTCCCTGAAAAACCTGCCATTTCTGGCCAGTTTGCATCTAAGCTACCTTTCTTTAGCATACTTCCCCTTGAAAGTCCCAGAATCAGTCAGTTGATGAATCTTGTTGACTCTGTCTCCCAAACATGTCTTATATCCATCCATCTTCTATTCACTCACGTGGCACCCTCCCACCCAGTCTCACTTAGATCATTACATTAGACAATTCATCTTCTACACAACAGCCAAAGTGATCTTCCCAAAGTATATATCTAAATGTCATGCACTTCCATGGCTTTCTTTTGCATCTAGCATAAAGCGCAAACTTATCTATTTAATACTGAAAGCCTCCAATCTGTCTTCAACTTATCTTTTGAGACTATTCCTTTCTCCTCAAATACTTAAATAGAAATCATTTTGAGTAGAAAGTAGGTATTCTGCTAATACAACATTCAGTTCTCCTTGCCATGGCTTTGCACAGTCTATACCCTATGCCTAGGGAATGCTTTTCCTTCTCATGCCTGCCTCCTCCAACCCCTATATCCCTTCCTACTCCAGTGCAAATGCCACCTTATATGATATTTTCCTGATTTTCCCTCATTGTTAATGCCTGTCTTATTAATCCCCCATCCAGCAAAAAAAATTACTTTGAGTTTCATATTTTCATGTCTCAATATATTTTATTCTCCTCTGCTCCAATAGAACATGTATTATTAAGATAAAGAATTATTGTATTTTTTGTCTTTGTGTACCTAGCACTTGATATGGTTCCTAGGACATAGTAAGCACATACTAAACCCTTGTTTACTTTTAAAAAATCTCTCTGAAAGGGGTTGATAGAAGAGAGCTATCAGAAAGGGGTGGGAGAAAGGAGAGCATGCCCTTATTCTATCCCAATATTGTCATCAACCGCATAATACAAGTCAAAATAAAGAAGGAAGGATACAAGCAATAATTAAGCACCTATTCTTTGCCAGACATTGTACTAAACATTTTTACAGATATTATCTCATTTAATTGTCACAACAACCCTGAGAGGTTATTCTACTCTTCTTATTCTACTGGCTGATGATGCCGTCTCTAGAGTCCCATCTCTCTGGTACAATTGGTATAGCTGGTATGTACTCCCTCCCTTGTCTCAGACTCAACAGAGACTTTGTCTTCCTTCAGCCTCAATTCAGGCACCACCTCTTTGCAAAGCTCTCCTTCATCATCCCATTTGTGAGTACTCTTGCTTTCTTTGATTTATTCTGGTCTCCAGAGTCCTTAATGGAGTGGGAGGGAAATAGCCAGTTTCTCTGTCATTGACTCCCTTTTATTTCTCTGGAGCTTAAGCACCTTGGCCTAAAATTAGGGGAACACAAATGGTGGCATATCTTGTACCCCAATTCCATTTAACAGTCAAATTAGCCTTTACAAAGAAATATTATTTAAAAGGTACAGCAAGATCAAACATTTCAACATTGGGGAGGGGGCACAGAATCATAATTTCAACCTTGTACCTTGTATCTCGGGGATAGGGAAAGGGATCAGGTTTACAGATTAACTTAGTTCCTAGATCATATAGTTCTACCAGTTTCCAAGTTCAAAGCCCCCTTGTACTGGCATTGAAGCTTTTATGCTTCTCAGGGGCTTCCAGGATGGGCTGACAACAATCACTACCCTGGGATCCTGCCTCCAAAGTTGCCATTGCTAGACCTCCCAGGTCTGAGGATTCTACTGCCTCTGCCTCTTCCTAGAACTGAAAAGTATAAATAAAACAGACCAAAACTTTAAGCCCATTTCTTGTGGTCACAAGATCTAAAACAGGGCAAGAAGCTATAGACCTTCCCTTTCCCCAACCCAGGTCAAGGTGCTTAAGCTTCAGGTAATCAGGGCCTCTGATCCTTTCTAGAGCAGCTACGTGGCACAGTGAATATAGTTTGGGCATGGAGTCAGGAAGACCCATCTTCCTGGATTCACATCTAGCCTCAGATACTTATTAGGTAAGTGACCTCAGGCAAGTCACTTAACCCTTTTTGCCTCGGTTTCCTCATTTGTAAAAATGAACTGGAGAAGGAAAGGGCGAACCAAGGTAGTATCTTTGTCCAAAAAAAAACCCAAATTGGATCCCTAAGAATTGGACATAACTGAAATGACTAAACAACTTCCTAGCCCTGTGACCCTGAGCAAGTTGCTATACCACTGTGAACCTCAGTTTCCTCAACTGTCAGAAGGGGATGGTAATAGTACCCTGAATTCCAGTCAGGTTGAACTCCTATGGACATCAATTTTCTATTCAGTAAAATAAGGGAATTGGATTAGACAATCTCTGAAATCCCTTCCAACTATTAATCTATTATTTTATTATGATCTTGTAAACTTCCTCCCTTATTCATTAATATACCATGTTCCTTCTTGCCTGTGGACTTTCATTAATACTTCATTAATACAGTATCTTACCTGATACTCAATAGAGATCAGTTGTATTTGCGATGTAAGTTGACAATAACCTTATGCCTCTAGAGTTTAATCTGAAGCATTTTTTATTTTGCATTAGTATTGCTCTTTGGGTTAGGGTTTTGTTCACGGTGCATCCAGAAATTTGCCCACTTTGCCTCAAACAACACTTCTGTGTTGCAGATACTGTGAATTTTTAAGTGGAAATTGAACCAAGAGATATTTAATTTTTTCCCCCTGGAAGCTTTATTAAAGAAAAGATAAAGTTACATTCAAAAAAAGGGACCAATTTTAGCAATGATACACAGTCTCCAGATTCTAATCAAAACTTCTCATCTGAATTCTGTTTCTTGAACCGGTCTTATGTGTGCTCATGAAATTGAATATCATCAAATTATACCATATTTAACTTTTATTATGTACTATAGCACAGCCTTTCAACATGTGTTCTCCTTGACCAGGGGAAACTGTAGAGGAGATGGGAATGGCTGGACCTCAGAATTTAGGTAGGAAAGTGTGGCCCTGTGGATGAGAGAATTGAAAAAAGCCTGCAGCAGAGCTGAAGAAGCAAGACCTGCAGAACTGTCGATCAAGGAAAGCATTCTAATTGGAATATACCCCTTTCTAGCTTTTGTAATCCCATGTTTTTCCCTCTGTAATGTATGGCTATTCTGTGCAGTCTATTGAAGAACAGATTCCTTCTTTGGGAAAATCCTGTTACTTTTGACCAAAATACTGTTTTATAGCAGCTACAATTTAATACATAAGTTTGGTAAACTTGGAGGTCATAAGATGAAGTTAGGTTTGTTGGAGTTATATTTTTCACCTAGACATAATGTTGCTCCATGTTTGATTTTGTCCTCTGCCAGTCTGGTCTCTGTCAGCCCTAGTTCGCCTGACATGCATCTTCTCTCATCTCTGTTATCCTTGTTGTTCTCTATGGCTGCCTTTCTTTTATATCCATTCTTTTCATTTTATTATGATAGGAATTTGGTGAGGAAAGAACAAGAGGGAACATATAAATAATTCAGATTTATTGGTTGGGAAGGGGAGGAAGGAAGAGAGGTTTAGGAGAAAATTATACTAGTTATTTTAAAATCTAATGTCTATAAACTATCTAAAACTATCTTTCTAAGCTAAACAGTAATTTTTCCCAATAGCCAAATTTCACACAAAGAGTCCAATCAAAAGGCCAGGATCTTCAGAGGTGATGTATGCCTTCAATCTTCTTTTCCTCAAGCTGCCAGCAGCTAGATTCAAAGATTTCCTTCTTTAGCTGGTGTTAGGAGAAGTAAAATATCTGTTTTTCCAAGGTCCTTCAGGAGAGAAGATGTCTGACTGTTGGGGCATTGAATCTTATCCCAGATCTCCAGCCTTAGGCTACCATGTGACTCTTGGTCACATGCTCCTGTCAATCACTCACTCTGATGGTTGCACCTCTCAGTTTTTTGCAAACTGTTCATTCTTCATCACAATATATAGGACCATAGAATGTTACCTCTGGAAGGGAGCCATAGAGACTGTCTAATCTATCTTTTTTTTTATTTTATAAAGAAGCCAAAACTCAAAAAGATCAAATGATTTGTCCCAAGTGATTGCATTGTAATAGTGTCAAGCAGGAGAAGCTAATAAGTTGGGGTACCCCCAAAATAAGTGGTTCAGTGGCCTGGATTTAAGAAGACCTGAGATCAAATTTAGGCTCAGACACTTACTATGTGCCTCAGAGCAAGTAACTTGACCCCTGTTTGACTCAGTTTCCTCAGTGTTAAAATAGGGATAGTAATATCCCCCATCATCCAGGGTTGTTGTGAGGGTCAAATAAGGTAATTGTTATTAAGTGTTTAACACAGTGTCTGGCACATTGTAAGCACTATATAAATGCTAGTAATTATTATTATTATTTAAATGAGGGTCCTCTACTCTTTTATCTCTATATTTTCTCCCCTCTTGATCTTAGCAGCTCCCATGGGATCAATTTTTATTTCTTTTCAGATAATTCTTAGATCTAAATATATATATATATAAAACTTTATATATGCATATAAAGTTCTACCCACTCTCCTGAACTCTAGCCCTACATATCTGACTTCAAACACAGTGCTCTTTCCAGTATTCTAAACTAAAAATTAATTTAACATCAAATACTATGCAGTACCTCTCTGGAAGGCTTAAATAATTTAATTACCTGAAGATATTTTTTTAATCAGCTTATGTTCTTTCCTAGTCCAATCCAGTGCAATTCCTCAGACAACTTTTAAGCATCAACCATGGTCAAGAGACTATGTTAGGTACTAAGGACAAACTAAGTAACCACCCCTGTCTTTAAGGGACTTGTATTCCATATAATTCACTCACCACAGAAGTCAGAAGTCATACAATCAAAGGAGAAGAATTAGTTGACTTGCCCAAGTTATTGAAACTTACCCAAACCAGGATTCAAATTCAGGTTACATAACTCTCAGTCCAGAGTACTTTAGGCTGCCTTCCAGTGAGAGATTATATACTTGGAAAGCAACAGAGAGAAGAAGCTTTAAGACACTACTCAAATGTAGCATCGATGCTGATGCCCAAACATTCTCCTTTCTCATGTCTTTTCCTCTCCTTAAATTAGGGTGATATGGAGGCAGCTCGGTGGTTCAGTGGATTGAGAGCCAGAACCAGAGATGGGTGGTCTTGGTTTCAAGTCTAGCCTTAGACACTTCCTAGCTCTGTGACCCTAGGCAACTCATTTAACCCCATTGCCTATCCCTTACCATTCTTCTGCCTTGGAACCAATACATAGTATTGATCCTAAGATGGAAGGTAAGAGTTTAAAAAAATAGGATATGTACAAGTATTGATGACAGAAAATGAAAAATAACCCAAAGCATGCTATACCTGGGTGAGACCACAAAACATGCATTTGTAAATCCAGTACACCAAAAACCAGAGTAATAAAAAGTTTTGGTAAGATAGAATTTCTCTACTTGTATTCAAAGGGAGATATGGTAAGGACAGAGAACTAGACTATACAATATTACTTGAAAAATACACTTGAGAGTTTTACAGATGCATTTGAGAAATATGGTCACATTTGCATCTTTTGGGGATTTTTTTCCCCGTCTCAGCCAGAAACCTAGCATCTTATAGTCTTGGTCTAATGGTCTTGGAGACCTGAGTTCACTAATTTTCACAATTATAAAAATTATCATCAAGAGCTCAAGAAATCAAGGTCAAATTTGAGATTAATGGGCCAGTTTTTCTCCAATTCCATAAATAAGTTCCTTGCCCCTCTCTCCCACTGCCTTTCTCCCATTTTCCTTAGGCCTCTGCTGAGTAGTTATTAGCATCCGGTACAAGCATGCCCTTCACCTTCATTTCAACTGCTGATAGTGAAGTTAAGGTTCTAACTGAACAAATGGTGAGGAAACAGAGAGAAGGGGCCAAGGTCACCACCCTCTCACTATCATGGGTAGATAAATGCATTTAAGAACACTAGTCTAAAATTAAGCATCCATAGCATCTGGGAAGCAGGGCCTGGACTAAACAACTGCTTTAAGCAGAATTGAATTTTCAAGTTGAAATGTCCTCTAGAACAATTCATCAAGAAATAAGGAGCAAAGCAGCCTTCCTGTGCTCCAGGAAATTTATGTAAAGCACTTGAATAAACAGGAAGACAAGCCTGCCATGCATGAGGAAAGCCTGCCTACATTGAAGAATCCAGCTGGTGGTGGGATTGTCAGAGGCGTTATTTAAAATAGGCCAAGCGGAATATATGGGTTCATTTGTGCATAGTCCATTACAGGGAGAAAATCCCTTCAGGGATATGGCACCATGATTAATGTTGAGGGAAAGCTGTTTTGGAAAAGAATATAAAATTCAGCATTCTTGCTGCTTCTACTTAGCATCCAGTTCATCTTCTGGAGAGAAACAGGGGGTTTCATTCATCTCATTCTATATATACCAGCAGAATATAAATTATAGAAAGGGGCAGCTTGGGTGTCCTACCAAGTTGAACACCAGAGATGAGTACCATGTAGCGAATCCAAAATTGACCCAATTTCTAAGGTTGTGGTTAAGTTGCGTTATAGAGAAGGTCTTTTTGGAAATACCTTTGCTTTGGACCCTAAATTTTTTTGGAAGTAGACATTGTGAACCTTTATTCACCTACCTTAAATGTTGCCTTGTCTAAAGTGTGAAAAGGCTTTTGGAACAGCTCAGAAGTCATAAGATCAAAAGAGAAAAGTTAAGTGGTTTGCCCAAAGTATTGAATCCTGCCCAAGCCAAGGTTCAAATTCAGGTTCCTTGACTCTAAATTCAGCACTCTTTAGCTATGCTCAGCTGCCTCCCAGTGAGAGGAAAATAACACAGAAGAAGCTTTCAATCACCCACCATTCAAGTGTAGCATGGATACTGATGCCAAAACCTTCTCCTTTTTCTGGTCTTTTCCTCTTCTTAAATTAGGAAGCACTCCTAATAAATCTTTGACTACCTTCTGAGTTACTGCAATTAAGGTGACCCAAAAACAGCATTTGATTTTGACTCCTAATCTGCCTTGCATAACTGCTTCCCTAAAGTCTAACCTTCCCCTGTCTAACCAAATTGAAATTCCTCACCAATCCTAATCCTTGACTTCTTTCCTTGTGTTATAGTGGATAGAATACTGGCATAAGAGACAGAAAGTCTAGATTCAAAACTGCATTGGATTCTTACTGGCTGTGTCTTCCTGAGCAACCTTTTCTAAGTCTGTTCATCTCTAAAATGGAGACAATAATATACCTTCCTCACAGGGTTGTTGTGAGAAACAAATGGTGTCTACTGGTAAAGTGGGTTGCAAACTTTAAAGTAATATGTAAATTATAGCTATTGTTATTGTTATAAAAAGTTTTCCCCTACCATTTTTTCTTCTAATTTCTCCTTCTTTTGGGGCATATAATTTGCACTGACCTTTACCTGGGAAGCCCAGTATTTCATTGTCATGAGTTGTATGAATATAAACCAAGATAAGAAGATATCTTTCTATTGGGACACACCATACCTCTTTTCCCCTCCAAATTTTAGTTAAAGCACTCCTTAGAAGCATATTTTCAAGTGTCCCTTTTCCAAGGGAATTTTGTAGTTGATTCCCATCCACCCATTCTAACTTAGTTTTTCCCATCTCTGGTCATGGTCACATTTCTGCTGGTTTTCAAAGATGGACTGCCAGACTTAATCATCTACCATACACTGCATGAGATGCAAAGAATGGGGAAAGAAAAATGAAACAAAGGGCAGCCTCCCCTCTAGCATCTTCTATTTTACAACAGGACTGAAGAATGATTTGAGGGGGCTTCACCATCTAGCCTACCTGACCCTGAATTCTACATTTGCTCATCTAAGATCTGGAGGATTTTGCTTAGAATAGGGCTGGATTTGAAATAGGAAACCTCAGTCCAAATTCCAGCTCTGACTGCAAACTAACATTTGCCCAAGTGTCAGACTCCTTACTTGCAAAATGCAATTCAACAAATATTACTTAAGTGCCTATCATCTATGCCAGGTACTACTACAGATTAAATACTGGGGATACAAAGCAAAAATGAGAAATTGATGCCCTTAAGAACCATGCATCGTAATAGCCCCCCCTCAATATTTGTACAGACAAATGAGTTCAAATTATCTACAAAGTGAATGCAGAGTAATTTTGAGGAATAGAGAACTAATTTGGCAGGGAGAAAAAACAAACAGAAAATACCTGGGTAAGAAATGACATATGGAAGGGATCTAGATATTCTAAGAGCTATAATTGAGGAAGGATAATTTTCTGGGCATGAGAAATTACTGCAGAGACACAGAGACTAAAGATGGAATATTGGGTACATGGAATTACAAGTACCCTAGTTAGGCTAGAATGTAAACTCTGAGAGGGAGAGTAACATGAAATCAACCTGGAAAGGGAGTTTTGAGCCAGAAGGCAAAGGGTTCTAAATACCCAAATGCAGAGGTGGTTTTTATTTTATCTTAGAGCCATTGAAGTTTCTTGAGTAAGAGAATCACAAGATCAGACCTGTATTTTAAGACTATTAGTTTGGCAATTTATGGAATTTGGAAAGGACAGAGGAGAAACTAGAGGCAAGAAGACCAATGAGGGGGTTATTACTGTAATCCAGGCAAGGAGTGAGAAGGGTCTAACCTAGAGTGGTGACTGAGTGAGTGGAGAGAAGGGGAGGGTTACAGAAATTGTTGTGGAGTCAGAATTGACAAAAGGTGGTGATTGATTGGATGTGGCAGTGGGGGTAAGGGAGAAGGAAGAGTTAAGGAATATCTTGAGGATAAATCCTTGGGTAAGTGGAAAGATAATGATGCCCTTGACAGAAACAAAGAACTGAGAGGAAAGAGGAATGTTTAGGTGGGAAAATATTGAGATTAGTAAGAAGAATATATAAATCAGTGTTACATAAATGTGAATTATTATTTTACAGCCATCTATCCTTATAATCAAGGGAATTCTGTGATCCTTGACACTTCTACCCATAACCAGTCACCTGTTACTTCATCATTTCACTGCCTAAGATAGAGCCTTCACTTAAACCACATGCCTCTAGAGACTATCCAGGGCTACAATCAGTTCTAGTGGGGACAAAAGGGAGGGCAGGAAAGATGAGAAGACAGAGCTATGCCTTCCATTTGAGTTTGTATAGGGCACTGCAGCAGATTTTCTTAGCAAAACAAGCTAGGAGTTGAAGACTGATTTAAAGATACAAGAAAAGGAAAACCTTGCTTGTGCTCTCCAAATGGGAAATGCTGGACAGTGTATATATTGTTGACTCCTAATCGCTTTTTAAATGCTTCAGTTCTCTTAATCCTAACATTATCTTTGCCTGCTCTCCCACAACTATCCCTTCTTTAGTGTGTGTGTGGTAAAGAAAGTGTTTCTCTTCTCAGTTCAGTTTCACAAGGAGGAAAACCAAGTAGAGTATGTTACTTAGGATGAGGCTGTTCTGCACATTACAACGAAGACCTGGTTGATTCATCCATGCAGTGTCTAACAGCCCATTGAAGTGGTTTCTTTGGAGATGAATTGATGGATTTTAACTTCTATTTTTTTAACTGAATTGAGCTGGTTATATTACCAATTGTCCTCAGAGTAGTTTCCAGTCCTGTCCTTTCATCAGGAACTGTCCATTGATTTTTCTCACCTGGGTTACTTTTTAATGATCTGAGAAAACCAAGAAAAGCCTAGGCATATGTGTGTGCCTCTCCATTTGTGATTCAGCCAATATAACAGGTATCTATGAAGGGCTTTCTTGCAAAGAAAAAAGTTCTCTCCTGTCAAGCAACTGCAATAAGAATAAGCTTGACCAGATTTCTGATGAAGATCTTATACTTCTTGTGTGTTCCCTGGGTGCCAGACTTGCAAGCTAACACAAACTTCCCTTTAGGCTGACTTGGAAATAAGGGTCTGACCACCCAGATTCCCTTGAGGCAGCTAGAGAAGCCACATTCTTATGCATGAACTTTAATCTTTAGTGGAAGTCAGGAGCAGTAAGATACAGCTTTTTACCTAAAGTTCACATATTTCCAAATGCCTCCACAGACAGGAAGCCTCTCCTTCATAGGTATGTGAATTCAGATCATTAAAATAGGGAATTATTTTCTTCCCTCTTCCTCCTTCCTCTCTTTCCACTACCAAAGGAAAAAACTTTTCCAAAGGTAAAGTTGCTGAAACAGATAGTATAGTATGAGAGGAAGAGGAATCTGGAGTCAGAATACCTGATTTCAAGGTGTCCAGATGCAGGTGTGCAGATGCTTTTGACCTTGAACAAGTCTGAGCTTCGAATTTTCTTGTCTACAAAATGAGAGTGTAAAAATACTCACAGAATTATAAGAAAAGTAGTTGACCAATCTTAAAATGTTACATGAGAAGGAATTGTTATTTAGGCACCCCAGTTTGGAGCCAAACCAAAGCCAAATTTTTAGGTAAGCCCATGGGCCTGACACCTATTACTAGCATGTATAATGCTTCAGAGTTTTGTCAAATCCATCACCAGTAAGGACTTCCCAGTATTATCTTGGACCCCACAGATCCACTTAGCCCCTGGCCCTCTCCCATATGGCCTTTGCATTTTAACATGATTCTGTTGATTTCTTGGATCATGAAACTTATGAAATCAAAGATTAGTCGTTCTGAAGTGAAAAATGTCAGGTTCTATGACAGGCTAAAGAAAGATTCTGGGGTAGGTTCATGGTGTTCGCTCCCATCACCCAGTATAGTTGGCTGCCTTCTTCAACCAATAATCATTAACAGATCTGAAGTTAATGATCTAGATGAATTCATGAAATGTCTAAAGTTGCCTGTATAACATATAGCCATAAAAGGATATATCTGCATTATTTCAGCATATCAGTGTTGAGTGTTGACTCAGGTTAGAGGAATAAATTAAACCAAAGGTTTGTAGATGACCCAGAAGCCTTACTTCTATTTATCAGCAATACTTGCTTCCCAAAGTGAATAGAAAGACAGCATAGTACAGTGGAAGGGGCATTGAGTTTAGAGTCAGAGGATCTGGTTTCAAATCCCTTAGGCAATACCTGTATGACCTTAAGCAAGTAACTTAATTTCCCAGCCTCTGTTTCTCTATCTGTGTAATCAGAAAGTAACCTATAAGTCTCTCTCCAACTCTAAATCCATGACCTAATGGTAAGATGTTGGACATGTGAAGCACAGAATGATATTGCAAAATGAAATCAATATATCCTGAGACACAAAACAACTGGTTAATGGCATAAGTCCTATTAGGATCAGCCTTCTCTGCTTAGCCAGACAATCAGCTAATTAGAGAAATTGTCAAAATCAACACCACAACACAAGAAAGGGAAACACTTAGATGATGAGATTGCAGAGTTTCAGTGGCTTCGACCTGACCTGTTCAAATTATCTGTCAATGACAAAAATTTCAAGATGGCAAAGGAAAATATGCTTGTTTTGGTTGTCACTATTTCCTATAAAAGCTTAAACTATATAAAGCAGTTGTCACAATGAGGCAGTTAAAAGAGCCCAGATGTTACCTTTGCCATCAAACTCTTTATCTCCTTTCCAAGCAGAGAAGCATAATCAGCCCAAGGCAACATTTCTTTAGAATACAAACTTAAGTGTATGACACTGTGGAAGAAGATGAAAGAAGGTTCCAACCAGGATTGCCTCCTAGAGGAGTAAAGAGAAGGCTTGGCATGGTATTGAACTGAACTACATCATTTCAAGAGCCCTCATGGATAACATTCATAGAAAAACAAAAACAAAAAAAGTTTAAGCCTCACTTTTGCTCCCTCACACCTCCTGCACAATGACTGGACCCCCTGGGTGAACTTACAAGAGGGCAAGGACAAGAGTCACACAGGATGCAGAGTCATGATTGGCTTGTAGTAAGCATTATTGGAGAGGACATACAGTCAATGAGATCAAAGATCCATTTGAGTATAAGATGTCTTTACTGTCACATCATTTACTGAAAGGTGAAATAAATACACAATTCTGTTACTTAAAGGGAAAAAACCTCAGATGAAGTAGAACAAAACATAATCTTAAAGAAGCTCTTCAAATATTTTCATATATGTGCATATATATGTAAATATTCTGCAAGATTCTTTGACACAACCATTGAGAAATGATCCTCTAATAATTAACTTCAAACAAAGCATAAACCAGGGAGCTAAAAGCTTGCTGTGGGTGTCCTAAGTGTCTTGCCTTGAAAGCCTCAATCTCCAAATACTTAAAATTGCAAGTGATCCAAAAGGCATAGCCAGAAAAGTAGGCTACAGTATATTTCTTGCATCATTCAAAAAGCAGCATAAGGAATAATGTTTCTTTAAGGATAATGAGATCCTCATAATGGCCTGCTTGGGAATAATATTCTGTTGATTCTTAAGACCCAGGACATTACTCTCTCTCCTAAGTGAGGTCCACAATTACTCAAAGACATCAACATAACATTCCACACAAGAAAAACATAAGATGATCACAGCACTGGACTTGGTGTTGAATTATATGGGTTCAGATACCAGCTCTTCCACTTACTACCTATGTGATTTTAGGTAAGTCACTTAACTTCCATGAACTTCAACTGTAAAATGAGAGCAATGGACTTGAGAAGTTGATTATAAGATCTTCTCCAGCTCTAAATCTATTTCATGCTGTTTTCTAGTATAAAAGCATATCTTTTTAATATGTGTTCTCCCAGTAATTGTATACTATACTGAATCTTAAAACTCACCAATTTCCAAGGAATGAAAGTTGTATGCATCTGAAAGGCCAATAGAAGAGATGCATTGGCCTGAGGTGGGTGGGGTGGGGAGAATAGGGTACTGTATGTTGCCAACGTGATGCAAAAATTGGCAGGAGATATTATCAAGAAAATAATTGATTGAAAAAAAGAGGTGTGTCCGATGCAAAGGAAGAATGAAAAATAAGAAATGGACAATTTGATTATTATATTTGTACCCATGAAATATGAAAGATCTATAGAAAAGCACTCAACATGTTGGGTAAATTCCCAATGGAGCATCTAGAGGAGAACAAGAAGGAACAGGATAGGAAGAAAACGGTTTGTAGTCAGCACCAATTAAGCTATACACTCTAATTCAATCACATCACAAATACAATGAAACATGTTCCAAACTGAGCATATAGAGATGTTAATCTTCCTGCTCCTGTAATTGGTCCAGTGGACAAATGATATGCCTTTTTATCCTTTCCTACTGACAACAGTAGAGCACCCCAAGAGTTTATAATTCAATTCATAAAACATTTAGTACTACTACATACAAAACCTATTACATGATGCTTTTTATGTAATTGTATGATTTTCTTTTTTAAGAAAACAGAAAATCAAATACCTAATGCCTCTCAAAATTCTCAAGAGATGAAAACCATTTGAAGATCTTAGATTTTTTTTCAAATGAAAAACAACCTAATCAAACAAAATATAAGAATTAAAGAGTTATGCTTTGTTGCTTGAACATCATCACCAGTTTTAAGGGACAACCAGTGGTTGAGAACAGTGGTCTCCAAAGCTAAGGTCTAACTCCAAGGGGTTATGAATTAAGAAATCAGGTATTGGAAGATGGACTGCTTTCTAACTTCAACTAAGCACCAGATATGCCAAAGAAAAAGAAAAAAAAGAAAGAAAGAAAAGAAAATAGTCCCTGCCCTCAAGAAGCCCCCATTATAATGAGATAATCAGAGTCATTAAACATTTTTGAGCACCTCCTTTGTGGCAGACCCTGTGCCAAACAATGGAGGTACAAAGAAAGGCATAAAAGCAGTCTTTGCCCTCAAGAAGCTCATAGTGTAATAGGAGAAAACAACATATAAAAATGACCTCAAAAGGAATATAAGAAGGGAGGGAATGAAGAAGTACTACAGCCAGGGTGAGAATGATCTAAGGAATTGTAAATTAAAGTTAATTTCTTCTTGTAGAATGATGAGTTTCTAAAGACTGTTAGGGGTAAAATTTAGGGTTGAGACTGAATATATATTTTTAGTTGGTTGCCAGGGATTTAAATTCTAAACCCCAATGAAATACTCAAGTCAGAATGGAATTTTATGGTGGTTTATTTACAATAGAGAGAAGATATTAAGGAAGAAAGAGAGAAATGGGGAGAGCTAACAGGCAGGAGTTCAGAGGCCCCAGCCAAGGCAGGGAAGGGGGCCAGAGGATTAAATCTAGCTTGACTTCCAGTCAGGAGGCCTCCTCAGAGGCTGGTGCCTCCAGAAAAAAAAGGCAAGGGAAGTAAGCCTTGCACTCACCACATGACAGTCTAAGAGAAGCAGTCTGAGGTCTCATGTTGAAGCTCCTCCGCAGTCAAGTTCCACCACCACCCCTCTCACAGGAAGTGACGCAAAATATAAATGCAGTTCTTTACATCACTTCCTTTGTACCATGTACCAGTGGTGGCTTAAACTTGGCTTTGGACAACCTGGGGGGGTCAGTCAGTTGTTTCTGATTTGTAACTTGCTAGCACACGTGGGTCATAGACCTTCCTCCCCCACACTTAGGGGGCATATACATTCCTGGTTGCTAAAATTCTTAAGACTAAGCAGGATGGAGTAAATCTAAAATTCACAATATCATGGAGTCAAGAAGAGGTGGTTTTCAAATGACATATCACTAAGCTCCCACCTAAAGACCTTCCAAATTGAGAGATCCTCTGAGCTTTTGCTTCATGACTTCAGTCTTAGAGAATCCACAGCTACTTCAGGCAACAATGAGCCATTATTAGAGGAAGCCTTTCTACTCAGAAGACTTTATGAATCCTATGATTCATAGGATTTTTGCTTTGCTAATACTGCCAATATAATATTTCTAGTACCCAGAAGGTCAATTCAATCAATATAATTAACTTGGGCCTTTAATTATGCTTGATTTTTTCACTATTATAAAGCTATGAATTAAATATAAGGCATAGAAGACTGAGTGGGGAGACCTGAGCTGTATTTGAGAGACAATTTGCTTTGGGGCTGCATAGAATAGGCTGGCTTTATAGATTCCCCATCTTCATTCAGGGACTTGGATGACCTTTTTTTAGGCTTTTCTAGAGAAGGCACAGATAGGAACAAGTGGAAGTAGATAACCTCTGAGGACTCATCCAGCACTGAGATTCTGTGATTCTATGAGAGCATATTCAGCATGATATATTTACTGGACCATTCCTAAAGACACCATGAAAATTAAAACCATCTTTCTCTGTCCTTCCTTTAGTTTTGAGAGTTATTAACAAATGCTTTGTAAATGTTTCTATTAAATATGCAAATGAATCTTTGTCTTCAGATACAAAATAAATATTCTAACTGACAGGCTTACTTATAGATATCAGCCTAATTGAATGCTGCAGGCTGCGATCCTGTTCTTAACTGAGATATCAGTAAAAAGCAGGAAAGAAAGAAATGGGGAAATGGGATATTTTTCTCCTCCAATTCCTGGGTGGGCCATCTGGCAGTCCTTAAGGTATATGTACAGTATGTATGCCAGATTAAATAACATACTTTGAATTACTTTTTAGAGGTATCATACAGGAAGAATGTTGTTTTAACCTCACAGCTTCACAAAAACCTGCAAATTGATGGACAGCTCCCTCCTACATTTGATAATAGCATGGAACATAGCCCATTAGAGACTAATAAATCAGTGTGTGATTTCATCTGCTGGTCTGAGCAGCAGTTGTGATGGGGGGGGAAAGCTGAAAAATTAAGGTAAGTATATAAGCAGACTGAAGTGTGTTACTAAGAATTACTTATATGTCAGAAGTGGAAAAAAAAATTATCTTATCAAGAATCTTTTGACCAGAAAGGGCAAATTATGAAGTGAGAATAAGGGATAATAGATGGCCTAAGCTCTACCAAGACAGTAATTTCTTCCATTCTCCCAAAATTATGAGAACTAGAAGTAGATCTGCACTTCAATGGGTAGATTTTCTATGAAAGAAAAACAGAAATTCATAGACCGATGATCTCCAAATCTTTTTGGTCATTCAGCTCGACTAGAAAAAATATTAAGCATTCCTCCTGATAAAAATCCATTTTGAAAGATACATCTATACTGCTTTGCTAATGTGTATATTACAAAACACTTTTTAAATTACATGATGAAAGAATGAGAATATTATTTTTAAATATTGATGATAGAAAATTGCTTAATAAAATATTATTAATAACAATATTTTAATGAAAACACTGATTGAATAGGCTTCATTACTTTCCAAAATTCCCTCTGTGTGTTAGGACTTATAAGATTAATTAACATGTGAATTTCCATCAAAGTTACATTTCACAATCCATCCATGTTTGCTGCTCCTATTAGACCATGTTCTCCAAAAAGTTATGGTCAACTAGGTAGCACAGTAGATAGAGCATGGAGCCTGAAATCAGGAAGATTAATCTTCATGAGTTTAAATTTGGCCTCAGATGCTATCTTTCTGACTTTGGGCAAATCACTTAACCCTGTTTGCCTCAGTTTCCTCATCTGTAAAATGAGCTGGAGAAGGAAATGGCTAACCACTCCAGTATTTCTGCCAAGAAAAACTGTGGTCATGAAAAGTCATAAAGGACTGAAAAAAACAGAACAACAATTCCCAAGAGTTGGTCCCAGGTATATAACCAACATCCCTAAACTGGTAGGGACCTTTTTCGCTTTTCTTTTTCTGCTACATGGATACCATTGGAACACTGTGGTTACCCAAATTGACTCTAGTTCCTCCCTAGTCTTTTGACCTTTAATAAATGCCTTCTCTGTGCCAGGAACTATGTTTAAGTGCTAAGGATACAAATGGGGAAAAGTAAGACACTCCCTGCCCTAAAGGAATTTATAATCTACATGGGGAAGACAAAGTACAAAAGGAAACTGAAAAAGAGAAGGGAGCCATCACAAGGGAAATAATGGAGAGGTCCAATGCAGTGCCACTATGTAGGAGATGAAAAGATGACTAGCCTGAGTGTATCCCTTAAATGAAGGTTTTTGAAGGATCTCTTTACTCCATTCTCCAAACAGAGGAGTCTCAGAGCTTGTTACTAGCCTTTTGTCTCTTCCTATCATATAATTCCTTGATCATGCATTTTACTGCTACCATATACCTCTCCTTTGCCCTAAATTTAAGATTCCCTTTTAGTTTTTCAGAGACAGTTATATTCCAAGTTTTCTGCCATGTAATGACTTCTCCAACATTCCCCTAGAACCACGTTGGCAAAGACGTGGCATATGTGCAGAGCTGACACTCAGGGAGCTGCTTCATTTCCCCTCTTCCCATCACCCAAGGACATTTTTTTAATGCCCCACCCCTCTGTCCAGCAGCCCAAAGCAAGCACTTTCTCCCTCAGTTCTTTCTGGATCTTCTGGGACTCACACAGATTGAATTTGCCCTCTGTGCATTCAAACTCATTAAGGGTTCACCAATGCTGCAAGCTAATTTTTGGGAAAGCCTCATCATCCCACAAAATCTCATAAGCCTTGGTACTCCACCTCATTACCACCCAAAGCTTCCTCACTAAAGGGTGGAGCCAAAACTTCAAAACCTTCACTGAAGGAGGGATCTCAATGCATCTTGTTTGTCATCTGGCTACACTACTTTGAGACTTCTCTTTTTCACTATGCCTCCATCTTGGTTACCTTCCCTGGTCACCGCCTCTACCCTCAACTTGCTTTTCTGCTTCCTTTTATATGTTGTCTTCCCCCGTTAGACTGTAAGCTCCTTGAGGGCAGGGGGACTGCCTTTTTTCATACTTGTATCCCTACTGCTTAACACAATGCCTGACACATTGTAGGCACTTAATTAATTTGTCAAAGCTACTAGAATTTTAGTATTGAAAAGATGAGCCTCATCAGATACCAAGTAAGTGAACTGGAAAGATCTCTTTCAGGAGGCTCTTCTCTATATTGGGGCTTGATAAAATCAGCATGATGTCATGAACAAACAGGAACATCTGGAGGAACTAATCCACAGAGTATCTATATTGGGTTTCCTCCATCACAGTTGCAAATATCTTTGGCATGCATACATCTTTCTATATTATGTCTCAGGTGATGTTTATCAGATGGTCCTTGAAATGAGTAATTTTCTTTGTTAAATCTTCAAAGAATCTTAAACAATGTTGACATATTAGTGGGAGATGCCTTCTAACAGCATTGGAGAAGGTTTTCAAGTTACCATGACCAGTCTATAATTTCAAGCTTCCTTTGAGCCCCTCTACCCCCATTATCCCAAAGATTGGAGGAAGGAAGTGCTCACTTTGGGCGTCTGGACAGAGAGGCTGGCACTGGGAAGAAGGGGAATGGAGTAACTCTCACAGTGTCGCCAACAATGCCTTATAAAGTGGTATTTTGCTAACTGAGGACTTTTTTAATAGTTGGCAAGCAATAGTTATGGGATCTTGGATTTACTATATCTTTCAGTTCATTATAAAATGGTAAAATTGTGGTCCCTCACTGAATATCATTTCTGAAAGGATACTTATTCCTTTACCAATAATCTCAGTATAAATGCCCTCAATCTATGTATGATTTTCATAAAGATTGTGAATGGATAGGATATTAGACATATAAATGGGTATTTATTGAGATTTTCTCAGTAACAAAGATATTTTTCTCCTCCTTCACATAACGTATACCATATCTTCAATACCTGCACAATTGTATTGTCTCTAGCATGGAGATCCTCTGTATATCATTGGTCCAATCCAGTTGCTTTTACCATTTTGTTTCTTTTAATACCATTTCTTTACCCTTTATAAATGTATGCTGGACTATGACATTAATATCCCAAGGAGATAGTTCCAATGTCATTGTAAGGAAGAATTTTTTAAGATTTTTTTTTGCAATTTTTTTTCCCATTTCCCTTCAGTGCTTAGTCCTTTAACTTTGAATGCTCTTAGAATGATTTTATTTAGTTGATATATTGGCAGACTTTTTTTTAAACCAGTTTTACCCTTCTCTACTGCTTCTCTGTAATTTATGAGACAAAATTGCTCATAATCTTATATTTCTAACAAAATATTGCCTTTGCTAGCAATCTATCTCCATCTGGCAAATAAATGTTTTCAGACTAAAGTTTTTCCTGTGTTATTTTGGCTTCTTGTTGTAGCAATTAATTTACATTGGTTAAACCCCTAGAAAAATAATTATAGTGTTGATGGTATTTCTGTTATCCATTTTCAATTACTTGTTTAGATAGCTCAGGGTTAAATTGATTCAATTGTGTTTCTCATTATTATTCTGTCTTCCAGTTTTGTTTTACTAATTCTGATCTTAGCCCTGAAGAATTTAACTGTATATACAGACAGCTGACTCAGAGATAAACACCAAGTGAATAACAAGTCTTCCTGTTCAAATATAATCTTTTGCATTCTTTATGATGCTGTTTGATGCTTGCCATGTCTAATGCCTATCTGTTCTTTTTTTGTGTGTTTTCATTCTTTCTCCTGAATGATGTTTTTCCATTTATGTTCTCCATCCTTTTTCTGCCTTTACTTAGAAATCACCAAATATCAAAGTGAATATTGATTTGGAGAATCTTATCAAGTTCTTCATAGAATTTTTTTCTATCACTTTATCTTCAACAATCAATTTTGGTGCATCCTAAAGTGTAGACCTAGCTTTAGAACTCCTGCTTTAGGAGTTCTAAACTTTAGGAGTTCGCTAGTGCCTTGAGAATAAAATACAAACTTTTCTATTTGACACTGAAGTGCAATTTTACTTTACTCTCTATCATGGTTTCTAGATTGTAGCCAAACTGACCTAATTGTTTCCTTTACACAACATTTTATTTCCCATCTCCTTGCATTTGTATAGACATCCCTCCTCACCTCCTGCCATGTCTGGAATGCTTTCTCTCCTTACTTCTACCTCTTGGAATTCTAGATCATCTTAAAACTAATATAGAAGTACAACTCCCTACATTCATTTAAAGAAAAGGCTTTGAAAGAATCAAGCATTTTCCTTATTCCCCCTAGTGTTTACTCCTTCTCTCCTCCTGAATTTACTTTGTATCTATTCATCTGTATTCATATTCTATCTCACTTTAGAGTGTAAGATTGTTTCATTTTTGTCTTTATACCACTAATGCCTGTTAACTTGGGGAAAACACAGAACTATTAAATAGTCAGAAAAACCAAGTCTTTCATCAGGAGAGGGATAGCATTCAATATTTAGACCTCCACACAGAGCCAAAGGCCCTGGCACTCCAGCAAACAGTATCCCTGGATGTATCACCATGCGAGGTAATAGCTCCAAAGCACCATAGAATTTGGGGAACTTATATTGCTCTTGAGGAACTGGGGACAGGAGTATGATTGATTGGCTTTACAATGGCTACAAAGAATGAGAAGTTCAAGACAGGATTGTCAGGAAGAGGCTGATGCTTTATAATGGACACAAAAGGGAAAGATCCAGCAAAGAGCTGGGCTTACTTGGGAAAGGACTTTGACACAATGGGAGAAACTACCAGGACAAATGGGTACTTACAACATCTAATTAGGTTGCCTAGACCCACCTAACTGGGACCACCAAGTACTTTAAGGCCTATTGTTAGTCTGAAACTCATGAGTTTGAGATCTCCCTCTGGGAGAAACTTTTCATTTGACAAGGTCAAACTTGGAAGTCTTCAGATCTCAAGTTGCAATAAACTTCTGATTTCTAGATTTCAAGTTGACATGCCTATCCCAGTATCTGTCATACAGTAATAGTTTCATACATGTTTCTTGACTTGAAAGAGTGTGGGAATATGACATAAAAGAATATTGAATATACAGTAGGGAATTCTGGTTCAGATTCTGCTACTATGTGATTCTGGATAAGTCGTTGAACTTCCCTGAAGTGATTTCCCCATATATGGAATTATGGGGTTTGTCTAGATGAGTCTTAGGTCCTTTCCATCTCTGAGAATCTATGTGATTATTACAATCTAGCGATATCTGAAAATAGCATAGGTGAATAGCCTATTTCTACTTGCTGCATGGTAAACCTTCATTGCTTCTCAGTAATCCTCTCAGTCTTATGAAATTTCCAATTTATTCATCACAGTTATTGTTCTTAAACCTGTTCCTTTCTCCTCAAGTGTCTCACCAAATTTGTCACATTCACAAATGAGGATTTAGAACTCCACTAAAAATTGAGTGCCTCTACTGAGAAATCCTTGAACTCAATCCTTCTCTTTCTCTTCATCACCACACATTTGCTCTTCCTTCCATTATATTCCAGTGGAAGAAAAGAACTCTTTACTCCTTGCTGAAGCTAATTCCTATATTTTCCTGCTGATACTACTCCTTCCTGTCTCAATTAAAACCTTGCCCCAGCAATCATTATATTTAATTATATGAATAATTAATTATATAATATCTTTCATTATCTATAATTCATTCTTCAGCACTGTTTACTTCCCTATCCATCTATAAATTTCCAACATTTCCAAAGCTTTTCCTTAACCATTGAGCTCTATCCAGCTACCATATCTTTTCCCCTTCAATGAGACTTTTTGACTAAGTTTTCTATACCTAAGGTTTTTTCTTCCCTGCTATTTACTCAACTTTTTGCCATTTGGCCTTCAGCCCCACCACTCTATGAAACTCTTCTCTCAAGTATCATCAGTGACGCACTCATTAAAGGTAATTGACTTTCTGCAGTACCTCATCCTTCTTCACTTCTTGGTAACTTTCAACATGGTTATCTAACATATTGGGCTGAAAACACTCTTTGTCCATTGCTTCAGAATCACCATGTTCCCCTGGTCATCCTCTCTTCTCTTTAATTGTTCTTTTTCAGTCACTTTCTCTGTATTTCTTATGCTGAGTCCTCCCCAGAGATCTGTCTCTTCTCAGATTCTCTTTATGCCCTACCCTTTGGCATGCATATTCATTGCCAGGGCTTCTATGACCTATATGGATGATTTTCAAATCTGCAGCTCTAGCCATGACTTTTATCTTGACCTCCAGACTTTCAGATATCCACAATTCATTATAGCCCTTCTATATCTCAGTGTCCACTGGCTCCAGATTGAGCTTATTTTATTTTCCCTTAAACTTTCTCCTCTTTCTGATTTTACCCTTTCTGTCAGTGGCACTATCAGTGAACTTAACTCAGTAAACATTTATCTTTTCCTTTCACTTCAACAAGCACCATTCTCTTCAGCTCCTATCTTTCAAACTTTCTTGTTACTTTTGACTCTGTCATGTATCTCTACTGTCAACATGTTCCAAGGGGGCAAGAACTCTGCTTAGCACAATAATCAATCATCATTAAGATGTACTTATTGAGGGGGGCAGAGTCAAGATAGCAGCATAGAGGCAACGAAAGTTCAGACCTCTGAAAACCCTTCCTTATCAATTACAAACTAAATGCTCCTAGGGGACTTAAAATCAAACCTAACAACAAGACAAAGCCAAGGAACCCTCCTGCTGGACTCAATTTAAAAGCCCCCAAAAAGCTGGAATTCAAGAACACTTGGGTTCAAGAGAAAGGGAGAAGGAAGATCTCAGAAACCCCCAACCCCACCTAGAGCACTAAGCCTCCAGCAGCATCTGGATCCTCTAGGCGTGGAAGGCACTGGTCTAGAGGAAGAACTTTGCGAGCAAAGCTGTACCAGGTTTAGAATGTTGAACACAGGTGGTACGGAAGGAGTTACAGAAGGAACACAGAGCAGGCAGCCTAGTTGCAACAGCAGAGACCCTCCATATTGCTCCCCCCTTCCAAGAGGTTTTGGCCTCAGGGCACATCCAGCCCAACCCAGCTGAACTTAATCCCATCAAAAGTCTTCAGAGGGCAAGGAAGCTCAAGCTCCAACATCCCTCCCTCACAGACTGCTAGACTTTAATCTAATCAAAGCCTCCAGATGGCAGGGAAACAAAACCTCCAATATCCCTCTCCCACAGACTGCACTCAGAGACTTGCTGACAAAACTCCAAGAGGGAAGACTGACAGAAAAACCCAAAACCAAAAAAAAAATGAGAGGAACAATAGCACAGACAACTGCAGGGAGTAAATAAGGGGTAAATATGAGCAAAGAACAGAAAAAGAAAAAAGAAAGTACAATCAACAGCTTCTATACAGGCAATGAAGAAAGAGCAAATACAACAGAGGAGGAGGGAACACCAAGCAATAAAAGAAAACTCAGCAAATTGGACACAGACTTTGGAAGATCTCAAAGTAGAATTCAAAACACAATTACAAGAGGCTGAAGACAATTGGGAAAAGAACTTAAAAACTAAGATAAGTCACCTGGAAACAGAGGCACTTGAACTAAAATGAGAAAATAGTGTCTTGAAAGCCAAAAATCAAACAGCTTGAAAATGAGACAAAGGAGATGAAATGAGGCAAAGGAGAAGAACATGGAAGCAAAGGAGATGAAAGATGAAGTAAAGAGGATGAAAGATGACCTCCAAAGAAAATCAGGCCAGAAGGAGAAGGATGACAAAAAAGCCAGGGATGAAATTCAGTCTTTAAGAATAAGAATATAACAGAATTAAGTGACCTCACAAGGCACATCTCATTCACAAAACAGAGGACTTAGAAAATCATTCAAGGACAGACAATTTAAGAATCATTGGTCTACCAGAAGACCATGACAAAAGAAAAAGCCTGGACATAATACTACACGAAATTATTCAAGAAAACTGCCCTGATATTCTAGAGCAAGAGGGAAAAGTGGAGATTGAAAGAATCCACAGATCACCTCCTGTACTTAATCCCCAAATGACAACACCCAGGAATGTTATATATAGCCAAATTATAGAACTATTAGACCAAGGAAAAAATATTACAAGCTACTAAGAAGAAATCATTCAGATACCATGGAAACACAGTGAGGATAACATAGGACCTGGCTTGCATCTATACTAAAGGACCAAAAGGCATGGAATATTATATTCTGGAAATCAAGGGAATTGAGTCTACAACCAAGAATCAACTACCCAGTATTGTCATTTAACAAAATCGAAGAATTCCAAGCATTTGTGAAGAAATGACCTGACCTGAAGATAAAATTTGATGCCCAACCACAGAAATCAAGAGAACCATCAAAAGGTAATTAAAAAAGAGGGGAAAAAAAGAAAAACAAAACAAAAAATAAAATTTTTTAAGAGACCCAATAACTTTAAATGATATGTATCCCTATAAGAAAAGAGGTCATTGATAACTCTTAAAAATTGTTATTGTCACCTGGGCACCTAGAAGAAGTACACTTAGAGGGAACAGCGACAAACTGTATAGGATGAAATGACAAGACATAAATATGTCTATAATATGTATGCATAAATACATATATATATGTCTATATATGTAAATATATATAACTAGAGCTAAAATAAGAGGTTAATACTAAAAGAAATGGGAAAAGAAACTGAAGGGGGGAAATTTATATGTTACAAAGAAGCACGTGGTGGGAGGGGGAGAACATCAATACACTGGATGAATAAAGAGGTTGGAGATAGGAAATACTCATCCTACATGCATTGAAATTGACCCAAAGAGAGGAGAACTATTCAATCCATTAGGGCAGAGAATTAATTTGCACCCTATAGGGAAGTAGATGGGTAAAAAATAGACTGGTAGGGAGAGAAGCAGTATAAGGGATGGAGAGAATGGGGGGTAGTTTTAAAAAGACTGAAAAGAAAATAAGGTGGGGAATAAGAAGGGGGGGTAGAAATGGAAGTAAAATAAGGGTGGGAATTAATTGGACCAATTAAAGAACAAAACACTGGTGTAAAAGGAAATTGTGAAAGAAGAAAAGGCAGGACTAGGAGTAGAAATCAAAATGCTGGGAAATACACAGCTGGTAATCATAACTTTGAATGTGAATGGAATGAACTCACCCATAAAATGCAAATGAATAGCAGAGTAGATTAGAACCCAAAACTCTATCATATGTTGTCTACAAGAAACACGCATGAGGAAGGTATATATGCATAGGGTCAAAGTAAAAGGATGGAGCCAAATCTATTGGGAATCAACTGATAAAAAGAAAGCAAGAGTAACAGTCATGATATCTGACAAAACCAAAGTAAAAATAGATCTGATTACAAGGGATAGGAAAGGTAATGACATCTTGCTAAAAGGCAGTATAGACAATGAGGAAATATCAGTACTCAACATGAATGATCCAAATGGCATAGCATCCAAATTTCTAAAGGAGAAACTAGTGGAGCTCAAAAGATGAAATAGATAGAAAAAACTATACTAGTGGGAGACCTGAACCTTCCTCTATCAGAACTAGATAAATCAAACCAAAAAATAAATAAGAAAGAGGTAAGAGAAGTGAATGAAATCTTAGAAAAATTAGTTAGTAGATATGTGGAGAAAAATAGGGACAAAAAGGAATATACCTTCTTTTCATCAGCACATAGTATATTCACAAAAATTGACCATGCATTATGGCATAAAAACATTGCAAACAAGTGCAAAAGAGTAGAAGTAATAAATGTAACCTTCTCAGATTACAATGCAATGAAAATAATAATAAGGGTACAGGGAGAGGCAAATCAAAAATTAATTGGAAATTAAACAACACAATTCTCCAAAATCGATTAAATATATCATAGAAACAATGATTTCAATGAAGAAAATGACAATGATGAGACATCCTTTCAAAACCTATAGGATGCAGCCAAAGCAGTACTCAAGGGAAAATTTATATGCTTGAGTCCATATATTAACAAACTAGAGAGGACAGAGGTCAATGAATTGGGCATGCAAATTTAAAAACTAGAAAGTGAACAAATTAAAAATCCTCAGATGAAGATTAAATTAGATATCCTAAAAATCAAAGGAGAAATTAATAAAATTAAAAGTCAAAGAACTATTGATTTAATAAATAAGACTAGAAGCTGGTACTTTGTAAAAACAAATAAAATAGACAAAGTACTCATCAATCTAATTAAAAAAAGGAAAGAAGAAAACCAAATTGATAGTATCCAAGATGAAAAGGAAGACCTCACCTCTAATGAAGAGGAAATTAAGTCAATCACTAAAACTTATTATGCCCAATTATATGGCAATAAATATACCAATCTAGGTGATTTGGATGAATATTTACAAAAATATGAATATAGATGCACAAATCTTAAATAGGATACTAGCAAAAAGACTCCAGCAAGTGATCATGAGGGTTATGAACTATGAACTATGACCATGTAGGATTCATATGAGGAATACAAGGATGGTTCAATATTAGGAAAACCATCCACATAATTGACCATATTAATAAGCAAACCAACAAAAATCACATGATTATCTCAAAAGATGCAGAAAAATCCTTTGACAAAATACAACACCCATTCCTATTGAAAACACTAGAAATCATAGGAATAGAAGGTTCTTTCCTTAAAATAGTAAATAGTATATATCTAAAACCATCAGCAAACATCATCTGCAATGGGGACAAACTATAAATCTTCCCAATAAGATCAGGAGTGAAACAAGGATGCCCATTATCACCTCTATTATTTAACATTGTACTAGAAACACTATCTATTGCAATTAGAGAAGAAAAAGAAATTGAAGGTATTAAAATAGGCAATGAGGAGATCAAGCTATCACTCTTTGCAAATGATATGATGGTCTACTTAAAGAGTCCTAGAGAATCAACCAAAAAGCTAGTCGAAATAATCAACAACTTTAGCAAAGTTGCAGGATACAAAATAAACCCGCATAAGTCATCACCATTTCTCTATATCACCAACACATCTCAGCAGCAAGAATTAGAAAGAGAAATTCCATTTAAAATCACCCTACACAATATAAAATACTTAGTAATATATTTGCCAAGACAAACACAGGAACTATATGAACACAACTACAAAACACTTCCCTCACAATTAAAATTAGATCTAAACAATTGGAAAAACATTGATTGTTCATGGGTAGGATGAGCTAACATAATAAAAATTAAAATCCTACCCAAATTAATTTACTTATTCAGTGCCATACCCATTGAATTGCCAAAAAATTTTTTACTGAATTAGAAAAAAACCGTAACAAAGTTCATTTGGAAGCACAAAAGATCAAAGATAACCAGGGAAATCATGAAAAAAAAATGCAAAGGAAGGAGGCCTTGCAGTCCCAGATCTCAAACTATACTATAAAGCAGTGGTCATCAAAACAATTTGGTACTGAGAGAGGAGGACCAGTGGAATAGACTTGGGGAAAGTGACCTCAGCAAGACAGTCTATGATAAGTCCAAAGATCCCAGCTTTTGGGACCAAAATCTACTATTTCATTAAAAAGTGCTGGGAAAAATTGGAAGACAGTATGGGAGAGATTAGGTTTGGATCAACATCTAACACCCTACATCAATATAAACTCAGAATGGGTGAATGACCTGAATATAAAGAAGGAAACTATAATAAAATTAGGTGAACACAGAATAGTATACTTGTCAGATCTTTGGGAAAGGAAAGACTTTAAAAATAAGCAAGAGCTAGAAAAAAATCACAAAATATAAAATCAATAATTTTTATTACATCAAATTAAAAAGGTTTTGTACAAACAAAAATAATGCAATGAAATTAAAAGGGAAACAGCCGATTGGGAAACAATCTTCATAATAAAAACCTCTGAAAAAAAGGTCTAATTACTCAAATTTATAAAGAGTTAAACCAGTAGAACACAAAATCAAGCCATTCTCCAATTGATAAATGGGCAAGGGACACGAATAGGCAATTTTCAGTTAATGGAATCAAAACTATTAATAAGCACATGAAAAGTGTTCTAAATCTCTTATAATCAGAAAAATATAAATTAAACAACTCTGAGGTGTCACCTCACACCTAGTAGATTAGCTAACATTACAGTAAAGGAAACTAAATGAATGCTGGAGGGGATGTGGAAAAGTTGGGATATTAATGCATTGCTGGTGGAGTTGTGAATTGATCCAACCATTCTGGAGGGCAATTTGGAACTATGGCCAAAGGTTGCTAAAAGACTGCCTACCTTTTGATTCAGCCATAGAACTACTGGGTTTGTACCCCAAAGAGATAAAAAGGAAAAAGACTTGTACAAGAATATTCATAGCTGCACTCTTTGTGGTGGCAAAAAATTAGAAAATGAGGGGATGCCCTTCAATTTGGGAATGGCTGAACAAATTGTGGTATATGTTGCTGATAGAATACTATTGTGCTCAAAGGAATAATGAAGTGGAGGAATTCCATGGGAACTTGAATGACCTCCAGGAATTGATGCAGAGTGAGAGGAGCAGAACCAGGAGAACATTGTACACAGAGACCGATACACTGTGGTATAATAGAATGTCATGGACTTCTCCATTAGTGGCAATGCAGTGATCTGAACATCTTGGAGCCATCTATGAGAAAGAACACTATCCATATTCAGAGGAAAAACTGTGGGAGTAGAAGTACAGAAGAAAAAACTATTACTTCAATACATGGGTCGAGGGGATATGGTTGGGGATGTAGACTCTAAATGAACATCCTAGTGCAAACACCAACAACATGGAAATAGGTTTTGATCAAGGACACAAATAATACCCAATGAAATTGCGGTTGGCTGCAGGAAGGATGTAGGGAGGGGAGGGAGGGAAATACTATAATCCTTGTATCCAAGGAATAATGTTCTAAATTGACTAAATAAAATAACTTAAATTTTTTTAAAAATGTACTCATTAAGCTCTTGCTAGCATCAAACACTATGTTGTATTGTTCATAGTAGACATTGTGAAATAGTTGTTGAATAAATAATGTTAAGATCCTGTGTGGTAAAACATTGGTATTGCATAACAAAAATTCCTACCTGTCTGTTAAAGCCCAATTGAAGGGCCTCCTCCACCATGTCAGTTAGTACAATTGGACAGACCTCCTTTGGAATGTTGTTTATTAAAGTTATTGGTTTGTGCTTTTTTTCACCTGCTAAACCTCCATGAAGTAAGCAACTGCCTTCTTTCATTTTCATATCTTCCGCAGCACAGCACAGTCAGAGCTTTGCACACAATGTTTCACAAGCATTTATCTAATTAAATTGACATACAGTGATCCCTCACCTATTGTGGGAATTACCTTCCAGAGATCCCTGCAATAAGTGAAAATCCACGAAGTAGTGGCGTTATATTTATTTTATTATTTATAGATGTTAAGGCTTTATAAACCTTTTCCACACCTTTATTAAGCTTTCCCACATTCTTATAAACACTGAACCAATCAGCGCCCTGGATACAGAATGCAGCACTATGGTTGGTTGCCTTTCAGCCAATAGTTTACCACGTACAATCTCACCTTGGCGAACTTGCGCAAATGGTAGTGGTATATAACAATACCTAATATGAATTGAATATTTTACTTCCATGGTATTGGCTATTACTAAAGCTTATGTCTATTACCCCATTTAGCTGGCTTCTCAAAAGAATTTTTTGTACAATCAGTTTTGGTTTTATTTCTGATAAGCAACAAGAAAAAAAAAGACAACTGAAAAAGCTGCCGGTCCCATCTCAGAGCAGTTCTATTTTCTTAGCCCCAGTAGTCCTCACTGCTAAATAGGGCTCTGCTTTTGTACAGCCTTTGCCAAGTATTGCAAAGAATCCTTCCAGCAATTTTGTTCACATATAATCTGGGTTACATAATTTGGCCGAGCCAATTAGCTATACTGGCTTGACTAGAAGTGCTTTGCAGGGATCAAGCATTTGGAGGATTCATGAGACTAAAACATAATTTTTGTAGTCATCAATATTTTCAGGGAAATTTAGGTTAAATATTTGGATTTACTTACACTAAAATATTAATGATGTTATTGCATGATAATTATTTCATTGCCAAGTACTTGGTGGCATGTTTGAAAAATAAACCATGAAAAACTGGAAAGACCCTTCCTATCCATATAGACAAAAGAAAGCATCACCAAGTTGCCTTTGTAACTTCTAAACCATCAAGTCTCAATCATGTCATGTGTTATATGTGACCCTAACCTCATCAGTATGAGCACTCTATCTGTTGGAATAATAATAATAACCACAACAACAATGTCATCATTGATCATGTTCCATCCACCCATGCCTTACTTTGTAACTCCATTTGGGGTTTTCTTGGCCAAGATATTGGGTTATTTGCCATTTCCTTCTCCAGTTCACTTTACAGATGAGAAAACTGAGGCAAACAGGGTTAAATGACTTGCCCTGGGTCACACATCTAGTAAGTGTCTAATAAAATGAGTCTTCCTGACTCCAAGCCAAGTACTCTATCTGCTGTGTCCCCTCTATTGAAAGATGGCTAAATTTGAAGTCCTAAACTGTAAAAGTCCAGGTATATTTTATGCCTACTCATGCCTACCATCTCTCTTTCCATTGCCTTTGGTTTACTTACAATTTCTATTCTTCTGACATGAAGGTCCACTATTTGCAGCTGTTAGTCAACTAAGAGTTATTAAACACATATTATCTGCCAGGCAATTATAATTATACAAATCAGGGAAGAGGAAAGAAAGCCTTTGAACATCTGCAATCAGGTCAACTTTCTACGAATATGTCTCTAGACTCTAAGAGAAGAGCATAAACCCATGAATTGCCTTTTCATTGTGATAGGACATACAAGGCACCTGATGAGAGATATTTGTTAAATAACCCTCTGCTAGAGGCAGCTAGATATCAATGTGAATAAGACACCAGACTTGGAATCAGGAGGACCTGGGTCCCTAGTTATATGACCCTAGGCAAATCACTAAACCCTTATTGCCTAGCCCTTGGTTCCTGTCTTGGAACTGATAGTAAAACAGAAGGTAAGGGTTGTTGTTTAATGATTCATATTTCTGAAGTGCCTTAAAGTTTGTAAGATCTTTCAATCACAACAAACTATGAAGTTAATAGTACAACTTTTATTAGCTCCATTTTACAAATGAGGAAACTAATTGAACAGAGAGGTTTATGATTTGCCCAACAAGTGGTGAAGCTGCCAATTCAAACTCAGGTCTTATGACTACAAATAAAATCCTCATTCTACTAGCCTTACTGACTTAGCAAATACATAGATCTATCTGCCAAAGACTATGCATTTATATCCAGTAAATACATTTATGTAAGCATATATGTGACATTTATAAATATATTTCTAGAGAAGCAACAAGGCATAGTAATTAGAGAACTGGCCTTGGAGTCAGAAAGACCTGGTTTCAAATCCTACCTTTGACTTTATAATGAGTATATTAGCCTCTCGGTGTTCTATACAGTGCCAGGAGAAGATAAATTGCAGAGAAAGTATTGATTTGCAAAGGTAGATCTAATTTCTTCACCTGTCACTCTGAATCAAAGGAAAATGCATTGAAAAGCAGATGCCCACTTTCATTTACATCCAACTACTTGCTTGGCAGTTTGATCAAAATGTCTCTCTCCAACCTAGACAGATTTCCCCTCCTTGTCTACTGTACTCCTTCCCATGCAGGGCTGGGTTTCAGAAACAGGTCGTGTGTGTCTAGGAGGTAAAGTACTTTGAGATGTTTTCAGAGACAAGAATTCTATCACTGAGTATTACCAGAAGGGTTCATTAGTTGGGACCACACAGCACTAGCTAATACAGTGTGATTGGCAGCATTTCACTTGGAATGTTTCCTTCTTGTGACTTCCCTTCTGTCACCCTCAGAGATCTTATTGCTCTCAAGAAGTCTGGCTCTGAAGAGGGCAGGGGAAGGGCCTTCTAACCTTCTCAAACTCTTTTCTTAGAAATAGCCTAAAGAAGAATAGGGGATTAAAATTAATAATGAATTATTTTTTATTATTATTATTAATTTGCTTTCCCTTTCTCCCCTCTCCTTTTTCCCCCCTCTCTTGTGTCTTTTCTAGTAGCTTCCATTGCTTCCTCCCCCCTTTATCTCCTTGTCACCTATTTTTTTCCCTTCTTTTTCCACTTCCTTGTTTTTCCTCATTTCTCTGCTTCCCTTTCCTTCACTCCCCTCCCATGGTACTGTTCTTATACCTTGAATAAATATTTAAGATATTAAGTAGATGTTTCCTAGTGCTTACATCACATCAAACATTACCTTAGGTGTTATCATTATTGGCCTATTAACTCTTTTCCACCAATGGGGCTTAAAAACCTCTCCCTGTCACATGGTAATGAATTAACCTTGTCTAATTAACCATGTTGACAGGCCTTCTAAAGGCCTCTGTAACTTCCTAACTGTCAAGGACTTCCCTGGGGAGAATGGGGCTCTTTATAATTAAAAAAAGGCCCCAAGTGGCATTTACTTTCTCTTTCATTCCCTGCTTTGCAGAAATGAACCCAAAGGCACAGTGTCATTATCTCTAATAGCATTTCTGGGAATTAATGGTTTTTTAATTAGTTAAATAATTTTTATAAAGTAATTAAATATCATTCATATTTTCCATCTAACAAATCTGAATTTAAGAAAAGCTCAAATTGATGTTTTTTCATATTTTGCATACAAGGTCAACAAGCCTTTATTCTCTGTATTGCAGGCATTGTGCTAATACAAAAGATACAAATACAAGCAAAAGCCCCCAATGAGATTATAAACTCATAAGGAAAAACAATGTACAAAAGGGAGCTGGAAAGTGGGAGTAAGTGCAGGTACCTGTTGTGGGACATGGAATTGATGATCAAAAGTTCAACCAGAGTGGGGGAAGTAGGGAATGAAGGTTGGCCAGTCTGAGCACAGCCACAAAATGAAGACTCCAGAAGGAACTTGCCAATGGGAGAAGGAGGTTGGTATAGGAGAGAGGTGTTTCAGAGTAAGGACCTAGGAGATGACAGATATTCCATGGATGTTCACAAAATAAAGATTTTTTTTAAACCAACAATTCATTATTGCTCATTTTCCCATTTAGCAATGGAGGATATGTCATAACTGAGAAGGTTCTTTGATTTCTTTGTTTCCTCTAATATCAAGTATAGCTATAACTATAGATTCTGACACCCAGGACAAAGAAAATGAAAAATGCCTAGAAATCATTTTCATTTGAGGACTATATATAACTTACCTTCATTATTTTTACATTTTTCAATATTGTCTAAATTAAAATTCTCCTTTGATACATTATTGATCATGGAAAGTACCCTGAGTTCTTTATAAAGATTATGCCAACAAAGTACAAACTATGGAAGGCCCTAAGCCTAGAAATAAACTATGTATTTGTTACTCAAAGATCAATGTTGCTAAATTTGTATTTTATTTTCAGACTCCAGGTGATGACACTTTCTGGCCATAGCGAATAGTTTGAGAGTTGTTGTTTGCTTGATGGAAGGATGGGTCTGGACTGATCAGATCCTTAGAAGTTATGGCAAAGGTTTTTAACCCATGTCAAAAGAGCACAATTTGAATATGAACTCTTGACATTTATTGTATGCTCTGTCACAAATCTCTTCCCCCATCTGGCCCAAAGTTTTCTTCTCAATGAAAGGAGAAGATTGTTAAATATTAACCAGAGATGCATATAGCCTGCAAGACCCTCTATGCAGAGGCGTTAAGAATGGAGAGTATCTCCAAAAACTTCTAGGGATTTAAGAAATTCATTGCTGGGACCTTGGAAGCCACCAGGAATGGCAATGTGATTGAGTGTAATCATGCCATAACTGGGACACATCAGGCCTTTATTATCCCTAGTAATCTCTTCTGACAGGCCACAGGAGGTCTAGAAAATCTAATACTCTGAACCTCAAAGATCCAGGAGCTTCCAGCTGTGGTTTGCAAAAGAACTCAGGTGACTCAGGGTGATATAAAATGGGTTCCACAATTCTTTCCCAAAAAAGCAACAGAGAGCAGAGATTGTTCTGAGCACAAAGCCCCAGTTCAGATACCAAGATTTGAGAGATGAATCAATTCACAAAAATAACATATAGAATAAAAAATTCTTCTAGATCAAGATGCCCAAAGCATTCAACCAAGAGAGTAATACTGTTAATAAATGTAGACAAGGGGAGAAATTGGATTTTCCACAAGAACTAAATGAATACCTAGGAAAAAATGGAGCGGGGGTGGGGGATGATAAAAAACATGAAATAAAATAAAAACCTCCAGTGGAAAAGAATTAGTAGAAAAATAAAGAGCTTCTTAGAAGAGAAAATAGTAAACCTTGCCTAAGTAATGGACTCCCTGAAAACTAAAATAGAAGTAGGAAGATGGCAGAGTAAGGCATAAGGCTTCCTTGATTTCTGAACTCCCCTACAATCAAAAATAAGTCCACAGAATCAATGCTAAAAGCGGGGGGGGGGGGGGGGGGGAACAGATAAGAATTAGGAGTGAAGCTGAGCAGCAAAGGACTACTAGGGAAGAAGTCTCTGACTTCCCTGACCTCCTTGACTTCCCTGGCCTCAGTTTCACCAAATAGTAAAAACAACACAATCAACAAGTGGCAAGCCCCAGGGGCAGGACCCACAGTCTCATCTGATGAATAAGAAGCTTACATTCCAGTGGCAGATTCCAGTAGTCAACCGGCAGAAAGTCGTGGGAAAAATTGTGCCACTACAGCCTCAACTCTAGAGATCCTCACTCACCCACAGCTGAGGGTTGACTGCTGATAAGAGAAGGACTTTGGGGGCCCAAGCACATGGACCAGACCCCTGCTGTATCTCAAGCTGTGGAAATGAAAGAAAAAGGAGAAGAGCTTACACTAGTAAGTAAGATTGCTGAGGGGCTGGAGCCCTGTTAACCCTGGTCAAACTGTTCTACCTCCAGGAAAGGGGAGTCCCTGGCTCCATCTGAGAGGGGAAGGGAGCTTTTCTGCTTCCAGTTGAAGAACTGGGGGCAGGGATGGTGTTTCTGGTTGGAGAATCTAACATCAGTCATTGACTAGGACTTGAGCAGGAACCAGATACCATACCTGATGTGGATTTTAGCAACTGGAAGAACAAAATAGGACTTAGGAAATAACAAAGGCAAAAAATCCTGAAACCTGAAGCACCATCCCCCACACCCTGGGAACCCTGAGACTCTAGCATAAAGCTAACAATTGAGCCTATTGGCCTGGCCTCTGTTTTTTTTTTTTAGTATGCAAAGGAGAAAAAAAATTCAACTATTTTCAGCTATTATGGGGACATAGAAGACCTGGGTTCAAAATCAGAGAACAGTGAACTAAATTACTTCTAAATTCTAAAGCAACAAAGAAAAATCTCAAATGGTCAAAAACTCAAAAAAAACATTTAAAAGATCTCAAAAAGCAAATGAGAGAAGATAAGGAAAAATAAGAGCAATGCAAGAAAATAAAGAAAAGCATGAAAGAAAGATAATCCAGATGAAAAAAGAGAACCAGAAACTCACAGAGGAAAATAATTCACTAAGACCTAGAATTGAAAAATGGGAACCTAACTTCCAAAAAACAACAAGAAATAATAAAGCAAAATCAAAGAATGAAATGATAAAGGAGAATGTGAAACATCATATTATAAAAATGACAGATCCAGAAAACAGATCAGGGAGAGATAATATAAAAATGTTTTATATTATAAATGTATTATCAAAGAGTTTAGACACCATGCTCCAAGAAATAATTAAGGGAAATTGCAGAAATTCTAGACTAGAGGCTAAAATAAAAATAACAAAATTGAAAAAATTTACCAGTTACCACCACAGAGACCCTAAAGTAAAAATGTACAGGGATATCATTGGTAAGTTCTATAGCTCCCATGTTAAGGAGAAACTGCTATAAGCAGTAACAAGGGGGGGGGGGGGAATTTAATACTATGGAGCTACAGTCATAATAACACAAGACTTGGCTTGAACATTAAAAGAACAAAGGATATGGAACATGTGAAGATTGGATTTGGCTATCTCCTGATTGTAACAATGAAGGTACTTAGCTCTTCCTTTATAGTGAAGATAAAATTGTAATCCCCTGTCTAGTTTTAGATTTTAATCCCCAAAGTGTTAACTCAGTATTTAAAGTAGATCTATACATTTTAGCTACAAAAAGGTGTAAACTAACCAAAAAAAGGTGTTAACTAACTACAAAGGTGTTAACTAACCAAAAAAAGGTGTTAACTAATCACAAAAAGATGTTAACTAACTACAAAAGGTGTGAACACCCATTGTATGCATTGAGTAGGCAGTCCTGGAGAGGAGCCTCTGCTGTGAATGGTAGACATAAAAATTTAGGGGAGGTGACACGAGAAAAAGGTCCTTAAATAGAGGAAACAGAGGCACGATGAGTGGTCCAAAGGAATCAACCAAGATTTAGTCACTCCAAGTTGGATTTGAATCAAGGTCAGTCACTTGGGCTTGGAGTGAAGAAGAGTCACTCTGAGGAGAGACTGGAAGGCAAACACTCAGACTTGGAGTGAAGACATTTGGCTGTGGAATTGGACCCCTGCAGGAGCTCATGCAGGAGACCTCCAACTGTTTTCCTTTTAGATGGTCACCTTGATGAGTGAAAGGATGACTTAGTTTCCTTGCCTTTCTGGAGGTGTGAACCTCTGAGAAAGGCCCATCATCTTGAGGCTCCTTTCCCCTGGCTGGGGCTTAGAATTTCTACTTGTCTCTGGGAAAATCAGAGCTTTATCTGCCTGCCTGCCTCTCTCTGTCTCTGTCTCTGTCTCTGTCTCTCTCTCTGTCTGTCTCTCTCTCTGTCTGTCTCTCTCTGTCTCTCTGTCTCTCTCTCTGTCTCTCTCTCTCTCTCTCTCTCTCTCTCTCTCTCTCTCTCTCTCTCTCTCTCCTTTTCTCTCTTCCTTAATATCTAACCTCAATTGTAAAAATAAACTTCCATAATTCCATTTTATTTTAGTAATTCATTTTGGGATTTTAGAAATTAAATCCCTGGTGACAATCAAAATATTCAGTCCAACCATATAAAAATTTAATAAACATAATATTTCAAAGAACAAAGGAACTGAGTTTGTAACCAAGAATAACATGCCCAGGAAAGCTGAGTATAATTACACATGGAAAAAATTGATATTTAACAAATTAAAGGATTTTTTTACTATTCTTGGGGGGGGGATACAGAACTCAATAGAAAATTTGATCTACAATCATAAGGAAAACATGAAAAACCAATTACAAGACACACAAAAGGTCAAATTGTTTGCTTCTCTTTTTTTCTTCATAAACTTTTATTGAGAACTCTTATTTTTAATTAATTTATTTAATTGGTTAATTTAGAATATTTTTCCATGGTTACATGATTCATGCTCTTTCCCTCACTTCCTCCCACCTCCATCCCGTAGCCAACATACAATTCCACTCGGTTTTACATATATCATTGATCAAGACCTATTTCTATATTATTGATATTTGCACTATGCAAATATCATTTAGAGTCTAAATCCCCAATCATATTCCCATAAAACCATGTCATTAAACAAATATTTTTCTTCTGTGTTTCTACTCCCACAGTTCTTTTTCTGGATGTGGATAGCATTTTTTTCTCAAAAATCCCTCAGTACATTACATTTGATTGTGCCACAGTGCATCCACCTCTGTGTATAATGTTCTCCTGGTTCTGCTCCTTTCACTCTCCATCAATTCCTAGAGGTCATTCCAGTTCACATGAAATTTCTCTAGTACATTATTCCTTTTAATGCAACAGTATTCCATCACCAACAAATATCACAATTTCTTCAGCCATTCCCCAATCAAAGGGAATTCTCTGGTTTTTCAATTTTTTGCCACCATAAATAGCACAGTTTTAAATATTTTTTGTACAAATCTTTTTCCTTATTTTCTCTTTGGGGTACAAACCCAGCAGTGGTATGGCTGGATCAAAGGAAAATCTATCTTAAAGGTCTTTGTGCATAATTCCAAATTGCCTTCCAGAATGGTTATATCAATTCACAACTCCACCAGTAATGCATTAGTATCCCAATTTTGCCACATCCCCTCCAACATTTATTACTTTCCTTTGCTGTCATATTTTTAAATTTTATTTAATTAATTTAGAATGATTTTCCATGATTACATGATTCATGTTCTTTCCCTCCCCTCCTTCCTTCTCCCTCCCATAGCCAATAAGAAATTCCATTGTATTTCACATGTATCATTGATCAAGACCTATTTCCAAATTATTAATATTTGCAATAGGCTGATCGTTTGGAGTCTATATCAGCAATCATATACTCTTTGAACTATGTGATCAAGCAGTTGTTTTTCTTCTTTGTTTCTATTCCCACAGTTCTTTCTCTGGATGTGGATAGAATTTTTTCTCATAAGTCCCTCAGAATTGTCCTGGATCATTGCATTGCTGCTAGTAATAGTCCATTGCATTCAAGCGTACCACAGTGTATCAATCTCTGTGTATAATGTCCACCTGGTTCTGCTCCTTTCACTCTACATCAATTCCTAGAGGTTGTTACGGTTCATATGGAATTCCTCCAATTCATTTTTCTTTATACCACAATTTCTTCAGCCATTCCCCAATCAAAGGGCATCCCCTCATTTTCCAAATTTTTGCCACCACAGAGAATGCAGCTATAAATATTTTTGTACATGTATTTTTCCCTATTATCTCTTTGGGGTACAAACCCAGTAGTGGTATGGCTGGATCAAAGGACAGGCAGTCATTTAAAGCCCTTTGGGCATAGTTGGATCAATTCACAATTCTACCAGCAAAGTATTAGTGTCCCAATTTTGCCACATCATCTCCAATAATAATTACTTTCCTTTGTTGTCATAATGGTAAATATGCTATGTGTGAGGTGGTACCTCAGATTTGTTTTGATTTGCATTTCTCTATAAGAGATTTAGAACACTTTTTTATATGCTTATTGATTGTTTTTATTTCTTTATCTGAAAATTGCTTATTCACCCTTTGCCCATTTATCAATTGGGAAATGGCTTGATTTTTCATGCAATTGATTTAGTTACTTATAAATTTGAGAAATTAGATATTTATCAGAGGTTTTTGTTATGAAGATTTTTTTCCCAATTTGTTGCTTCCCTTCTCATTTTGGTATTAATGGTTTTGTTTGTACAAAAGCTATTTAATTTAATGTAATCAAAATTATTAATTTTACATTTTGTAATATTTTCTATCTCTTGTTTGGTCTTAAATTTTTCCCTTTCCCATAGATCTGACAGGTATACTATTCTATGTTCACCTAATTTACTTATAGTTTCCTTCATTATATTTAAGTCATTCCAAATTTATCTTAGTGTAGGGTGTAAGATGTTGATCTAAACCTAATCTCTCCCATACTGTTTTCAAATTTTCCCAGAAGTTTTTGTCAAATACTGGGATTTTGTCCCGAAAGCTGGGATCTTTGGGTTTATCATAAACTATCTTGCTAAGGACATTTACTCCATGTCTGTTCCATAGATTCTCCTTTCTGTCTCTTAGCTAGTACGATATTGTTTTGATGACCACTGCTTTATAATTCAGTTTAAGATCCAATACTGCTAGGTCCCCATCCTTCACATTTTTTTTTATTAGTTCCCTTGGTATTCTTGATCTTTTGTTCTTCCAAATGAACTTTGTTATTTTTTTTCTAATTCAGTAAAAAAGTTTCTTGGAAGTTTAATAGTTATGGCACTAAATAAATATTTATTATATTAACTCTTTCTACCCATGAGCAATTGATGTTGTTCTAATTATTTAAATCTAGTTTTAATTGTGTGGAAAGTGTTTTGTAGTTGTGTTCATATAATTCCTGTGTTTGTCTTGGTAAATACATTCCTAAATATTTTATATTGTCTAGGGTGATTTTAAATGGATTTTCTCTTTCTAACTCTTGCTGCTGAGATGTGCTCGAAATATATAGAAATGCTAATGATTTATGTGGGTTTATTTTGTATCCTGCAACTTTGCTAAAGTTGTTGATTATTTCCACTAGTTTTTAGTTGATTCTCTAGGATTCTTTAAGTAGGCCATCAATCATCTGCAAATAGTGATAGTTTAGTTTCCTCATTGCCTACTTTAATCCCTTCAATTCTTTTTTCTTCTCTAATTGCTATTGCTATTGTTTCTAGTACAATGTTAAATAATAGAGGTGATAAGGGGCATCCTTGCTTCACTCCTGATCTTATTGGAAAGGCTTCTAATTTTTGCATTCCTGGTATGAATTTAAGTATTGTATGTTCTCTTTCGTTAATCTAGGCAATTTATAGTTTTATAGGTGTCCACTCATTTCACCTAGATTATCATATTTATTGCCATATAGTTGGGGAAAATAGTTCTTAATAATTACCTTAATTTCCTCTTCATTAGAGGTGAAGTCACCCTTTTCATTGATTTTCTTCTTTCTTTTTTTATTAGGTTAGCCAGTACTTTATCTATTTCATTTGTTTTTTTTTTCAAATTATCATCTTCTAGTCTTATTTATTAGCTCAATAGTTCTTTTGCTTTCAATGTTATTTATTTCTCCCTTGATTTTTATGATTTCCAACTTAGTTTTTATTTGGGATTTTTTAATTTGTTCTCTTTCTAGTTTTTTTAATTGCATGCCCAATTCTTTGACCTCTTCTCTCTCTAATTTGTTGATATATTCACTCAGGGATATAAATTTTCCCCTGAGTGCTACTTTGGCTGCATCACATAGATTTTGATAAGTTGTTTCATCATTGTCATTCTCTTCAAAGAAATTAGTAATTATTTCCTTTATTTTTCTTTGAACAACCAGCTTTGAAGAATTAGATTATTTAGTTTCCAATTAGTTTTAAATCTGCCTTTGTACAAGCTCTTATTGATTAAGATTTTTGTTGCATTATGGTGTGAAAAAATTACATTTATTATTTCTGCTTTCCTACATTTGCTTACAATGTTTTTATGACCTAGCACATGGTCAATCTTTGTATATGTGCCATGTGCTACTGAAAAGAAGTTATATTCTTCTTTGATCCTATTAATTTTTTTTCAGATACCTATTAGCTCTAATTTTTTCTAACATTTCATTTACTTCCCTTACTTCTTTCTTATTTATGTTTTAGTCTGATTTATCTAGTTCTGATAGAGGAAGGTTAAGGTCCCCCAATAGTATGATTTTACTATCTATTCCTTCCTTAAGCTCCTTAGTTTCTTCTTTAGAAATCTGAATCCTGTACCATTTGGTGCATATATGTTGAGTACTGATATTTCTTCATTATTTCTATTGCCTTTCATCAAGATATAATTACCTTTCTTATCTCTTTTAATGAGATCTATTTTGCTTTAGCTTTGTCTGAGCTCATGATTACTCCTGCCTTCTTTGTCTCAGTTGCAGCCCAGTAAATTCTGTTCCACCCTATACCTTTACCCTGTGTGTGTCTACTGCCTCAAGTGTGTTTCTTGTAGACAACTTAGTGTAGGATTTGAGTTTTTAATTCATTCTGCTGTCCACTTCCTTTTTATTGGTGAGTTCATCCCATTCACATTCACAGTTATGATTACTGTCTATGTATTTCTCTCCATTATAACTTCCTCATGAGATTCTGCCTTTTCTCTTATCCCTCTTCCCCTCCCTCCAACTTTTCACTTTTAGTCAGCTTCCCCCTCCCTAATGTTATTCCCTGTCCCAGCACTTCCCCTCTTATTGAATCTCCTCTTACTAAAGTGCCTTTTAAATGCCCCCCCACCTTCTCCCTCACTTGTTTTGCTCCCCTACCCACCAGCCCATTTATTACTCTTCTTTTATTTTTTCCCCATTTGAATAAGTTTATTTAGTCAATTTAGAACATTATTCCTTGGTTACAATAATCACATTATTTCCCTCCTTCCCCTCCACCCATAGCCAATGCGCAATTTCATTGGGTATTACTAGTGTCCTTGATCAGAACCTATTTCCATGTTGTTGTTTACACTAGGATATTCATTCAGAATCTACATACCCAACCATATCCCTTCAACCCATGTATTCAAGTAGTTCTTTTTCTTCAGTGTTTTTACTCCCAGTTTTTCCTCTGAATGTGGATAGTGGTTTTTCTCATAAGTTCCTCCAAGTTGTTCAGGATCATTGCATTGCCACTAATGGAGAAGTCCATTACATTCGATTGTACCGCAGTGTATCAGTCTCAGTGTACAATGTTTTCCTGGTGCTGCTCCTCTCACTCTGCATCAATTCCTGGAGGTTGTTCCAGACCCCATGGAATTCATCCACTTTATTATTCCTTTGAGCATAATAGTATTCCATCACCAACATATACCACAATTTGTTCAGACATTCCCCAATTGAAGGGCATCCCCTCATTTTCTAGTTTTTTACCACCACAAAGAGCACAGCTATGAATATTTTTGTACATTTTTTTCCTTATTATCTCTTTGGGGTACAAACCCAGCAGTGCTATGGCTGGATCAAAGGGCAGACAGTCTTTTATTGCCCTTTGGGCATAGTTCCAAATTGCCCTCCAGAATGGTTGGATCAGTTCACAACTCCACAAGCAATGAATTAATGTCCCAACTTTGCCACATCCCCTCCAGCATTCATTACTTTCCTTTGCTGTCATGTTAGCCAATCTGCTAGGTGTAAGGTGATACTTCAGAGTTGTTTTGATTTGCATCTGTCTGATTATAAGAGATTTAGAACACTTTTTCATGTACTTATTAATAGTTTTGATTTCTTTAACTGAAAATTGCCTATTCATGTGCCTTGCCCATTTTTCAATTGGAGAATGGCTTGATTTTTTGTACAATTGATTTAGCTCTTTATAAATCTGAGTAATTAGACCTTTGTCAGAGGTTTTTTGTTATGAAGATTGTCTCCCAATTTGTTGCTTCCCTTCTAATTTTGGATGCATTTGTTTTGTTTGTACAAAATCTTTTTAATTTGATGTAATCTCTGTCCCAGTGGACTGCATTGTTCTTCCCTCTTTGGGTCAATTTCAAAGCACGGAAGAGTTGAGTATTTCCTATCTCCAACCTCTTTACCCTTCCAGTGTATTGATGTTCTCTCTACTCCTGCCATGAGCTTCTTTGTGACATATAAATTTACCCCCATTTGTTTCTTTTCCCATTTCTTTTAGTATTAACCTCTTTTTTTAGCTCTAGTTGTGTATATATGCATACACACATGTGTATATATTTATGCATGCATATATCTATATACCTATTTATGTCTTGTCCTTTCATCCTATACAGTTTGTCACTGTTCCCTCTATGTGTAATTCTTCTAGGTGCACAGGTGATAACCACAGTTTTTAAGAGTTACCAATGACCTCTTTTCTTGTAGGGATACATATCATTTTAACTTATTGAGTCTTTTAAAAATTTTTTTGTTTTGTTTTGTTTTTCTTTTTTCCCCTCTTTTTAAATTACTTTTTGATGATTCTCTTCAGTTCTGTGCTTGGATGTCAAATTTTATGTTCAGGTCTGGTCTTTTCTTTACAAATTCTAGTGATTCTTCTATTTTGTTGAATGACCATACTTTCCCCTATAAGAATATAGTCAGTTTTGCTGGGTAGTTGATTCTTGGTTGTAGACCTAGTTCCCTTGCTTTCCAGAATATCATATTCCATGCCTTTCTGTCCTTCAGTGTGGATGCAGCCAGATCCTGCATTATTCCCACTGTGTTTCCATGGTATCTGAAGGACTTCTTCTTGGCAGCTTGTAATATCTTTTCTTTGGTCTGATTGTTCTTGAATTTAGCTATAGCATTCCTGGGTGTTGTCATTTGGGGATTAAGTACAGGAGGTGATCTGTGGATTCTTTCAATCTCCACTTTTCCCTCTTGTTCTAGAATATTGGGGCAGTTTTCTTGAATAATTTCTTGCAGTATTGTGTCCAGGCTTTTTCTTTTGTCATGGTCTCCTGGTAGACCAATGATTCTAAAATTGTCTCTCCTTGGACGATTTTCTAAATCCTCTGTTTTGTGAATGAGATGCTTCATATTTTCCTCAATTTTTTCATTCTTTTGGTTTTTTTTTATAGTGTCTTGTTGCCTTGTGAAGTCACTTAATTCTAGTTGTTGTATTCTGGTTCTTAAAAACTGGATTTCATCCCTGGCTTTTTGGTCATTCATCTCCTTCTCCTCTGATTTTCTATGGAATTCATCTTTCACCCTCTTTACCTTATCTTTCATCTCCTTTGCTTCCTCTTTCATCTTCTTTGCCTCATCTTTCATCTCCTTTGCCTCATATTCCAGCTGATTGATTTTGGCTTTCAAGACACAGTTTTCTGTTTCCAGATGACTTATCTTGCTGTTGAAGTTGTCTTCAGCCTCTCTTAATTGTGTTTTGAATTGCATTTTGAGTTCTTCCATAGCTGTATCCAATTTGCTGGGATTTCTGATTTATCGTTTGCTGATCCCTCCCCCTCTGTTTCGTTCACTGTATAGAAGCTATCTATTGTAATTTCTTTCTTCTTTTTCTGTTGTTTGCTCATTTTCACCCCTTCTTTGCTCCTCGTATTTGTCTGTGCTCTTGCTCCTCTCTCTCTTTTTTTTTTTTGGTTTTGGGGATTTCTGTCAGTCTCCCCTCTTAGAGCTTTGACAGAAGATCTCTCAGTGCAGTCTCTGGGGGAAGGTTATTGGGGGTTTGAGCTTCCCTGTACTCTGGTGGCTTTTTATTGGATTAACGTCCAGCAGTCAGTGGGAGGGGTGTGGAGCCTAGGCTTCCCCAAGTTCTCAAGACTTTTGATGGGATTAAGTTCAGCTTGGTTGGTCTGGGTGTGCTCTGAGGCCAACACCTCATGTAAGGCTTGAGCAAATATGGAGGATTTACACAGCTCTGGCCAGGCTGCCAGCTCTATACTCCCTCTCTAGCTCCTTCCCTGACATCTGTGTTTGATGCTCTGAGCTTGGCACAGCCCTGCCCACAAGGTACACCCTTCATACCAGCACCTTTGCCCACCCAGAAGTTCCCACGGCCTCTGGAGTCTCAGTGCTCTCAGTGGGTGTGGGGAGGGGTCCTGGGACCTTCCTTTTGCCTTCCCCGTAGAACCAAGTATTCTCAGATTCCGGCTTTTGGGGGGGCATACCTTTTGGATTGAGTCCAGCAGGAGGGTTCCTTGGCTCTGTCTTGTTGTTAGATTTGATTTTCAGTCCCCTAGGAGCATTCAGTTTGTGATCGATAAGGAAGGGTATTCAGAGGTCTGAACTTCTGCTCCTTTTAGGCCACTGTCTTGACTCCACCTCCCATTTATTACCCTTCTTCTTCTCTATAGGGCATGATACAATTCTCTGCCCCAATGAAGCTGATGGTTCTTCCCTCTCTGAGTCAATTTCAATGCACATAAGATTTAAGTATGAGCTGTCTCCAACCTCTTTCACCATTCCATTGTATTGGTCTTCTTTGCCCTCCATGCCCCATGTGCTTCTTTATGAAATATAAATTTACCCCCATTTTATCTCATTTTCCATTTCTCTCCTATTTTATTAAATGACCATACTTTCCCCTGAAAGAATATAATCAATTTTTCTGGGTAGTTGATTGTTGGTTGTTGATCCAGTTCCCTTGATTTCTCTAATATCATACTCCATGACTTCTAGTCCTTCAGTGTGAATGCAGCCAGGTCCTGTGTTGTCCTAACTGTGTTTCCATGATATCTGAATGATTTCTTCTTATAAGTTTATAGTATCTTTTCCTTGATCTGGCAGTTCTTGAATTTAGCTATAAGATTCATAGACATTGTCAATTGGGGATTAAATGCAGGTGATTTGTGGATTCTTTCAAACTCCACTTTTCCCTCTTGTTCAAGAATGTCAGAGAAGTTTTCTTGAATAATTTTCTGTAGAATAATGTCCAGGCTTTTTATTTTGTTATGATTTTCGGGTAGACCATTAATTCTTAAATTGTCTCATATGGATTGGTTTTCCAGGTCTATAGTTTTGTCAATGAGGTGTTTCATATTTTCCTCGATTACTTCATTCATTTGATTTTGTTTTATAGACTCTTGTTGCTTTGTGCAGTCATTTGCTTCTAGTTGTTGGATTCTAATTTTTAAAGACTGAATTTCATCCCTGGCATTTTAGTCATCCTTCCCCTTCTGGTCTGTTTTTCTTTGTAGGTCATCTTTTACTTTAGTTGCCTCATTTTTAAGCTGGGCAATTCTGGCTTTCAAGACACTATTTTCTTGTTTTAGTTCATGTGCATCTGTTTCCAGCTGACCAATTGATTTTTGAATTGTTTTTTTGAGTTCTTCCAAAGCCTGTGTCCAGTTTGATGGAGTTTCTGCATTTTTGCTTGGTGTTCCTTTGTCTCCCTCTGTTCCATTTTCTCTTTGTTCATTACCTGGATAGAGCTGTAATTTATATTTTCTTTTTTTCTTTTTCTGTTGTTTACTCATATTTTTTCCTTCTATCCCCCCTGTCATTGTCTGTGATCTTGCTCCTCTGTTTATTTTCTGAATATGTGGGTTTGGGCTATTCTGTCCTGAAGGGGCTGCTTCTCTGCTCTGCTGATTGACTAGATTAGGCTGATGGAGAATTAATGAGCCCTGAGGTTACATGTTCCCCATCTGGTAGCAGAAGCTGAAGGTGTAGGTGAAGATGTGGAGGCTGAAGGGAGCTGTGCTCCTCACTCTTTTATCAAGGTACTCTGCCACAGATGCAGCCTGTGTTTTGGGATCTTAGTCAGCAGGATTCTTATGGTGGTTCTCAGTGGAGTCCATGGGGGAGGGTGTTGAAGATTGAGTTTCTCTTCCCTCTGAAAGCTTCTTATCTACCCTATTGATAGACTAGATTAAGCCAAGCAGAGCTGAACTACAGAGCTAGATGTGCCCTGAGGCATAACCTTGAGAAGCAGAGGCCCAAGATGGAAAGTGGTGGCTGCAATTACTCTGCCCTCCTCTCTGGCCCTCTCCTCCAGCTGCCTCCCTGCTGCTGTGGTCAGAGCCCTGAGCCTGGCACAGCTGTGGCAACATGGTACTCCCTCAAGACTGGAGCCCTTATCCAGAGATTCCAGTGACCACCAGAGACCCAGCACAGTAGGTGGGGAAGGGTCCTGTGACCTTCCTTCTTTCTTTTCCTTAAACCTGAGAATTCAGGCTTCTTTGTGTACCTTTTAAGTTGAGATCAGGAGGAGGGTCCCCTGGCTCTGTCCTGTTGTTAGATTTGGTTTTCTGTCCCCTCAAAGCTCTTTGTTTTTGATTAGTGTGGAAGGGTTTTTGCAGATGACTGGACTTTTGCTGCTTCTAAGAGGCCATATTGACTCCACCCTCCCCCCCAAATTGTTTACTTGTTATAAGGGAAAATATCATCTATAATTCTTAACAATGACATCATGACCTGGATAGCTCAAATGATCACATATAGATAGAAAATTTGAGATCAACTTGAATATAATGAAATAAGCTAAAAAATAATAATAAAATATAGCAGGAAGAGGTAAAATGGAATAATTATCTCATATAAAAGAGGCATAAGGAGAAGAACTGTCACAAAGAAGAGGAGGGGTGGAGGACTAGTAGTACAAAAACCCTATTCTCATCAAATCTGGGTTACATACTATAAGAGTAAAAGTATTATTAATGTACAGAGAAATAGGATGGACAGGGGATAGGATAAGAGAGGGAGTAAGAGTCCCCTTAATGGATTAAGGGACTAAGAGAAGGGAGGATAAAGAAAAAAGAGAGCAAGGGAATAAGAAAAGGGAGGGATTGAATACATATCAAGAAATTGAGGGAAGGGAGGGATAAGGAAGTGACTCTTAAGATAAGAGAGGAATTTTTTAAATTGAATTCATATGAAGAATTAAAAGGGCTGAGTTGGGGGGCCATAAGGAAGGGGCTTTTAGAAAGTTGAATAGAATAAGAACTAGAAGGTAAGGGGGTAAGGTAAAAGACAAGGGAGGGACCTTTAGAAGGGTGAGCTAATTTAGAACTAAGAAAGTAAAGAGAGAGGAAAAGGAAAGGGTTCTAAGAAGAGATGCTGATTTGAGAGGTAGTGGACAGAAGAAACCAGGCATCTGCTGAGGTATACACCAAAAAGAAATGAAGAAATGGACAAACAATGAGGAAAAAATAAAAAGGAAGGAAATATACAATTAGTAATTATGACTTTGAAGATAATAAAGAGAATTCACCCCTCAAATGAAAACAGATACTAAAATGAATCAAAAACCAAAACCTGACAATATGGTATTTATAAGAAACACAATTAAAAATGAGAGACACACGTAGAGTAAAAATAAGGGGCTGGAGCAGAATATACTATGCCTCAGCTGATATAAAGAAAGCAAGGGTAGAAATCATGATCTGTTGACAAAATTAAAACTAAAATAGATATAATCAAAAGAGATAAATAGGGAAATTATATTATATTAAAAGGTACCATAGATAATGAAGCATTATCAATATTAATCCTTTATGCACCAAATGTTAAAGCATCCAAAATTCTAAAGGAAAAAAATAAATAACAGATAGAAATAGATAACAAAACAATAATAGTGGGAGGCTTCAATTTCCCCCTTTCAGAAATAGATAAATCTACCAAAAAAGAAAAGAAAAAAGAAAAGGCAAATAAATAAATAGAATCTTAGATAAGTTTAAAATGATCACTATAGAGAGAGAATTGAATGGGAACAGTAGGGGTATGTCTTCTCAGTGATAAATGGTACCTTTACAAAATTTGACTATATATTAGGACACCAAAAAAAATTATAGTTAAATGTAGAAAAGCAAAATTATTAAGTGTATTCTTTTCAGACCCTATTTCAGTAAAAATTGTTTATAATAGGGACCATGGAAATACAAAATAAAAATTAATTGGAGACTAGCTTAATCTGAAGGAATGAATGGGCTAAAGAGCAAATAATAGAAATAAATAATTTCATTAAAAAGAATGAAAATAATGAAACAGCATGACAAAATGTATGAGATACAGCAAAATCAGTAATTAGAGGAAAATGTATATCTCTGGATGCTTATATTAATAAAAATAGAGAAAGAAAAGATCAATGAATCGGGAATGCAATTTTTAAAACTAGAAAAATTAAAAATCCCCCACTAAACACCAAATTAGAAATCCTAAAAACTTAGAGATTAATAAAGTTGAATGTATGAAAACCATTAAATTATTAACTAAATCTAGGATTTGGTTTAATTAAAAAATCAGCAGAATAGATAAGTCATTTATTAATATGATTTTTAAAGAGAGAAGAAAACCAAATCACTCGCATTAAAGATGAAAAGAGTGAATATACACCAATGAAGATGAAATTAAAGTAATATTTAGGAGTTATTTTTTCACTTACATAAAAACAAATTTAATAATGTAAGTGAAATGGAAGAATACTTACCAAAAAAAAAACTGCCTAGAGTCTATCAGAGGAGGAAATAGGATATCTAAATAAACCCATTTTAGAAAAAAGAAATTGAACAGGCCATAAATGAACTTCCTAAGAAAAAAGCATGATGACCAGATGGATTTATAAGTTAATTCTACCAAGCATTCAAAGATCAAATAGTTCCAATATTAAACAAATTATTTGAAATAACAGATAAAGAAAGTGTTTTTTCCAAACTCCTTTTATGAAACAAAAATGGTGCTAATACCTAAGCCAGGGAAAGCAAAAACAGAGAAAGAAAATTATACACCAAATTCATTAATGGATATGGATGCAAAAATCCTTAGTAAAATATTACCTTCTTCTGCATCTATTGATCTAATCATATTATTTCATTACTTTTGTTATGAATATGATCAATTATGTTGATAGCTTTCCTTATATTAAGCCATCCCTGCACTGATGATATAAATCCTGTTTGGTCACAATGTATAATCTTTATGATGTTTTGTTGTCCCCTAGCTAGTATTTTCTTTAGGATTTTTACATGCATATTCATTAATGAAATTGGAACTTATATGCCTGCTCATTCTAACTGGTGGAATCATAAAAGGCTTCATGCAGAACATGATGCTTGGATGATACCTTGAAGAAAAGGGATTCCATGATTCTTGCCCTCAAGAAGTTCTTAGTCTAATTGGGGGGAAAAAGCCCTAGGAGTATTAGAAAAATTAATAGTTATCATTAATAAATTTACTATTAACTATTCTAATAGTTAACAGTTAATGGAATAGTTCATATGTTATTAAATTCCCAAATGAATGCTTTTAATATGTTGTAAATAGAGGAAGAAGACAACTTTGTGAGTTAAAATGATCAAGTGAGGTTTCATCTGATGTTGATTATGAAAGATACATAGGTTTTAGATAAAGAAGAGTTTGAAGGAAGCCTCATATGGAGGAAAAATCAAAGATGTGTGAAAGAGTATGATGTCTAATAAACTATGAAATAATATATAAAAGAGTCACTATTATATACTCTCAAAGCTATGAAGGGTTGATTCTGATTGAATTGGAAGATGCATAGTAGAAAAATAGGGTGTGACTAGATTGTGGAATACTTTGAAATTCACGCTGGAGACTGAGAACCTTTTTCCAAGGAAAAGTTTATAATTATTGAAGATCTTTGAGCAGGAAAATGACAGAGAAGATAAATGTTCTACCTTGGGGAGATTCTTATGGCAATAATGTATAAGATCAGCTGAAAGGAGAACAGAACCTAAAGATAAGGAGACCAAGTAAAAGTCCATGACAATCATACATTTTGGAAATTACATTGATCAGTATTAACATGATAGCAGTGGGAATGGAGAGGAAGGCAGATATTAGAGATTTCAAAGGAAAATATGGCAAGACCCAATTGGGGGTAAGAAGGAGCAACTAGAGAAATAAATTTGGTTTGAGATATGTTGAATGTGAGATGGTGGCCAGAGATTAAGTTGGACACATCCATTTAACTTTTGAAGATAAGGGATTTAGATAAGTGATCAAGACCAGGTTACATCATATATACCACTGTCAGAGTTTCATGAATGGGCCCAGGACTAAGATGCTATCATTAGCTGTCTACAGATTCTTATCCTGGATCATATTTCCTTTATTGTTAATTTTGAAAATGATGTTATAATTAAATCAACCAGCAAGCACTTATTAAGCTTCTAGTGTGAGTCAGTCACCATGCTGGATACTGGAGTGACAAAGACAAAAGTGAAAGTCAATCTCCTCAAGTTGTTTATTGTTAAAAATTGAAAGCTTCCTTCATAAGGTTATGAGACTTCACAATGTAGCAGGGCAGGCAATGGCAAAACACCATAAAAGATGGAATTGGAACCAAAAATACTCCCTACTCTTTTGGAGAGATGAGCAATGGAGTTGAAGTATGAAAATCAAAGGGAAGAGTAGGAATGGATAAAATGAGGACTACACCTTAAAAAATACTTAATTATGTGCCCATATAATAGGGAAAAAAGCCTACAGCTCAGAAATGGACAATAATTTGAAAAATGGGTATGCAACATTTATATGACGTTATAGATACATACAGAAAAGATCTCTGATTTCATCAAAGTAGGGAATTCCAAGTATGGGAACTCTGCCACAACTGACTATGACTTAGGAGGAAAGTTGCTGGTAGCAAGGTGTTAAATGGCTTCCCCTGGGTTAGAGGTTAGATGAAAGCTTCTGAAATCCAAGCCTGGCATTTGATTTGCTCTCCCATGCTGCCTTTGTATGAGGAATGTTCGTTAACAGATATTTTTGGCAGGAGAAGGCATGGGGACATAATTAAGTAATCCTTCCATTACATTTGGCATTGATGAGAAATTTATTAGGAGACTTCATCCACTTTGGGCTTCTTGTCTTAAGAAAACTGTCAAGAAATTGAATGGAGTACAGAGGACATTAATGAAAATGAGTGTGTAACTGGAAAATTGGACCTCTAAAGAAAGGTTAATGGATTGGGGTATATTTCTTCTGGAAACAAAATACCAAAGGCTAATTCAATAAGGGTCTAAAATTTTAGAAGATCATTTAGTGGAACAGTTTGTCATTTCTGCTGAGGGTACAATCCTAGGAAATGACCTGCTGTGTGCTTAATGGCAGAAGGAATATTGTTCAGAGTTCATAGACACAAACATTTCCCAGTTGTGTTGATGATGAGCTCATCTTTCAGAAACTAAAAGTGTGACAAAGAGATCTGCTATTCAACACTTGCTTCTTTCTGTCCAGTAAGAAGGAAGAACTGATTTTCAGATCAGAAATGAAAGGATGTGACCACATCATCATAGAGTTCCTGCTAAAGATGGGAATGCCAGATTTCCAAGACCAGAGATTCTTGATCTGAGAACTTGGTTTTTAAAATCATATTAATATTTCAGCATAATTGGTTTCTTTTTTTAATCTTATATATTATATTCTACATGTGCATTACAGTATTTGAAGAAGAAGTTCATAAGCTTCACCAGGCTACCAGAGGAGTATACAATATTTTTTAAAAGGTTAAGAACCCCTGCCCTAGAATTTGGGAGAGAAGATCAAAAGACTTTAGTTTAGGTTTGAAAAGACTTTTGAGATAATTTAGGATTTAAAAAAAACTTTTCCACTCTTCTAACATATTTAACCCTATATATCAAACAATCAATGCTTACAGTTTCTGACTGGATAAAACTCCTGGCCAACTGCAGCAGCTTTTGAGCCACTCTTTTTCTGCTGTCCTAAGTTATCCAATTGAAACCCTCTCCCAGTTTCTGGTCTTCATAAAGAAACATGCCCTGCCAAACTTCACCTAAGCCTGGTATTGATAAGTGATCCCAAGAACTTCCCCACATATAGACTGATTAGGAATTCCCCTTCCCATATCAGGTGCCTAGTTCCTATTTTTCTACCAAGCCTATTTTTAGGGTACAAAACTTCCTTTTCTGAACCTTAAGTTTGAACATGTACTCTCCCCAGTATTACTCTCCCATCCTTGCATCCCCCTCATATTGCATAAGTTTTTTGAACCTCTGTTTCTATAATGCCATGTAGTGTATATATATTTGTATGCTTTTTTCATGCCTGCTTGCTGCACCTCATAATAATAAATCTCTTGTTTGCCAGCTTCATAGGTACCAGTCTTCTGCAAATCCCTAAACTTAGATCTTTGCTTTAACCCAAGGCCTGAAACCAACTAGAGCAGAGGGGTTCTACTATTAATACTATTTCCCTTAGTAATTTGGACTATTAAAGATAATGCTTAATAGCTCATTTCAAGTGGTATTGATGTAGGAGAGCTGATTAGGAAAACCTGGGTCAGTCAGGACACCTTCTTCAAAAATGACAAGGATCTAGGAATTAGCTTAAAAATAGAAAAATTTATTAAGTTTAATGCAATTTGGATTATTGGATTGAATGGTTGGGAGCCAGGAGCAGGTGGAATACTGCCACCCAGAGGAGATGGAATTTGGGATACTTATACCCATCTGACAAGAGGGCCTAACAGGACTAGAGATGAGATGATTGTGGGGATATAGAGTGATGTTTTGGGGACTCTGGGACCAGAGATGGGTCATGTCTCAAAGTCAAAAAGAGCTTGTCCATTTTAGGGGATGGTTAGATATCTGAGCTCAAAACAGATGCTTATCAGAAGCAAGCTTGGAGGTGCCTATCTGTGTTCATCAAAAATGAGGAGAGAGGCCAGAGGGAATATTCCTCTCAGCTCAAAGTCACCTTTCCTCAGCACTGCAGGAATGCAAGGAAAAATGAATTCTTTATGCATTCTCTGACCTGGGACACCTCTGAGGTTTGGGGGAAGCAAGGGGAAGCCCATACCCCCATAGCTGTATCATCCAGCTCCAACCTTCCCAGGCCATTCCAGACTTAGTAAAGTCCTTCACAATCTCTGCTAAGGTTGTTAGTAGTTTTTTTCCTTCCAAACAAGTTTCAGAAAACCTTCCTGGAGTTTGTATTTTAATCTATAATGTTTTAATTACACTACTGTTAGGTATAAAAATTTTGAGTACCATATTCATGTAACCTTTATCACTTACATATTGAAATACATTCCAATGTCAAACTCCAACCAAGCAGCATATTTCTGAAAATACACTAGCCCAGCCATTTACATCTCATAGATCCCAACTTTAGCAGGGTACATTTGCCACATTTTGACCCTCTGAGTTCTAGCAGGATCCCTGTTCACAGGACCCAACTGATCATCATTTACTTTAGGTTTTGGGGGGGAAAGTAATCTAGTAATCACTGTAATTGATACCTTGGGTTTTTTGGATGTTGCTACTAAAGACATATAGTTTGTATCTGTCCAGAACTCTAGCCTTCTACTTTGTTCAATCTCAGCTCATTGACTATTATGCCACAGTATTATGAATTATAGGATCATAGAATTGGAGTTGGAAGGGTGTCTAACCTAAGTCATAATTGACAAGAAGCCACTTTACAATATACCCAACAATTGGTCATCCAGACTGATAGAAGACCACTTGTGAGAGGGAACCCACTACTTCCAAGGCATGAGTTGGATGATAGATGATAGTAGAATTATAGTCGTAGTAATAGAATTATAGATTTATAACCAGGCATACTTAAAGCATGGGGTTTCAGATATAGTGAGTTCCTCATCTTGTCCTTCAAAGTCCATTCCATGAAGGAGCTTTAGAATACACCCCCTCCAGGAGCCAGGCTATCCTGATTTATTAGAGTTCCTTACATTTTCCAGCCATCAATCTGACTACACTCTTTCTCCTGTGCCAGTTTAGGGTCATACTATGTCCTTTGGGCCCTGGGAGTAACTTCCCCCTACCCTTCCATTGACAACAAAGATCAAGTCTATAATATTATCTTTGCATGTGGGAAGAGCAGGTCAATTAGGGTTAGAGTACTTTATTATTCCATTCACTACCATTGTAATTTCCCATAAAAACCCATGAGTATTTTCTACCCCTTGATTTTACATTTCAGTACCAATCACTTAGCATATCACCTTGCACTCAATAAATACTTACTTCTTTTTTTAATTTATCATTAAATGTCTGAAGTAGGAGCTAGAATGCCAGTTTCTAGGAAGTTTGGACAGGGAATTTCTGTTCAGGTTCAGATTGGACTGGGTGCCCTCAGAGTCACCCAAAATTCTCTGATTCTCCAATACATACAGATATTCCTTCCAAATCACAACTTTTCCCCCTTGCTATTTCTATATATTCTGTTAACACAAGAAATTAAATAGAAATTGGGTGGGAGGGGGGTTCCAGAAGCCAAAGATGGCACATGAAAGTCAGCAGACAACAAAGAAAAAGTTTAAAAACTATATAACCTATGACCAAATGCTTAACCCAGATTTTACAACAAAGGACTGTAAACACCCCATAAAAGAAAAAGGAAAAAAATTCAAACTTCTTCTCTGGTCCTAAGGGAAGGTTAAAAAACTTTTCATGGATGTTCCAGATTGAGGGAGTTCTATGCCCCTAACCCCTATGGTGTAGAAAGGATACCTATATATCTAACACACTAGTGGGTTTTTTTTCCCCATTCCTAGGCTCCTTTATAATACAATGATTCCACTTTTTCTTTTCCAGGTTCTAGTGAAAAATAACAACCTTTCAGACAAGATCACAGTTTTGTCAGGAAAAATTGAGGAAATCTCACTGCCAGAAACTGTAGACGTGATTATTTCTGAACCCATGGGCTATATGCTATTCAATGAGAGGATGCTGGAGAGTTACCTCCATTCCAAAAAATGGTTGAAGTCAAATGGTAAGTTGCCTGGCAGGACTATACAAAGCCCTTCCTCCCTTAGAAATTCTTCTAACTTTTCACTCTAGGGATGTCTGAAAGGAATATAGTTGTAGCTGGAAAAGGAAGAGAGAATGAGAAGCAAGGGGAACAAGTATATGATTCCTTAATATCTTAGACCTTCATAAAAATATTTAATCATTTCCATAGAGTAACTATCAAACTTTCCAAAAGAAATCAGTAGATAAAGTAGCATTGGACTGATGAGTTAGTATTCTATATTAGAAAGAGAACTGCCCTGGGAATACTACTCTCACCTCAACCATGGATACAGGCTGGCTCTATACTGATTTGTTAGGTAGTATTGAATACTTTGAACTAAACGATTCTAAGGTCCCTTCCAACTCTGACAACATCTGCCAAAAGCTTTTTATTTCTTTGCATGTTTTTATTCTTACCTACTCTTCTCTCTCTCTTTCTCCATCTTCTTCCTTTTTACCCATAATCACTGCTAATCTTGGAGAATTTTGGGAATCCAGTTCTATCCAATCACTTCAGTGACTGACATGTCAAGTGGCAGTTAGAAATGCCCATTTCCAAGATCTCTCCATTCCCATTGCCAGACCTATAACCCTAAAAGCTTCTTGCCTAAAAATATTTATTGGAAGCTTGCAAGTGATGTGAGAAGCAACAGTGTTAACCTGGGCAAGCTCCATATAGGGCAAGCAGCTTAATTCAGTCCTAGACTACCCAGGCATTGAGACTATGCTTTACATGTATTATCTCACTGGAATCTCACAACAGCCCTGGAAGATGGTTTGTATGGAGATTACACCCATTTTAAAGAAAAAAATCAGAGTTTCAGTGATTTTCCCAAGGTTCCCCAAAGCTCAAGCTCCAATTTTTGACTCCAACTGTGACATTCTTTTCCCTGAGTTAAGTGTTACCCCTTCCTCCCTTAGATGATCAGATTGGGGGCGGGAGGGGAGTGAGTAAACAATTGCTCTGAAACCTGGTAGGACTTTTTGTTTTGTTTTGTTGTCGTAGTTGTCTTTGTTGTTGTTGTTGTTTTCAGCAAACTATACTCCTCCACCTTTTCTTTAGGATGGCAAAATGCCATTTTTCAAATATGAATAAGTCCTCCCCATTGCAGAGCTCTATTAAGAGCTTTATTCCTTTGGTTTGGGGTCTTGCCATCTCATAAAATTCAAATTCCCCTGTCAGTGGGGAAAAAAATTTTCAGCTTACTATACCCCATACTCCACTTTCCATCTCCTGCTTTCGGATCCTTGTCCAGCCAGTTCCCTGCACTCCCATATCTGGAATATACTTCTTTTTCTTATCTACCTCACAAAATCCTTATTTTCCTTCAAAGCTCAGCCCCCTTCAGAGCCATGTCCTAAAGGAAACTTATACTGGGTTTCACCCACCCTCCTCCTTACCACTTATGAGGGCCTTTACCCTAGAAACTCTTCTGCATGTGTTTTGTGTCTGTGTGTACATTTCCCCAGTAAGTTTCTCAAAGGTGGAGTTTGTTTCACATTTTTATTTTCATGCCCTTAGTGTCCAGGACAGTGGTGAGCACACTGTAGGCACTTAATAAATATTTAATAAGTGGATGTTAGCTATTCATCCCTCATTGGGAATGCATTTATCAGGCAATAATTGAGATGATTCTAACACTAGAAATAAAAAGGGAACTAGTTGAAGGATGCAGCTGAAATGACTGATGCAGGGTGTCCCAAAGTCTTACACCATTTTAAACTTTTTTCAAAACCTTTAGTAACTTAAATTTAAAGCTTTAATATTCAACTATTATAAATATCTTTTCTATTTTAAGCTTTCATAGTTTAAGGAGCTTAAAATTACACTAAAACTAGGGGCAGCTGTGCCACACAGTGGCATAGTCAGAACTTGGGTTCCTCTCTAGCCCTAGATACTTTCTAACTGTGTAACCCTGAGCCAGTCACTTAATCCTAATTGCCTAGCCCTAGAGAAGATAAGAGTTGTTTTGGTTTTTTTAAAGCAATATACTAAGATTTTTGGGACCCCCTGTACACAATCTTGTCAGTTTATGGCTATGTGACTTGTTTCTCTTGCACAAACATAGTCACATTTTAGCAAACTGGGTGCCAGTTCATGGAACAGTTGTGGGCTCTGTCTGAGGGAGTTTGTTAGCCTTTGTGTGAACATGTACTTCCATTAGAATAATAGAGAAACTAAATTCTGTGATTCTGTGTGTTATCTTCTGTTCATTAGGGATGATGTTCCCAACATCTAGTGACATTCATTTGGCTCCTTTCTCAGATGAACAACTCTACAATGAACACTACTCCAGAGCAAATTTCTGGTAATGTCATCTCCTTCTGAACTTATTTATTTGGTATTTAAGGCCAACCAACTTCAGGTGGTGTCAAGTCAAGTTGTTCAATAGTTTAGAGGAAAGAACACAGTTTTTTGGTTTTGTTTTAAAATCAGAGGTCCTGGGTTCAATCTCAATGCCATTTATTAGCTGTGAAACCTTGAGCAAGCAACTACCCATTTCTGAACTTCTGTCTCCTCATCTGTACGATGGAGATTGTCATTGCTGAACACATTTCCTAAAACTTAAATTTGTTATTGTTGTTCAGTCATTTCAGTTATATCTAACTCTTCATGACCCTTTTGGAGTTTTCTTGGCAAAGATGCCGGAGTGGTTTGCCATTTTCTTCTCCAGCTCATTTTCTAGATGAGGAAACTGACATAAACAGGATTAAGTGACTCACCCAGGGTCAAACACCTAATAAATATTTGAGGCCATATTTGAACTCAGGAAGATGAGTCTTCCTGCCATGAGACATGGTACTGTATCCACATTGTGCCACCCAGCTTCCATTAAAGTACCAAAAAAAAAAAACCCCAACAACCTTTAAATGTGATCTGTTATTAGGCATATGCCTATATGGCATTGCTTGATAATATAATCTGAGAGGACCTGAGAAGAATCCATTAGGTAAAAAATATTTCCCTAATATGCTTGTTAATACTGGAAATTGTACATTTCATGATTCATTCAAGACTTTGGTATAGATACAGAGAAACAGAGTCAAATACAAATAAAGACAAAGAGTCAGAGAGACAGAGACAAATACAAGGAGAGGAAGAGACAGACGAGAGATGAATGAACTCAGTGAAAAAGACCAAGCTGGCATTGATAGAAATGCAAATGTGAGTGTATATCTATATAGGTAGATAAATATCAATAATGGGATTCTTTCTCCCTCCAGTTTGCTTTTTATTTTTTTCCAATAGGTCTGCTTTTCCTATAACTCATTGTTTAGACTTTTTCTTTTACAAAATTCAGAATTACTCTGTATTATCTTTATTTTACATTTGAGAAAACTTGCAATACCTACTTCACAGAGGTATTGTGAAGAATCTGTTTTGTAAAGTTGCTTCACTGTTCTAAGCCTTAATTTTCAAGAGACACCATAAATATGATATATTAACACTTATCATATAACAATTTAAGTTTTGAAAAACATTTTACTTACAATGACAATGTATGGTAGATATTGTAATATCCCTAGTTCAGAGATAGGTTCTGTTCCCTGATCCAAAGAAATATCTCTAATAGGTGTCTCTCATAGGCATCATGGCAGGTTGAAAAGGGTGGATCTGACCAGCAGACAGACATCTGCTTCCTTTCATTTGTAGATCTCAGCTCTCCCAGGAGTATGCCACTACTCTATTTCTTGGGAGCTCTTCCTTATGTTAATCTATTTGGTGAAAACAACATAAAGTCTAGCTGGAGATAGGTTTATCAGATACATTTATTAGAAATTGGCTAACCATATGAGAAAAGGGAAATGAGAAGGGAAGTTCACGTATTTAGGAATGCCTTGTCAGTTCCATTCCTTGTTTCCCTAATTTTTCCAACTTCAACAATTAATTCTATTAAAGCATATGAAGCCATGAATCTCATGGATTGGTAGGAGCAGCACACTTTGAAGGAGAGGAATGATAGATTTGCATGCATTTGTCCTTGGAAAACTGTGGCTGTTTCTGTGATAACAAAAAAATCCATTGTCCAACACTCCAACAGGCCACCAGCTGTTGGGAGTTTTGATAGACTCATAATATTTAGAAATGGAAAAGATCCCCAAAGATCATCTAGTCCAGTCCCTTACTTTTATAGATGTGAGAATTGAGGCTAAGAGAAAAGTGACTTTTGTAAAGTCAAACAGATACAAAGTAGTAGAGGTGGGATTTGCCTCCACGGATACCATCAAGTTACTGATTTAGCATCAGAATTGTAGAGCTTTAAGGGATGTTAATGGATGTATTATTCAACTCCTGGTCTCTAATGAGGAAACTGAATTGTGGTTTTCTCAAGGTCACAGAGTAACAGACCAAAGATCAGAATGCTGTACTCCTCACTTCAGAGTCAAGCTTTTGCCAGTATAGCCAATGGCTTTTATCTATTTCTTATTTTGGCTTCATGAATGCACAATTTGGAATGGACAAAATTTTGTACTTCTCAGTTCAATGTGGTAGAAAGAGCCCTAAATGAAATATCAAAGACATAAGTTCAATTTCAAGTTTCATCTCTTACTAGCTTTGGGCTTGAACAAGACAGGTAATCTCTCCAATTTAGTTTTGACATCTTCACTTGTTGTGAAGATCAAATTCAATTCAATAAACATTTATTAAGTACAATAGGCAAAGAAGTGTAGAAAGTAGTCACAGGAATAAAAAATAATCCCTGCTCTCAAGGAGCTTACATTCCACTAGGGAATACAGTATATACACAATAGATAAATACAGAGAATAGATCAAGTAAATGCAAAGTAACTTGGGGGGGAGAAGAACACCAGCTATTTGGGGGTTGAGGAAAAAGCCTCATATTAAGAAAGCTGGGCAGACCCTTGACTAAAACTCAAAATTCCAAGAGGTCAAGGAAAGGAAGAAGAGTATTTACAGACCACTTGTGCACAATCATAGAGGGAGAAGCTAGAAAGTCATGTATGGGGAATAACAGGTAAGAGTTGGATTGGAACATAGATCATGTGAGGAGACTTAACACAAAATAGATAGATGAAGTTTTTTAGCCAAGAGAACAGGAGGCAGACTACCCAGCTCCCACTTACATTCAGTCAATTTTCAGTCGTGTCTGATTCTTTGTGACCCCATTTAGAATTTTCTTGGCAAAGATACTGGAATGGTTTGCCATTTTCCTCCCTAGTTCACTTTACAGATGAGGAAACTGAGACAAACAGAATTAAGTGAATTGCCCAGGGCTACAAAGCAAGTAAGAAAATAAGGCTTGATTTGAACTCAGGAAGATGAATCTTTCTGACCCCAACTCTATCCACTTTACAGACATACAAAGAAAAACGTGAAATTTTCACCAGACCAAATGATGAAGAAAACCATTTAGAAATTACAGTAACTTCTTGTACCTGAAATAAGTAACTTATTTTGCATAGAACTGAACAGAAATTCATCCAGAAGTCCAAAGACAGAAGGCAGGGGACTTTTAGCAAAGGCACTGCCAAATCAGGTAAACAAGCCCCTACATAGTACTATTAGAGATGGGTCAGAGACACCTGTAGCCTCTGTGTCTATAGGCAGCAAAAGCAGAGGAGCCCCATGAGAGAGAGGTTGGTTGGAAAGACCCAGAAGGTGAGGAACTTGGTATTTCTCACACTATTGTGAATGAAAAACATATATGAAACATATAAGCATGGGCAGAGCGGGCATCAAATGAACCTCAGTCTAACTTGAACAAGACAAAGGATTGAACATTGTCCATACACACAGAATCAATATGGTGTGAAAATACATGAAACTTAACAGGTAATCAAGCAGAAACAGAAGGGAGTATTTAAAAGGGAGGATTCTAGCAGGAAGAGAATAGCTATAAGCAAACCAAACTTCCTGATCTTGAAGGGTTGATTAAAAAGAGCTAAAAAAAAAAAGAAAAGCAGAGAACCAGAATCTGAATTCCCAGTTGTGTAATGGCTCAACAAATAATGCAATATGAATATATAAAAATGTTAATACTCCCATAAGAAATAATGAAAAAATGATGACAATTTCAGAGGATCCCGAGTATTATTATGAACTGATACGGGATAAATTTAGCAGAAGGACAGTAACTTTGAAAGACAGAACTCTAATCAATGAAGTGACCAACCACAACTCTAGAGATTCTATGATGAAGGAAGTTTGATGCCTACTGAAAGAGAAATGATTGAGTCAAAGTGCTGAAAGAACTTAAATATTTGTTCATGAGGAAGAAAAAAATGAAAGAAATGTAGGCTGAAACCATATTGTGAAAGGCTTTACATTAAACATCTGGGAAATTTAGCAGTAGATATTTAGTGGAATGACTGGTAGATGCCAGTGTGCCACCTGGACTATTTCCAAATGCTAATCTTACTAGCAGCACAGGAATTCAGTGTCCTAGTTCTAACTCTGCCACTAAGTAATTTTTTATCCTGTGCAAGTCATTTACCCTCAGTACCCATTTCAACAAAATGAAAGGATTAGACTGGATGATCTAAAGTACCTTGCGAAGTTAAAATATTATACCAGTCTCTTTCATGATACTTTGCAATTGTAAGTCAAAAGGCATAGGAAACAATATGGGGTAGTGAAAAGACCACTAAGTTTAAAATGAGAAGACCTCACTTCACATATAGGCTCTACATATTCACCCATGTGACACTGGGAGAGTCACTTCCACTCAGATCCTTTGGGGGTTTTTTTCAGCTGTAAAATGGGGGGTTATACCAGATAATCTCTCAGATTCCTTCCAGTTTTAAATCCTATAATCCTACCAGATGCTTTACGTGAGCTTCTAACTGAAATTGTGAGATACTTGGGCCCTTTCTTAATTTATAAGCAGATTACTGTAGTGTGAAGTTGATAGCTGGCGCTCTTAAAATCAGTAAGATTGTCCAACTGCTATGTTTTGGATTTCTTTGTTTTTGTCATTTCTTTTCATAAGAAAAATGGAGCCTTAGGTTTAAGGTACCAGGTTCTTAGTCCTTCAGGAATCATGCTCCAATTCAAGTAGCTGTTGCCTTCAAGTGGTAACATTTTCCTTTCTAAAGGAATCCACTTGCATTGTGTTGACAGAAGCTATCTCAGGAGTTCTCACCAATTATGGCTGTAATTTTCAAGTTGAAATCTCATCCACACCTCCTAGAAAATGTACAAATGAGTTCAAAGAAGAAAAATGACCAGATATTATCTATTATCAAAAATCACAATGCACGATTTTCCTTTCCCCGGTCATATTTATGGATTATAGAAACCCAAAGGAACACATTGATTTGTCCATCAACTCAGTCCCATTCCAGGACTAACCTGCCTTTTTTTTCCTAATCATACCTATCTGATGTCATCCTTCACACCTCAGCATAATTCTCCATTTGTAATGAGTCAAGCCTGGCTTAAGACTGCCATGTGTCTCTTCATTAACCTTTAGGTGACCCTCCACTTTATTTACTTGGTGACTTTTTGAGTATCAGTAAATGATCATTTATTTATTAAGTACCTACTATGTGCTGGGCTGGAGACACAAATACAAAAGTGAAGACAGTTCCTTCAAGAAACTTAGGTTCTTTGTGAGAAGAGAATGTAATATGTTCTGAGAAGGCTAAATAAAACCATATACATAATACAGGTATCCCGTCCATGTGGTGATTTTCTTCATCGTGGTCAACATAATAAGTTAAATGGGAATTTGTAGGAAGTTTGGCAGAAGCCACAGGTGGCATGCAAAAACCAGCAGACAACACAGAAAAGGTGTAGAGACTATATAGTCTCTGACCAAATACTTAACCCAAATTTTACAATAAGGTGCTATAAGTACCCCATAAAAGAAAAAGGAAAAATTGAGACTTCTTCTCTGGTATTAAGGGAGGACCAAAAAATTTTACACAGATTTTACAGATCATGGGGTACTGTACCCCTAAGGCCTGCAATGTGGACGGGATACCTGTATATACAAATTTATTTTGGTGGGGGTGGGAAAACAAATAACTGGGACATTTGGAAAAGGCCTCTTAGAAGATGTGAGCCATACAAGAACTAGAAGTTCTAAGAGTCAGAGGGGAGAAGGGTTTCAGGAATAGGGGACAACTTGTATAGAAGTTCAGAGGCAAGAAATGGAATGTCATATATAGGAAACAAGCATAGTCATAAAGCGTCACTGGTTTATGTGAAAATAATTAGCAAAAAGGGTATTGATGGACTCCTGTGGAAGATTTATAAGAGATCATGAATAAGAGTTATATAAGAGGAAAAAGCAATGTATTGATTGCATTCTTCTTTAGTGGAAGGAGTGGCCACATTGATGAGATCACAAGGTCTACTGACGGAGCATACAAATAAATCAGCAAATATTTTTATTTATTTTTTGTGGCCAGTATACTTTCTTTATTTTTATTGTATTTAATGGGTTAATTTAGAGTATTTTTCCAGGATTACAAAAATCATGTTCTTTCCTCCCCTCCCTCTACTCCCCTCTTATAGCTGACCCACAATGCCACTGGGTTTTACATGTGTCATTGCTCAAGACCTATTTCCATATTATTGATATTTGCACTAGGGCAGTCATTTAGGGCTTATAACCCCAATCATATCCCCATTGACCCATGTGATCAAGCAGTTGTTTTTCTTCTGTATTTTTACTCCCACAGATCTTCCTCTGAATGTGGATAGTGTTCTTTTTCATAAATCCTTCAGAATTGTCCCGGATCATTGTATTGCTACTCACAGAGAAGTCTATTGCATTCGATTGTACCACAGTGTATCAGTCTCTGTATATAATGTTCTCCTGGTTCTGCTCCTCTCACTCTGCATTAATTCCTGGAGGTCGTTCCAGTCTCCATGGAATTCCTCCACTTTATTATTCCTTTGAGCACAATAGTATTCCATCACCAACATATACCACAATTTGTTCAGCCATTCCCCAATTGAAGGGCAGCCCCTCATTTTCCAATTTTTTGCCACCACAAAGAGCTCAGCTATGAAAATTCTTGTATATGTCTTTTTCGTTATTATCTCTTTGGGGTACAAACCCAGCATTGCTATGGCTGGATCAAAGGGCAGACACTCTTTTATCGCCCTTTGGGCATAGTTCCAAATTGCCCTCCAGAATGGTTGGATCAGTTCACAACTCCACCAGCAATGCATTAATGTCCTGACTTTGACACATCCTTTCCAGCATTCATTACTTTCCTTTGCTGTCATGTTAGCCAATCTGCTAGGTGTGAGGTAATACCTTAGAGTTGTTTTGATTTGCATCTCTCTGATTATAAGAGATTTAGAGCACTTTTTTCATGTGCTTATTAATGGTTTTGATTTCTTTGACTGAAAATTGCCTATTCATGTCTCTTGCCCATTTATCAATTGGAGAATGGCTTGATTTTTTGTACAATTGATTAGCTCTTTGTAAATTTGAGTAATTAGACCATTGTCAGAGGTTTTTGTTATGAAGATTGTTTCCCAATTTGTTACTTCCCTTCTAATTTTCATTACATTGCTTTTGTTTGTACAAAACCTTTTTTAATTTGATGTAATCAAAATTATTTATTTTACATTTTGTAATTTTTTCTTACTCTTGCGTGATCTTAAAATCTTTCCCTTCCCAAAGACCTGACATGTATGCTATTCTGTGTTCACCTAATTTACTTATAATTTCCTTCTTTATATTCAAGTCATTCACTCATTCTAAGTTTATATTGATGTAGGGTGTTAGATGTTGATCTAAACCTAATCTCTCTATAGTGTTTTCTAATTTTCCCAACAGTTTTTGTCAAATAATGGATTTCTGTCCCAAAAGCTGGAATCTTTTGGGTTTATCATAGACTGTCTTGCTGAGGTCACTTACCCCAAGTCTATTCCACTGGTCCTCCTCTCTGTCTCTTAGCCAGTACCAAATTGTTTTGATGACCACTGCTTTATAGTATAGTTTGAGATCTGGGACTGCAGGGCCTCCTTCCTTTGCATTTATTTTTTCATGATTTCCCTGGATATCCTTGATCTTTTGTTCTTCCAAATGAACTTTGTTATAGTTTTTTCTAATTCATTAAAACATTTTCTTGATAGTTTAATGGGTATGGCACTAAATAAGTAAATAAGTTTGGGTAGGATGGTAATTTTTATTATGTTAGCTCATCCTACCCATGAGCAATTAATATTTTTCCAATTATTTGGATCTAGTTTTAATTGTGTGGATAGTGTTTTGTAATTGTTTTCAAATAGTTCCTGTGTTTGTCTTGGCAGATATATTCCTAAGTGTTTTATATTGTCTAGGGTGATTTTAAATGAAACTTCTTTCTAACTCTTGCTGCTGAGATGTGTTAGAAATATATAGAAATGCTGGTGGTTTATGTGGGTTTATTTTATAACCTGCAACTTTGCTAAAGTTGTTGATTATTTTCCACTAGCTTTTTAGTTGATTCTCTGGGATTCTTTAAATAGACCATCATATCATCCACAAAGAGTGATAGCTTGGTCTCCTCATTACCTATTTTAATATCTCCAATTTCTTTTTCTTCTCTAATTGCTACTGCTAGTGTTTCTAGTACAATGTTAAATAATAGAGGTGATAATGGGCATCCTTGTTTCTCTCCTGATCTTATTGGGAATGCTTCTAATTTATCCCCATTCAGATAATACTTGCTGATGGTTTTAAATATATACTTTTTATTATTCTTAGGAAAGGCCCTTCTATTCCTATACTTTCTAGTGTTTTCAATAAGAAAGAATTTTGTATTTTGTTGAAGGCTTTTTCTGCATCTATTGAGATAATCATGTGATTTTTATTGGTTTGCTTGTTGATGTGGTCAATTATGTGGATGGTTTTTCTAATTAAACCATCCTTGCATTCCTGATATAAATCCAACCTGATCATGATGAATGATTCTCGTGATCACTTGCTGGAGTCTTTTTGCTAGTATTCTATTTAAATTTTTTGCATCTTTGTTCATTAAGGAGATTGGTCTATAGTTTTCTTTCTCTGTTTTTTACCTGCCTGGCTTTGGAATACGTCCATATTTGTGTCATAAAAGGATTTTGGTAGAACTCCTTTGCAAATTATGTCATATAGTTTGTATAATATTGGAATTAGTTGTTCTTGACTGTTTAATAGAATTCAATTCTGAATCCATTAGGCCCTAGGGATTTTTTCTTAGGTAGTTCTTTGATGGCTTATTCAATGGCTTATTCGATTTTTTTTTCTAATATGGTATAACTTAACTATTCTATTTCTTCTTTTGTTAATCTAGGCAATTTGTATTTTTGTAAATACTCATCTCTATCACCTCTATTGCCATATTTATTGCCTTATAATTAGGCAAAATAGTTTTTAATGTTTGCCTCAATTTCCTCTTTATTAGAGGTAAGGTTTCCCTTTTCATCTTTGATACTATTAATTTGGTTTTCTTATTTCCTTTGTTTATTAAATTGACCAGTACTTTGTCTATTTTATTTGTTTTTTCAAAATACCAACTTCTAGTCTTATTTATTAAATCAATAGTTCTTTCACTTTTGATTTTATTAACTTCTCCTTTAATTTTTAGGATCTCTAATCTAATTTTCAACTGGGGATTTTTAATTTGTTCTCTTTCAAGTTTTTTGATTTGCATGCCCAATTCATTGACCTCTGCCCTCCCTAATTTGTTAATATATGAACTCAAGGATATAAATTACCCCCTTAGTACTGTTCGGCTGCATCCCATAGATTTTGAAAGGATATCTCATCATTGTCTTTTTCTTCAGTGAAATTATTGTTTGTATGATTTGTTCTTTAACTGGTTTTGGAGGATCATATTATTTAATTTCCAATTAATTTTTTATTTGGCTCTCATTGTACCCTTACTAATTATTATTTTTATTTCATTATGATCTGAACAGGTTACATTCATTATTTATGCTATTTTGCACTTGTTTGTCATGTTTTTATGCCCTAGTACAATGTCAATCTTTGTGAATGTACCAAATGCTGCTGAAAAGAAAGTATATTCCTTTTTTCTCTTTCCATTTTTCTCCACATATCTATTAACTAAATTTTCTAAGATTTCATTCAAATCTCTTACCTCTTTCTTATTTATTTTTGGTTTGATTTATCTAGATCTGATAGAGGAAGGCTCAGGTCTCCCACTAGTATAGTTTTACTATCTATTTCCTCCTTTAACTCCACTAGTTTCTCCTTTAGAAATTTGGATGGTATACCATTTGGTGCATACATATTGATTACTGATATTTCCTAATTGTCTATACTGCCTTTTATCAGAATGTAATTACCTGCCCTATCTCTTTTAATCAGATCTATTTTTACTTTGGCTTTGTCAGATATCATGATTGCAACTCCTGCCTTCTTTTTCTCAGTTGAGGCCCAATAGATTTTCCTTTAATCTTTATTCTGTGAGTGTCTACCTGCCTCATGTGTGTTTCTTGTAGACAACATATGGTAGGATTTTGGTTTCTAATCCACTCTGCTATTTGCTTTTGTTTATGGATGAGTTCATTCCATTCACGTTCAGAGTTATGATAACCACCTCTGTATTCCCCAACATTTTGATATCCTTTCCTAGTTCTGCCCTTTCTTCTTTTGCTATCTCTTTTTAAACCAGTGGTTTGCTTTTAATCAGTCCCTCTAATTCCCACCCTTATTATCCTTCCCTTTCAGCCCCCTCCAATTTTGTTCCCTTCTTCTTATATTTTTAGTGCTATTGAGTTCCTTCCCCCCTCTCCTTTTTTGTACAACTCATCGAACTCTTCCTCCCCCCAGATTAGTTTTTTCCCTTCTCACTTTCCCTGTAGGGTAAGATAGAATTCTATACCCCAAAGGATCTAGATGCTCTTCCCTCTCAGAATTGATTTCACTAAGAGTAAGGCTTAAGCATTTCCTATTAGCACTCTCTTCCTCTCCTTCTTATAAGAGTATTCTTCTCCTCCCCTTCCCATATGCCTCTTTCTGTGACATCAATTATCCTATTTACCTTATTCCTTCACATTTCTCTTGGTGCCATCTTCTATTCTCCCCTCCCTTTTTCTTTTTTTGCATATCATCTTAGACCACTTATTACCCCAATCTTTACCTATGAATGATTCTTCTACTTACTATAATGGTGAATATAATTTTTGAGAGTTACAAATAACATTTTTCCATATATTAATATAAACAATTTGCTCTTATTGAAGCCCTTAAAGAAGAAAATTTAAAGAAAAATCATTTTCTCCCTTTCCTCTCTCTTTCCTATTTACCTTTTCATGTTTCTCTTGATCTTTGTATTTGTATACCAAACTTTCCACTTAGTTCTTGTCTTTTCTTTACAAATACTTAGAAATCTTCTATTTTGTTGAATGCCCATACTTTCCCCTGGAAGTATATAGTTAGTTTTGATGGGTAGGTGATCCTTGGTTGAAGACCCAATTCTCTTGCCTTTCTGAATATCATATTCCAAGCTTTAAGGTCCTTTAGTGTAGAAGCTGCCAGATCTTGTGTGACCCTTATTGGTGCTCCTTGATATCTGAATTGTCTCTTTTTGACTTCTTGTAAATTTTTTTCCTTAGCTTGGAAGCTCTTAAATTTAGCAATTACATTCCTCTGCGTTGTCTTTTGAGGATTTAGTGCAGAGGGTCTTTTTCAAGAACATCAGGGCAGTTTTCTTGGATAATTTCTTATAGAACGATGTCAAGGTTTCTGTTTATTTCTGGGTTTTCAGATAGACCAATGATTCTCAAATTGTCTCTTGTAGATCTGTTTTCTTGGTCAGTCATCTTCTCAGTGAGATAGTTCATGTTTCCTTCTATTTTGTCAGTCTTTTGATTTTGCTTTATTAATTCTTGCTGTTTTGCAAAATCATTGGCTTCTAATTGCCCAATTATGTACTGGTTTTCCACTATAATCTTTAGATTTTCCTTTTCGGTTTGGTCTATCCTGCTTTTCATGGCTTCCAACTCTTTAATTTTGAACTCTGATTTATTTATCATTTCATTTGATTTTGGGGCTTCTTTCTCCAATTGGGAGTGCCTGTCTTTTAAACTGTTATTTTCTTTTTGAACTATCTCCCACTTTTCTTGCCAATATTCTTCCATCTTTTTCATAAGCTCTGATTTAAATTCTTCAAGAGCTTGTAGCCAATTTCCATTTTTTAGAAGGTTTGGATGCATTTATTTGTTCATCCTCCTGCTATTTCCTCTGTAGTCTGGATTTTTCCTCCATAAAATTATCAAGGGTCAAAGTCATCTTCTTATTCTTCTTGGTGTTGGGAAGTTGTTTTTCCTGGGCATTTTTTGCCATCACTATGCTAGTTTTTCCTTCCCTTTCCAGTCATAAGTCTGAGTGAGGAGGGCAGGCTCTCTGTGTATGGAGCTAAGGAGTGAGGATTTTGCCTGAGGCCACCTCTCAATTCTCTGGAGCTTCTACTGTTTACAGCCTTTCTCTGTGCTATCTCTGTGCCCAGGGCCTGTGCTCTTCTGCCTGTTGGGGTCTCAAGTTTAGCTGTTCTCAGGGGTAGGTATTTGGTGGGCTTATTCAGCTGCCAAGGACCTAGGGGTGCCCCTTGCTTGCTCACAATTTCTTGCACATGCTGGCTCTAAGTCTAGCACACTGGCTCCATAGGTGGGGTAGGGGAGTATAGATTAGCTCATATTTTGGTGGAAGCTATTTCACCCCCTTATAGTGTGGAAATGCCCAAATCTCACCTACCTTCAATGCCACGCCCTACTGTGGAGTCCCTTTATTCATATGAATTTGGGGGGGTTTTGCCCTTTTGAGGTAATCAATATCAGTATATGAGGAGAGGTAAATTCCTGTGTCTAAACTGCAACCATGTTTACCCAGAAGTCAGCAAATATTTTTAAGTGCTTATTATATGCTAGATTCTGAGGACACAAAGATAAAAATAAAAGTCTTTACCCTCAAGGGATTTATATTCTTTTGCTGGACATGTATATGTGTTTGTATGTATATACATATATATAATATAAGTGGTATAGAGGATAGAGTGCAGTCCTGGAGTTAGGAAGACACTCATCTTGAGTTCAAATCTGGCCTTAGACATTTACTAAGTGTGACCCTGAGCGAGTCACTTAATCCTTTTTGCCTCCATTGCCTCCTCAGTAAAATGAACTAGAGAAGGAAATGGCAAACTTGCTCTAATGTCTTTTCCAAGAAAAACCCAAATGGGGTTACAAAGAGTTAAACTCAACTGGAAAAACTGAACCACAAAATTTGTAATATATTTCATGTGTAAAATCATATATACTCCTACCTCATTTTGTTACGTATTTTAGATGTCATATACATAGCATATCTATTATATATGTGTCTCTGTATGTATCTATGTAGTTGGAAAGTGCCTTAGTCTCATCCTTTTACTTTACATACAAGGGAACTGATTTTCAGAGAAGAGAAAGGATTTGCCACAGTCAGCAAGCAGTAGGTCCAAAATTTGAACTGAGGTTCTGAGAAGTAGAAAATGATGATATTGGAAGTTATAAAGTATGATTGCCTCAAAAATGTAATTTGGCAGTCAGTAGCTCTTCAATACTGGCAGCTTTTCTTTTCAAAGTAGGGCACAGAGTATATTTGCAGCCCATCATGCTTGACAATTGAGTGATGTCAAGGTTGCCAGTGGCAGATTACACGTTCCTAGGAAATGGCCGATGTTCTTTGCAGAGAATAGCAGCCCTGTGGTTGCAAAGAGCAGGGTGAAGATGAGCACAAGTGATAAATCTGCTGCACATAATGAGAACATTCTGGTGTGAAGTTCAGCTGTGAGGGTACCAAGGACAGTACTGATTGGGAAGCATTCAAGCAAATGCTCTCTCTTCCCATGCACCCGCCCAAGCAAATAGTGCTTGAAATGAGTGAATTAGTCAATTAGCTTCCTAAAAACTGCTGGATGTGGGGTGTGAGAGAAGATCTCTCTCATATACTGACCTTTTGCTAATGTTCTTACTGAAATCCTTTCTGAAGGCTTCTCGCATTCCTACTCCCCAGATGAAAGTTGCCTCTTGCCCTTCACATCTGGCATAGCACTCTGGCCCCAATCTCTCCTTTGCATGCATCATTTTCTGCCTTGTATCAAGCTTATTTTTAGATACAACACATTTTATTTCATTCAATTCAGTAAGCAATGACATTGTGAAAGACATTGGAGAATACACACAAGTAGAATAATCCCCTGCCCCTAAGAGGCATATATTCTACAGAGAATAGAGTTAAAAAGAGTACCCAAATTAGTAAATGACAAGTTTGTGCATGTTTTCAGGAATGGGAGGCAGTTGCCCTGTGAATTCCTTTGTATGGTCAACTCTCTCTCATTTTTTTTAAACCCTAACCTTTTGTCTTAGTATCAGTTCTAAAACAGAAGAACAGAAGAGCTAGGAAGTTGGGACTAAATGACTTGCTTAGGGTCACACAGACAGAAAGTTTCTGAGGTCAGATTTAAACTCAGATCTTCCCAACTCTAGCCCTGGTCATCTGTCTTTTATGCTACCTAGCCATCCAGTATGGTGAACTCTCAGTGAGGAAACTCATCCTACCAGTGTACATAAATAACCAATCTGCCACTGATAATTTTAGAGTTACCAGAGGCATTGAGAGGTTCACTGAGTTGCCTACAATCATACAGGCAAAGTCAGGACTTGAACTGACATATTTCTGACTGAAAATTCTATCCACTAAACCATGCTTGCCTCTTCCAAATACAAAGTAAATGCAAAGAAAGTTGCAGATGATTCTAGCTGTGTGACCCTGGTCAAGTCATTTAACCCCAGTTGCCTAGCCCTTGTCACTCTTCTGTCTTAAAATTAATTCTAAGACACAGCTTGGACCAACATCTCACACCCTACACCAAGATAAACTCAGAATAGGTGAATGATTTGAACATAAAGAAGGAAACTATAAGTAAATTAAGTGAACACAGAATAGCATACATGTCAGATCTTTGGGAAGGGAAAGATTTTAAAACCAAGCAAGACGTAGAAAGAGCCACAAAATATAAAATAAATAATTTTGATTACATCAAATTAAAAAAGCAATGTAACCAAAATTAGAAGGGAAGTAACAAATTGGGGAACAATCTTCATAACAAAAACCTCTGACAAAAGTCTAATTACTCAAATTTACAAAGAGTTAAATCAATTGTACAAAAAATCAAGCCATTCTCCAATTGATAAATGGGCAAGAGACATGAATAGGCAATTTTCAGGCAAAGAAATCAAAACTATTAATAAGCACATAAAAAAGTGCTCTAAATCTCTTATAATCAGAGAGATGCAAATCAAAACAACTCTGAGGTATCACCTCACACCTAGTAGATTGGCTAACATGACAGCAAAGGAAAGTAATGAATGCTGGAAGGGATGTGTCAAAGTCGGGACATTAATGCATTGCTGGTGGAGTTGTGAATTGATCCAACCATTCTGGAGGGCAATTTGGAACTATGCCCAAAGGGCGATAAAAGAGTGTCTGCCCTTTGATCTAGCCATAGCAATGCTGGGTTTGTACCCCCAAAGAGATAATAACGAAAAAGACATATACAAGAATTTTCATACCTGAGCACTTTGCGGTGGCAAAAAATTGGAAAATGAGGGGATGCCCTTCAACTGGGGAATGGCTGAACAAATTATAGTATATGTTGGTGATGAAATACTATTGTGCTCAAAGGATAATAAAGTGGAGGAATTCCATGGGGACTAGAACAACCTCCAGGAATTAATGCAGAGTGAGAGGAGCAGAACCAGAAGAACATTATACACAGAGACTGATACACTGTGGCACAATCGAATGTGATGGACTCCTCCATTGGTGGTAATGCAGTGGTCCTGAGCAACTCAGAGGGTTAAAGGAGAAAAAACACTATCCACATCCAGAGGAAAAACTGTGGGAGCAAAAACACTAAAGAAAAACAACTGCTTAATGACATGGGTCAAAGCGGATATGAATGGGGATGTAGACTCTAAATGAACATCCTAATGCAAATTCCAACAACATGGAAATGGGTTCTGACCAAGAATACATGTAATACCCAGTGGAACTGCACGTCGGCTAGGGAATGGGTGGGGAGAAGGGAGGGAGAAATAGAAAATGATTTTTGTAACCAAGAAATAATATTTGAAATATACCAAATAAATTATTTAAAATTGATACTAAGACAGAAATGGAAAAGAAAGAGAGAGAGAGAGAGAGAGAGAGAGAAAGAAAGAAAGAAAGAAAGAAAGAAAGAAAGAAAGAAAGAAAGAAAGAAAGAAAGAAAGAAAGAAAGAAAGAAAGAAAGAAAGAAAGAAAGAAAGAAAGAAAGAAAGAAAGAAAGAAAGAAAGAAAGAAAGAGAAACAGAAAGAAAAGAAAGAAAGAAAGAAAGAAAGAGAGAGAGAGAGAGAGAGAAAGAGAAAAAGAAAGAAGGAAAGAGAGAAAGAAAGAAAGAAAGAAAGAAAGAAAGAAAGAAAGAAAGAAAGAAAGAAAGAAAGAAAGAAAGAAAGAAAGAAAGAAAGAAAGAAAGAAAGAAAGAAAGAAAGAAAGAGAAGCTAGGGAGGAAGGAAGGAAGGAAGGAAGGAAGGAAGGAAGGAAGGAAGGAAGGAAGGAAGGAAGGAAGGAAGGAAGGAAGGAAGGAAGGAAGGAACAAAGGAAGGAACGAAGGAAGGAACAAAGGAAGGAACGAAGGAAAAAGAGAAAAAGAAAATTGTTAGTAATACCAATGATGTTAAGACATTTGTCTAAGGTCAAAGATGTAATATATGTTAGAGGCAGAATTTGAACCCAAGTCCTTTTATTCTATAACCAAAATTCTTAAATGGAATTGAATTAAGTTTAATTTTATTGAAAGTCATTCTGTTTAGGTAAAGTGTTTAGACTGAAGACTGATCAGATATAAGGAGCTGCGATCTAGTATAATCTCCTCATTTTACAGATGAGGAACTTATTGCCCAAACATGGGAAATTACTTACCTCCAGTTAAAAAGATAATAAATAACAGAACATGGTTCTTTCCCAGCAGCCTTTGTCACTTGATAGACTTTATGAAGTTTAAGAAACTCCTGGCAAGACTTTTAAATGCTTTCCTTGGAATTCCTTCCATACCAGGTCACTGTCACCAAATACCAGATGGTGCCAGTTATTGGTAACATTAGTTTAATAGTCTGACTCCCTCCCACATGAACCTGGAAATAAAGTATTCACAGTCAGAACTGGCAACTATTTGTTTATAAACAGAATATAGAACTATTTACACTTAAATTAAATAATTAAAAATTAATTAACTACAGTATTAAACCTACGAGTAATAGCATATGGAACAAAAACACACAATAACAAGAAGGCATCTAACTTCTAAATGATAACATTTGCCCACTTAATTGAAACTTATCAGGTTATGATCTCCAACAGGCTTATAAATTAAGCTCAGCATTAGCTTTGTATATATCCAAATAACAAAAATAGCTATATTTACATAGGCTTAAAGCAATAATTCAATTGATGATTTTGAAAGAACTTTCTCCCCAACAATCCAGTGAAGTACATAGTACAAAAATTATCTCTATTTTACAGATAAAAAAAAATGAAACAGAGATATAAAGTGAATTGTCCAAGATCACAAGGCCACTCAAATCCTGGTTCTGACACTCTTTTCTTAGAGTCACCTTGGGCAATTCGTTTCACTTTTCTGAGTTTCTCTTTAAGTACAGCTATAGCCTAAATTCTGTTAGTTGTCTTCCCTGATTTACCTTTTTTCTTGGATACGGGCCATCCTCAGTATAAAGAACTCAAATATTTATCTCATATAACTTAGTCCAGATATAATCCCTCTTGGATACAGTAACTTAGGAGATGCCATGTTCAGAGCCCGAGGCCAATTCGAGCTAGCAGTTTCTTTCAGTAAGTCAAATCAATAAGCATTTATTAATTTCTAACTATATTCCAGGCACAGTGCTAAGGGTCAGTGATACAAAAAGAAATGCCAAGTGTTTGTACTTTTCCTTTTATATCTGTCTCATCTCTACCTTTGAAATACTGCCTCTTCAAAGTCCAGCTCAGGTGTCAGCTCTTTCAGGACACTTGCTGTGATGCCCTAGCTGGAAATGAACTCTTCTTTCACAAAATTGGCATCAAGTGATTTCTCTTCACTTTTCCCTTGGTTTTATCACATTCTACATTGTGCCATCAGGGTAGCGAGGTGGCGCACTGGATAGGATCCTGGCCTTATAATCAGGAAGACTCATCATCAATTCAAATCCAGTTTTAGACACTTCCTGGATGTGTAACCTGTTTGCCTCAGTTTCCTCATCTGTAAAATGAGCTGGAGAAGCAAATGGCAAACCACTCCAGTGTCTTTTCCAAGAAAACCCCAAATAAGGTCACAAAGAGTTAGTCTGGACTGAAAAATTACTATAGAACAAATTTTCTGCTAGGCATATTTGCGTATATGGCATATCTCCACCACCCCTGCATTAGACTTCAGACTTCCTGAAGGAAATCATTGCCCTAAGTGAACAATCAAATAAACAAAAATACTGAACTTGGAGTCAAAAGATTTAGATTGAAATCTCAACTGGGACACTTAGCAGACATGTGACCTTGGTTATGTCCCTTAGTTTCTCTGATCCTTAATTTCACCTTCTTCACATCAGGGACTATATAACATTCACACTAACTCCTTAGGAAGGTCAGAATGAAAACACTCTGCCAAATGTAAAGGTGTTGAGATACCCTGAGGTGAAGTCTCCCATCTGTCTCACCTCAGTTCGACACTCTTCTTGGGGATCCCTCTCTTCTTCTTTCCAGGCTTAACCCAAGTTCCCCCTCCCACTGCTGAGGCTTTGCCTGATCCTCCCAGGCAGTAGCTCTTCAAGCAGAGAATAGAGAACCAATAACTTCTGGTATGTATTGAGGGGATTCTTCCTCCAATTCAAATGAGATCAAATGATCCTTGAGATCCTTTCCAATGCTCAGATTGGGTGTTTCTGTGGTGGGTGTCTATATGTGTTTGTGTGTGTGTGTGTGTGTGTGTGTGTGTGAGAGAGAGAGAGAGAGAGAGAGAGAGAGAGAGAGAGAGAGAGAGAGAGAGAGAGAGAGAGAGAGCCAGAGAAAGACAGATAGAAAGAAACAGAGAGTGAATGTTGTTACTCTCTCTGTTTTCTCATCTTTTTCAAAAGGGTTCCGTTAAAATCAGTCCTGGGACAGCTCACAATCTTGGCTTTCATTCCTTTATAGTCAGAGTCCTATAGAAAATTACAGAGGTTGATTTAAATATATATCTAGGAAGCATAGTGAATAGAGTATTGTATCTAAAATATGGAAGACCAAGTCTTCCTCTGTTACAGTGACCCCAGGCAAGACATTTAAATTTAACTTCTGTCTGCCTCAATTTCTTCATCTACAAAATGGAATAGTAAAAGCACGTACCTCCCATGGTTGTTAAAAGTATAAAATAATATTTGTAAAATGTTTTAAAAAATTTTAAGGCAGTATATAAAGCTAGTTATTATTATTGTTAACAGCTCTTTGTAGTTGAATAAAAGTATTAGAATGTAAATTTATCCTTTCTAGGCTTGCCAAAAGCAATCTTAACACAATTCCAGTAGGGCAATAATATGTACCCCATCTCGTTCTCATGTGATTTTGATCTCATAGGGACCTCTATATTTAGAAATTTTTTCATTCCATGTAATTTGGAAATCAAGTATTTGGTATGCTAAGAGATATTCAAATATTATCTTTAAGTTTTCAGAATTATTGTTAAATCCAGGCAACAGTAGGCAAAGGTTTTTGTCTGTGATAATGGTCCAGTATCCTGTAGAGATTGAACTCTCCAGACTATTTTGAGGTCTGTATCTGTATTTGTTATCTTTTATTCCATGAAAGATAGAGAGCTTCTTGTTAATGTAATTTTAGCTTCCTAGGTACCTTATTTACAGCCTTGCTGTGATGTGTTTCACTCTCTTCACTATTTCCTTGTATAACCTCAATGGATGATGAAATCCCGAATCTTTAAAGATAATGCTTCTGTAGTTCCTGATGATAATGATTTGGTATTGAATTGCCATTATAAACCCCTTTCTTTCCACCAAAAAAAAAATCTTCATGACTTAGAATTTATTCAATACGTTTTGCTGATATATTATTTTTTAAGTTCATGCCGACATTGCCCAAGGAAAGTCTTCTGACTCCACTTTTGAATTTTTGCTGTTCCATAGGCTCCATCTGAAAGTAAAAGACACATTTGGTCCCATTTGACATAATTTGCATCCCCAGTGCCAAGCATGGTTCCTGGCACACAGGAGGCACTTCTTAACATTGGTTGAATTATCAAAGAAAAAAAAGCCTATTTTTGCAAAAAGCCTTTAAAATGGAAGGAAAGAAAAATAACATGCTATAATAGGTGGAGAGCTAGCCTCAGAACCAAGAATTCCTGATTTTAAGACCTGCTTTCATATTTTGACCACATAATCCTGGGCAAGTCATGTAAACTCTTAAGTGGCTCTAAGGCTATAACTTGCTGAGAAGGTGCTGATCTACATTGTTGTAAGAAACTTGCTCACTGAGGAGTACTCTAAACTAATAAAACCACAGTTCCAGGTTCCCCACCCCCCTGCCAAAAAAAAAAGTATGAAAAATGGATTTTCTATGACCCTTTATAATCACTTGTGCCAGAGAATTGAGTTGTACCAAGACCTCTTACAAATCACTGAGAATAAATGATTGACTCAATCAATAAACATTAATTAAGCATCATAAAGTTAAGATAGTAAGAATCTGAGACAGATAATGTGTTGATCAAATTGACAAGACATGACTACAGATTAGATATAGGGCAGTTGGGGACAGGGAGTGATAATAAAGAGTCAAAGATGACTCTGAATTTGTGAACCTGGGTGACCAGAAGGATGGTGGTACCCTTGAGAGAAATAGGGATGTTGGGGGAAATGGCCAGCTTCAGGGCAAAGAAAAATTCTGTTTTGGACATGTTGAGTTTAAGATCATTTTGAAATAGTTAAAAGTGTCCAGAACACATTAGTAATATAGGATTAGAGCTCAGGAGAAAAAAAGTAGGACTACATATATACACATACACTTAGTAATCATCTCCATAGAGATAACTGAACCTTTGAATCCATAAAGAATAGAATAATTCTCCTTGGTTGGTTCTTTAAAAAAAATCCTTACCTTTTGACTTGGAATTAATACTAAATACTGGGTCCAAGGAAGAAGAGTGGTAAGGACTAGGCAATTGAGGTTAAGTGACTTGCCCAGGATCACATAGCTGGGAAGTACTGAGGCCAGATTTGAACCCAGGCTCTCTCATCTCCAGGCCTGGCTCTCTATCCACTGAGTCACCCAGCTGTCCCTTGATTGCTTTTTAAAAGGACATATTTGTGGATATTAACCATACTCAGGGGAAGGACAGATGTATGTGTTGAAATGCTACAGGTCTTAAAGATTATTATCCTCTTAGGTATCTCCAACTTAACTATTTAGTCCACAATTGAAACCCTTTTGGCTCATGTAAATACTAAAAATAAAAACAAAAGACCCCATAACACCAATGTATTCAAGAAATTTGAGCTCCTGGAGTTGTAAGTATCTATAAGGAAAAAGAATTTATAAGACAAACAAAAGCAATTAACCAGAGTAGAAAGCCCTAGGTTTGCTATAAGAAAACCAGGATATGAATACTGCTTCTCCTCTTTACCAGGGCATGATCTTTAACAAGACTTTCCTCTGAGTTTCTGTTTCTTCCTCTGTAAAATAAGAGTTGGACCAAATCAGTAGTTCTTAACATTTTAAAAGTCATATCTGAAGTCTATGGACACCCTCTCAGAATAATCTTTTTTTTAATTGAAGGAAATGCTAAATTTTAGTTAGACATTAATGAAAACAAAATAAAATTTTTTCCCATCCAAGTTCATGGATTCCATGAAATATCCATGGACTAAAGCTGTGGAACATAAGTTAAGGGCCCCTGGGCTAAAGAATCTACCAGGTCACTTGTAGTTCTAATATTTTATGATATTCTGGGAAACGAATATTGTTTTCTGGGATCTTGGTTTTATCCACTGGGAGAAAAAAGAATTCATTAAAGACAACTGCTTCCAAACTCTTAGTCAACCCAGAAGAGAAACAGTTTTGACACCCCCTAGTTGTGTGGCCAAATCACTTAACCTTTTTTAATCTCAATTTTCTCATCTGAACAATAAGTATAATTTAACAGTACTATCATAATAATATATTAATAAGTATAATATGCAATCCTTGCCTCACAGAATTATGGGGAAAGCACATAGTAAGTCTTAAAGCACTATAGAAATGTGAGTTGTTACTTCTTCCACCAAAATAATTCTCTGATGATTTTTTGTGATTGGAGAGGTGACCCTGAATTTCAGAGGCTATGCCAGTGCCTAACAGGTAGGTCCTACAAAGGTAGAAATTCTTCTGATACAAGCTTGCTGATCAGTCACTTATATTGTTGTCCAAGAACCAGCATAGTGAAGTTTGGAGAGACTCCTCACAAGACTGGCAACATGGCGATAAAATTTGGAGCACAGAAACCTTTGAAAACTAGCCATGAAGGCATGAAGGCAATCTCTGTTGATGGAGGGAGCGATACCCCCACTAATGACATAATAACCCCAAGAAGTACTGAAATGTAATGAACGTCAAAAATGTCTCATCAGAGAAATCAAATTATGGTCCATACTTAGGGTACAACATAAACACTTAGAGGAAGTATATGTATGTATACATGTGTGTAAATATATGTGTATTTAGTTCACCGTGCACACAGACCATTCTAATTAAAGTATGGCAGCAGCAACACTGGTGATAATACAAATGTGCAAGTCCCCTGGGCGAGAGGGGAGAATTGTGGGAAAAGAGCCCATTTTCTGAGTATGAACAGGGTGTCAGCAGAGCCATGTTTCCAGTTCTTAGAAATTTTACATCTCCATCTGAAGTGCAGCATAAAATAATTAAAGCAGTTGTGAATTGGCTTTGCTCTGGGAAGCCTGAGACACAATTGTTTGGGGAATAAATAAAATAAATAAATAAATAAATCATCCTAACAGAAGTTGAGAGTGGCAGTCATAAGTTTTATCTTATATGGAAATATCATCATAAGATTTAAAGCTGAGAAAAAAGTCTTTAAAGATCTTCTAATCCTACCCCCTAATTTTGCAGGTGAGGATTCTGAGCACCAGAAAAGAAAAATCATTTGACCAAGTAACTTTCAGAGCTGGGAATTGAATGAAAATCCTCTCATCTGAAAACTGGTGCTTTTTCCACTTTAGACTATAATCATTTAGAAGTTACTGTCTCTTTCTGAGTTCTTTCCCACCGTCCTTTGATTCTTATATTTATACTTCAGTGGGTCAGTGATCACATACGTGAGAGTACTTCTGGTGGCACAAATCACAACCTATTCATGCCTTCCTGTGTGACTACTGCTCACATTCTGCCATAATCATCCCTGAATAGTGTCGAGGGGTCTTGTATAGAAGGTTTTTTCTGATTCTAACAAGTCGATGGTCTGAATGCACTCAGCCATTTGATCCATGAGTGATTCCCACATTGGTAACCAGCCATTTCTATTCTACTAAGATATTTTCAGGATTGTTTTAGGTCAATTTGATGATTGCCATGCCCAATGCCTTCCGACTCTCTTCTTAAAGTTTTTACAGCATATAGATATAAGGGTCCTGTGTTCTCTACAAGCCTCTCTCATTTCCTGATACTGTTATATTTTCCACTACCCTTCACTATAATCACCTTTGCATTAACCTCAGTGAACATCAAGGTTTGGAGGCTCTTATCTAGTTATTCCTAGCATCTCTCTACTTCTTCTTCTGTAATCCATAAATATGGGCACATAAGCTATAAATAGGTTCATGTCTTCTTTTTGTTAATGCTCATCATGTATTTTCCAAGGCAAAGTGGCCAATTATTATAACAAAATTATTTCTTATTGCTCCTGGACCCATAATGAAACAATCTCCCCAGATGCCTATATTCACCTAGGAACCTGTAGGCATTGTATCTACTTAGCCTCAACTTATTTAGGCTTCTAGTTTCCTTTATAAGGACAATATCAATATTGATGTGGTTCAGTTTCCTCCAGTAGTAAATCGGCTTTGTCACCATTTGTACATTAAGAATCCCACAGTTAAATCAATTTGTAGATTTCCATATGCAAAAAATTAGTCATCTAATGGGCAACCTATTGGTAATGTGATTCTCTACTTGGCTATGTTTTTACCATTACAATCAGTCAACAGGTATTTATTAGTCACCTACTAAGTTCCAGACATTGAACTTGGCACTTGGGGTACAAATGCAGGAAGTAATTTCTGCTCTCAAAGAGCTTCCCTTCTGACAGACAAAACAATCTGCTTACCTACAAATACATATAAATATATACTGATGTAATTAACAGCTTCAATGACCTGTGCACAGAGATTATAACTACCCTTTAACAAAATAGAGACTCTTGGGTATCTCACAATTAACTGTGATGGCTGAAGGAGTTTCTACTATTAGACAACTAAATTTGAACTGCCATTTTCCTGAGGAAGAAGACTGATAGTTCACTTTCACTTGTGAGGAAAATTGAGTGTTAACTGTCGTCATGTGAGAAACTGAGTCTGAGAGTGTTAACTATCATCCTTAGAGAGATCTAAATGGAGGAAATTAACTGCCACCTGAAGAAGCCAGATCGTGAAGGTTTTTAAAAGCCAGAGGAGTTATCTGTGATCATAAAAGTAATAGGGTACCATTGAATTTGTTGACTAGGGGAATGACTTTATAAAAATCATTTTTAACAGTTGTAGGGAGAGACTTGAGGCAGAGACATCAATTAGATTATTGTAATGGTCCGTGAAAGGTGATAAAGGCTTAAGGTAGAGTGATTAGAGTAAATGTGAGTAGAGAAAAGGGAAGCTGTGGGGGATGTCATAAATGTAGAAACAATTATAATATAAATATATTTTTAAATTTTTGAATAAAGAGAATTTTTGTAATGTTCTTGGGTTATATATATATGCTTAATTTTTTTTTAATTTTTTAACTTTTACCTTCTGTCTTAGAACCAATATTATGTTGGTTCTAAGACAGAAGAGCAATAAGGGCTAGACAATGGGGGTTAAGTGACTTGCCCAGAGTCATACAGCTAGAAAGTATCTGAGGCCAGATTTGAACCTCCTGTCTCCAGGCCTGGTTCTCTATCTACTGATCCACCTAGTTGTCACTCTATTGTCTATTATTATTGCCTGGTGAATTCCTACCTTTCTTTTAAAACCCAATTCAATATAGTACTATATATTATTATTTATGATATATATTTATCAGACCTGTCACTTTGTTACTGCAGGAAGTGGGATACTCTCAATGTAAAAATTCCTTCTACCATGTCTTATTTGTTGCCTTATAGCATTAGAAGATTAAGTGATTTGCCCTTGGTCACAAACTAATGTGTGTCAAAGGCAAAACTTGAGCCCACATCTTTCCAACTCTTAATTATAGTGTCTTATCCATTATTCTAGATTGCTTCATGATGTTTGATTACATTTGGTGGTACAAACAACAGTGGTCATGATAAGTGGGCAACTGCCTTCCTGGTATGATCTAGTCAGTAAATAGAACTAGGAAACTTTCCAGCCCTAAGAGTCTTTCCCCACTGCCCTATTAAGACATGTCCTCCTCCATTTTACTTAATTTTTTCCCTAGTTTCCAGAAACCCTAAACTTTTCAACCATAATAGATATCATTGATCCAGTCTCCCAAGAAGAGTTTCCTCATGTACTCTTGACCTGCGGAGCATCTAAGACATAGACTAACACTGCAGTCTACTAGATAAAAGGTCATTTTTTTTGTCCATATGACCCAACGTTTTTATTAGGGTTCCCTCAAAGACATTGAGAAGTCACATTCTAAATTCTGTAGACAGACTGCTAGCCCATCATATCCCTTTGGATCGAGGACTTTCAGAGAGGATTAGCAAACACCCTGGCTCACAACCCCCCAAATCATACTCTCTGTTACTCATTCTAGGTACCAGCAGAGTTTCTATGGGGTCAATCTTTCCAGCCTTCGTGGTGCGGCCGTGGATGAATACTTCAGACAGCCAATTGTAGTAAGTGTACTCTCTCTTTCTGGGGCTTGGCATCCTTACCAGAACAAATTTTGGAGATGGAGATGGCTTCAGGAAAACCATGTTTCCATTTCTTTTACCTCTTTTTTTTCCCTAGTTATTCAAGATTACTGACTTATCTTGATTAGCTCTTCATGTACTCTTCCTTAGACAACTCCTGTAAAAAGAGATATATTTAAGGACATTAAGAATAGCTCAGAGGCTGTCTTAAAGGTTTATCATCACAGAATGTGGTCTTTATATTTAGTGTCACTACAATACATGGGGGCCATCCAAGGAAGATGGCATTGGTTGAGATGAGACATCCTTTCTTTGCTCTTGAGGAGTCTCAGGCTTACAGTTGCATTTCTAAGAAAGCACCTTTGTTCACTCTTCCCTCTATGGGAAATAGCCTGTCTTCCTTTCTTTTCCTACCCAATTCAAATGTCACCGCCTCCAGAAAACCATTTCTTATTTCCCCACCCTTCTCTGTAGTAACCTTTGCCCTCAAGATCTCACATAACAGTCTCTTTTGCAACTCTCCAATACATTTTGCTGTTTTATTGTATAACTTGATTATTTTTGAAGGTGTCATAGGTCATAAGATTTACAGCTAAAAATATGTTAGAGATGGTCTAGCTCAACCATATAATTTTTTAAATGTTTTATATCTTTTATTTTTGTAGTAGAGTTATTTCTGAAAATATTCCATCCTTCTCCAGTTCTGTCCTCTTTAAATTGAACTATCCTTTGTAACAAAGAAAAAACAGCCAAGCCAAACACAAGGCCCATGTATACAGCATTCTGCCCTAATAATTCCCCCATCTCTTCCAAGAAGAGAGTAGAATGCTTCTTTATTGGCTCTCTGAGATTCTCATTCCAACACCAAAATTGTGCCAATGGGGACACTAAGCCTCAGGAAAAAAAAAAGTGATTTACTCAGGGTCTCACAGATAATAAATAGCACTTCTGGTATTGGAACAATAATTTGTTTCTCCAAATCATGACATATACTAGATTGTCACCCCTAAGACATCAGGATCTAAATATATCTTCTTTAATTTTATACCTTGATTTACAAACTACCACAATACTCAACAAAAAGATTTGCTTTGATTTGAAATGAGGCCAAGTATTAGGTTGGTGAGAAGACCAGTCCATAGAGAAGTAGGACTAACATTTGTTCATTCATTAACAAGTATTTATTAAAAGCCTATACTATATTCTTGGCAGGAGTAGGAAGGATGGAATGAGTTGGAAGGAAATAGAAAGTGGAGGCCAGAAGACTGATTAAAAGGCTATTGCATTCACTTAGTCCAGTGAGCAGCTTTAAAGTCATATTGTTATAAATGGAGGAGGAAAAGGGGCAGCTGGATAGCTCAATGGATTGAGAGCCAAGCCTGGAAATGGGCAAATCTGGCCTCAGATGCTTCCTAGCGATGTGACCCTGAGCAAGTCACTTAACCCCTATTGCCAACTCTTACTACTCTTCTGCCTTGGAACCAATGCATAGTATTGATTCTAAGATAGAAGTTAACAGTTTAAAAAATAAAATAAAATGGGAAGAGAGAAAGTACTAAGGAAGTTGTGTCATCCAGACTAGGCAAAGTTTTTTAAAAGTTTATGAGAGAAGATGAGGAGAGGGATGGGACAAGAGCAGAATGGAAAAAAAGGTTTTTAAAAATGAGGAAACCTAAGAATATTTATTACAAAGAGGAGGAATATTGTTTGAAAAGTCAAAAAAATTGAAGATTTTTTAACAGTGGAGCAGGTATCCTCTAGGGAAACCTCATTGACAGTAAACATCTGTTCACTAAACTTTTGCCACTCCCCAACAAGTGACATGGAAACCTAGAGCCCAGAGCCCCAGGTCCGGTTACTTCAATCAAATTGCTGGAGAGCATTTGAGGAGAAACATTTGAGAAAGGATATACCTTTCAAAATTCCACCTTCACAAACTCTGAGACAGGTGAATCTTGTGACTCCTTTTTTGATAAAGTTCTTCCAGGACAAACTGTCTCCTATAGTATTCACTTCCCAATTCTAGTAATTTTTCATTTTATCTTTGTAACCCAAGAATCCAGCACAGTGCCTTACTAATAGTAGTTGCTTAAGAAATGATTGTTGAATTGGACTAGATTCAATAGTCACATACTCACACCAATGCCAAATATCAATAATTTCTCATATCAGTCAGTCTAGAAGTGACCATTTCATATCACCAACATCAAAGAAATTCCTGATATTTCTAAAGATAGGCCCCAATTAACTGGTTCCAGCAGCCCTTCTAACAAAGAGAAACAGTTAAATAAAATTAACTTGGATGGTAAAAAAGAAAAAATTAGTCCCAATTTTGCCTTATGGTTAATTGCTTTTGCTCTGCGACATGCTTGTTCTCTTGTTCTCAGTCTTTCCACTCCCTGGAATTGACTAGTAGTCATACCATCTTTCCTTCCTACCGTACAAAGCCCCAGAGTATTTCTTTAAAGGCATCAGAAAGGGATTTCTGCTGCTAACAGTTCAGGTTTTGTGCCCTTCGATATCTCCTTTGATTTCTTCTCTGTTATCAATAATTCAATCAGCAAGAATTAATTTAGCTTCTAATGTGTATGCCAAGTAGACACTGCACTTGGTACTAAGAATACAAATATGATGAATGAGACAATTCCTTCCCTTGTCCCACCACACCCTATCTCACGCCAGCCAGCTCATGCTGCCCAGGCTTCCAAATATGATGGTACACCCCAGATCACAGTCTGGGCAGAATTCCCTGCTCTGACCCTTTCTCAAACCATCTTCCTAACCCACAATTAAAATTTAACTTGCTCTATGCCTTATTCCTTCAGGAAAGAGCCTTCTCTTTTTCAATGTAAAAGTTAAAATTAAATCGCAAACAATAAAATATTATATTTTAGGAGATTTATTAATGATCATTAGAAATAAAGGAATAAAGAGGATACAAAATAAAGGCCATGTGCCCATGGCTGATTAGCCCATTTAAAATCCCCATGCTTAGCTTACCACCACCAGCATGCTGGCTGCAAACCCAAGAAAGAGGCCCAAGAGGACTGCCCACTTGCTAATATCCTCTGTCTACAGGAAGTATGTAATGACAGGAAGTCAGTGGGCTCCCAGGAAATGTAGTTCTTTTTTAGGGTAACAGACTTTCAATTTTACATTCACTCCTGAGATCCGTGGAAGACTAGTCTCTCCAATGGATCTTGCAAACATAACCAACTTTGAAATTACAATAATTTGAGGATAAGAGGAAAAGAAAACAAAACCAATGGTTGTTAGGGTAACAGATTTTCAATTTTACATTAGGGAATTAATGCAATTCATGTTAAAATATTAATAGCTAATAATGGGTATTAATGGATTTAATTATTATTTCTCATGCAGCATTGTTTTAAAATCCTTTAGGAATCTAAATTATCCTTATTGTTTATTTAACTCAGACCTTCTGGAAGTATGCCTTAGATAAATTCAACAAACAATTATTAAGCATGAAATACTAGGGCAAAATGAGGTGACTGTGAGGGGTGGAAGAGAGGGATTTTTTTCAGTGCTTCCAAAACTCTAGTATACAGACAGTCATCTATTTCATCTATTTCACCTGAATGATGTTTACCAGAGTCATTGGTCACCCAGTAAAAACTGATTAGATGTTTTTAGATTAGATAGATAAAAACTAAACTACAATCCAACCAACGTAAATGACAAAATGCTACTTCTGTGATCCAAGTCAATTCAGCAAGCATTTATTAAGTATACCCTTGGTTCAAGAGTAGAGAAATGACTTTTTGGCTTTTTATTGAAAAAGGAAAGGAAACTATCTTTCAGATCTTTATTCTAGACTTACTTAGAATGCCTTTACACTTAAAAATGTCTCTCACATTTTGCTAAACATAATTCAAGACCCATTGGACTTCCCTAATCAATTTCTTTGTCTCATTAAAGTACTCACACATCAATTAACAATTCCAATCTGTTTTCCTTTGCTTCAGTGATACCAATGCCAGTTTAGAAAACTGAGGAAACAGAAAATTCTGGAGTGCAATTTATAACTGCCTTTGTCTGCCACCACATACACATAATTCACAATAGAACTGCTTGTTTGGGGGAAATTTTTATTTAGAGAAACAGGATAACTAAGATGATGAGTTTATCTTCCTTCTCCTATAGAGTTTGAAAAGATAGGTCTAGGGAGATTCTTGGGTTTACTGTGGCATAGTATGAAGTAGACAGAGTGCCAGTGCAAGAGTCAGGTCATATTCCTGAGTTCAAATCCAGCCCCAGCCATTTATTAGCTGTACAATCCTGGGCAAGTCACTAGACTCTGTTTCCCTGAGTTTACTTATCTGTAAAATGAGCTGGAGAAGTAAATAACAAACTATTCCAGTATCTTTGCCAAGAAAACATCAATGGGTTTGCCAAGAATCAGACATGACTGAAATAACTAAACAATAGCAAGTATGAAGGAAAAGTCAGAAAAAAAGAAAAAGAGGAATGTAGGCTTATTATAGTTTAATTCTATTGCTATTATTGGTGATTGCTCACATCTATGTAACACTGATGTTTACAAAGGATTTTTCATACCCATCCTATAAAATATATATCCTTATTTTATAGTTAAGGAAACTGAGACTTGAGTTATTACTTTCCCATAATCAATAAGTCTTTTAAATTCTACCTCCAAAATATTTTTACAGCTATCTCCTTTTTCCTAACATGATTGATTCTCTTTTATAAACTCTTTTCACCTTATTTCTCCAATTCAATTTCTGAATTGATTTCATTTTCCACCCTTTCTCCTACTCTCTCTTCCAGCCAAACTAGCCTGTTTGTTGTTCTTCAAATATAACATTCCATTTCTTGCCTCCATGAGTTTGCACAGGTTGACCCTTATGCCAGCAATGCTATCTAACCCTCATCACTTCCACCTCTTTTAATCACTTAGCATCCTTTCAAGGCTCAGCTCAAATGCCATCCCCTACACAGGTCTCCCAAATCGTTAGTGTACTCCCCCATGAAATTACTTTGTATTGCCTTTTTATATGTTTGGTATTTACTTAATCTGTATGCATGTCATTTCTGCCAGTTAAAATAAAAACTTCTTCAGGGATGGGGTTGTTTTCTTTTTTCCTTTAATCCCTAGTAACAAGAACAACAACTGGCATGCAGTAGGCACTTAGTAAATACTGATTTGAATTGACAAATATCCCCCCAAAATGTGTCTGTTTCAAGGAGAAATTGGGGAACTGTACAGTTCTACAAAGGCAATCCATCCCATTCCCTTTCTCCTGTTTAATTCTGGGCCTATTCATTGTCTGCTTAGTATTGTGTAATTACAGATATATCAAAGATAAAACTACTGATGGATGAGCTCAGTGGCCTATCTGAATTTAGCTGGCACCATTCTTGGAAAACAGACAAAAGACTTGCTGGAACTATATGCAAAGCTTTTCCAAAATGGTACAACCTAATAGAACTTGTTTTCTTCTGGCATAGCCTTCAAAAATTTAAAGTTGCCTCCACAACACCACAAGTCATTAGAATAGCATTTTGTGGAGGTCCAATTCATTATCGTGCCTTATTAACTATATCTATATATATTCATCAAATCCCCTTTCTGGAATACTTGTTCCAAGAAGTCAGGCACCATATTTTATTTAGACTTTCTATCTCCCCTAGCATCTTACACAACATGGGAATTTAATAAGTGTTTTTGAATGAATAAATGAATGGATGAAATATCCTACCGTATCAGTTTTTTTTTTACTTAAGAACTTGAAATTGGATCTAGAGTTGGTGCTTCATAATTCCATGATGCACAGAACTTTTTGAATAAACACCAGCATAATCTATCTTATCTTCAGTTTATCTTGACAAAATATAAACATCCATGATTGTTTTCCACAGGATACATTTGACATTAGGATTTTGATGGCTCAGACAATTAAATATACTGTCAATTTCATTGAAGCCAAAGAGGAAGACTTGCACAGGTTGGTGTAAATCATTATTGCTCCTGTTCTTTCATAATTTTAATCTCATTCCAACCCCACCATTCCCCCAAAAAAACTCAGCATTGAATTTTACTACATAGTCCATGAAAATATTAGGTTGGGGCCATATATTAGGTCTGGTCATGCATATATAAAGTTGTCTTCCTCTGGAGAAAATTTTGAGGGCTGAGCACTGGTTTGGTTCTATCTTACTGGAAAATTATATGTTTCCCATGTGGTTCCTCATAATTGTTTTACTTCTTTCTCCCCAGGCAGACCAATATTTTTATAAAAAATTTTTAGAGAGGAAGTTCAGGCACAGAAAGATTGCTCTCTTCCCAAGGATACACAAGGAACAAGAGGTTGAAACTCCACAGAGTACCAAGCTAAGACATGAAATCATAGGCTATAGAAATGGAAGGGACCCTGGAGAACATTTCCTATTCTTCTGTTTTGGGGAAAATGAGATGCCTAAAGTGAGAGAAGATCCCAACAGATTTCTGTTTGCTTTGGAAGCCTTTGCTTCCCACAGAGCGCTTCATGAAGACCAGGCAGCATCTCACATGAAATATCTATTAAACCAGTTAATAAGCTGTCAAGTGCTATACACATATTAGGTATTTATAATTAGTATATTCAGCAGAAAATAAAACAGTGAATTATTTAAGGCTAAAGTTTTAACTTAAAAGTTGTTTTTATAGTTTAGATTATAAGAAGATGAAATTAGCCTAATATATCCTAATGCTTGATAAAAAGATACACTTTCTTTTTGGGTGAAAAAACAAAAAAGCTGGCCGAGAGTACACAGACCTCCAGAATGAATCTGTAGTACAAAGATTCTTAACCAGAGATTCATGGATGGATTGCAGTAGGTTAGTGAACCTGGATCCAAACATAAGTATTTCAATATGTTTTTGTTGTACTTTTGTGTGTTTTATTTTATGCATTTAAATAGATTATCTTCAGAAAGGGGCAATAAGATTTACCAGATGACCAACAGGTTCGAGACACAAAAAAGTTTCAGTACCCCTGCTCTAACAATTTTGGGGTCTCCAATCTACAGCCAGAACCAGGCCTGGGAGTTTTGACTTCCAAAGTAAATATTAACCATGGGTTGGGCTTTCTACTTGATAAAATAATAACTAATACTCTGCATTCTCATTGGCACCTGACAGCTTACTAAATGAATTGTAGACATATTATTTTTGTACTCACAACAGCCTTCAGAAATAGTCAGGGTAAATTGGATCATATTCAGAGTGGTGTATTTAGTTCTGGGCATCTCATTTTTGGAAGGATATTAAAAAACTGGAGTATGTCTAGAAAAGGATAATCAGGATGGGTAGAGGATTAAATGCTAGACAATATTGGTTAAAGAATTGAGACTGTTTAGACTGTTTAGCTTGGAAATTGGAAAGAACATTCAAGAGGGACATGATCAGTTTTTTCAAGTACTTGAGGGCTTTTGTGAAAGAGAGAAATTAAACCTGTTCTCCCTGGACCCAGATAGCAGAATTAGGAGCAATCAGTGACAGTGAGAGAAAAATTGGGGGCAGCAAAGTTGCTCAGTGGTCAGAACACTGGATCTGGAGTCAGGAATACCTAAATTCAAATCTAGCTTCAGACACTTACTGGCTGAGTGACCCTGGGCAAGTCACTTACTCTATGCCTCAGTTTCATTATCTTTAAAATGGGGATAATAATAGCATCTATCTCCAAAGGTGCTCTGAGGATCAAATAAGGTATTTATAAAGTGCTTTTCAAACTTCAAAGCACTACATAAATACTACTTTTGTTGTTATTATTATTTAAGGAAAGACTTCTTAACAATTCACACTGTTAAAAAAAATTAGACTTGGCTGTCATGAATCTTCCTATTGGATTTTCCTTCACAAGAAGCCTTCAGTGGAAGTTGGATGACCAACTGTCAAGGGAAGGAGAACTCTCTTGAGAACTGGTCTGGACTAGACAACCTCTGAGATTCTCTGATTCTGTATTATTATCCTCATTTTACACATGAGGGGATTGAGCTTACCATGTTACCATGCTTTTAAATAGTGGAGTCAGTATCAGAACCTCATGTCTTCTGAGCCCGAGGCCTGCATACTTTCCACTATCCAAAACTAGCTGTCTCATAAATCAAGACCATTTCTGCAAAACTTTTATGGAGATTCCCCTAGCAGTAAATCACCTTCCTGAACAAAATAAGATTAATGGTGGCATTCTGATGCTGATGTTCCCTTCCTGGCCTTAGTTAGAGAATTGGGCAGGCTTCTCTCATCCATCTTATTGCTTTGGGAATGCACCACCACTCTTGTTTTGGCCCTCAAAGGAATGGCTATCATTCTTCTTGACCACAGCGAAGGTAGAACTTCATGATAATGACTTTACTCTCTACTCTCTGACTACAAAGATGAATGGAAAACTGGGAAAATTTCAGGGTTACTGTTTTGCATCATGGCAAAAACAAGAATGAGCTGGTTTGAGTTAAGCAGTTAAGATCAAAATTGTTCTAATTTCCAAGATATTTTACTTGTGTTTTGATGAGCTGAACCATATAGAGTAGATGGATGTCATTGTGAATGGAGGCCACAGAACCATAGTCTGTCACTGAGTCACCATCTCCTTTGAAATGAAGTCATTTCTGTCTCGTGTGGAGGAGGAATGAGTAAAGAAACAGCCACAGAGCAGGGGAAGAAGGGTGCAAAGCTGGTAGTACTAGAAACCTACTCTCATCAGACCTGGAATAAAAAGAGAACAACATTCACAGTTAGAAGGGTAAAACTTTTCTTCAGATACAAAAAAAAAAAAACAGGAGAGAAGGAGGATGGGAAAAGTGAGTAACTGTGGAGGGGTACACAAATAAAGAGGTGGGGTGATGTGAGAAGATAGGGAAGCACTCTTAGGACAAGAGAGGGGAGAGATTTTTAGAGTTGAACTCATATAAAGAAGTAGCAGGGCATGGCTGTGGGAAGAAGAAAGGAATTTTTGGAAAGGTGGATAGAATAAAAATTAAAAGGTAAGGGGGAAGAAACAAGGAAGGAACCTTTGGAAGGTGGGCCAATTTGGAACTAGGAAGGAAAAGGGAAAGGATAAAGGAGAATTTGGGAGAAACAATGTGAAAAGAAGAGTTATTGGTCAAAAGAAATTGGACATCTAAGGAGTGATACAGCAGGGAAAAAAAGAAAGAGGAAGACAAACAATAAGGAGGAATAGAGTATATGGAAATGCACAGCTAGTAATTATCACATTGCATATAATGGGATAAATTCACATATGCAAAGAAAATAAATAGCAGAAAGGATCAAAAATCATGACCTGACAATGTATTGTTTACAAGAAACTACACAAAAATTGAGAAACAAGTATAGAGTGAAGGTGAGGGACTGGAGCAGAATATATTGTGCCTCAGTTGATCCAGAGAATGTAGAGGTAGTAGTCATGATCTCTAACAGAGTTGGGGCTAAAATGAATATAATTGGAAGGGATGAACAGGGTAACTATAGTACATTTGGGAGAGGTTAATTTGGATAATGAAGCATTATCAATAGTGGACCTGTATGCACCAAGTGTTATAGCACCTAGATTTTTAAAGGAAAAACTAAATGAGATACAGATGGAAATAGATAAATAAATAATAAAAGCAGTGAACTTTAATTTTCTCCTCTCAGAACTGGATAAATCTAACCAAAAAATAAATAAGAAGTTAAGGAAATGAATAGAATCTTACATGAGTTAAATAAGAGATATCTGGAGAGCCCCCACATACCTACATATGGTTAGTAGTTGATCAAAGCCTGAGCATACCCATAATACAATTATAGTTTCTGGTGGGAAAACAATGACTTAGAGAGCATAAATATTTTGTAAAAACCTTACTTTAACACTCATCGTACTGTGGAAGTAAACCTGCATTCCTGAGGGGTTGTGGCACTGGAACAAAAGTTCCAATGGGTATAACCAAACTGGAAAGACATGTTTTGGAAAGAGTATGGTCCTGGCAACAGATTGCATCTTCTACCTAAGGACTAATCAACAAAATATGGTCCTGGGATGTATGTTAACTGAGATTGCATCTGCTACCTGAGGACTAATCTAGCAAAATATGGTCCTGGAAAGTATGTTAACTGAGAAACAGATGGAGTAAAGTAATCAAGTTAAATGCTGATAGGAACATTGAGAAACAGATATAATAATGCATTGCTGGAGTAGCTGTGCATTTGTTTTTTGGAAAACAAGATTGAAATATACATCAAGAGCTGTGAAGCTATTCATGCTCATTGACCTAGAGATTCCATTACTAGGGTTAGGCCCTAAGGGCATTATTGAGGGGGTAAAAAACTATGTATGTATTAAAATATTAATGGAAATTTTGTTTGTTATGATAAAATAACTAGAAATAATACAATGTAAAAAATGGGAGAAATGGCTACATAAATTGTGATATTTGGATGTAATGGATTGTATTGTTATTAGAAATTATAAATATTAGAAATATAAAGGAAAAATAAGGGGAATATATGAAGAGATTAAAAAAAGAAAGGAGAATAAAAATAATACATACCATGATTACATTTTTTAAAATAGCCACAAAAATCAAGGAAAAAAGGATCCAAGTTAAAAAAAATCCAAAAGGAATTCAAGAGCAGATGTTGTTTATAATAGCATGTATATATATAATTTACATATTCAAACAAATTTTAAACAATGGAGAATTTGCAATCTTGCACAAAACTTTTTATGCACTTATTTAGTTAGTAAATATTTTTTATTGGTGGTAGTAGTTACTCAGTATATAATAAAAAATAAAGAAGAAAAAAAAGAAAATCAGGTCATCTTTTCAGAGTCCTAAAGTCACATCCTCCAAATGCTATAGTCATTCTAATGTAATTGTCAATATTCTGATAATGTAATTCTCTGGTCCTAGAGTTCTTTCTACGTTTGTCATTATCAGTCAATTAAGGCATACTAAGAGGGAAAATTCCAAGCTCAATGCTATAGCAAACATAGTCTTGGAATAAAAGTTAATAGAATCTTAGCAAGCTAGCTTTGATATCATGGAAAGAGCAATGGAATCAGAAGACCTGGGCACCAATTCAAACTCTACCCCATGTTATCTAGGACAAATCACTTCCCCTCTCTAGGGCTTCAAGATCTAAAATCCAACCTCCTTACTTTATACAGATAAAGAACCTAAGCCCTGGCCTTAGCTTGAAAGTCCCTTCAATTTGTAGTCCCATGAAAATAGGGTCCAGGTGTGTGTCTTGTTTTTGTGTCCTCAAAAGACTTTTTCATTCTTTTCCTACAGAGTGGAAATTCCCTTCATGTTTCATATGATGCAATCTGGTCTCATCCATGGCCTGGCCTTTTGGTTCGATGTGGCATTTGTTGGATCACTGTATGTATAATAATAATAGTAATAATAATGATAACTCACATTTCTCTAAGGCTTACAATATGCTTTCCTCACAACACAAACCCACCAAAGTAGATAATACAGATATTATCCCCATTTTACAAGGGATGAAGCTAAAACTCAGAAAGTCAAGCAGTTTGCCCAAGGTCACAATGCTTTTAAATGGTAGAGCAGAGACTTCCACCCACCCAGACCCTCAGTTCCAAGACTAGTACAGCATTATTTCACCTAGCATTTTTATAGCATTTTGAGGGTTGTAAAGAGCTTTCTATGTTCCCTCATTTCATCCTATCAATTCTAATTTCAGGAGAAAAGTTATGATATCAGTAACTTTGTGATGTTTGTGATCTGGAAATCTTTACATACCTACTATGGTATAACCAAATCTCTTGCCTTTTTTCTAACACAAGAGAGGTAGAATGGCATAAGTTGACCTTGAATTCAAGAAGATCTCTGTTCAAAATCTGGCTATCACATACTAACTGGCACTGTGACTCTGGACAAGTCACTTCTCAGTTGTCCCCAGCAACTTCCAAAAACTACAAGTTGTAGAAAAGTTGGTGATCTGTTTTGATAGAGGGCACTTCCACACCTGGAATTCCCTATATCAATGAAATCCTAGATCTGAATCCCATCCACCCAAGTCTTTTTCTCCCTAATAAATATGAACATAGTAACCTGGCCTTAGTGCAGGCACATATGGCTGGGAATTTTGATTACTCTTAACTCTCTTGCCACAGTTTTCCCCCCAGATTCTAGTTTCCCAGGTTAGAACCTTTAATTACATATTAACTGTGTGTAGAATAACAATAGCATTTATCTATCAGGTTTTTTTGAAGATCAAAAGAAAAAAAGCACTGAGCACAGTGCCTTAGAGTAAGTGCTTCCTAAATGCCTGTTCCCCTCCCTTAAAGATTGTTTGTGACGGAATGGGGTATTCCTGCAGACTCCCTTTCTGGCTTGAATAATATGCTGCTGATTTGTTTAAGGAAGTAAAAAGCTAGCCTCATGGCTTTGCTGCCTAATGTTCATTTGCCTTTAAATGCTGTATAACCCCTCTGATTCCTCAGCAGGAGATGGAGGAGACCCTGGGTTCTCTGATGTTCCAGTGGCATTTACATTGTTATGAAAGCAAATAAGGATGGGGTTGCAGTCTGTGTCATTCTTCTTCCCTCACTCTCTTATGTTTCCTCCCCCAATCTGCACTTCTCCCTCTCCTTCAAGCTTCTTTCCATTCTTCTTGAGATATGGGGATTATACCATCAGGCCAGAACTTGGATTCACCCACATATGCAAGCCTGCACATAGCCCAAGAGCAATCTGTTAAGTCCGTGTCTTAGCCCTAGACTCTTCCAATCTTTAGCACACTTACAGAATCAAAGAATTTCCAAAGCAAGAGAGACCTCAGAGAGCCTCCTGTCCAGTCCACACTGGCACAGGACTCTTCTTTATGGCATTCCCAACAGTGGTTATCCAGTCTTCACTTGAGGACCTCCAGGGATTGTGAGTGTGTTACTTGCTGGAAAATCAAAGTTATTTTCCTGTAAGTTTCTAGCCACAATGTCATACACACACATGCACACTCTGTCTCTCTCTTTCTCTGCCTCTATTTCTCTCCATGTCTCTCTCTTTGTCTCTCTGTCTCTGTGTTTCTCTCTCTCTGTCTCTCTCTGTCTCTGTCTCTCTCTGTCTCTGTCTCTGTCTCTCTCTCTGTCTCTGTCTTTGTCTTTCTCCGTCTCTCTGTCTCTCTGTCTTTGTCTCTGTGTGTGTGCGTGTGTGTGTGTGTGTGTCTCTCAATTTTCAGTTTCCCAGACAAGCCCCCTTAATTGCTAACTAAATGTGTGCAGCTATTACTGGTTATAATAGAGTATGACATTCTAGTTCAGGACAATGCTAATCATTCATCTGTTTCTGGCCCTTTATATTAGACCTGCGCTACCACCCCAGAGATGTAAGGAGAAGTTGGAAGATGACATAGCATAGAAAAAAGAACCCTGAATTAGGAGGAAAAAAAGCTGGGATTAAACCATAGTATAGTATTGTAAACTTAAAAATAGGAATGGCACCAACTTCTTCAATATCCTGGCTAGCTGTCTAAACAATTTTATGGTGGTCATTTTGCTTCTTGTATCATTCTTAAAGTACAACACTTAAGGGAAGGATCATAGAATAGTAAATCTAGAGATGGAAGGGTCCTTGGAGGCCATCTAGTCTGGACTCCCCCCACCCACCACCCAATTTCATGAAAGGAAACTGAGGTCCCAAGAGGTAAATGACTTTTTTGGCTCTTCTACTCACTCCCTGATTTTTTACAACATCTTTCAGCTAATCCTGTGATTCTTCCTTTAAACAGGTGGGAAAATTTCAGCCCCACATTTTAAAACATAAGAACTATACTTAGTTGATAGGCTGCACCCCAAAAAAAGGAAAATGGGCTAGATATTACTCTCAGGCCATAATTTTCTGACCCCTAATTTAAATCATAGATCTAGAGTTTGGAGAAATTATAGAAACCCTCTAGTCCTACCTCCTCATTTTATAGATGAGGAAACTAAGACTCAGGAAAGTAAAATGATTTATCCAGGGTCACACACACAAGATTCTATAATTCTATGGGTTTAAGTGACTTCTCATGGGTTACACAGCTAGTAAATGTCTGTGGCAGATTTGAACTCAAAAATAGCCACCAGCCACTCTCTCTATACAAATGGAGGAAATCCTGTTGAGCTCATCAATCCTGCGTAATGGAAAGAAAGGGACTTAAGAAGTCCAAGCCAGAGGATTGTTGGCTTTTGAAAGGAGACCCAAGTTCCAATTGCCCTTTGTTTCTTTTTTGGCTTGACAGGGTCACAGTCTGGCTGTCCACAGCCCCAACAGAGCCCCTGACTCACTGGTATCAGGTGCGCTGCCTCCTTCAGACTCCTCTTTTTGCCAAGGAAGGAGAAACTCTCTCAGGGAAAGTGCTCTTTGTAGCCAATAAACGGTAAGTAGCCAAGCTCCAATAAGCAGCAGTTTTCTACTTTGTTAACTAGGCTGATGAAGGGTAGGAGAGACACTAGAAGCTTCACAGGGCCCCTGAGAAGATGACTTTTAGAAGGGGACAGGAGCTTTGGCCAGGGTCAGCTGGTTTTCTGTCTCCACTAAGTCTGCAGGATGGAATTTCACCTCTGGCCTGGAAAACAGAAAAGAAGGGGACTGCTTCAGACAACTACAAGGGCAGCTTTTGCCAGTGGACTGAGGAGCAAGAAAGAAACTTACCAATTCATCATGGTTCTACCAAATGATTTGATTTAGCAAGTCTGAGAGAGACAAACAGACAGACGGAGACAGAGAGAACAGAGAAGAGGGCAACAGAGAAGAAACCTTCACCTAGCCACACACCACCAAATTTAGTACAATAAAATTGACTTTTCACTGTAAGGAAGTCATTGCTGCAGCAGTACATAATTTGTTTGGCGGCTTCATTATGCTAATAGATTTAATGATGTCTGCAAATCAATTACCTTGGTTTACTTTTTTTTAAGTAAACTTTATTTCTGCTTTGCAGTTGTCATCAGAAACTTTGATTTTCTCCCCTTAGAGTGGGAGAAGTCCAATGAGACTTTGGGTCCTTAGTGCCCAGACACCCCATCCACATGTGAAAAACATTCCTTGTCGAACTCTTAACTAGAAACCACCTTAGCATCAAACTTCCAAATTCCCTCAATTGACAACAGAGACCCAGAGCTGGGACATCACTTGCCTAAAGTTAGATAGAGCTAGAATTTGAACCAGAATTTGATTTTTATCTGGTACTTTTCCCATTATACCACACTGCCCCTGTAACTGTGCTGTCACTCCTCATGTGTTTGTTGTTCATTTGTTTCACTTCACAAGCCCATTTCAGGTTTTCTTAGCAAAGATGCGAGAGTGGTTTGACATTTTCTTCTCTGGATGAGGAAACCGAGGCAAACAGGGTTAAACAACTTGTCTGGGGTCACACAGCCAGTATAAAGTATCTGAGGCCACATTTGAACTGAGGTCTTCCAGACTCCAAGCCTGGTGCTATATCCTCTCTGCCACCTAACCGTCCTTTCTCATGGGTATATGGCTTATTAAAAATTGTCATGAAGCAATTATTTTTCCTATTCTCAGTTCTATAGCCAATGGATAGAGACAGGGGTGTGCTGGCAAATGTTTAGCAACAGACTACCTGGGAGAGCAGGAATGGGTGGGAAATGCTCTTGGGATTCACTTTTAAGTTAAATAGGTATTATTAACACATTCTGAACTCTGCACAATCAACAAAGCAATAAATCAATTCCTGATTTATAAAATTTGCCAATTTTAGATATGTAAATATGTAAATATGAAAATTTGATGGTTAGCTTTGGTTCAGGCTGGTTTGAGCTGCCTCCAACATGCCTATGGAAAGAGGTTGGATGCTCAGGGATAGCCACAGTCTCTATCTACATAGAATTGAAAAGCAAAACATCCAGTGAATAGGCAAGTTTGGGTTTGGGGGTTTAATTGTGTGTCTCTCTCACCTAATAATTAGTCTGACTGCTTGTTCTGAAGCCTTAGAAAAGGCAATACTTTCAGGTAGGCAGGTGGTGTCATGGGTAGAGTACTAGAAGTAGAGTCAGAAAGTCTTGAGTTTAAGTACAATCCCAGACACTTACTAGTTATGGGACCCTAGGTAAGTCATGTAACCTGTCTGCCTCCATTTTCTCAACTATAAAATGGGGATAATAAAATAATAGCACCTACCTCTGAGGCTGTTGTGTGAGTCAAATAAGACAGTATTTGTAAAGTACTTGGCATAGTGTGTAAGCACTTATTAAATGCTGTCCCAAAGGGGAATCACCTGCCTCAGTGGGATCATTCTCTACCATGGCAGGTTTTCAAGTACAGCTTGACTGGCCACTTATTGGCAATGTGGGTGAAGGGATTCTCCTTCTAGTAAAAGTGAGACTGAATACCTGAGGTCTCTTCCAAGTGTGAACTTTAGATCACTCCACCCTACTTAGTCTAACAAAATCAGGAATGTCTACACCCATACTTAAGGATTAAGTATCTAGGAGGATGGCCTATGATAGACATGTGCTAGCAATTGACAAATCAGAAACAGCTGACAGATTTCTGGGCTATCCTAAGTCAAACTTAAGCTACCATTGGTACAGGTGAGACACAGAAAAGTGATGTAAAACCGTCTATATATTTTGCATCACTTCCTCTCTCGGGCCTCTTTTGCGGCGGAGAGGTGGCTGGCAGCACCTGGCTGAGCATCTTGGCATTTTGGCATGGTGGCAGCTATTGTCCAGTTTAGTGGTGAGTTTCCCTTGATACCATACTGGAGGAAACCTAGTAACCCTAGTTCAGGTGAGGCATCTTCTCTGAGCTCTCTCAGAGTTTAGGCTGATTTTTCCTCCTTTACCTTCCAAACACTATCCATTTAGAAGCCTCTAATCTTCTTCAGAAACCTTGTGGCAGAGGACTTTGAACTCCCCCTGGTACAGGCCAAGTGGGTGAAATCCTATATCCTTTCCCTCTCTCTTCTCCTTGATTTCTTCCCTCTATATTGATTAAACCACCACAGATTTCCAAACTGACTTGGGTATTTTATTTGGGATATCCCCTGGTGACCAAAAATCAAACATATTAGATCATGACCCTAAATTATCCTTATACAATCTTGAGATCTAGTGATTCTGTGAATGAGACAAAATTCTGTCCTGAAGAGAGTATGAGGATGTTAGAAGACCTGGCTTCAAGTCTGGACTCTTCTTACTGTCTTATACCTTCCTTACCTTTAAGATTGGGGGCTGGAGGAGATATTTGACCCTTTGGCCCAGTGTTACCATATGAGGCTGATGCCCCAAAGAGAACAATGACAGAAAGAAATGATCCAGATACATGAAATTATTTATAGTAACTCTTTGTGAATCAACAAACCAGAAACTATGGGAGTGCCCATCTATTAGTGATAGGGCTACAAATGATGGTAGATGGTTGTGATGATATAGACCATTATGCTGGAATGAGTTTCAGAGAAACTTGGACTTGAATGAACTTTTGCAATGTGAAGGAAGTAGAACCAAGAGAAAAGTAATGACCTTTTGATCAAGACAAACAGTTTTGAAAAACTTAAGAATACTAATCAATGCCATGACTCCAGAGGATCGGGGATGAAACTTGCTACCTACCTTAGGACACACAGAGGTTATATACTTAGAGCACAAAATGAGGCGGATTGTGGGGGGGGGGGGGGTGTTTAAGACATAGTCAATGTGGAATTTTTTTTTTTGCTTGACTACTTATATTTGTTACAAGGGGGTATTTTTCCCTTTGTTTTAAATGAGGGAGAAGGGAAGGAAGATAAAATAGATATTTTTGTTCACTGAAAAAAGATTTTTTTTTAAATGACGAGTATTGGTTTAGATTTCTAATATCCCTTCCAGCCCTGACATTCTCTGACTCGATGATTCATTATAGACAAATCATTGCATTACTTTTCAGGCAGTTACGTGAAAAGACTCTGCACCCCCAATTAAGCAGGAAGGAGGCACATAGAGATATCAAATATTTACATTTAGTACCTTGATAATGTCACTCTAGCAAAGGAACTGTAAAGGCTGATTATAAGTTAATATATTTTGTTTGTTTGTTTGTTTTTGTATTACAGACAGAGTTATGACATTCAGATTGTGGCCATAGTGAACCAAACAGGCTTCAAGTCGGGTAATGTTCTTGATTTAAAGAACCCATTTTTTAGGTAAGAAATTGCCCTCACTATTTTATATGTATGTGAGATGTATGATCTGATTTGATCAGCAGCACAAATAGAGAGACAGCACAATTCCATACCACCAAAAGGCAAGGGACAAACCCTACCAATAGTAGGAAACTTTTCAAAATACACTCTACATATAAGAAAAGGGCAGTTAGATGGCACAATGATAGATTGCCAGGCCTGGAGTCTTACAGACTCATTTGCCCTAGTTCAAATCCTGTCTCAGACACTTACAGAGCAATGTGACTCTAGGCAAGTCACTTGACCCTATTTGCCTCAGTTCCTTATCTATAAAATGAGCTGAAGAAAGAAATGGCAAACCACTCCAGTATTTTTGCCAAGAGAAACCCAAATAGGGTCACAAAGAGTCAGACAAGGCTGAAACAACTGAACAACAGCAATACAAATAAGTACTGGCTTTGGGAAGGTCCTGGGTCCAAATCAGGTTATTCTGTTAACTAATATATGACCTTGGACAAATTTTTCCTTTCTCTCAGCCTCCATTTTCTCATCTATAAAACATAATGAGGATAGACTAGATGATTTCTAGACCCTTACCAGATCTAACAATCTAGGAATTTATATGACGACAGAGTAATTAGAAAAGAGATAAAGTAGGAGTCAGAGCCTCTTTTCATAAACTTGATAACTCATTTGTCCTTTCTGGGTCTTTTTTCTCAAATGTTAAGTAAAGGAGTTGGACTCTTATCATCACTAAGATCCTTTCCAGCCCCAGCATTCTGTGAGATAAATGCAATGGGAAGAAAACTGATATTGGGTTTCCAAGATCTTTGTTCAATCTCAGCTCTAACATTTATTAAAATCAAAATGGGAAAGCCAAAAAGAGCCTTAGAAGTCACCTAATCTGACCCTTTTATTTTAGAGATGAGAAACTAAGAGGTGAAGTGACTTTCTCCAAGTAGTAAGTGGCCAAGATAGGATTCAAAATCTCTGATCTCCAACCAGTACTATTCCCACTATATCCTATTGACTCTCCCAACTCTGTGATTATGAATGAGTCACTTAATGTCTCAGCCTCAGTTTCTAATTTGCAAAATGAGAATTAAAACAGTTGCCTGGGGGCAGCTGGGTAGCTCAGTGGATTGAGAGCCTGACGTAGAGACGGGAGGTCCTAGGTTCAAATCTGACCTCAGACACTTCCCAGTTGTGTGACCCTGGGCAAGTCACTTGACCCCCATTGCCTAGCCCTTACCACTCTTCTGCCTTGGAGCCAATACACAGTATTGACTCCAAAAGGGAAGATAGGGTTAAAAAAAAAAGTTGCTCTTTTTGCCTGAGCAGATTTTTAAAGTCTCAAATGAGGTATTACATATAAAACAGTAAATTTTTTTATTATTTACCATATTTTAAAATAGTATGTTCCCATGTCTTCTTTAAATTTTTACTCCATTGCAGTGTGAGTTTGCAGGAACATCTCTACTGTGTAAAGTGAGTTTTGCCAATTTGTTTCAATGGTGTGGATATAACATTAATTTCTTCAAAATTTCTTCCATACTTTCTACAACTCTTCAAAGCAAACTAATTTAAAATCCAACAATGGAAATCTGCCACTAATTTGGGCTTCTTTTATTAAAAATCTGAATGTTCTTGATTTTTCTTGTTTAGTAATTTGTCCAGAAAGCTTATATTCCTGCTGCCTTTGGCATTTATGACAGTAAAACATAAGAAAGAGAAGAAATTCAAGACTTTCCTTTAAATACACTTTCAGAAATAAAAAAAATAACACATTTAATTTCCAGTAAAACTTTACTCTAGTGCTTCCCTCCTTAGCAACCTTGTGAGGTAGGTAATACAAATATTACGACCTCTACTTTTTAGATATGGAAACTGAGGTTTGGAGACCTGGAAGGGTCATGCAATGTATAAGTGTCAGAACTAGGATTTGAACCAAGTATCTCCTGATTGGAGGGCTCATTTCACCTCTCCATGTGCATGTGCCCACAAGTATCCTAAGCCTTAAAATATGAAGTGAAACAAAGACCCAGGACCAAGCCATGTGTGCAAATGATTGGAAGAAACAGAAGTGAGTCTTTGCAATGTATTGGTAATCTTAAATTGATTCTTTCCTTTTTCTCCAGTATTGGATTGAGTCAAAGGAAACAGGATCAATTCCGGGGTTCCCCCACCTAACTGCAGGGGAAGCCAATTTCTTTATCTGTAAATTGGGGCAGTGGGGAGAGGGTGGCTGTAAACTAGACCATCTCTGACTTTAGAGCTAGAAACCAGCTGCCCCTTCTAACTTTAAATCCAGTGACTATTCTTGCTCCCTCCACATGAAAAAGACAGTTCCTGCCCTCAAGGAATTTACATTCTGAGGAGGGAAGACAACATTCAAAAGAAAGCTGAAAAACTAAAAGGGGGAAGAGGGAAGAACAGGTTCCTGGGTTTGTCTGTTGGCCATGGTGCAAAAGGAAGTCTTAAGAATCAGGAATGGAAGGCAGACAGGAATCAAGTAGGAAAACAAGTGAATGGATGCATTATTTTGCTTAGAAGACCCTAGGGATTCTGGATGACTTCAATTAACTAAACCCTCAGCCTATTAAAAGAAAAAAAAAGTATTCCCTCCATTTAGGTATCTCAGATGGCCCTCTTTGCCTCCAGAAGCTGTGAATTCATATTAACTTCCTTCTGTGGAAGACTAGATGATTGCAGGTGGGGAGGCCCCTTGTTAGAGACCCCTGAGTACTGTGTAGCCTTACCAAGTTTCTCAAATAAATTCCAAATAGTATGTACTTAGTCACATCACATATAGTGTAAAAATCATCTAAGTTCCATAGGAAAATTAATTCACATTTCAAAACTCAATCCTCATATTGTTTAGAGGCAACTAGATATTGATGTTCTAGGCATGGAGTCAGGAAGACCTGAGTTCAAATACAACTTCAGAAACATACTAGCTATGTGACCCCAGGCAAGTCACTTAACCTCTGCCTGCCTCAGTTTTCCTCATTGGTAAAATGGAGATGCACCTACCTTCACAGGGTTGTTATGAGGATCAAATGAGATAACATATGTAAAAGTATCCTATCAAACTTAATGCACTAGCTAAAAACTTACTCTCAGTATTATTATTTTAAAACTAAAGAAGTAAGAAAAAGCTATGGGGGGACCTGAAGTGCTGCCTGTTGAGATAAATTAATAGTGAGCTTAAACTAATTTGAAAGACCTTCAAAAATGGTTGCCTTGGAGCTCAGGTCCATAGGAGGCATGACTGGATTTGTAGCAGCTTAATTGTGATTAATATCTATGGAAATCAGAGCTTTTTATGGGATTTTTTACATAGGGTTACCAGCAGGTCCCAGGTTGGTCACTCTTTTATAATATTAAAAATAATGTAATATTTTAAAATTAACCAACACTTCCCCCTCAAGATCCCTGTGAGGTTATGGAGAATGACTAATTGTATTCCCATTTTACAAGCAAGGAAGCTAAGACTAAGTGATTTCATTGAGATCACAGAGCTAATAAATGGAAGAGCCAGAAATTTTCTGTAGATTTCCCAATGTGCTCTTCACTCCATTCCATTTTCTCCTTACAAGTATTTCTTTATTAAGCACTTCCCATGTGCCAGCCACTATGCTGCTCACTCGGGGGATAGTGAAAAGCAAAAACAGCCACTGCCCTCAAGGAGCTCATTTTTAATGAGGGAAACTTCGTGCAATAACCATGGACCTACAAGGTATACACAGAGGAAATCAAGGTAACTTCCAAAGGAAAGCACCAGCAGAGGGGAAGACCAGGAAAGATCTGTGAGTGAAGATGAGGTTCTCCCTGAGTTGTGAAGGAGGCTAAGAGGGAGAGCATTCCAGCAAGACAGACAGTAAAAAGACATGAAGACAGGAGATAGAATGTCAGACCTAAGGAGCATTATAGTTTTATTTTAGATTATGAGGAAGGAAGGAAGGAAGGAAGGAAGGAAGGAAGGAAGGAAGGAAGGAAGGAAGGAAGGAAGGAAGGAAGGAAGGAAGGAAGGAAGGAAGGAAGGTCGATCCCTAGAATGACAGGGAAAGGTCAGATGGTAAAGGACCTTCAGTGCTGGAGTACCTTGCATTTAATTCCAAAATTAATGGAATTTATAGGGCAGCTAGTAAGATAAAGCATCAAGTTTAGAGCCAACAAGACCTGACTTCAAGTGTGGCCTCAAACACATACTAGCTCTATGACTTTGGGCAAGTCACTTAATCCTCTTTGCCTCAGTTCCTCATCTATGAATGAGCTAGAGAAGGAATTGGCAAACCACTCCAGTATCTTTGCCAAGAAAACTCCAAAAGGAGGCAGCTGGGTGGCTCAGTGGATGGAGAGCCAGGCCTAGAGATGGGAGGTCCTGGATTCAAATCTGACCTCACAGCTTCCTAGCTGTGTGACCCTGGGCAAGTCACTTAACACCCATTGCCTAGCCCTTACCACTCTTCCGCCCTTGGAACCAATATACAGTATTGATTATAAGATGGAAGGAAGTGGTTTTAAAAATAAAAGAAATGGAAAAATAAAAGAGAACTCCAAATGGGGACACAACTAAAACAAACTGAGCAGAAACATTGGAATTTATAGAGTAAGTCAGAGGGGGTAGTGACATACTTAACCCTTTAGTAAAATCTTGAAAGAAGAATTGGAGGAAGGAAAGATTTGAAGTAGAGAGACCAACCAGAAAACTATTGCAGTAGATCAGGCATGAAGGGATGCAACCCTGCACCAGAGTGGAGAAAAAGGCACATATCCAAAGGGTATTGTGAAGCTAGAAATGACAAGATTTAGCAACTAGGACAAGACCTTCAGAAGTCCGAAAATGGAAAATGGCTTGTCCAGAAGTAGGATTTAAGGGAGGATTTGAACTCAGTGCTATTCTAGCAAGAGCATGGCTGCAGCCTCACCTCTTTATTATCATGAGACTTGACAATGATTTGAAACTCCTACATTCATTTCTTAGCCAACTTCACCTTCTTGTAAAATTGTTCTACTGCAGACAAACCCTGATCAGCTTCAGCCCTATATTCTCCACTCTCTCCATTTTAGGTATGCATAGAAGAAAGTGTGGAATGAACCAAAAGGCAGAACTTAAGACTTCTGGGAGCCAGGCTGGCAATGAGACTGACGCTCCTTCCTCCGTGGACTCCCATGACATCTCTTCATATCGCTGTGTTAACAGTATTTGCTCCAACCCTGGATTTTATGTCAGTTACACAATGAAGAAATATCCTTGTTTTTAGGCCCATTTTCTAAAATCTCAGATTCAGGTTTGGGAACTTCTTTGGGCCTGCACCTAATAGAGTGCACTTCAAGGGATGACTCTTAAGACCTTTGTTGAAATGGTTCTAGTCTCATACCTCCAACCCTTTCCCCTTTTTTTTTCTTTTTTGGTAAAACTGACAATTATTTCTATACTCTTTTGAAGCATAGTCTTCTCTTTAAAAAAAAATAATAAAACAAAACAAAAGCCCTACCTCATGTTTTTATACATACACATGCACTCACACATGAAACAGCAAAAAATTTAAGTAGCAACATATGTAAGTTCCATCTTTAAAAACATACTCTGCATCCTTTTTCTTCCAACTTCCAGTATGTCAGGAGCTAGTCTTATTGTTCAGCAATGTGTTAAAAATGCATTAGAATATTTTTTGCCAGATTCATTTAATTGAATACACTGATGTCAAAAAATGTTCCTTATCATTTGCCAATCTGCTGACTGTGGTTAAGAAAATAAATATATAACCTTTGTAAGTTCTCTTAAGTTTCCAATAAAAATTTACAATGTATGCTACTAATGAGGCCTTTCTATTTATTTTAAGACACTTGTTGTGAGTCGGATGTCAAGCTAAGATGAAGGATATGGTATCTTGAGAGCAGCATTCTCCCTTGGGCCAAACAATCATTATATAAATGGATGCCATGTCAAGTGTAATACCTTCTAATGAAGCCCAGATTGCAATCTTCTCCCGCTGGATCCCAAATGGGAGCAAGCACTTGGGGAGACTGCACAGAGTCGGGGAGATAACAATGGACCAGAAGCCAGGAGATAAAGCCTAGGTTCTGCCGGTAGCTAACTTTGTGACCTCAAACAAGTTATTCTTTTCTGTACATATCCTAGACCACATCTGTAAAATTAGAGGATTGTGACGAGATGATCTCTGCATTCCCTTCAGGTTCTGGATCCTGCATTTGTTCTCAACCTCAATCTCTTAATCAGTAAGGATTTAGTAACCTTCCTGGTGTAAATACAATACTCTGACAGAGTTCCGGTTACCTCACCTGCTTGGTAATGTAGAGCATGTGTCCTAGATTCAAAAAAGAGTCTTTAAAATCTAGGACTTTCATCAACATGTATTCATTAAGGTCCTACGATGTGCCAGCCTCTGAGAATACAAAAATAAAGATGATTCTCTGAGAGAAATAGCATCTAGATCTCTAAGTACATACAAAATCATTGCATAAAATAAGCATTACAATGTTGCAAGCATCACAGGCAATCTGTGACAAAGTTTCACGAGACCATTTTAGTGTAACTCCACCAAGGAGAAATGATGTGACCTGAATGGCTGCTTCTCATGGGAGCTATCCAGTTGTAGCTTCAAGATCAGGACCCCAAAGTCTGGATGCATCCCTTTCTGCCTAAGTCTGGGATAGGTCCTTTCTCTCCAGAGAGCCAGTTATATCTTTATCTGTCCATTAAATGTGATCCATTCCCTCTCTCGTATCCTGGAACCCCATGAGTGTCTCAAATGCCTTCATAGGCATAGGCCAAAATGCACTAAACAAAAGCCTCTTGCTTTTAGAATCATTGGCTGGTTTCTTTCTTTCTCCTATGGACATCTCTTAGTCTCAAAAAGGAGCTATAGCTTTTAGTCTCAAACTCCCATTCATGGAACACTTGAAGATTTACAAAGCCTTTTCCTCACAAAAATCCGGTGCAGCAGATAAAATATTATCCCCATTGTAAGGATCTGGAATCTGAGATGAAAATAGATTGTGACTTGCCTGGAGTCACATAGCTGGTATACTGTAGAGTGGGGATTTGAACCCACTTTTCCTGACTCCTCCAAGTTCAGCACTCTTTTTATACCATTCTGCCTCTAACTAGGATTGAGTGTTGCAGAAACTATGAGATCCCAAAAGACAAACCCAGAAGTCACTTGGAGAAACTACTCATAAATAGTAGTATCTTCTCTAATAATTCAAGTTTCTCTTCATTTAATGAGACCTATTTGGGTACTACCAGAACATTCTAAGACCCTTATACATTTACATATAGCTTGATTCAACCAAATCTTTTCAATTTTCAAGATTAATATTTTAGTTTGTTGAGGTTTCATTGCAATTATCTTGCTTTTTGGAGAACATGTATTGAAAATTTCCTTAGAATATTCTACCTCCTCTCTCACCTCTCTCCCCAGAAGCTAACCTACACAGGGTATAGCTGAGGGAAACAGTTCTTTGTAAAATTCCAGTCAATTCCACTTTTGAAGTTTGTGTTAAATGTTGTCTTGAAATAGAACAAATAGGGGGCAGCTAGGTGGCTCAGTGGATTGAGAGCCAGGTCTAGAGACAGGAGGTCCTAGGTTCAAATCTGTCCTCAAATACTTCCTAGCTGTGTGACCCTGGGCAAGTCACTTGACCCCAATTGCCTAGCCCTTACCATTCTTCTGCCTTGGAACCAATACTCAGTATTGATTCCAAGATGGAAGGTAAGGGTTTAAAAAAAATAAAACAATTACAGAAGGAAGAAGATTTGGAGGTTTGGGAATTATGAAGGAAGCCAAAGATTGAAATTTTGGGAGAGGAGCTCAAGAAGAAGAAATGTTGAAAATACAAGAAAAAAGAAGTTGACTATACCTGCTGTAAAAGTGCTGATGCAGTGATAAGATAAACAACTCAAAGTTGAAGACCCCCTCCCAGTTTTCCCAAGGAGGTAGCCACATGAGCTACTAGCAAGAATGACCAAAGACTTCCAGGTAAATATGGCTGCAGTTTAGACACAGGAATCTATCTCTCCTCATCGCCTACTGATATAGACTACCTCAAAAGGCCAAAACAAATGAATTCATGTGAACAAAGGGACTCCACAGTAGGGTGCAGTATTGAAGGTATGTGGGATTTGGGTATTTCCACACTATAAGGGGGTAAAATAGCTTCCACCAAAACATGAACTGATCTACCCTCTCTCACCCCACCTATGGAGCCAGTGTGCTAAACTCAGAGCCAGCACGTGCTAGAATCAGTGAGCGAGCCAGGGGCACTTCTAGGTCCTCAGCAACTGACTAAGCCCACCAAAGATCTACCCCTGAGAGTAGCTAGACTTGAGACCCCAAAAGACAGAAGAGCTCAGAGCTTGGGCACAGAGATAGCACAGAGAAGGGCTACAAACAGTAGAAGTTCCAGAGACTCAAGAGGTGGCCTCAGGCAAAATCCTCACTCCTTAGCTCCTTACAGAGAGAGCCTGCACTCTTCACTCAGACTTCTGACTGGAAAGGGAAGGAAAAACCAGCATAGTGATAGGAAAAAATTCCCAGTAAAAACAACTTCCCAACACCAAGAAGAACAAGAAGAAGACTTTGACCCTGGATAATTTTATGGGGGGGGGTGAAGGGGGCAGGAAATCCAGACTACAGAGGAAATAGCAGAAGAGGACAAATAAATAAATGCATCCAAACCTTCAAAAATGGAAATTGGTCACAAGCTCTTGAAGAATTTAAATCAGAGCTTATGAAAAAGATAGAAAAATATTGGCAAGAAGATTGGGAATAGTACAAAAAGAAAATAACAGTTTTAAAAGACAGGAACTCCCAATTAGAAAAAGAAGCCTAGAAATCAAATGAAATAATAAATTAGAGTCCAAAATTAAACAGCTGGAAGTCATGAAAAGCAGGATAGACCAAACTGAAAAGTAAAATCAAAAAATTATAGTGGAAAATCAAAAGAGTATAGGAGAAAACCAGTCTTTAAAGACCATACCTGGACAATTAGAAGGCAATAATCTCACAAAACAACAAGAATTAATAAAGCAAAATCAAAAGATTGGCAAAATAGAAGGAAACATGAACTATCTCATTGGGAAGGTGACTGACCAAGAAAACAGGTCTGGAAGAGACAATTTGAGAATCATTGGTCTACCTACCTGAAAACCCAAAAATAAGCAAAAACCTTGACATCATACTACAAGAAATTATCCAAGAAAACTGCCCTAATGTTCTTGAACAAGAGAGCAAAATAGACATTGAAAGAGTTCATAGAACACCCTCTACACTAAATCCTCAAAAGACAACCCCTAGGAATGTATTTGCCAAATTTAAGAGCTTCCAAGATCTATTATTTCACCTCTATTATTTAACATTGTACTAGAAACACTAGTGGTAGCAATTAGAGAAGAAAAAGAAATTGAAGGTATTAAAATAGGCAATGAGGGGACCAAGCTTTGCAGATGATATGATGGTCTACTTAAAGAATCCTAGAGAATCCACAAAAAGCTTGTGGAAATAATCAACAACTTTAGCAAAGTTCCAGGTTACAAAATAAACCCACATAAATCATCAGAATTTCTATATATTTCGAACACATCTCAGCAGCAAGAGTTAGAGAAATTCCATTTAAAACCACCCTAGACAATATAAAGCACTGAGGAATCTATCTGCCAAGACAAACACAGGAACTATATGAACACAACTACAAAACACTACAAAAAAAAAGTAGATCTAAATAATTATAAAAATATTTATTGCTCATGGGTAGGATGAGCTAACATAATATAAATGACAATCCTACCTAAACTAATTTACTTATGTAGTGTTGTACCCATTAAACTACCAAGAAATTTTTTTACTGAATCAGAAAAAAACTATAGCAAAGTTCATTTGGAAGAACAAAAAATCAAGAATATCAAGGGAAATATTTTTAAAAATGTGAAGAAAGGTGACCTAGCAGTACCAGACCTCAAACTATACTATAAAGCAATGGTCATCAAAACAATATGATACTGGCTAAGAGACAGAAGGAAGGATCAATGGAATAGACTTGGGGTTAGTGACCTCAGCAAGACAGCCTATGATAAACCCAAAGATCCCAGCTTTTGGGACAAAAATCTACTATTTGACAAAAACTGTTGGGAAACTTGAAAAACAGTATGGGAGAGATTAGGTTTAAATCAACATCTAAATTCAGATAAATTCAGAATGGATGAATGACTTGAACATAAAGAAGGAAAAAAGTGCAAGCAAGACTTAGAAAAAATTACAAAAATGTAAAATAAATAATTTTTATTATATTAAATTAAAAAGGTTTTGTACAAACAAAACCAATGCAACTAAAATTAGAAGGGAAAATATTCATAACAAAAAACTCTGACAAAGGTCTAATTACTCAATTTTATAAAGAGCTAAATCAATTATACAAAAAATCAAGCCATTCCCCAACTGATAAATAGGAAAGGGACATGAATAGGCAATTTTCAGATAAAGAAATCAAAACTATCAATAAACACATGAAAAAAAATGTTCTAAATCTCTTATAATCAGAGAAATGCAAATTAAAACAACTCTAAGGTACCACCTCACACCTAGCAGACTGGCTAACATGACAGCAAAGGAAAGTAATGAATGCTGGAGGGGATGTGGCAAAGTTGGGACATTAATGCATTGCTGATGGAGCTGTGAATTGATCCAACCATTCTAGAAGGTAATTTGGAACTATGCCCAAAGGGTGCTAAAAGACTGCCTGCCCTTTGATCCGACCATAGCACTGCTGGGTTTGTACCCCAAAGAGACAATAAGTAAAAAGACTTGTACAAGAATATTCATAGCTACACTCTTTGTGGTGGCCAAAAATTGGAAAATGAGGGGATGCCCATCAATTGGGGAATGGCTGAACAAATTGCAGTATCTGTTAGTGGTGGAATGCTATTGCACTCAAAGAAACAATGAACTGGAGGAATTCCATGTGAACTGGAATGACCTCCAGGAATTGATGTAGAGTGAAAGGTGCAGAACTAAGAGAACAATGTACACAGAGACTGATACACTGTAGTACAATCAAACATAATGGACTTCTCTACTAGCAGCAATGCAATGATTCAGGACAATTCTGAAGGACTTATAAGAAAGAACGCTATCCACAGAGGAAGATCTGTGGGAGTAGAAGCACAAGAGAAAAATAACTTCTTGATCACATGGGTCAATAGGGTCATGATTGGGGCTATAGACCCTAAATGATCACCCTAGTGCAAATATCAATAGTATGGAAATAGGTCTTGACCAATGACACACATAAAACCCAGTGGAATTGTGCTTTGACTATGGGAAGGGGTTCAGGTGAGGGGAGGGAAAGAACATGATTTTTGTAATTCTGTAAAAATACTCTAAATCAATTAAATATTTTTTAAAAAGAAGAAGGAATGACCAAAGACTGAGGATCTTGCTTCCAGAAAGTTTGGAGAAGGAAAAATTTACAGTAATCTACCCAGAACATATGATATTTATCTTTCTGCTGTAGGCAGAAAGTTATTATTTCTGCTCAATGTGCCCCTTTTAAACACACACACACACAGACTTTGTACATAAAAACAAAAGGATAAAGTTATCTAAAGAGACAGGTGGGATTCTTGAGCTATTCTGGGAGTTTAGTGGATGGAAGTTGATGACACCAAGAAAGGGAATAAGGATCTGATGAAAAATTGTAGCTAAGTAATAGAGAAGAGGGTCTCCCTGAATAAAATGGAACTTGACCTTCTAAGGAAGTAGCTGCTACTTGCCAGTCTTTCAAGGAATAATGATAGAAAATCAATAGATGCTGTCAGGTTAAAGATCATGGAAGAAGGGGCAATAGTAGTGATTGAGGAAGACCTGCTGAGAGGTAGGATTTTAGAGTTAGAAAGGACCTTTGAGGGGTCATCTTCCTCATTGTAGAGATGAGAAAATGCTACTTAATATTCCTGGACCATTAGTTTCTTCATCTGTAAAATTAGGAGTTTAAAACTTCTAATGTGCTCTTTTAAAGGTCATTCCAGCCCTAGATCAATGATTTTTTGACACTGGCAAAGAAAGCAAAGGACATCAAAAAAGGATTTTTAAACTCTGTTGGTGAAAAAGGAAATGGAATCAAACAAGGGATAAGATTGCTACTTGGGGTAATTTAACCAAGATAATAAATAGGGAAAAGAAAAAATCTGCTCAGCTTCTAACATGCTTCTATTTTCTTGCAAGAAAAATTTGTCTTTGACGGGGAAAAAGACTTGTACCAAAATATTCATAGCTGTACTCTTTGTGGTGGCAAAGAATTGGAAAATGAGGGGATGCCCTTCAATTGGGGAATGGCTGAACAAATTGTGGTATATGTTCATGATGGAATACTATTGTGCTGAAAGGAATAATAAACTGGAGGAATTCCATGTGGACTGGAACGAACGACCTCCACAAATTGATGCAGAATGATAGGAGCAAAACCAGAACTTTATACACAGAGACTGATACACTGTGGTATAATCGAATATAATAGACTTCTCTACTAGCAGCAATGCAATGATCCAGGACAATTCTGAGGGACTTATGAGAAACAATGCTAACCACCTCCAGAGAAAGAACTATGGGAGTAGAAACACAGAAGAAAAATATATGATCGATCACATGGTTCATTGAGGATATGATTGAATATGTAGACTCTAAATGATCATCCTAGTGCAAATATCAATAATATGGAAATGGGTCTTGATCAATGACACAAGTAAAACCCAGTGGAATTGTGTGTCAGCTATGGGAGGGAGTTGGGGAAGGGGAGGGAAAGAACATGAATTTTGTAACCATAGAAAAATATTCTAAATCAATTAATTAAATAAAATTTTCCAAAACTTGGAAAAAAATTTGTCTTTGAATAAAAAAGGAGAGAAACGGAAATGGAAAATTAAGGAGTTAAAACCTGAGATTAATGGAGGGTAATTAGAAGGTTTCTAGACTTTAAAAAACCACATCCTGTGATCTCATAATGGCAAAGGCAATTGCTAGGTCACTGGCAGTAACTTTTGAAAGAGTATAGAGAAGGTAAGAATTGTTATAGAAAGCACTCAACATTCTCTAAAACTCAAGTCCTTTTCATTTCCCACCATGCTACATTCCTCCGAACTTCTCCATCTTGACTCAGAAACCTCTTCATTCTTGAAGATTGCTTTGACCCTGAAACTCACTCTCTAAGGGCCCCTCTCTTAGATTGGATGGCTCCTTTCACAATCTCCATTTAAAACGGTCACCCAAGCCAACAATCTCTTCATTTCCCACCAGACTGCACCCCTCAGGATTTCTCCATCATGCTCCCAAGCTTCCATGACTGCTATGGTTACCTTCATCTCCTATATCTCCCCCCTTTCTCCATCTCTTCCCTTGTTCAAATCTCTTTTATATGTTATCATCTTCATTAGAATGCAGGCTTTTCCTTTAGCTTGTTTTTTTATTACCAGTGTTTAAGTGTGCCTGACACATAACAGAGCTTAATAATACTTGTTGCCCAAGTGATTAATTTTATTCTAATGGAAAAGATGGGGAACGATGTTATCTGAATTATAGGACTTGAATCTGAATGAATGGACAGAACCAAAGAGTAGTTATTAGTGGTTCAAAGATAACTTGGAAAAAAGGACTTCTAAGTAGATGGGCTACTTGGGCAAGTGTGAGTTTCTTTTCAGGGGAATTATTTAAGCATAAGCTAGTTGACCATTTATTGGTTATGTTGTAGAATGGGCTGTCAGGTATGGCCTCTGAGGTCTCTTCCCACTCAAAGTCTTTATGTATGATCTTTCTTTTTTTAAAACCCTTTCCTTCCATCTTAGATTCAATACTGTGTATTGGTTCCAAGGCAGAAGAGTGGTAAGGGCTAGGCAATGGGGGTTAAGTGACGTGCCCAGGGTCACACAGCTGGGAAGTGTCTGAGGCCAGATTTGAACCTAGGACCTCCTGTCTCTAGGCCTGGCTCTCAATCCACTGAACTACCCAGCTACCCCCTGTATGATCTTTTTATTTAAGTGCTGAGCTTAGAACAAAACTTGGCTCTTTTTTGGTAACAAGATTACAAAGACTGATTTTAAAATGAATGAAACCAGGGCATTTATATATTGGGGTGAGGAGAAGAAGAGGGAGAAAGAATTTAAAGATAATTATTCATGTGGAGTTTTGTAATGAGCAAGACGAGGTAAGTCAATGATGTTTCTCTTCCTGGAAGTCTTCCTTAATCCTTGCTCTAATCCAAGCTGGTAATGACCTCCCCACTTGAGATTGATATGCCCCTTCAGTTTGTGCCTCTCTGATGTGCCTATTATGTAGCATCTGTATATTATAGTAAACTTGATTGATGTCTGATTCCTCCTACCCAGTGGTAAACTTCAAGGGGACAGGGACCCTTTCTTATCCTATCTCTCCCCAGGACCTAGCACAGTGTTCAACACCCAACTGGTGCTTACTACTTGTTTGTTATTATGTTTTTCATCATGGAAATGATGTGAGAATGGTAGAATTTGCGTATGTTTGATTCAAGGATAACATCCTAAGGGTTTGATTGTTTTTCTTCCTCATCTACTTGATTTTAAGGGTCAACAGATGGTTATGCTCAGACTAGTCAGATAATTCATTTTTACATTGATTTAAGAGTCTAAATTAATTGAGAGAAACTCGTCTTGCCATGCAAAGTAGCATGAAATCATATATTAACATATTCAAAAAAAGGACAAAATGTATTAAATGGTCATTGTACTGTTCTCTGGATCCTTTATCAGCAAAATTAATGTCACATTTTGATGACTATCTGATATTAACAATTAGAGATGTCAAACATTGGATTCGGCTGTGGAGAGATGGGGGAGGTGGTAGTTATAAGTAAGTTCAACATTTCAGTAGGTTTTCAAAAAGAGACTGTATGATCACTTGTCGTTGTGGTGGCAGAAGTAGATACCTGTTTAAGTAGAAATTAAACCAGGTAAGGCAATGGTATAGAATGGAAAGAGCACTGGACTTAATGCCATAGGGACTGGGTTCCAATCCCAGCTCTGCTACTATTATGGAGGTAGTCTTTGGACAATGTTATTATCTCTTTGGGCCTTAGTTTCCTCAGGCAAATCATCAGTCAGCAATCTTTTTGTTTGTTTGTTTGTTTTTAAATATTTGCTGTCTTAGAATCAATACTCTGTATTGGCTCCAAGGCAAAAGAATGAATGGTAAGGGCTGGGCAATGGGTATTAAGTGACTTGTCCAGGGTCACACAGCTAGGAAGTGCTGAAGTCACCTTTGAACCCAGGACCTCCTTTCTCAAAGCCTGGCACTCTATTCACTACACCACATACAGCTGTCCCTCAGCAATCGTTTGTTAACCATTTACATTGTGCTAGCTGCTGGACTAATATGAAAGATACAAAGGAAATAAAAAAGTCCCTGCCTGCCCTCCAGGAACTCACATTCTAATAGAAGAGACAACATGAAGACCCATAAATGCAAGGTTATAAGTAGAGTAAACTAGTCCTCTCAGAGGGAAGACACTAGCATTAGAGGATTGCTAAAGACTTTTTGCAGAAAGTGAGATGCTAGCAGAGACTTGAGGGAAGCCAGAGAAGCTTCTAAATCCTATGATTCCGTGACCTCTCTAATCCCTTTCTGAGATTTAATCGTCCTATTATTTCAGTCTGTATTTAAAGAAGCATCCTGGATCACCAGGAGTGTGGCATATGTCCCACCTTACTTCTATGTTAAACTGAATAGTTAATGGTGCAGATGGGTCTCACCTTAAGCAAATCACAGAAACTGATCGCTCACTTTATACATTGATTCTTTGAATCATAAGAGAATATAGAATAGGATTCCTTGAAATAGCAACTCCCACTCAAGGAGCTTTTTTAAGCCTTAGTTATAATGGTGGAAACACAAGCTCAGGATGAGCATACAACTCACAGAGAGAAAGAGCTAACAGGTAAATGGCAGCCATCCTTAAGAGTCAAAAAAGAGAAGTCCAGAGTCCTGGGGTTCCCCTGTACTCACCTCTAGTGTTGGGTGGAATCCATGGCAGCTGAGGATGAAGAATTGATGGAAAGCATTCAAGACTGAATTGCTTTATTCTTGACTTTTGAAGAGGACCCAACACAGGTGATGGTACCCCCCCGCCATGCTTTCTCTCCTACCTCAAATCACCCTTTCCTTTATCTCCTTGGGTCCCTTTCCAATATGTAGGAACAGGCTATAATGGGGCTATTAATGGTATTTTTCATCCAACAATATAATAGAATCTTGGTCACAGCTCCCTATTCCCCAATTTTCCATAGACTCCATCCCTTTACTTATATCGTTTCAAGTAATACAGTGCTTTCCTGGAAGGCATCCAGAAGGTAACTTGGGATTTGATAGGAACTCAGCATCTATAAACAGCTCCTTAAGTGCTTGCTGGGTGAGTTTCTATTTAAAGGAATTCTATACTATATCCTCTTATGATTCAAAGAATCATTGGGTAAAGCGAGCGATCAATATCTGTGACTTGCTTAAAGTGAGACCCACCTGTACCATTAACTGTTCAGTCTAACATAAAAGTGAGGTGGGGTGTATGCCATCTTTGTGGTGATCCAGAATGCTTCTTTAAATACTGACTGAAATAATAGGACAATTAACTCTCAGAGAGGGACTATAGAGGTCACTGAACTATACATATAAAATATCAACAAGGTAATTTTGGAGGAATCTGGAGAAGTGGTAAAGTAGGACTGGAAAAGCCTTTTGCAGGAGATGGCATTTGAGTTGAGCCTGTGATGGGAAGATATGAGGAAGGAGGCATAGAGGAAAGCCTGGACTTGGAATAGGAGATGAAACACTGAAAATAGGGGACACCAAAGGAGCCAGCAGGGCTGGAATATAGCATGCATGGAGAGGGAGAATAAACTCTAAGACTAAACTCTAAGAGAGCATCAGACTATCCCAGCTCTGCTTCGGTCTAGCTGCATGACTTTGAGTAAGTCACTCAAGCTCCTTGGACCTCAATTAGCTCATTTATCAAATGAAGAGACCTCGAAAATACCTTTCAGGTTTAAATCTGTATTCTTTGATGTCTAAGACTTACATGTGAGAGGTTGAGGCCTCTTTATCATCTTTAACACAAGTTAGGAAAATGAGGAATTTCATTTCAAAAATAGATGATTCAGTGGATAGAGAGCACTAGACCTTGAGTCAGGAAGACCTGAATTCAAATCTACTCTCAGACACTTACTAGCTCTGTGAGCCTGGGAAAGTCGCTTTACCTCTATTTGCCTCAGTTTTCTCCTCTGTAAAAATGCAGATAATAATAGTTTTTCCCCCCAGAGTTGCTTCGAAGATCAAATGAAATAATATTTGTAAAGTACTTAACACAGTGCCTGGCACATAGCAGGTGCTATATAAATGTTAGTGGTTATTGATATTCCAGAGAGAGTTAATAGACAGCTAGATAAGCCACTGGGCTCTAGAAACCCAAACTCTGCTTTTTGAGAGGGCTTTGGGTTGCATTAAGTCTATTGCTCTTCCTGAGCATTTGCAGCTGATGAGTGATGAGCCTTTCACCCAGCTTAGGGGCTGAAGGGCACTACACAGCTGCAAGAGCAGCTTATTTCATTTATTTTGATTTATTAAAAATATGCTGCTTTCCCAAGGCCCCTAGGCTCCCATATCAAAACCTGAATGTGCCAATTAAGTTAAATGAAATGCATCGGGGTTAAAAGTAGCTCATAAACAAAGACATTTTGTCATGGGGGGGTTCTGAAGCCCAAATACTTTTCCAGGTAAGGAGGCAGGAAGTCACCAGAACTTGGTGACCCAGGCCAGGCATTTCATGGGCTAAAGGCAGGGGTGTGCAGGGTGGGAATCTCAGGATGGAAACTGCCGCCATTGATGCAGATCAGCAACTCATCTGCCTGAAGGTTAAGTGACTTGCTCATAATCACAGAGTTTATCATATATGTCAGAGGCAGGATAAGAAGGTCAGGTCTTCCTCATTCCATGTTGCTTCTCATATGATTGTTTTATTTTTACACACACACACACACACACACACACACATATAGACATATATATGTGTATATATATATATATATAAATTAAGATAGCATCAGGTATACCTTGTAGGAAGGAAAGAAAGAAGGAAGGGAGGGAGAGAGGGAGGGAGAAAGGGAAGAACGAAGGAAAGAAGAGGAAAGAGAATGGGAGTGAAGGAAGAAGGAAAGAAATAAATACCTAATAAGTTCTAAGTGAACTACGAGAAAATTATCTCTTTTGATCTTCACAACAACCCTGCAAGGTAGAAGTTATTGTTATTCCCATTTTTGCAGTTCAGGGAACTGACAAAGAGATGTTAAGTGATTTGCCCAGTGTCATACAGCTAGGAAGTCTCTGAGGACCAATTGGAACACAGGGCTTCCTGACTTCAGACCCAGTGCTCTATCCATTACATCATATTGTTGCAGACAAACCAGCTCAGGAGATAAGAAGGAAAGGCTCTGTCTGCCCCCCCCCCCTTGGTTACATGATTCTTGTTGTCTCTCTCCCCTCTTCCCTCCACCCTCCTAGATTAACAAAAATGTCACTGGTTATACATATATTATCACTCAATCCTATTTCCTTATTACTCATTTTTGTAATAGAGTAGTCTTTTAAAACTAGAACACCAAGTCATACACCCATATAAACAAGTGATAAATCATGTTTTCTTCTGTGTTTTTACTCCCACAGTTCTTCCTCTGGATGTGGAGAGCATCTTTCTTACAAGTCCCTCAGAATTGTCCTGGATCATTGCATTGCTATTAGTAGCAAAGTCAGTTATATTTGATCATCCAACAGTGTTTCACTTTCTGTGTACAATGTGCTCCTGATTCTGCTCACTTCTCTCCCCTTCAGTTCATGGAGGTCTTTCCAGTTCTTAAAGAAATCAAGCAGTTCATCATTCCTTTGAGCACAATAGTATTCCATCACCAACATATACCACAATTTGTTCAGCCATTCCCCAATTGAAGGGCATCCCCTCATTTTCCAATTTTTTGCCACCACAAAGAGCACAGCTATGAATATTCTTGTGCAAGTCTTTTTCCTTATTATCTCTTTGGGATACAAACCCAGCAGTGCTATGGCTGGATCAAAGGGCAGACAGTCTTTTAGTGCCCTTTGGGCATAGTTCCAAATTGCCTTCCAGAATGGTTGAATCAATTCTCAACTTCACCAGCAATGAAATTAGTGTCCCAATTTTAAGGCTCTATGTCTTAGAAGATAATTCCATGTTTAATGGACTTCCTTGCTTTGATCATTGTTGGAGAACTATAAGGTTATAGATCAGGGCTGCTGGGAATCTGAGGCAGTCTCGGGAATCACATCTTTTGTTTAAATCCTATTTTCAAATCAACTTTGTCACTTAGTATCCATAGGACAAGTTACTTAACTTCCTGGACTCAGTTTCCTCCTCTATAAAGTGAGATGTTTGAGTTAGTGGTCCTTCAAGGGCCTTCTAATTCTAAATCCATGACACAAAGATGACAACCCAAGAACTTGTTTGGTTTTGGTTTTTTGTTTGTTTGTTTGTTTTGTAATTGATGCTATAGACTTCTTTGGTCAGCTTGTGTCCTAAGGACTGCACTAGTGCTAGATAAAAGAATGTAAGCTCCTTGAAAGGAAGAATTGTTTCCTTTTCCTCTTTGAATCCAAGTGCTTAGAACCAGCTAGCACTTAACAAGTTTATAGCATTTGGGACAAGAAGACAGGTAATACAGATAACTATGATACAAGAGAGAATGAGTTTAAGGGAAAATGAGATATCCAGGCAAAGTGCCATAAGAAATAGCTGGGAAGGAAATCACTTCTATTAAAAGTCACAGGGGAGGTTCTAAGAAAGTTTCAGAGAGGAGGTGATATCTGTGTTGGGACTTGCAGGAAGAGAAGGAATATAACAGATGGAGACAAGTGGGAGCAAAATGAATGTCCCCAGGATTAGAGGATCTAGTGAGAAAAAGTGCAGAGAGGTTCAAAAATGGGCTTCTTTGGCTGGATCATAAAATAACTGAAGGGAGATAGTAGGCAATAAGTTCAGAAGAGTAGTTTGAAGCCAAATTGTGAAGCATCTTGAATATCCTTATCACATTTAATACTTGACTTGGGTAGAGAATTCGCATCAATTTCCTGTCTTGTGGAGATTCTCTGGGTCTGAAGAGATGATGCTCAGAAACAAAAACCAATAGCACAATTTCTGATGATACTGGTCCAGGAAAGGGACTGTTTCTACCCTCTCCCGGACTGAAATGATCCTCTCTTTTTTTGTGATTGAAGCAGGTGCTGATATAACAAAATGAAAAGGCCAATAACTGTGTCTTGTGTCTTTTTCTCTTTTTCATTCTCTAACCTTCTTTGTCTTCTCAACCTGTCTCATCTAGAGAGTGAGAAGGGACCAGGTACAATGAAGAATTTATATCTTTCCTTTGCATGTTATTCTAAATTATTAAAAATATGTGAACACCACATACTTTGTTTGAATTAAGAAATATAGTGGAAAGTGACTAGAGAAAGGAGAACTCTTCCAATAAGTAGGAATATAATTAGCCAGATGCATCATATTATTCCATTATTTTTGTATCTAGACTTCTTTGACAGTGAAGGCTATGCACCCCTTCTCAGAATGATGCTTTTAATGGACAAAATAAAATGTGGAAGGTTACTTAAGGAAATCAATCGAAATATAGTCATCAAAATATTTTTCAAATATGCTCACCAATCCCCAGTGAGGAACTTCTGTAGACCTAAACTGTAACGTAGCCAATAGAAGAGGACAACAACATAGGGGGGCACAAAAAAGGGGATGGGATAATTTGGAAATGAAATCCAGAATGCAAAATAAGGGGAAATGTTAAAACATTTAAAAAGCCATTTCTAAATCCAACAAAACCACAGTATTGAGTGAAGAGGCACCTTGGGTTTGCTCAGCCTTCTAGAAAAGGATGAATCAGGATGCACTCAAAACATTTATGTGTATTGCCCACCACCTGGTGGCCAAATGAGATATTGCCCCTTGAGTTCATTTCAATTCTTTAAGAGAATCCTTAGTGCAAAGTCAAATGGCTTCAAGCCTAGATAAGGGAGAGGGTAAGTTTGAGCCAAAGTCGTGTGTTTGGCAGGCAACTGGGAGCCCCTGAATTTTTTAAACTAGAAGAGCAACAAAGTACATTAGGAACTTTATCTAGGCAGTTTTGCAGAGGATGAATTGAAGAGTGGGGTAGACCAGTTTAGAAATTTATTTTAATATTCTAGAGGGGCACATTAGATAGAATGCCAAGCTTGAAGACAGGGAGACTTCTCTTCCTTTCTTTTCTTTCTTTTTTGACTATTTGGTTTTTTTTTTAATTTTATTTCCTATTACATTTTATTTTACTTTCTGGGTTATACATATATTTTTATGCAAAACATTTCAATATTATTGATTTTTGTAAGTGAATAATCTTATCGATCCAAAACCCTGAAACTTAAACCCAAATAAACACGTGATAAATCCTATGTTTTCATCTGCATTCCAACTCCAACAGCTCTTTCTCTGGAAGGGGACAGCATTTTTTTTTTCATAAGTCCCTCAGAATTGTCCTGGATCATTGTTTTGCTATTAGTAGCAAAGTCTATCACATTTGATCATTCCACAATGCTTCAGTTACTGTGTGTGATGTTGTCCTGGTTCTGCTTATTTCACTCTGCATCAGTTTACATAGAAAACTCCTCTTCCTGACTTCAAATCTAGCCTCAGACACTTACTGGATGTGTGAGCAAATCATGTAACCTCGTGTCCCTCAGTTTCTTCATTTGTAAAATGAGCTGGAGAAGGAAGTGGCAAACCACTCCAGTATCTTTGCCAAGAAAACTCCAAAATGGAGTCAAGAGGAGTTGAAAAGGATTGAACAACAACAGCAACAAATGAGGAGAGAGAATGGCCCCAGCTAGGATGTTTGGAATAAGAAAAAAAGAAGAGGGAGCCCAAAATGAGAAATATTGTGGAGGCAGAAACAACAGGATTCACTCGGTAGATTATTTCATTTTTTCTTTCTTTTTTAATCTTTCTTTTGTTCCAATAACAAATTTACACATAAAGTTTTCTAAGGTTGCATGTTCATGTTTTCTCCCTCTCCTCTTCTCTCTCCCCTCCTAAAATTGACAAGAAATTCCACTGGGCTATACTCAAAGCATAAGAAATTACTTTATTTTTAGTATTTGTTAGAATCCTAATTTTTCTTCAGAATTATCTTCTACCTCTTCTGAACCTGTGCTCAAACATAAATAAAATCAGGTTTTATCTATATAATTTCTGGGTTGTGGTAGATTTATTCAGCAACGGTAATTTAGCACACAAATTCAGAGAGAAAGTATTTCTCCCATAACACAGCTGTTTCTGATTCTAAGTTCACTGCCCCACTTAGCTGCAAAGAGATAAAGAGTTCAGTTTGGATTTGAACTATTTGTTGGGTTTGAGCGACTGACAAAATGTTCATTATAGCTGTGAGAATGTGGGACTAGAAGAATGAAGAGGAGCTATAGATCTGAGAATCATCTGCATAGAAGTAAATGATCATTGAGGCCCTGAGAGTTAATGAGATGGACAAGAGAGAAAGTGTACAGGAGAAAAGGAAGGATGGGGAACACAATCCCCAGGTGTAATGGGTGTAATGAGTGAAAGGAAGGTTGATTTTATGCAGAGGTGCCAAACTCACTGCTTGCAATACTCCTGAGTGGGGCCCAAACAAGATTAAAATGTATTGGAGGCAGCTGGGTGACTCAGTGGATTGAGAGTTAGGCCCAGAAATGGAAGGTTCTGGTTTCAAATTTGGCCTTAGACACTTCCTAGCTGTATGACCCTGGGCAAGTCACTTAACCCCCATTGCCTAGCCCTTGCCTCTCTTCTACCTTGGAACCAATACACAATATTGATTCTAAGAGGGAAGGTAAAGGCTAAAAGAAAAAGATTAAAATGTATTGGGGAAAAGTTTACAAAAGAGATAAAAATAAAATAAAACATAGAAAATGTTAATATGTAGTTTTCTGAGTCAACAGCATGGGGGCATCCCTTTTAACATTTAGCTGCTTTGTTTCTATTTGAGTTTGGTTTTTCTTTAGGGGAAGGTTGATAGAAAGTCTGAAGACACCTGGAGGCAAAATGTTAAGCCATTCAGTCAACAAATACTTTTTAGCATTTACTTTGGTGCTAAGCAAAAACAGTTCCTGGGCTCCAGGAGCTCAAATTCACTAATTCAAAAGCTTTATGCATTTAAATCAAGACCTTGATGCCAATTTAAATTCAATGAGAAGGCAGATTGTCAATTACTTTAAACTACCAATCTTTTACACTTGGTGCTAAATGTTTAACAACTGGCATTCCAGGGGAAAATAACATATGCAAGGCATTTTATTTTTATTTATTGACTAAATTTATTCTTAGTAATGAATATTTCTCTATCACTTTCTTAATTCTAGAAGATCAAAACCACAAATTAATCTCTGATTTGTAGTGTTCACCAATTTACAAGGTGTAAATACTCACATAGAAAATTTAACAATTGGCTCTAGCAAGCCAGTTTAAGTTGGCATCTGCATTCTCCTATTTACACCTCATATAATTAGAGAGAGGTTTTGACTCCAGGTGCCTTAAAGAGAGGTCTATTGGCATTATCTCTGGGGAAAGGACTAAGAAGAGAGAGGACAAATATACTACAGATAAAGTGTGCCTTCTTCCTGAAATAAGAGGAAAGGCACTAGAATTTATTCAGAAGATCCATATTTGAATGCTCACTTGAATACTTCATGCCTGATGATGCCTTCTCTTCTGTGATGAGGGAAGAGGGGACTGAATTTTAAAAATAAGCTTAATTAAAAGTTTTTTTAGTCCCATTTTTTGGCTTTATATCATCTATTTCCTGGTATCATCTCCCTCCCAGAGAGCCATTGCTTAAAACAAAAGATAAAAAGGAAGGAAAAAACAGTTCAGCAAAACTAGCCAATTCACCGACTTCAACACTTAATAAATAGCGTTTTGCATCCAGAGTTCTCCAACTCTGCAAAGAAGAGAGGCAAAGCATATTCTCATATCTCTTCATTAGGACCAAGTCTGGTCATTACACTTTCTGAGTATTCATTTTCCATTTGAGGGGGCTATGCATTCCATTTATATTGTTGTCTTTTGCATTCCTGGTTCTACTTAATTCACTTTGCATCAGTTCTTAGAAGCTTTCCTATGTATTCATTATTTCTTACAGAACATTAATATCCATTATATTCATGTACCACAATTTGTTTAGCCATTTCCCAACTGATATTTGTCTATTTTGTTTCCAGGCTTGTGCTACTAGCAAAAAAAAGGGGGGCGGGGTGCTATAAACCTGTTGTTGATACTGGATTTTCCTTTTTAGCATTGAACTCCTTGGGGTATTACACTTAGCAATGGCACCACTGAGTCAAAGGGTATGGCCATTTTAGCCCTTCTATTAGCATAATCCTAAATTGTTTTTTGTTGTTCAATCAATCATTTCAGTCTTGTCTGATTCTTCATTACCTCATTTGGGGTTTTCTTGGCAAAAATATGGAAGTAGTTTTCTATTTACTTCTCTAGCTGAATTTACTGATGAAGAAATTGAAGCAAAGAGGGATAACCAACTGGCCTGGGTCACATAGTTAGGTAGTGTCTAAAGTGGTATTTGAACTGGGGAAGATGAGAGTTTTGGATTCCAGGTCTGACACACAATCCCCTTCATCACCTAGCTGCCCCCAAATTGCTTAATAGAGTGGCTAAAACACTCTATCAGCAGTGCATTAATATGCCAGTCTTCCTATAATGCCTCTAACATTGATTATTCTCATATTTTTTCAATTTGTCAATTTTCTGGTTATAAAGTAAAGCCTCAGGCCTATTTTGAGATACATGACTTATTAATGATTTGAAGCAATTTTTCAGATGATTTAAAAAAATTTAACGCTTATCTTCCATCTTAAAATCAATACTAAGTATTGATTCCAAGGCAGAAGAATGGTAAGGGCTAGGCAATGGGGGTTAAGTGACTTGTCCAGGGTCACACAGCTGGGAAGTGTCTGAGGCCAAATTTGGACCCAGGACCTCCCATCTCTAGGTCAGGCTCTTACTGAGATACCCAGCTGGCCTCCTTTCGTTTTCGATTTTAATGGTTTGCAATTATTTTGATAATTGTTGGTTTGTGTCTTTTGACCACTTATCCATTGGGGAATTTGATCTTACAGAGGTATGTCAATTAACTTAAGAGAAACAAAAATAATTAAATTTATTGATACAAAAAAAATCTTACAATTTTTTATAACTAAAAAACCCTACATAAATAGGCAATATACCCCTTAGCTGCAATTACTTGTTTCATGTAATTTGGCATGGAGTTCACAAGATTTTGACACATTTTAATACTTCATAATATACTTACATACTTTTCTTCACATCAGATATTTAGCATATGTTTGATGAATGGTCCATTTTTCCAATTCTAGCCTATAGGTTCTTCTTGCTTATAGCAATCAGTTTTAAATCAAGAACATTCTCAGGCCAGTAAAGTGTGTTTATCTCCATCTCTTAGATAAATGTATTAACCATTGGGGCAGCATTGGATTTGTGGGGTACTTGCTCAATTTAAACCAGAAAAGAGCCCATAATTCACCATAGGAGGGACCTAGAGATTTTGAGAGGTCTTGAGTTCAGAAGTGAAAGCTTTTAGAGCAGGAAGGAATTACTTCTCTTATCTATAATGGCCAATAGATATTTCTCTCAATGGATGAAATTTTGTGGTGGGTACTGGAGTTTGCTGAATATGGTATTCCTCGAGTACATCAGTTCTCTCCTTTCTCAAGACTAACTCCTAATCTGTTATTAATGGACTAGAAGATTATTGGAAGATACACGATCCCAAGTGCCCAAACATTGCCAGGAAAGTCTGGACAGATCTTTAACCAAACTCCACAAGGCTAATTCATCCTTGGATTGGTATGACCAAACCTTCTACCATTTGACACACCAATTACAGAAGTATTCTATACCAAATCTTCACTGAGGGTTCCGCAGGACCTGAAATAATCTGTTTGTAAGTCTTTCTCATAAAACTTGACTTTCTAAGACACCTGAGTTGCTCAAGACCTTCCCAGGCCCACAAATGGGATCAGTACTGGAGGATGAGATATTCCATTATAGCAAAAGTTTTTTTTTCATTCCTCTAAAGAGGCACAGGGCTGGAGCATGGTAACAGCAATGGTGGCAGCAGCAGCAGATGGATGATTCTTCCCTGGAGACTGATGTCAGCAGGAGTCTTTTCCTTTCCCTGGCTAACAGCTCAGTTTATAAGAAGACTCCAGCAGAGAGATTGAATTCTGGCTTCTCAGAGAAACAGCTGGAACAATGGTGAGTCTTCTCCACTCTGTCTCCTCCTTTTGTTTTTATTGCCCAGAAGAATAACAAGGTTAATTACTAAGAGGATTTTTTTGCTACTTAAAAGTTGTGTTCACTGGTTACTTTTACATCCTAAAGTGGATATTTTTTCTAGCTAGTGTGAAAAGGGGAAAGAAAACTTTCTCTTTTGATATTTGATGGCTCAAAATCCAGTTGGCAGATATATCACCCTTTTGGCTTGGCAATTGACAGATTATCGTGGGCTAAAGCATTTTACTAATTCTATTTGTAATTTGTATTTTGAAGGTTTGGTTGTTCTTGTTTTTAGCTTTGCAGAGAAGGAAAGCCACAGGGAATCGATTTTTGTTCTACTGGATCTAGGAAGAGAGGTGGCTTAAAATCGGGGACCCTTGTATTTTCCCCCACCAAGTGCAGAAAGACGGGCAATAAAGTAGAAACCTCAATAGAAAGTTGTGCTTGTACATATTAATGCTGAAGGAATGTAGAACTAGGAGAACAATCTATTCAATAATAAGAACATTGTCATGAGAAACAACTTTAAAAGACTTAAGAATTCTAGTCAATGCAACAACCAAATAGTATTCCAAAGGACTTATGATGGAAATGCTACCCTTCTCTTGAAAGTAATGGATTTAGGATTTAGATTTAGCCTTTTTTTTTTTAACTTGGTCATTGTGGAAGCTCATTATGCTTATTTGTTTTAAAGACTGTTTTTCTTTTCCTGAGAGGTTGGGGGTTGAAAAGGAGTGAAATGAGACATTTCTTAATTGGAAAATTGAAATTATTTTTTTTTTTAAAGAGGCCATACTCTGGGCCAGGCACAGTGACCTCAGCTGGGCAGTATATTATAGTTTCTTCTCCCAGCTAGAGTCAGTAAAGCTCCTGGTTAGCCATCCCAGCACTAAGAAATTTTTTCAGAAGTATCCTTGAGGGCCTAAAAAAACTCAATATTATCCAAGAAGAGATTATTTTCAGGGAAGTGGAGAGGAGGAGGATCTTCTGAGCAAGTTACAATGGAGATCACCTTGGCCTCCTGTATGGGCAGTCTTCATAACTGACCTGTACTGACCTGTACTGGGCCAGGAATCTTGGGAATTCATCTGCCCACCTGACAAAAGAGACTATGGGGTTCCAGGTGCTGTCTAGAACCAGGGCACTTCTTCTAAGAACTCTCTAAGGAAGGAGTTTTCTACTTTTCAGACCCTCTCCCCAAAACACACACACACAACTTGCAGATTTTCTAGCTCTTCAGACATGTAAGATAACTGTCACTATAAGTCCTTGTTCAATTTTCAGGCTTCCTCCCCACTCCCCCTTTCTGATATGTTTGCAGAATAGCAAACAACATTGCCATTGTCAGCCTCACTATTAGGGGGCAGAAACACTATTAAGTCCTGCCCAAGCATAAAGAAGTGGGTTCCAAATTTGAAGATGAGCAAAAACTACTGAAAAACCTGGAAAGATGGTTTTTGCTAACAAAATCCTTGACACCATCAAATGGTTCAATGGGTATGGTTTTTATCATTGGAAAAGACACCAAAGAAGATATGCTATTGGGGCAACTAGGTGGCTCAGGAGATAGAGTCATGCCTGGAGATCAGAAGTCCTAAGTTCAAATTTGGCCTCAGATACTTCCTAATTATTCCACCCTGAGTAAGTCACTCTTAACCCCCAATTGCCTAGCCCTTATTGCCCTTTTGTCTTGGAACTGATACTTGGTATCAGTTCTAAGACAGCTAGTAAAGTTAAAAAGTAAAAGAAGAAGGTGTCCATTTTGCTGTGGCTCTCTAATGACCACTGGGTCTTTTCATGTGACCTACAACCAAAATCTCCTATTGTCTCCCCCATTACAGTGTGAGCTCCTTGATAACAGGAAGTATCTTTTTTTTTCATTTGTGTCTCCAGTGCTTAGAATAGTGCTCTGTGAAATGTAACCACTTAGTAAATAATTTTTATTTTTTTTTATTTATTCATTCATCCATTGACAAAAAGAAGAGCTAGTTTGTTTTGACACAGGTATCTTTGATCTCTGAAATCCAAGAGGCAAAGTTAAGCAAGAAAACCAGTTGCCAGGAAGAGATCTAGAGCAGATCCTTTATCTGACTTATCTATATTTTAGTCCTTTTATGACAACTGGTGAAATTCTCTACTTTTTTCTCCCCATGCTTCCATATGAGCATGGTTGGCCCATGCCATTCCTGAGGTTGCCATTTTGGTCCAGCTATAGATTCACACATGTTTTCTTTATTGTCCAACCAGAGATTGTCCCAATTTTTTTGTACCAATCCCAGTTTATTTTCCCAACATATCTGTTGGGATCAACTTCTTCATATCTAAAATAAGGAGATTAAACTAGATTAACTATGAGATTCCCCTTGCTCTAAATTCTACAATCCCATCATTTTCCTGTCAAGTTCTACCATTAGCCAATTGTTTCTTATTCCCTCTTCACCTGGTTTGAGCCTTACAGGGTCATGAATCCTTATCATCATCATCATCAATAATTTGTTAAGCATATATTAAATGCTAGGCACTGTAAAAAGGTAAAAAGTTGTCCTTGCTCTCAGAGTGCTCACATTTAAGGGGGAGACAACATGTAAACAACAATAGACATACAAGATATATAATCTGTAAATGAGAGGTAATTCTAGAGGAAGGCCACCAGGAGAGAAAGAGAGAGAGAAAGTATGTGTGTGTGTGTTTGTGGGAAGACTCAAAAAGTTCTTTTATAGAAGATGGGACTTGAGCTGAGATTAAAAGAAAGCTGGGAGAAGGCAGCAGGCATAGTGAGGAAGGCGAACATTCCAAATATGGGCGAAAACCAGTGAAAAGGCATAGCATTGGAACATGGAGTGCCATGCAAGATGGCCAGTGTCACTGGCTCCTAGGGTAAATGAAGGGAAGTGAAAGAAGACAAGAAAAATGAGAAGGGGTCAGGTTGTGAATAGCTTTAAAATTCAGAGGATTTTATATTTCATGGCAGCCAGGAAATCCTTTGTATGGGGGCAGAAGGACACAGTAATAAATTGCATAGACAGCCTTGCTTTGGTTATAAACTAAAGTCCTGAAATGAAAGCCATCATAACAGCATAGTTAGCAGCATTGGAGGGTTCAGGCAGGGGCAGTCTAAGAGATGGAGCAATTACTGTGCTGAGGAAAAGTGCTAAGGAAGTTCATTTTAAAAGGGTTTTGAAGGGGAAGGGACTGATTTCATTTGGGGGATATCAAGGAAGAATAAATGGAATAGGTGTCATTTGAGCTAGACCTTGAAATTTTAGATGGGTGGATGATTAGCAAACAGCATCTGTAAGCAAAGAGAAGCAGGCTTTCATATTTTGAAGCTGGCCTTCATGGCGCTATCTTTTCAAAACATTATAACACTTGTATGAAAGAGTAGAGATGAGGGCACTTGAGAAACTATTAAAGTGAAGCAGAATAGCTAAGGGATTAGACAACCCTGAGTCTCTTTTGTCTGGCAAGCCAGTCTACTGACCTGGTCAAGGAGTCAAATTCAGTGAATGTGAAAGGACCTTGGTCGTTATAAATCAGCGTCACAAGGTCAGTTAGCGCCATTCTCTCTTCCTTAGCGTATATCAATGTCAGAGGTCCTGAGGTCCTGACAAATATAAAGAATGAAAAGAAATTGTGGAGAATCTTGAATACCTAAGTGAGGAATTTAGATTTGATTTTTCTGGACCATTGGGAGCTATGGATGGTTTTTAAGCAGGGGAATAAGATGATTAGAGTTATGCTCTAGTGATTCAACTCTGATTCAGGTGATTGAAGGCAAGGAGACTGGTTGAAAGATAATTGCAATAGTCTGGATAAGAGAAAATGGTAATTCATATTTTCAGAATGGATTAAGGTTTATTGAATATTTTCATAACAATCACATGAGCTAGGTACTATAAAGATTACTATCTTTATTTTATAGATGAAAATAGAGGCTTGGAGATGAAAAATGGCTTGGCTAGGATCTGACCTGAATTTGAACCACTTTTTCTGGCCCTGGATCCATTGTTCTTTTTGACTAGACCATGCTGCTTCTGAGGGAGGACCTTAGATTGATGGCAACAGAGGGAGTAGAAAGGAAGAGACAGATCAAGACTTCATAACTTATTAAACAGGGGAAAGGAGTTGAGTAGAAAGGATAAAAAATACCACTAAAGTTTTTTTTTAATCCTTGTTTTATGTCTTAGAATTGATATCAAGTATCTTGTCCTAAGGCAGAATAGTAGTAAGGGCTAGGCAACTGGGGTTAAGTGATTTGCAATTAAGGTCACACAACTAGGAAATGTCCAAGGTCAAATTTGAACCCAGGATCTCTAGGCCTGACTTTCTATCCCCTGAGTCACTTAGCTGCCCCTACTAAGGTTTTTAATCCAGGTGAATGAGAAAATGGTTGCACTAATAATAGGAATGGAGATGCTATTAAGTTAGGAAAGATTTTAGGGGGAAGATGATGGATTCAGTTTTGACCATGGTGAATTTAACATGAAGACTACACATTCCGATGAATGTATCCAACAGGTGGTTGGAAATATAGATCTGGTACTCAGGTGGGAAACCAAGACTGGAGATATGAACCTAGAAGTCCTTCATAAAGATGACTTGTTGAAGCCAAGGAAGGATTAGCATCAAAGAGAACTGTAGAGCAAGAAGAAAAGAGTCTAAAGAAAGACTCCCCAAGGGACACTGACAGGTCATCAAGCTGTATATGAGAATAAAAACAATAATACTAATGTGTTCACTCATGCATTCTTTTCACAACTCCCCTTGGGGTTTTCTTGGCAAAAATACTAGAGTGGTTTTCCATTTCCTTCTCCAGCTCATTTTACAAATGAAGAACTAGAGTTAAGTGACTTGTCAGGATCACACAGTTAGTATGGGATTCACATTCAGGAAGATGAGTCTTCTTGACTTCAGGCCAGCACTTTATCCACTGCACCCCCTAACTGCCCAAATAGTTCACTGTTACATAGCACTTTGAATTCCATAAACACTGCTTCCCGACGATTGAAAAGATTAACAGAATTTCCTTTGGAGTTCTAATTAGGATAGAAGCACACTGATCATCCCAATCCGTATTGAGCAGGAGGTCTCAGACTTTGAAAGAAATCCAATCATGTTTAACCTTCACGATCCACAAATCAGTATGTGAGTTTGAAGGACTCCATCATTGTGCATTTTCAACATGCAGAGCATTTCAAAGAAAATGGTGCCATCTGGAGGCCACTAATTTTCCTGAATGATGCGATTCAGTTTGTCTTGAAACTGAAGCTACTCAGCAAATTGTTAGAGGAAGCATTTAGGCACAGGGAGGGACTTGATTTACCCAGATCAACTTGAGGGGTTTACAAGGAGGTGAGTTTTTTTTAGAGGAGAATTAACTACCTGTATTGATAAAGAATGTAGCTGTGCTCATTTGACTCGGTGTGGATTGGTGGGAAATGCCCATGCACTTCAAAAATACAGGCAATCAAAGTCCCAAGCAACTCGGATTTATGACAAGCCCTAGATTTGGGGGGGACTTTCTTTGAACTGGGCACCTCACTCTAACGAGGTATAAATCAAGTCAGCTCATGTGGAATTACTTTATCTTTTTTGGATCCATCATATTTTATTTAATAAGTCAAGATGGTTATAGGATTCTTTTGTCTTAAGGTTTGGAACCAGGTAGATTACTTGCCCTAGCACTGTGTGATTTAGGATGACTCACTCAGAACTATTTTATTTTTCTTGGAACTAGGCTGTATGTTAGCAAGGCATGAGTCAGGAAAGGAAGAGACCTCTTCAAAATTGAACCATACAAGTACATCTTAAAGACTTGTCCAGAATATTTGTGAAATATGAAAATATGCCCTATATGTCTTTAGTATTTTTCCTTTTGTGAATTTGTTTATTTTTCATTTTTTCTATTTTTTTTTTGTGAGGAGGAAGGGAATATAGGGTCAGAACCTTACAAACACCAAGACAGGCATAAGCCTAGAGGAACTTTATATGACAATGTGTTAACATGAGTATAAAAACCAGGTCTACGTAGATACAAAAATTATGAATATTCAGAAAGGATTGTTAATTAGGAAGCATCTAAGAATTTACTATTTCTATCTTCATTGGCCTTGCCAGTTTCTTGAGTGTTAGGGGAAACCTCAAACTTATTTTTAGCTTCATTTCTGTTGTTAGTAAATTGGACTAGGCTTTCATGTGGTTGTTAATAGTTTATTGATTTTCTTGTTTGTATCCTTTTCCATTTATCCAATCAGAAATGGTTCTTGATCTAATATGTTTGTATTAATTTCCTGTGTATCTTGTCTCTCAGACCCATATTTTAGATATTTGGTGAAAAGTGCATGTATAATCCTTACTCATGGAGACCTGGAACAATAAAAGCTAAAAGTATTAAGACTCACTTTTTTGGTGAATCCTATATAAACCAGTATTAAGAAGTGTGGGTAGCTCTTTAGATCTCATGGACTTTGTGTTCCTGTTAGAACTGTTAAGCTATTGTCATTGATTCAGTTGGATTTCCATGGGCAGACCTAAAGAACTTCACCTATCAGTGTATATGCTTGCTGAATATTTGTATTCAATTAAAAAAAAAAAACATTTTTTTAATCTCCCTTATTGATGCTAACTTTCCAAATCTTGGCTCTGAACTTGGAACCAGCATGTTTTGGTTTTAACATTTGGAGTAGCCAGCAGGATCTGGCAAGATCAAAGAAGAATAAGTTACAATGAGGCTGCAGGAGACATACTAACTGTATTTAAGCAGAGGATGAAAAGCTCATTGATTACCTTTGTGTTGGTCTAACATAAGTATAGATGGATAAAGTATTGAATGGCAGCAGTTCCCAAACTTATGGAGGTTTTTGTTGCCCCAGGAACCTGGAGCTGTTGGAAGGGAGCTTTGGGAAGAGAGCAAAGACTGGGGTGAGAAAGATTCCGCTCTTACCAAATCCCAATCTTCTTGATCCTAGCTCCTGCTTTCCCCTGACATTGAGACCTAAAGGGTATATTCATGGAGGCCTTCCTTGATATTAGGCAGATTCAAGTGAGTTTTCCCTCCCGGCTAGCCTGTCCTAAAAGGATGAAAGAATAGAAGACTTAGATGGGAGTTTTGGATTTGGTTATTAAAATATGGACTGAATAAGAAGAAAAATGATTGCCAAGTATTTAACACCTTACTTGGGAAATATGGAAAGAAGAAGGGAAAAAAGAGACAAAAGGACTTTGTTTGGGGATAACTCATCCCAAGCCTGTGGTAGTCTATGTGCAATATTGAAAAATAATAGAATACACTCATAAGTCATTTAACAATTAACCCAAAAAGAGTTACTTATCTATAGCAGGAGAATTCAACTACTTTATTCAACAGGTGATATTCAACCAGGACTGGCATTGACTAAACCTTAAAGTTAATTTAGATGAGCAAAGCTCCATTGTCCATTATTTTCCAACAGCCAAACATCAGAGACTACCTGTGGCTCCTCATAGATTTTTTTTGTACTCAGTTGATCAGGAAATTATTTCAATAACCTAACCTAAGCCAATCAAGTCTTTTTTTTTCTTCTAATACCTTCCATCTTAGAATCAATCTGCATATTGGTTCCAAGGCAGAAAAATGGTAAGGGCTAGGCAATGGGAGTTAAGTAACTTCCCCAGGGTCATCAAGCTAGGAAGTGTCTGAGATCAGATTTGAACCCAGAACCTTCCATCTCTAGGCCTGACTCTCAATCCACTGAGCCACCCAGCTTCCCCCCTCCCTGCCAATCAAGCCTTGAAGATAGCCTCAATACCCTTTAAAGAAAAATTAGCCTAGCTTGTACTGAGCAAGAGAGATTAGGATCTTGAGGCCTCACTGCTACTCACTCCCTTGTATTATGGAAATTTTAAATATTTTTTAAATTTATGGATTTGTGGAATCTTAAAATAATGTCAGAATTAGGATCAAGCTCCATAATCCTCTTCAGTTTTTTACCACTGGATAAAAAATGTCATTGGAGGATCCGTGCCTAGGTGACATATTTTTGGGGAAGAAAGCGAGGTTCAGATTTTGAGGGGTCTGCTATGCAAAGAAACCAGGCGATTAGTCCCCCTGGGGGGGGTCTCAAAATAATATGGCAATTCCTTGCAGATGGAAAGTTTTAGGGAAGCCACCACAGGGGACAATGTGACTGTCCAGATAAAGGTGGGAAGATGACTAGTAGAATATGTCCCTCTCATAGTTATCAATAAGCCAGAATGTATGGTGTAGATGGATTTGTTGGATTTGTGAAAGGCAGTTTTCATTGATGTTATTGATGAGTTGGCCGTGCCTATTCTAGTGGAGAAGATTCACTGGAAGCTTCATTTTGGCCAAATTATTCTTCACTAATAACATCAAGCAGTGCCCTATTCCTGGAGCAATTGTTAAGATCTCTGCCCTTAAAAAGGATGGGCAGGGCCCAAGAATATGGTCAAAGCCAGCACCCTTCGTTAAAGACCCCTGATGTCCCTGGGAGGGATGTCCAGGGTGAGTCCCTTCCCCAGACACTATCAGCTCTAGCCACAGAGACACCTTCTTGTAAATATTTGGACTCTTAAGATTACCGTTGAAAAGTTGGGAGGGGGTGTGATTAAAGGACCCTAAAGAGAATCAGGAGGGGAATAAGAAGTCAGGTGGCGGGAGGGCAGGTAAAATAAGGGAAGAGGAAGGGGAGAGTGATTAAAAGATTGCGCTAGTGCTTAGTTTTTTGATGGCTCTTACTCTAATGGGTTTTATTTGCTGCTGGGGCTCAGATGATTTTAACCTGGTTTCCAGTGAATTCCTGAAGGATAAAGAACCTCAGTGGTGCTAGCAGGCTGAACTTTCAGCTGCTAGAAGGGGCCTGTGATGCTGATACTAGTCAGACTTTGTTGGGAGTCAGAAACCTGATTTTAAAAGCACTAGATGTAGTTACTTATCCTGTCCAGAGAAAAGGAAGATGTTCCTCCTACCAAGCCTTTGCCTAAAAGTAAGAGGTGAGCAGCAGAGCCCTTGGAAAAACTCAGAAATCATTACATTCCAGGCAGAAAGTATAGTTTCACTGACCTAAGGGTGGAAATCCCCATAAAAGAGATTGGCAAATATGGAATAGGTGGTGGAATGAAGGTAAGGGAGATATCTCGGGCCTAGGGACAAGTTTCTGTTTCAAGATAACAATTTTATCGGTGTTTTAGAGCTGATATCCTTTGAGTCCTCCTGGTTTACTAGATAGCTTTCAGTTCCTTGTTGCTGTCCACCAATTGGTTTCTGGCTTCATTGTTTCCTTGCCACAACTTTTATGAACTTGGAAATGCCACAACAGCTGGACTTTGCAGGGTTGTTGTAGTTTGGGCTACAACTGACTTTTTCGTTATTTAGGTTATGCTTTATGTATTTTGCCTTTGAGTGTTTTATTTCTCAGGACCTAGGATGGATCCTGGGTTATTTGCCATTAGATATACACAAGAACTGAAATTCCAAAGTGTGGAATCTCTTGAGTGTTATTCATTCTGCCAAGTCTTGAGCCCTAAGAGACAAACTAGGCTTCACAGCATTAAGTGACTTAAAGAGAATTTATTCCACTTAATCAGAGAGACCTGGAACAGAGAGAGAGTAAATGCATTAAAGCCTACTTTTTTTGTGACTCCTATATAAAGCAGTATTAAAAAGAAGAGCAAGGTCTTTGTAACCAAAAAGCTTTTACACCAATTTGAGATAGTTGTAATTGACAGGTGCCTCCTTTTATGGGAAAACTTGAAATGCTGTATCTACTTATCTGTTTCTATATCTCTATCAATATACATGTATATATACATATTTATTTATTTATATCCTTCCTGAGTGTTTGTATTTAATAAAAGTTTTCTTGTTACCTGTATCACTGATTCAGTCTCTTCAGACCTTGAGCATAGTACCACTATGTATCTGGCCTAAACACACACAAAACATCCTTTTAATAACGTGTTCCAGAGTTAAAATTAAGAGTCAGGGTTAAACTTATTATCCTATAATTTGAAGAAACCATCTTCTCCTTTTTGAAAATGGGAACCACAACTGCCTCTCTCTAGTACTGTGGCCCCTCTCCTCTCCTCTATAAATTTCTACTGTTGATGTCTCTACAATCTCATCTCCAAGTTTTTTCAGTACTCTGAGGTACAGGTTGTCTGCTCCCGTAATATAAGCTATTGAGAGTAGCTATCTCAATTCAACCAAATTCAACAAACATTCACTAATGCTTAATAACTACGGGGCATTATGCCAGACCCTACAGATACAATGTTGAAAAATAGCCTTCAATGAGTTTATGATCTACTTGAGGCTATAATGTGTGAATAGATAAGTATAATAAAAAATAGATAAAAACAAAAATGTTTAAATCCCAACATAATTCTCTACAAAATTTTCAGAGGGATATAACTCAGAGGAACCAGGAAAGGCTTCAAGGAGGTTTATGACACTTGAATCAAATATTGAAAAGGAAGAAGTTAACAGGTAAAGATGAAGAAGAAGTGCATTTAATGAAGCTGGAAGGGCAGGGAGAAGAGGACAACTTAAATTGATGAACAGAGAAGAGAGAAATTTATTTTATTTTATTTTTTATTGTAATGTAAGACACACTTCCATATTGGTCATTGTTGTAAGAGCAAAGTTATACATAAGCAAAACCCCCAAACAAAACCATAAATACCCTGATGTGAAAGATAGTATGCTTTGATCTGCATCCATTTGACTCCAACAACTCTTTCTCTGGAAGTGGATTGCATCCCCCATCATAAATCCTTCAGGATTGTCCCAGACCATTGCATTGCTGAGAATAGCCAAGTTTTCACAGATAATCATCATTCAGTATTGCTGTACAATGTTAGGAGAGAGATATTGAGTTAAGGGAATGGCCAACAGTTCAGTTTCCTATAATGTAAAGTGTGTGAAGGAGAATGAAATAAGACTGACAAAGTAATATGGAAGGAACTAGGCTAAAGAGGCTAATTTCATACTCTCCATAAAAAGTTTTCACTGATGGTTTTTAAGACAGGAGTATAACATGGTCAGATTTATTTATACCATATTCCTATTAACTATTTTTGTTTTATACTTCTCATTCTAAAGAGAATTCTTTTTTGGAACAAAAAGCCAAAAGTAAATTTTAAATGAAAATCCAACTACTAAACTGAAGTGTCAGCAGGAGGATAACTCATGAATCTCATGAATAAGATAATCATTCTTCCTAGTGCTCTAGCAGAAACCTATATTTCCAAATGAAAAGTGCTTGGGGGGGTGGGAGGAGGGATTTGTTTCTGTTTGTTTTACAAAGCCTTCTGCATTGTTGGTATCCCACTTATTAATAATAATAATTCCTGGATTTTAAACATCTGAACTATGATTTATTTTCATTTCTCTAACTCAATTATTCTGAAGATGATGACAAGATCTTTCCCTTAAATTGTTTTTAAGAAAAAAATATTAATAAATTGAATTTTAACTCCCATAAAAAGTATAAGCAATCAAATGTATGAACAAAAATTCTCATAAATCACAAAATAAACAAAATGAAAAAAGATCATATGCTATTATACATATAACCATTTAGAGCTTACTACCAAGCAACTCTTTAAAAGAAATAAAACTATAAATATTAATTTTGATGGGGAGGAATAAAGTCACTCTATGTATTTTTCTCTAAGTTATATTGATCTTTAATATCTTTATTTACACAGTTTCCTCAGGGTTCTTTTGTTTTTTTCTTTATTCCACATCACTTGATCTATCAAGTCACAGAGAATCACAGAATCTCAGACCTGAAAAGGACTTCAGAGGTCATCTAATACAAACTCTACTAAACAGGAATTGTCTCTACAATAGGACCAACAAATGTTCATCCAACCATTAAAGACTTCCAGTGAAGGGGAATCCGTTCCAATTTTACAAAAGTTGTTTATATCAAGTCTAAATTTACACCTTGGAAACTTCTACCTACTGATCCTAATTCTGTTCTCTGGGTCCAAGCAAAAGAAATCTAATCTTTTTTCCCCGTGAAAATTCAATTATTTGAAAATAACTATCATATTACCCCTGTTTCTTCTCTTCTCTATGTTAGACTTGGCTAATTCCTTCGAAGGAGGCTATGGTGGCATGAACTAATTCCTTCTTCAACATCTTAGCTGCCCTCTTCCAGATGCATTATTTTAGGCATATAATGGCTTTGTATACAATTGATTTTCTATTTGTCTCCTAAAATTTCTTCTGTGCTAATTTTCTAATGTTTTTAATAACATGCCAACCTCTAAGTTTCCTTTGATCAAAAATATACATTTGAGAGGTAGCTGGGTGGCTCAGTGGATGGAGAGCCAGGCCTAGAGATGGGAGGTCCTGAGTTCAAATCTGATATCAGACATTTCCTAGCTGTGTGACCCTGGCCAAGTCAGTTGATCCCCATTGCCTAACCGTTACCACTATTCTGCCTTGGAAACAATATTGGTTCTAAGACAATTTGCCACTAAGGACTGTTCTAGCTGCATAAAGTCTGATACATTGTATTTATTTGTAACAAAAAGGTTTTCCCAGTGATATCATATTTGTGAATCCTAGAAAACCACAATGAATTTGCAAGTGACCAAAAAAGGAATGGAAAGGCCTGATGGGCACAAGTAGAGTGTAGTGTATTTCTGGTGATGATCCATGTGCAAGAAGTGATAGTAGGACTATAACTGAGGAAATGTAAGATGAAAAAGGAATGGGCCAGTTGAGAACAACAGGTAAGGCCATCTAAGTGTCGCAGTAATCCCCACAGAATGCAAAAAGCCTAGAGGAAGGCTCCTGGTATGTTTAATGGACTCTTTCTGGAGGTTTCATGGAAGAACATGGGTAAGAATCAAAAAAGATAATAATATATGAATGGATTCTGGTCTGTACCAATGATAGAAATACCCTTATCAATGAGATCACAGATTTATTCAAGTGTTAAAGAAATATTATTACTATTGTGATAATTTTTAATATAATTTTTCTTGTTTTTTCCAATGTGCTCTTTGACTTTGACTCTTTGACATTAGCAGAATGTTTTTGTTTTCTGTAGGTCTCTGTTTTTTAAAATAATATTTCCTTAATTAATATTATTGGATTATGATGTATAAAGGAATTAAGAAGCAATATAGCTACCCTTGTATCAGGAATTCAAGTCCTGTCTCTGACATGATCAAGCTGTGTGGTCCTCAATAAATCACTTAACTTTGAGCATCATAGGTGACTCATTAAAATAGACTTTAGGTAAATTGCTGGTCTACATCTGTGGAGTTCACGTACCAATATTTCCATATACTTCAATTCCAGACTGAATGTCACCCAATTTGTAAAGCATGACATGTAGTCAATGGGAACCTGTCCTCGGCATTCTACCTGCCTCCAAACCACATGGGGAGGCTTAGTGAGCAAATGCTTTAAGTTTGAGCCCACTCTCCCCAGAGAGGCAGGTGGTATAGGAACTATGTGCCCCTCAGAGTGGTAAAGTAACTTCTACTGCTATCTTTGTATACAGTTATCAGTTGAAGGTTTGTACTTCTGTTCAGCTGTCTTCTTACTAAATATTTCTTTATAAAAATAATTGGTGTTAAAAATGAAGCCATTCTCCAATTGATAAATGTGCAAGGGACATGAACAGGCAGTTCTCAGCCAAAGAAATCAAAACTATTAATAAGCACATGAAAAAGTGCTCTCCATCTCTTATAATCAGAGAGATGCAAATCAAAGCAACTCTGAGGTATCACCTCACACTTAGCAGATTGGCTAACATGATAGCAGAGGAAAGTAATGAATGCTGGAGGGGATGTGGCAAAGTTGAGACACTAATTCATTGCTTGTGGAATTGTGAATTGATCCAACCATTCTGGAGGGCAATTTGGTACTATGCCCAAAGGGCGATAAAAGATTGCCTGTCCTTTGATTCAGCCATAGCACTGCTGGGTCTGTACCCCAAAGAGATAATAAGGAAAAAGACTTGTACAAAAATATTCATAGCTGCGCTCTTTGTGGTGGCCAAAAATTGGAAAACGAGGGGATGCCCTTCAATTGGGGAATGGCTGAACAAATTGTGGTATATGTTGGTGATGGAATACTATTGTGCTAAAAGGAATAATAAAGTGGAGGAATTCCATGGAGACTGGAACAACCTCCAGGAAGTGATGCAGAGTGAAAGGAGCAGAACCAGGAGAACATTGTACACAGAGACTGATACATTGTGGTACAATCGAAGGTGATGGATGTCTCCATTAGTATCAATGCAATGTCCCTGAACAATCTGCAGGGATCTAAAAAATACTACCCACAAGCAGAGGATAAACTGTGGGAGTAAAAACACCAATGAAAAGCAACTGCTTGACTACAGGGTTGGAGGGGATATGACTGAGGAGAGACTCTAAATGAACACTCTAGAGCAAATACCAACAACACAGAAAAGGGTTCGAGTCTAGAACACATGTGATACCCAGTGGAATCATGCCCCAGCTATGGGAGAGGTGGGGGGAGGGGGGTAGGAAAAGAAAATGATTTTTGTTTCCAATGAATAATGTTTGGAAATGACCAAATAAAATAATGTTTTTAAAAATTGGTGTTAATTGGTTAAGTGAAACTGGAACACAAATTACTGTAGGGGATCCATCTTATAAGAGAAAATTATAACTAGTGATTGATGCTAATAAAACATACCAGAGTGGGAGCTCAAGCTGATACCATTCAAAGAAAACCTTTTGAGGATTCTCCTAAAAACCTGAGGGAGAGATATAGCCACTTTGCTCAGGGAACTGACTCATCCGGGAGACTAAGAAGTTAGAATAAGGATCCCCAGAGTTTATAAGCACTCTTACAAAAGTAAGGTTTCTGCCTTTCTGCATTCATTTATGATATCTATACTGTAGGGCATGATCAATTTTCATGAAAGTACCATGCAGGTTTAAATAAGAATTTCCCTAATGTGCCTGCTAAGTTAATAGATGTGTATATAAAATCCATTTTTTCCTGCATTCTCTCTGAGTCTTGTTATTGCACTTCTGATTGTGATATTTGAAGTCTCCTATTATTGTCTTTCTCTCTAAACATTTTTGCTTGATTAATTTTCCTTTAAGAATCCACTTGCCAGTGGGCAGCTGGGTAGCTCAATGGATTGAGAGCAAGGCCTAGAAATGGAAGGTCCTAGGTTCAAATCTGGCCTCAGACACTTCCCAGCTGTGAGACCCTGGGCCATTCACTTAACCCTCATTGCCTAGCCCTTACCACTCTTCTGCCTTGGAACCAATACACACTATTGATTCCAAGACGAAAGGTAAGGGTTTAAAAAGAAAAAAAAGAATCTACTTGCTATATTTTTGGGTAATTTAATATTGAGAATGTTTGACTATCTATGGAATCTCAAATCATGACATTGTTTCTATATTTCTTTTTTTCTACTTTAAAATAAACTTTATCCAAATTATGACTGCAACTCCTGATTCTGACAGATGAAATGTATTGTTTTCTTTCTAAATCTATATGATCCCCCCTCCCCATTTGACAGTTGTTTCTACTCTCTCCTCCATCAATGTGTATTTATTTTCAATAGATCTTTTATTTAATGATGTGTGAATATGTTATATACTCCCAATCAAAAGAAAGCTTTTTGAGGGAACTCATTTTGTATTTGTATTGCCAGTGCCTAGCAAAGTCTCTGGAACTCTGGAAGTCTTTGGCTCCAGAATACAGTTTCCAAAAAAGTACTGGAGGAAACATTAACAGTAGAGGAGTCAGGAAGGACCATTTTGGGGGTGGGATACTTGACCTAAACTTGAATGAGAGCTAGTTCTTCCAAGAGGATGAGAGAAGAGGGAAAACATTCCAGGTATTGGAGGACAACTGCCTGTACAAATGCACAGAAGAGCTAGATGGAATTTCACGTGTCAGCAATAGCAAGATAAGTTGAGATAGAACAAATATAGTGTGTGAGGGGAAACAATATGTAACTAGACTGAGAGGAAATGTTAAAACAAGATTGTGAGGTGTTTTAAATGTTAGAAAGGTTAGTTTTATCCTATTTTATTCTAGAAGCAATTGAGAGCCACTTAAACCTCTTCAAGTATATGGTGACATGGGGAGAGTCATACTTTAGGAATATAATTTGTCCATTCAGTGTAGAATATATTGAAGAGGAAAGAGACTAGAGGTAGGGAGGCCAATTAGAGCTAGAGGTATCCCTTTAAGAAACACACTTGAAACATCAAGATTCATAGAGAGTTAAAAAAAGGGCTGGAGCAAAATCTATTATGAAAAGTAGGAAAAATTTTTGAAACTTCAACATACTCTTTCAAACCAAGACTAATTTATTTTTTTAATTTTCTAATTTTTAAAATGTTATTTAATTAAGAAAATTTTTTCATGGTTTTGTGATTTGTGTTCTTTTTCTCCCCTCCTCCCATCCCACTCCCACAGCCAATAAGCAATTCCACTGGGTTTTACATGGGTCATTGATCAAGACCTATTTCCATATTATTGATATTTGCACTAGAGTGATTGTTTAGCATCTATATCCCCAATCATATCCCCATCGATCCATATGATCAAGCAGTTGTTTTTCTTCTGTGTTTCTACTCCCATAGTTCTTTCTCTAGGTGTGGATAGTGTTCTTTCTCATAAGTCCCTCAGAAATGTCTTGAATCATTGCACTGCTGCTAGTAAAGAAGTCCATTACATTTGATTGTGCCACAGTGTATCAGTTTCTGTGTATGAGGTTCTCCTGGTTCTGCTACTTTCACTCTGCATCAATTCCTGGAGGTCATTCCAGTTGACATGGAATTCCTACAGTTCATTATTTCTTTGAGCACAATAGTATTGCATCACCAACAGATAGCATAATTTGTTCAGCCATTCCCCAATCAAAGGTCATCCCCTCATGTTCCAATTTTTTTGCCACCACAAAGAGCACAGCTATAAATATTTTTGTACAAGTCTTTTTCCTTATTATCTCTTTGGGGTATAAACCCAGCAGTTGCATAGCTGGATCAAAGCACAGGAAATCTTTTAAAGCCCTTTGGGCATAGTTCCAAATTACCATTCAGAATGGTTGGATCAATTCCCAACTCCATCAGTAATGCATTAATGTCCCAATTTTGCCATGTCCCCTACAACATTTTTTACTTTCCTTTGCCATCATGTTAGCTAATCTGCTAGGTGTGAGTTGGTACCTCAGAGTTGTTGTGATTTGCATTTCTCTAATTATAAGAGATTTAAAACCCTTTTTCATGTGCTTATGATTTCTTTATCTGAAAATTGCCTATTCGTGTCCCTTGCCCATTTATCAATTGGAGAATGGCTTGGTTTTTTGTACAATTGATTAAGCTCCTTGTATATTTGAGCAATTAGACCTTTGTCAGAGATTTTTGTTATAAACATTTTTTCCCAATGTGTTGCTTCCCTTCTAATTTTTATTGCACTGGTTTTGTTTATACAAAACCTTTTAAATTTAATGTGATCAAAATAATTTATTTTACATTTTGTAATTTTTTCTAACTCTTGCTTGGTCTTGAAATCTTTCCTTTCCCAAAGATCTGACAGGTATACTATTCTATGTTCCCTTAATTTCCTTATAGTTTCCTTCTTTATATTGAAGTCATTCACCCATTCTGAATTTATCTTGGTATAGGGTGTTAGATGTTGATCTAAACCTAATCTCTCCCATACTGTTTTCCAATTTTCCCAACAGTTTTTGTCAAATAGTGGATTTTTGTCCCAAAAGCTGGGATCTTTGGGTTTATCACCAAGGCAAACTTTAAAAACATTTAAGACCTTGAATAGAACTTTAGAAAAGTTCAAAACAATATATTTTGATAATTATATGGCACCTTTATAAAAAGACTATTTTGAAGCATATGCACCTCATAGAGTTCAATGTAATAAAAATTATTTTTAATAATGAACCTTTGAAGATAAGATTAAAAATTAATCAGACAGGGGGAATTTTAGGTGACTCAGTGGGTTGAGAGTCAGGCCTAGAGACAGGAAGTCCTAGGTTCAAATTTAGCCTCAGACACTTCCTACCTGTGTTACATTGGGCAAATCACTCAGCCCCCAATTGACTAGATCTTACCACTCTTCTGCCTTGAAACCAATACATAGGCTTAATTCTAAGATAGAAAGTAAAAGTTTAAAAAAATTAATTGGACACTAAATAATTAAATTCTTGGGAATTGATGAGCCAAAAAATATTTCAAAAAAAAAAAAACAATAGAAATCTGATTAAAGAAAATGACAAAAATCAGACAATATGCCCAAACTTTTAGGATGGTCTAAATCAGTCCTTAAAAGAAAATTTAAATTTCTAATTCATTCATTTCAAAAAAGAAAAAGATCAATTAATTGGGTATGCAATTAAAAAAGCTGAAATAGGAAAAAAATAAAATAAAAATAAATTAATAAACCCCAACAAAAGACCAAAGTAGAAATTCTGAAAATCAAACATTAGTAGAAAGTTTTAAATTGTACTTTATTACATAGCATGTCTTAGCATTGCAATGACTTAAAAATATAAATGGTGTCTTCTTTAAATCCTGTGTACTTGACACATTTTTTCAAGAAATATTCCCTCTTCATCTGTAATAGTTATAATTAGTCTCTACTTATAAAAATATAATATTTTCAGAGGTTTATTAAAGATTATTATAATTAAGAAATAAAGAAAATACAAAAATAGAAAAACCACGTACCTAGAGCTGATTAGCCCATTCAAAACCCCTGCACTTAGCTTACCCACTACCTCATTGAAATGGCTGAGTAGAGGAAGAGCATGTGCATAGAAGAGGTTGAGGTAGGCATTATCGCTAGTTTAAATACTAATTGTGATTGTGCCCAGGTGTGGTCTCAGGTGAGATTATAGGGAATTCTGGGAAGTACCAAGGACTTCTGGGGATTGAAGTCTGGGGTTCAGATCTCCATTTGAGGATGAGGGGAAAAAAATAAACCAAAACCAATGATTACTAGGCGCATTGACAAAAAGCCTGTTAGGGGGCAGTCCCCTTTGGCATAAGAGTATACACACAAAACAAATGCATTCAAACCCCACACCCAAAGTTCATTCTTAATTTTTCTCGTGCAGCTTGTGGTCTGTGGAGGCATCTTCATAGTGTCTTCTCCAAACAGTTCAGTTTCTGGATTTGGAGAGGTAGCATGTTTCTTAACCTAAAATTTCTCTCTCAGGGAATTTAAACTTTACAATTTAAAATAATAATAATTTTACATCCCCCCCCCCCAAAGAGGGTGATTGAAAAACACAGGAATTTTGCCTGGCTGAGGTATAAGGTATATGAATCAATTGGCATAAGAAATCCAAAAAATCAAAAAAATCCAAATAAAAAAGATAATTTCTGGATGAAATATAAACTATCAAAGTCTTATGTGTAAAAATTCCAAGTAAAGGAAAAATAAATCTATAACAGGTCCTTGAATCAGGGACCAATTAAAATGATATAAGCAATTAAGCATTTACCCAGTCAGTAGCCAGGACTACAGAAGGTTGCCACTCTATGAAAGTCAGAAAAGGGACTAGATTATAGGAGCCAGGTAGGAGTCAAATTTTGGTACTACCTGTATTTTCACCAATAGTGTGGATACAAGGAAGGCCTATGTCTTAACATATGTCAATCCTTGCAACCTTGAGTCACACTAGGTTCAAGTCCTTTGTATTGGCTTAGAAGTACATCAATCCTACCTGGATTGTTTTCTTCTTTTTTTGACCTGTGTGCTCTTTTGGTACTATTCAGGTTGAGCTTTGTGCTTCTTTGGTCCTGTGCAATGGCTCTTTTGTATATCTTGTCCTGGAATCAGACAGAATCATTAAGCAAAATCCCATACTTTTTTTAAACAATTAGTGGCATCATTTTTACAGTCTCAAGCTTTTGGGGCATGTATTGACATTATAGCAAATGTATATTTAACTTATATTACTGAAAAATCAGAAAAGTTAAAGAAAATCTTAATACTGGTGACATGTACTTCAAATATAAAAAGGAGAGAAAAAATAAAAAAAACTGAAATAGTATATTGCACATTCAAGAAAAATATAATAATAAAAGAGTTTAAAATTCAAAAATATAGCTTATAATCATTGACACACTGTGTCAGCTAAGGAAATGTAGAATACAAGGTTTCTCACAAAAAATGAGATCCATTTCTTCTTCATACCTGGCCATGATCCACTGTGAGTACAAGCAAATGAATTTCACAAAGTAACAGTTTTTTTTAAAATAAAGAACAGTATTACAAATATGTAGGTATCAATATCCCCAAAATTCTCAATAGCCCAATTAATTACAATAGCAAACAAAAACTAATATCATTTTTTACATGAGTCTGCTGTATGACATTTAAAGAAAATGGATACTTATCACAAGTTTTTTAGGTGTTGCAAACTTTCAACATTGGCAAATACATTTTAAACAAAGTAAAACTTATTTGGGTCTAGAACATCATCAAGAAATCTAGATATCATTCCGGTGGAAGTAAGTGAGCTGAAGAGTTATAAATGAGAAATGCTCTTCTTTTTGGAGTTATCCAGGGTTACAATGCCCTGGGATTAACTTCCCAGCTCCTTTGGTATGAGACTGTGATGTCCCATCCATTCAAATTTTTATAAATATGGGAGGTGGGTATTAAATTTGTATTTCACTTCAACTACTAAAATGAACCTTACCTCCTGTTAGGGGAAGGCAAAATGACTAGAGATTGTTAAAAAAAATTCTAGCAATCATATCTAAAGGACCCCTAAAATCAATTTGAGGTATTTAGCTCATTAAATTTTCCAAAGGTTGTTATACAATTGTAACTAGTTTTTTATGAAGTCTAGCCATCCTTTAGTTGACAATTTACAAATTCAAAAATAGAAAAAGGGCTGTTTTTATATAGGCTTATTCAATAATATTTGTTCAGTATAGTTATAGGGGAAAAGCAACAGAATATAACAGTAGTTAAAACCCAGTACATTAAAATGATTCAGTGTAACAGAATAGTATTGAATACATTAATATATGAACTTAAAACCACAAAATTAAATCTTAAACAAAGCAATCAGTAAAATGCAATAAAATACAGAGATTTTTAATAAAACATTGGATCCTGAAAAGCCTTAAAAATATAACCTCCAGCCTTTTTAAAATTCATTTTTTTATCCATTTAGATGCCTATTGTCAGAAGGCAGAAGATTGGTAATGGGTAGGCAATGGGGTTCAAGTGACTTGCCTAGGGTCACACAGCCAGGAAGTGTCTGAGACCAGATTAGAACCCAGGACCTCCCATCTCTAGGCCTGGCTCTCAATCCACTGAGCCACTGAGCTTCCCCCCATAGTGAGGTTGGGTTTTAGGAATCTCAAATTGGGCCAAAGAGTTGCAGGGAGATGAATTTCTCAGGTGAGATAAGTAACAGAATCAGTGCACTCAGAAGTTATCCTGTGAAATACGCCATGCTTGTAACTTCCTGTTTGGAAAAGTCTCTTCCTTCTCCTCGTTCTCCCCACCCCCCTCGTTCGCCTGACCCCTGCCACGTGGAGGCTAATTGTAGCCTAAGGAAAGAACACCCCCGTTTTGGGTTGTGTGTTGTGATTCCTGAAGACACAGCAGCCTGGGTCCTGGGGGTGGGCTTGGGGCAATGAGAGATCTAGCTCAGAGGCCAGAGTTGCAGGGGCTGGGGCTGGAGCCGGGCAGACAGGGCTGGGACCAGGTGAGCGATCTTGGTCAAGAAGGTCAGGAAGAGCTCAAGAATCAGCTTTACTGAAAAGCCTTGGCAGAAGGAATGTGGCTTAAAAAAAACATTATCTAAGCTATCTTTTAAAAAAATTTTTTTCGAGAAGTTCTCATCCCTTCGTGGTTGCTATTAACTGTTACAGTTAAATTAGTCTCTACTGATAAAAAAATATATTTTAAGAGGTTTATTAAAGATTATTAGAATGAAGAAATAAAGAAAATGCAAAATAGAAAAACTACGTGCCTAGGACTGATTAGCCCATTCAAAACCCCCTGCACTTAGCTTACCTACTACCTCATATGAAATGGCTGAGTAGAGGAAGAGCATGAGCATAGAAGAGGTTGAGGTAGGCGTTATTGCCAATTTAAATACTAATTGTGATCTTGCCCAGGTGGGGACTCAGGTGAGATTATAAGGAATTCTGGGAAGTACCAAGGAATTCTGGGGATTGAAGTCTAGGGTTCAAATTTCCATTTTCACACATCTCAAATAATAGTAGTATTAATAGCATATCCGGGCCTGCTGGACTGCAAAGGTGGGGTCCAGGGAGCAGCCACCTAAAAAGAGACCATAGGGGGAGAGAGGGGGAGACCAAGCACGTAATATAGAGACAGAGTCAATCTGGTAGTGTCAAGGCTCCATTTATTGCAGGTGCAAGGCAGAATATATATGCTTGAGGTAAAGGGGGGTGGTGGTGGTGATTAAAGACTGCTTGTACCAGGAGGGAACATGAAGAATGGTTATTGTTATGTTTTGTGGCTGTTGGTCTTGGCGACGCCTGGGAGGTAACTTGTTTGTTCAGTTTCCCTAAGATCTTAAATCTTGTTTCAGGTCAAGTTGTCCCCGAATATGGTCTCTGACAATAGCAGTCCTACTCAACTAAGACAGGTGCCCTGAAATACTTTTTTTTTTTAATCACAAGATGAAGCAGTATATTTTTGCCATTCATCTTCGGCAGTTTCATTTGGTGTCTAAGTTTTAATTCAAAGCAATACAACTGCATAGCAATAAATTCCAAACATGTTATATCACAAGTATTCTTTTATTTTGTTTTATTTTTTAGAAATTGCTCTTTCCCTCTCGCCACTATGACATTCACACTAGCAATTTTTAAATTTTTAAATAAAAAATATATAGCTACATAGTCCAGAAAAATAAATTCCTACATAGACCATTTCCAAAATGCACATCTTCTATGCATCTGAAATTCATCACCTCTCCATCATTAGGTATGAGATAATATGAGAATTCTGTAGTTCTTCAAAGTTGTTTTTCTGTGTTATAGAAATTGTTATCCTAGTTCTGATTGCTTCACTATGGATCAGTTTATAGGTCGTCCCAGTTTGCTTTAAAACTGTCCATTTCATTCATATATGATACCGTAAGTTGTTTAACCATTCCCCAATATGAGGACACTAACTTAGTTTCCACTTTTCAGCTACCACAAACAGACTTCCTGTGAATATTTTTTGTACAAATAAGTCAATTTCCCCTTTTAAAAAAATTTCTTTGAATGTAGATTAACAAAACTAAAAAGCAAAAAACTATTGAATTGGAAAAAGAAGAGTTTAAAAAAATAAATAGTTTTTAGCAAAATAAACATTTGACAACTTTAATTTTAAAGAGAGAAAAAAGCAAATATTTTATCAAAATGTGAAAAATAAAAGTTATAAGAATTGTAGGAAATAATTAAAGTATCAGAAATTATTTTGCCCAATAATATGCCAATGAACTGATAATGTAGTTGAAATGGATATATTTACAGAGATATAAAATAACCAGATAAGAGGAAAATCATTATTTTAATGCCTCATTATCAGAAAAAAATAAAGAAGGGGTTAATGAACTCTCAAAGTGAAAAAATTTAGGATCTGATGGATTTATAAGTAAATTCTATCATTTTTAAAGCTTAATTAATTTCAACATTACATAAATATTTTGTAAAAATAGAAATAGGAGTTCTTATAAATTCTTTATATGAGAAAAATATGCTTTTGGTATTTAAACCAAATAGAGAAAAAGTAGTGAAAGAAAACTATCCCTAATGAACAATAACACAAAAATATTAAATATTAGCAAAATGGATAAAATGATGTATTTTTTTAAAAATGCAATGACACTATGACCAGTTTGGATTTTTACAATGAAGATAGAGTCGATGCGATACTGGAAAAATTATAAACATCTTATACTTATATTAGATATATATTTACATATAATTTATATTTATTTATAATGTTGGTCATATTAAAAACCAAAATTATATCAACAAATGCTAAAAAACCTTTTTAATCAAAGAGGAAACAAAAGCTCCGGCTTTATTTTTTTGCAGATTGTGACTGTCTATTGAGAGGTCCCCAAAGAATATACTAAAATGATGTAGCTTTGAATTGATCTAGCAAATCTTAAAAATAGCTTGGAACTATTAGTTAGAATGGTATTGCACTATGACTTTCTAAAAAAAAAAAAATCTTTTAATTAATTTATTATCATTACTAGGACCAAACTACAAAATGATTTAAAAATAAAAAGGAAAGGACCTATGTGGGAATATATTTAGAGAAAAAAAATTCTTTATAACAAAGAATTAGAAATTCAAGGATGTTCATCTACTGGGGTAATAATCAAACAATTTAAGGCATGTAAATATAATGGAATATTGGCTGACAGAAAAAAGTTAAGGTACTCTTTCAGAGAAACCTGGGAAGGCTTATATGAACTGATTCAAAGTGAAGTAAACAATCAGAATAACAATAGCCATATAAAAACAACTTGAAAGACTAAGAACTCTGATGAATATAATGAATAACCAGTATTCCATTGGACTGATATTGAAACCTCCTGATAGATGTGACTCAAGACACAATAATAATTTAAAAAGTTTTCAGACACAGCCAATGTAGGAATTTGCTTTGCTCCATTATACATATTTCTTACAAGAATTTGGGTAGGTCTCCCCTCCCATTTGGGATGTTAACTGGAAAAATCACAGAAGTATTAAATAGTCAAAATCACTTTAATCAAGGACAAAAGGGGTTCAGAGCTAGTAGGCCTGGACAATAGAGCTGCATGCCACACAGGACTGCACAGAGTCCCTGAGGATAGAACTATGGCTGCTCTGGTCACAGACCCCTGGGAAATGCCAAACATAGGAGAATGACAATTCCAAAGAGCCATTAAAGTTGGGGAGCTTAAATACCTTTCTAGATGACCTGGGTGCTTAGGGCAAGAGGGACAGTTGATTGACTTTACTATGGTAAGAAAGGAAAATGAGTTCCAGACAAGAATAACAATGAGTGGCTGATGCTTTACAATGGTCACAAAAAGGGAAAGATCCACCCCAGGACTGGGCCACCTCAGTAAAGGCCTTTAGCCTAGGGGGAGAAACCATTGGGACAAAAGAGATACTTAACATCAAATGGGATTAGCTATTCCCAACCAAACTTCGAGGATGTCTATTCTCTGGTGAAGTAGGACCTTCCCTCAGGAGGAAAACTCTCCTGTAACAAGGTCAAAATTCTACCTCCCAACTAAATAAACTGGGGATTTCTAGATTTCCACGCTGACAGGGGGATGGGAAAAGAGTTTATTGAAGTGTTTTTGTTTTAAATACACATAGGAACACAGAAAGTCAGAAGGGATAAAAAGTAAACAGAACAACTTTGAAATTCACTTGTTGAGGGGGCAGCCAGGTAGCTCTGTGGATTGAGAACCAGGTTTAGGTTCAAATGTGACCTCAGCACTTCCAAGCTCTGTGACCCTGGGCAAGTCACTTAATTCCCATTGTCCAGCCCTCACCCCTCTTCGGTCTTGGAACCAATACACAGTATTGATTCTAAGATGGGAGGGAAGGAAGGAAGGAAGGAAGGAAGGAAGGAAGGAAGGAAGGAAGGAAGGAAGGAAGGAAGGAAGGAAGGAAGGAAGGAAGGAAGGAAGGAAGGAAGGAAGGAAGGAAGGAAGGAAGGAAGGAAGGAAGGAAGGAAGGAAGGAAGGAAGGAAGGAAAGAAGGAAGGAAGGAAAGAAGGAAGGAAGGAAGGAAGGAAGGAAGGAAGGAAGGAAGGAAGGAAGGAAGGAAGGAAGGAAGGAAGGAAGGAAGGAAGGAAGGAAGGAAGGAAGGAAGGAAGGAAAGCAGGGGCCCCTCTTTAAGAGAAGATTAAAAAAGAATAGCATGCTGTATATAATATTTGCAATGTCACGCGCAATCATGCTTTAGGTCCTTTTTATTTGCAAATTTTTTGTGCTTGCCCTTGTTTGTCAAGTTGGGGGGGGGTGCTGAGAAAAACAGAAGTGGCACATAATTTCAACCTTAAAAGAACCAACTCCTCAAAACGAAGGATCTTCCCTTTCCAAACTGAAGGGACATTAGGTAAGTGCTGTACTTCATACAGAAAGCGCTCTCCCACGAGCTGGCTGTGTTACTTTAGGTCAGTCAACTGCCCTCTCTGAGCTAGGGCAATTGAAATCTTTGTACAATAAGGAGTGGACTCTAAGGTTCCATCCACCTCTAAAGTCTCTGCTCCTCGAGAAGCAATGCAGGAGGACCTGAGCTCATATACTAGCTCCTTCCCTCTCTCTCCCCCAGCGCCCCAACAAGAGGTACTAACTAGAGGTTCGGTGACAAGCAACTCTTTAGTCCATTTCTTCAGGAAATAGAACGAACGAGATGGATTAATCACTTTGTGCCAATCACTTTGCTGCAGTCGTTTCAATAGTATCCGACTCTTTGTAACCCCTTGTGGTGTTTTCTTGGCAAAGGTACTGTAATGGTTTGACATTTCTTCCTCCAGCTCGTTTTTTTAATAGATGATAAAACTGAGGCAAAAAGGCTTGAGTGACTTTCCCAGTCACACAGCTAGTGTGAGGGCATATTTGATCTTACGAAGATAAGTCTTCTTAATTTCAGGCTAGGAACTCTAGCTACTGCGTTATCTAAATACCGAAATAAAATATAAAGCCCTGAAAGAATAAGGAGAAAAAACATTAAATCAGAGAATGATGGTAAGGGCGCAGGAAAAAAACGTCACAGCGAGCTGTCGCCGACTTTGCCTTTTTAAACTATGGATTTCTTTAAGGCCATATTTCTTCCTCAATGAATACAAGTGACGTTTATGCAGAAACCCAATAGGAACCCTCGTTCTTTCCCTCCGCCCGCCCAGCCTTTCCCTTTCGACCGGAAAACGGAAGCCAGAAAACGGCTTCCAGTGACTGGAGGCAGAAAAGAGGGGGAGGGCGGGCCCAAGAGTGCAGAAGCGGAAACAGCCTAAACGTCAGTTCTGAGACGGCGGCACGTGTGTGGTGAGTGCGGGGTTTAAGCGGCCCTCAGGGGTTCTGGCTGAAGGCTCTGGGCACGTGAGCCTGTGAGGCCAGCGGGTAAGCCTTTGTCTTCGTGGGCTCCGCTTGGGGCTGGGGGGTCCTTCTTGGTGTTACTGGGGACGGCGGTTAATCACCGGTCCTGCAGTCTGATCCGAGGCCCTGTAACCAACGCTCTGGAGAAGCCGCCAGCCTTGCAAGCCACCGGCAGCCTCAGCCGCTGACAGTCTTCTCGGAAAGAGAAGGTTGGGGTTTTTGTTTTTGACTTTTTATTTCTCCCCAGGACCGAGGAGGAAAGGAAAAGTATTTCATGAATACAAGCATCTCTTAAGTAATTACCACTGTTTTTAGTCCCCATTTTTTCTTTCTCAAACCCAGCCACTTCGCAATATGGGGAACGGGGACAGAATTTTCACGGGGCCTTTGGGCAAAGGAGCAGATGGCATAGGAAGGGGATAAGGGCACTGGATTTGGAGACGTTGGCCCTAGACTCGCCATTTAAAATCTTGTGTGGTCCTGGGAGTTACTCGTTCTCCCTTTCAGGTTCCTTATCTTTAAAATTAGGTTGGAGAAGAGGGCGTACCAGGTAACTTCAAAAGAAATTTTCTTTTCCAAATCTGTGAATCTTTGGACTTATTTGGGCAAATCGGTTCATTTTTCTGAAAATTGGACTATAGCAATATGATATAAAGTATAAACTAAGGACCCCCAAGAGTTGCCGAAGATCAAAACTATTTTTGCTATAATGAGAAGCCTTCGTTGTTTTCATGACGTTTTCATTTTATGTGCCTATGGATAAATCCTATGTAAAACAAAAGCTGGGGGAAGGAGGAGGGGGGCGGTTTCCTACTACCTTAGAACGGGTGCACAGCACTGATTCATTAAAATGAAAGGTGAGGGTTTGTTTTTTCAAGTATAAAGCAGACCTGAGACTAAAAACTTTGAAAATCCTTGGAATACAGAATAAATGATCTTGGCAGAGTGTTCAAAGGGCATATGTTGGATAAGGTCGGAGGAAAGACCTGGCTGTCATTGGTATCTTAGAATTGGAATCTTAGATCTATAGAGGGTTTTGCTCTATAGATCTGTATGGGTTTTGCTGACATTAGGGAGAATTTTCCATTTCTGAGGAATGAGATGTACCCAGGGTGCTCTTTTTTTCCATGTGTGCTCCTTTCAGCCTTTACATTAGCCACGGATCAATTTATTTATGTAGCTACCTTATTTTGGCCTAGCACCCACTGTGAAAATGAAGGAAAGAAAAAGGATAATTTAGATATGATTTGTGCATTCAATATGGGGTAAGGGAACCAGAAAAGGAAGGAGTAGGGATAGATATATAGATAACCCACTTTGTAAATCTTAAAAGCATTTTCTTAGTTAGTCTGCGGAAGATGGTAAGAGGGTTGTTATTTCATATTTGTATTCTCTTAGATTCTATTCTGTAGTGTAGATGCCATTTAGTTTCGGGGTTTTTTTTCTTAACCCTTGGCTTCTATCCTAGAATCAGTACTGAATATTGATTCCAAGGCAGAAGAGTGAAAAGGACTATGTAATGGGAATTCAGGGATTTGCTCAGAAGTGTCTGGGGCCAAATTTGAACCCAAGACCTCCCATTTTTAGATTTGGCTTTCAATCCACTGAGCTACCTAGCTGCCCCCCACCATGTAGTTTTTATATTGCATGGTAATGGGAATTCTAGCTCTGGTATTTTTTGCCTATATGAACTTCACCTCCCTGGACTTGGTTTGCTTATCTTTAAAATGGTGATTACAAAATACTACCTAACTTACAGGAAGTATCTCTATTTTTCCACATCCCCTCCAACATTTCTCATTTTGCCCTTTTATTATTTTAACCAATCTGATAGGTGTGAGATGACATCTCAGTTGTTTTGATTTATATTTTTTTAATTAATGACTTAGAGCAGTTTCTTCAGCTAAAAACTATTCATATATTTTGACTATCAATTGGAGAATGATGCATTACATATTTGACAAAATCCCCTATATATTTTGGATATTGGACCTTTATCTGAGAAACTGTATGCAAAACTTTTTTCTCAACTTGCTACTTCTAATCTTGGCTACATTGTTAGAATTTGTACAATAACTCTTTGTTTTAAATGTATTCAAAATTATCCATTTTACATTTCACAATGCTTTCTATCTCTTGTTCATTCATAATTTCTCCTATCCTTAAATCCGGTAATATGTTCCCTATTCTTCTAATTTGTTTCCTTTTTTTTCTAATTTGTTTCTGATATGTAGTTATAATAATAAAATAAGATAAATTTAACTCCTTAGCCAAACATTTAAGACCCTTCATAATAAGTCTCCTTGCTATCAGCCTTGTTTCACATTACCTTGCTTTATGTACTCTGTATTCTAGCTAAAGTTGCCTCTTCATTGTCCTTCAAACTTAACATGCCACCTGTCATGTTACATTGATGGCTGATTACCCTCTGCTCCTAGAAAACATTCAATCTTCTCTACCTTTGAGGCTCTCACATAAGGAGCCATCTCTTCAAAGAGACTTTTCCTGATTCTCCTTGATAACATCTTTTAGATTCTGTTACAGAAGGGTATCTAGCTTCTCTCCTTTGCTTTCATGACATACAACCTTCTGTTATACTTAGTTGTATTATGTAGGCCCAGAGGAGAAAGTTGTTTTTTTTTTTAAGTTTTCTATCCCAATACCTAGCACATAGAAGATGTTAACCAAAATAATTTAATTTTGAAAGTTACTGAAAACTTGCTGGTTACATCCATTTTTTGGATGCAGACAATCCCAACACTTTCAGAACTCACAATCCAACCATGCATGTGTAACAGAAGCTAAGTATTTGAGATGAACCAGCTATATTATTTGGGGATTTCTTTTTAATAGGTCTCCTTTTCATATAATTAGACATGGGTAGGTTATGAATATAGTCTTAATATTGTGGGATTTTAGGATGGAGACAAAATAAATGGTGATGATGTGCTACTCAGTTCTCTCAAACTATTAAGTATGATTTTATATTATTTTAAGTTAATTTATTTAGTCAATTTAGAACATTATTCCTTGCTTACAAGAATTATATTATTTCCCTCCCTCCCTTTGATATTCTTGATTTTTTTTTTCTTCCAAATGAATTTGCTATAGTTTTTTCTAATTCAGTAAAAAAAGTTTCTTGGTAGTTTAATGGGTATGGCACTAAATAAGTAAATTAGTTTAGGTAGGATTGTCATTTTTATTATGTTAGCTCATCCTACCCATGAGCAATCAATGTTTTTCCAATTGTTTTGATCTTTTAATTGTGTGGATAGTGTTTTGTAGTTGTGTTCATATAGTTCCTGTGTTTGTCTTGGCAGATAGATTTCTAAGTATTTTATATTGTCTAGGATGATTTTAAATGGAATTTCTCTTTCTAACTCTTGTTGCTGAGATGTGTTAGAAATATATAGAAATGCTGATGATTTATGTGGGTTTATTTTGTAACCTGGAACTTTGCTGAAGTTGTTAATTATTTCCACAAGCTTTTTGGTGGATTCTCTAGGATTCTTTACGTAGACCATCATATCATCTGCAGTGATAGCTTGGTCTCCTCATTGCCTATTTTAATACCTTCAATTTCTTTTTCTTCTCTAATCGCTACAGCTAGTGTTTCTAGTACAATGTTAAATAAGAGGTGATGATGGGCATCCTTGTTTCACACCTTATCTTATTGGGAAGGCTTCTAATTCATTACCATTGCAGATGATGTTTGCTGCTGGTTTTAGATGAATACTGTTTATTATTTTTAGGAAAGACCCTTCTATTCCTATGCTTTCTAGTGTTTTCAGTAGGAATGGGTGTTGTATTTTGTCAAAGGCTTTTTCTGCATCTATTGAGATAATCATGTGGTTTTTGTCGGTTTGCTTGTTGATATGGTCAATTATGTGGATGGTTTTCCTAATATTGAACCATCCTTGCATTCCAGGTATGAATCCTACCTGGTCATAGTGAATAACCCTCCTGATCACTTGCTGGAGTCTTTTTGCTAGTATCCTATTTAAGATTTTTGCATCTGTATTCATTAAGGAGATGGGTCTATAGTTTTCTTTCTCCATTTTTGACCTGCCTGGCTTTGAAATCAGTACTATATTTGTGTCATAAAAGGAATTTGGCAGATCTTCTTTGCTTATTCTATCAAATAGTTTCTATAATATTGGGATTAGTTGTTCTTTGAGTGTTTGATATAATTCATTTGTGAATCCATCTGGAATTGGGGATTTTTTCTTAGGGAGTTCTTTCTTTGATGGTTTGTCCAATTTCTTTTTCTGATATGGGGTTGTTTAGGTAATCTATTTCTTCCTCTGTTAGTCTAGGCAATTTATATTTTTGTAAATATTCACCCATATCACCTAGATTGCCATATTTGTTACCATATAATTGGATATAATTTTTATTGGATTTAATTGGATATAATAAAAATATAATTTTTAATGATTGCCTTAATTTCCTCTTCATTAGAGATGAGGTCTCCCTTTTCCTCTTGGATACTGTCAATTTGGTTTTCTTTCTTTTTTTTAATTAGATTGACCAGTACTTTGTCTATTTTATTTGTTTTTCAAAGTATCAGCTTCTAGTCTTATTTATTAAATCAATTTCCTCTTGGATACTGTCATTTTGGTTTTCTTTCTTTTTTTAATTAGATTGACCAGTACTTTGTCTATTTTGTTTTTCAAAGTACCAGCTTCTAGTCTTATTTATTAAATCAATAGTTCCTTGACTTTCAATTTTATTAATTTCTCCTTTGATTTTTAGGATCTCTAATTTAGTCTTCATCTGAGGGTTTTTAATTTGTTCACTTTATAATTTTTTAATTTGCATGCCCAATCCTTTGACCTCTGTCCTCTCTAGTTTGTTAATATATGAACTTAAGGATATGAATTTCCCCCTGAGTACTGCTTTGGCTGCATCCCATAGGTTTTTAAAGGATGTCACATCATTGTTATTTTCTTCAATGAAATTATTGTTTCTCTGATTTGTTCTTTAATTGATTTTGGAGAATCGTATTGTTTAATTTCCAGTTAATTTTTGATTTGACTCTCTTCATGTTCCCTTACTAATTATTAGTTCATTGCATTGTGATCTGAGAAGGTTGCATTTATTATTTCTGCGCTTTTGCACTTGTTTGCAATATTTTTATGCCCTTATACATGGTCATTTTTTGTGAATGTACCATGTGCTGCTGAAAAGAAGGTTTATTCCCTTTTGTCCCTATTTATTTTTCTCCACATATCTACTAACTCTAATTTTTCTAAGATTTCATTCACTTCCCTTATATCTTTCTTATTTATTTTTTGTTTTGATTTATTTAGTTCTGATAGAGGAAGGTTCAGGTCTCCCACTAGTATAGTTTTTCTATCTATTTCATCCACATGAGCTCCACTAGTTTCTCCTTTAGAAATTTGGATGCTATGCCATTTGGTGCATACATGTTGAGTACTGATATTTCCTCATTGTCTATACTGCCTTTTATCAGGATGTAATTACGTTCCCTATCCCTTTTAATCAGATCTATTTTTACTTTGGCTTTGTCAGATATTATGATTATGACTCCTGCCTTCTTTTTATCAATTGATGCCCAATAGATTTGGCTCCATCCTCTTACTTTGACCCTATGTGTATCTACCTTCCTCATATGTGTGTCTTGTAGACAGTGTAAAGATTAAAATTTAGGGGAGACTGAGGCAGGTAGAAATTAGTTTCTCTCTGTAAGGAGTATTATATTTTTATGAGGTTTATTAAAGGTTGAGAATTTAAGAATATACAAGTAAGAAAAGGCACGTGGCAGGTGGGCCATAAGGCCCACCCAAAATTCCACTCACATCATGAGACGCATCTGTTTGCCAGTGGAGACAGGAAGTCAAGAGCTCCCGCCTATGGGGAAAACCCTTTAAATAAAATTTTGCTCTCGTCCCAGGTGAGAATTCAATGAGATTAGAGGGCATTCTGGGAGCTAGCAAGGACTCCTGGGGAATGGAGTCCAGAGTTCAAAATCCCAATTTTACATTCCCCCCCCCCCCCCCCCCCCCGTTTGATCCTCTGGGAAGAAGTCCTTCCCCAAAGGATCATAAAACATAATCAATTTAAAGATTATAATAATTTGAGGATAAGAGAAAAAAAAGAACAAAACCAATAATTGCTGAACGAATTGACAAAAAGCCAGTTAGGGGGCAGTCCCCTTTGGCATGAAAGTATACATACAAATGAATGTTCAATCAACCACACCCACAAGTTCAATTTTGTGCAACTTGTGGTCTGGAGGCTTCTTCATGGTGGCTTCTCCAACAGTTCAGTTCTGGATTCAGAAAGGTAGCTTCTTTTTTACCTAAACTTCTTCTCAAAAGGAATTTAAATAATGATATTTTTTACATTCCCCCCGTTAAGAGGGTGATTGACAAATACAGAATCACTTAGGGATGCATGGCTGAAGTATGAGGTATATGAATCAATTGGCAAGAGATATTAAAAAGATATCAGAAAAATCCAAAGAAAAAAAGAAAAAACTGGATAAAATATAGACTATCAAAGTCTTATGTGTAAAAATTCCAAGTAAAAGAAAAATAAATCTATAACAGGTCCTTCAATCAAAATGATCTAAGCAATGATGCATTTACCCAGTCAGTAGCCAGGACTACAGAAAGTTGCCACACTATGAGAGGCAGAAAAGAAAGGGACCAGATTATAGAAGCCAAGTAGGAGCCAAGTTTTCCAGGATACTCTTCAGTGAGTATTTTCAGAGTGAGTGTGGACACAAGGAAAGCCTATGTCTAACAATGTTAAACACAGTAACCTCGAGTCTTCACACTAGGTTCAAGACCTTTGTATTGGCCGAGAAGTGCATTAATCCATCCTGGATTGGCTTTTCTTTGGCTCTGTGCAATGGCTCTTTTGTGTATATCTTGTCCTGGAATCAGACAGAATCATTAAGCAAAGTCCCATAATTATTTTAAATAATTAGTAGCATCATTTTTATAGTCACAAGCTTTTTGGGCATTCTCTGACAAATGTATTTCAAACTTATAGTACTGAAAAGCCAAAAAGTTAAAGAAAATCTTAATGCTGGTGACATGTGCTTCAAATATAAAAAGGAGAGAAAAAAACCAAATAGTATATTGCACATGCAAGAAAAATATAATAATAAAAGAGCTTTAAAATTCAAGAATGTAGCTTATAATCATTGACACTCTGTGTCAGCTAAGAAAATATAAAATACAAGGCTTTCTTACCAAAAATGAGGTACATTTCTTTTTCATGTCTGGCCATGCTCCACTGTGAGTAGAAGGCAAATGAATTGAACAAGGTAACAATTTTTCATTTTTAAAATAAAGAACAGTAGTATAAATATGTAGATATCAATATCCCCAAAATTCTCAATAGCGCAATTAATTACAATAGCAAACAAACACACTATCATATTTCACATAAGTTTCTGTATGGCATTTTAAAAAAATTTATGAATCGATGGATATTTGTCACAAGTTTTTACAAATGTAGCAATCTTTCAACCTTGGTAATTAAACATATTTTTAAAACAAAGTAAAACTAAAACCCATCTTGGGTTAAGAACATAATGAAGAAATCTATATATCATTCTGGTGGAAGTAAAATAGTGAGCTGAAGAGTATAAATAAAAGGGGTGCTCCATTTTTTTGGAGGCTTTTTAGGGATACAAATGCCCTGAGATTAACTGTCCAACTTCCATTCACATATTTAGAAATGCGGGAAGGTTGGGGGTTATAAAATGTATTTCACTTCAGCTACTGGGCCTTACCTCATGATAGGGGGCAGGCAAAAATAACCAGAGATTGTTAAAAAAAATTTCAAAAATCATATTTAAAAAACCCTTAAAATCATTTGAGATATTTAGCACATTAAAATTTCCAAAGGTTGTTATACAATTATAACCAGTTCTGATGAAGTCCATCTCTCCTCTATGTGATAATTTACAAAGTCAAAATAGAAAGGCTGTTTTTTTTTTCATATGGGCTTAATTACTATAATATTTGTTTAGCACAGTTATAGGGGAAAAACAACAGAAGTTTAAAACTCAGTACATTCAAAATAAATTCAATCAACCTTCAGTGTAACAGAATAATATTGAATCTAGTAATATATGAACTTAAAATCACAAAGTTAAACCTTAAACAAAAATGCAATAGAAATACAGAGTTTTTATAAACCATTGGAGTTTGAAATGCCTTAAAATCATAACCTCCAGTCTTTAAAGTTCCTTAGGTGTGTGTGTTTTTTGTTTTTGTTTTCTTTTAATTAATTATCCATTTAAATGTCTATTGTCTGAAGGCAGAGTAGTAAGGGCTAGGCAATGGGGACCCGTCCAGCGCCCCACAGCTGGGGAGTATCTGAGGCCAGATTTTAACCCAGGACCGCATGTCTGTAGGCCTGGCTCTCAGTTCGCTGGGCCACCCATTTGCAAATTCAAAGTTGAATCTTTGGGCTGAATCTTCTGGCACGCAGGTGAAATCAATGAAATTACTAGAACAGTCAAAAGGTATCCTTTTAAATAGCCCATTGCTTAAAAGTCTGTTTGAAAAGTCTGTTTCTTCTCCTCTCCCTTTTCTCTCTCTCCTCTGCTACCATCCGCCCATGTGGCCAATAGTTACCAGCTGGTAGAAATGAGTCCTGAGCGGTCTGCTCCAAGGATCTGGGTGATGAGCCGGCTGGGGTCACGCTCATAGGTCTGGGGCGCAGAAACAGGCAGGCAGGCCCGGGAGATCGGGTACCAGGTGATCTTGGTTGAATCAGGTCTGGATGGGGGGGGGGGTGCTGAACGCCCGCAGGCAAAAGCGGCTGAGCCAGGTGGGGAGGGTGGCAAACGCAACAGGTCTGGATCGAGCAGCAGCTTTGTGAGGGTTAAAAAAAAAACTTGGCCAGAGAAGTGTGGCTCAAAAAAAAAAAAATTCTAGGCACTAGATATTAAAGATTGAACCAGAAGATTGAAATATTTCATTTTCCTGAAGTGGTTACGCTAAACTGTAAAGATTAAAATTTAGGGGAGACTGAGGCAGGTAGAAATTAGTTTCTCTCCATAAGGAGTATTATATTTTTATGAGGTTTATTAAAGGTTGAGAATTTAAGAATATACAAGTAAGAAAAGGCACGTGCCAAGTGGGCCATAAGGCCCACCCAAAATTCCACTCAAATCATGAGATGCATCTGTTTGCCAGTGGAGACAGGAAGTCAAGAGCTCCCGCCTACGGGGAAAACCCTTTAAATAAAATTTTGCTCTCGTCCCAGGTGAGAATTCAATGAGATTAGAGGGCATTCTGGGAGCTAGCAAGGACTCCTGGGGAATGGAGTCCAGAGTTCAAATCTCAATTTTACAACAGCATATGATAGGGATTTGGATTCTAATCCACTGTGCTATTTGCTTGTGTTTTATGGGTGAGTTCATTTCATTTACAATTCAGAGTTATGATTACCAGTTGTGTATTTCCCAGGATTTTGATTTCAACTCCTAGTCCTGCCTTTTCTTCTTTCACTCTTTCCTTCTACACCAATGTTTTGTTTTTAATCAGTCCTCCTAATTCCCACCCTTATTTTACTTTCCTTTCTACTCCCCTGCCTTCTTATTCTCCCCTTATTTTCTTTACAGTCTTTTTAACCCCCCCCCCCCATCTGCTCCCTCCCTCCCTCCTTTATATTGCTTCCCTCCCCACCAATCTGTTTGTTACCCATCTACTTCCCTATAGGGCACAAATCAATTCTCTGCCCGAATGGATTGGATTGTTCTTCCCTCTTTGGGTCAATTTCAATGCACATAGGAGTTGAGTATCTCCTATCTCCAACCTCTTTACCCTTCCAGTGTATTGATGTTCTCCCCCCTCCTGCCATGTGCTTCTTTGTGACATATAAAATTTTCCCCCTTCAGTTTCTTTTCCCATTTCTTTTAGTATTAACCTTTTTTTTTGCTCTAGTTGTGTATGTATTTATATATACACACACGTACATGTATTTATGCATACATATATCTATATACATATTTATGTCTTGTCATTTCATCCTATACAGTTTGTCACGGTTCCCTCTACATGTAATTCTACTAGCTGCCCAGGTGATAATAACCATTTTTAAGAGTTATCAATGACCTCTTTTCCTTTAGGGATACATATCATTTTAACTTGTTAGGTCTCTTTAAAAAGTTTTTTTTTGTTTTGTTTTGTTTTTCTTTTTTCCCTCTTTTTTAATTACCTTTTGATGATTCTCTTGAGTTCTGTGCTTAGGCATTAATTTTTCTGTTCAGGTCTGGACTTTTCTTTACAAATGCTTGGAATTCTTCTATTTTGTTGACTGACCATACTTTCCCCTGTAAGAATATAGTCAGTTTTGCTGGTTAGTCGATTCTTTTGGATTGTAGACCTAGTTCCCTTGCTTTCCAGAATATCATATTCCATGCCTTTCTGTCCTTCAGTGTAGATGCAGCCAGATCCTGTGTTATCCTCACTGTGGTTCCATGGTATCTGAATGACTTCTTATCAACTTATAATATTTTTTTCCTTAGTCTGATAGTTCTTGAATTTGGCTATAACATTCCTGGGTTTTGTCAGTTGGGGATTAAAGAACAGGAGGTAATCTGTGGATTCTTTCCATCTCCATTTTCCCCTCTTTTTCTAGGATATCGGGGCAGTTTTCTTGAATAATCTCCTGTAGTATCATATCCAGGCTTTTTCTTTTGTCATAGTCTTCTGGTAGACCAATGATTCTTAGATTGTCTCTCCTTGAACGATTTTCTAAATCCTCTGTTTTGTGAATGAGATGCTTCATATTTTCCTCAATTTTTTCATTCTTTTGGTTTTGTTTTATAGTGCCCTGCTGCCTTGTAAAGTCACTTGATTCTAATTGTTGTATTCTGGTTCTTAAAGACTGGATTTCATCCCTGGCTTTTTGGTCATCCTTGTCCTTCTGGTCTGATTTTCTTTGGAGGTCATCTTTCATCCCCTTTGCCTCATCTTTCATCTTCTTTGCCTTATCTTTCATCTCCTTTGCCTCATTTTCAAGCTGTTTGATTTTGGCTTTCAAGACACTGTTTTCTTGTTTTAGTTCAAGTGCCTCTGTTTCCAGATGATTTATCTTAGTTTTTAAGTTCTTTTCCCAATTGTCTTCAGCCTCTCTTAATTGTGTTTTGAATTCTATTTTAAGATCTTCCAAAGCCTGTGTCCAGTTCTCTGGGTTTTGTTTTATTGCTTGGTGTTCCCTCTTCATCTGTTGCATTTGCTCTTTGTTCATTGCCTGTATAGAAGCTGTTGATTGTACTTTCTTTTTTCTTTTTCTGTTCTTTGCTCATATTTACCCCCATCTTTTCTTCCTGCAGTTATCTGTGCTCTTACTCCTCTCATTTTTTTTTCTTGGTTTTGGGGTTTTCTGTCACCCTTCCCTTTTGGAGTTTTGTCAGCAAGTCTCTCAGGGCAGTCTGTGTGGGAGGGGTATTGGAGCTTTTGCTTCCCTGTACTCTTGAGGCTTGGATTGAATTAAAGTCCAGCAGTCTGTGGGGGAGGGGTGTTGGAGCTTGAGCTTCCCTTTCCTCTGAAGACTTTTGGTATGATTAAGTCCAGCAGGGCTGGGCTTAATGTGCCCTGAGGCCAAAAACCTCCTGGAAGGGGGGAGCAATATGAGGGTCTCTGCTGCAACAACTAGGCTTTCTGCTCTGTGTTCTTTCTCTAACTCCTTCCCCACCACCTGTGTTTGATGCTCTGAGCCTGGCACAGCTTTGTCTCCAACGTACTCCCTCCAGACCAGTGCCTTGGCCCGCCCTGAGGTTCCAGCTGCCACTGGAGGCTTAGAGCTCTGGTGGGTGAGGGGGGAGGGGGCTGGTACTTTCCTTTTCCCTTCCCTTTAAACCCGAATATTCTCAAATTCTGGCTTTCCAGGGGCATACCTTTTAAATTGAGTCCAGCAGAGAGGATTCCTTGGCTCTCTCTTGTTGTTTGGTTTGATTTTCAGTCCCCTAGGATTGTTTAGTTTGTAATTGTTAGGGAAGGATTTTCAGAGGTCTGCCTCTAAGCTGTCATCTTGACTCTGCCTCACTCTTTAAGTATAATTTTAAATGAGGCCTGTGTTACAGTGCCTAAAATATTGTTTCTAGGGTATTGTAGTTACCAGAATATTCATATTATCATACTATATAATACTGTGTGTTTTATTTAACTTTTTAAATCCTTGTGGAGAACTTTACTTTCCATGTAGGTGGATGCTTTCTCTGTTACTTGAGTGCTTAATTTGGTGATTATGACTTGATTAAATTAGTCCTTTGGTTTATTTTACAGAATTGCTATTATGGAAGTCAAAGGTAAAAAAAATTTCACAGGAAAGAGTGGAAAGACATCACAGGGAAGAAAAAGATTTAAAAAGGATGATGGTAAGACAGCTGTTCTCCCTAACGTTGTTTTAGCTGTTAGAACACTTTTGAGGCAAGGAATATAACATAGGAAGTAAATACTAGACTATATCAATTGGTAAAAAAGCAGAATTTGAATGTTATCCGAAATACTGGAATGTCATTAGATATATCCAGGTGCATTCACATTCAAACCTAAGGATTTATAAATTACAAAAAATAAATCAGTAGTGCAGTGTGTATGGTGCCAACAATCATCTCTTAAAGGAAAACCCCTAACTGGAATCACAAGTTCTATATTTTTTGGAGTGGGGTAGCAATGTTATTATTGCCTTTTTACTGAAAATAATTTACCAAAACATTTTTCATTTCAGTTAAATTTGTTAACCCTTCAGTAAACAGAATATTCTTAGCTTTAGTCTCAGATCTCAGTGTCTCTATTGTCATTGCTCATTATTTATCAGAAGTCAGTGTTAGGAAAAAAAGAAAAATCCTAATAACTATGACTAACTAAATAGGTTTTTTTACATAAGCCTTATATCTTACAAGATTCTGACTTTTTTGTTAGAGTATTGAATTTTCACAATAATGCTGATTCAAATGCTTATATTAGAGACAATTAGAAATACAGCTACTTCAAAATCTATGCCAAATTAATGTCAATTGAGTTAACCTCACAGAACTTATTTGTCAGTGATCATAGAGATCAGTTGGTATTATGTTACTCATTTTTCCCTATCGATTTTATTCTAACAACTTGAAGTGAATATTTTATTGTTTTAAATCTTCCCATTACAGAAGAGAATTAAAGTCTTGCTGAAATATAATTTGGTATTTCTAATCTTAATTATTGATTAATAAATTAAAAAGTATTTGTGTCTTTCATAAAAATCTGTTGTCAGTTGAGAAAAAGCATGATTCTAAGAACTATGTATCTGTTCTAACTATTATGTATTAACAAATATAGATTCTAAATCTCCAAAGAAGTTTCCAAATAAAGGTGATGAAGGAGGTGGACCTAAATTCAGCTCCAATAAGTTTGAGAAAAGTAACACAAAACCTGGGAAAACTGGAATGAAACAGTTAAAGAATAAGCAACAAGGAAACACATTGCCTAAGAAAACTGGCACAAAGCAATTTCAGAATAAACAGGAGGGGGACAAGCTACCCAAGAAAACTGGTACAAAACAGTTGAAGAGCAAGCAAGAGGCAGGAGACAGGTTACCCAAGAAAAATGGTACAAAACAATTCAAGAAGAAACAGGAGGGAAGCATGTTGTCCAAGAAAACTGGTGTGAAACAATTCAAGAAGAAACAGGAGGGGGATATGTTACCCAAGAAAACTAGCCCGAAGCAATTCAAGAATAAACAGACAAAAAGAAAATTCCAATCCGAGGGCAAAGGTGAAGGTAAATACTTCATAGGGAAACTTGCTTTGCTAGGTAAGGGAAGTGGAGAGTGCTAGCCTCAGTCAGGAAGCCCCAAGTTCAAATTCAGCCTCAAGCACTTACTAGCTATGGATCCCTAGGCAACTTACTTAAATCTGTCTGTTTTGGTTTCCTTATCCTGGAAAAAAAGGGGGTAGGGGGAGCATCTGGGTAGCTCAGTGGATTGAGTGTCAGGCCTAGAGAGGGGAGGTCCTACATTCAAATCTGGCCTCATACACTTCCCAGCTGTGTGACCCTGGGCAAGACACTTGACCCCCATTGTCTAGTCCTTACCACTCTTTTGCCTTGGAGCCAATAGACAATATTGACTCCAAGATGGAAGGTAAGGGTTTTGGGAAAAAAAAATGGAAACAAGATCACCTACTTCCAAGGATTTCGGTGAGGATAAAATAGGCAAACTTTAAAGCCCTATGTAAATTCTAGCTTTTATGTTTTTGTTGAGTACAAGTTTAATTACTATTTATACTTCGTCAGCAAGCTCTTATTAATTGCCAACTGTACCGGATACTATACTACACCCTGGTAATACAAAGAAAAGCAAAACATATTGGATGTAGCTATTAATGGAAGTGGCTCAGGTGGAGAAATGTAAAATTTGTAATCGCCCTCTGGCCTGGTTTATCACCACAATAGCAATAACCAATAGAAACTGGTTCACCACTACTATAACAATATCCAATAGAATGTATATTCCTCCAGGGCAAGGATGATTTTTCTTTCTCCAGTGTCTTCATGTAGTCAGTATTTAATAAATATTGTTCAGTTGAATTGGATAAAATAACTAAAGTGCCTAACTTCTTTATCTACTTTTATTTCATTTAAATATCCCAGCCACCCTGTGAGATAAGTTCTATAGATGTTTATAGTTAAGATGAGGGAATTAAGACAGTTTGGGTGACTTACCCCTAGACACTGATAGTGTCAAAGATAGCATTGAACCCAAGTGTTCCTGACTTAATACATTAATATGGTAAACCAATAACCATCTCTTCCACTTTCTAAAAGACTTAGGGGCATTGATCTAGAGCTGAAAAAGACCTTTAAGGTTTTATTTTCACACTTGTTCATTTTACAGATTAAAAAATGTGAGGCCCAGCCCAGAGAGATTAAATATCTTGTCCCAGATTACATAGAAAAAAAGTGATAGAGCCAGGATTTGAATGTTAGTCATCTCATACCATTTACACTACACCTGTTTGCCTAGATCCTCCAATGTACTTAAGGGCAACAGGTGGCACAATGGATAGAGTGCTGGGCCTAGAGTCAGAAGACCCACATTCAAATGTGGCCTCAGACAACTACTAGTTGTGGGACCATGGGCAAGTCATTTACTCCTGTTTGCTTGAGTTGGAGATAGCCTAAGAGTAGTACAATGAGGAAAGAGGGATATGAGGGAAAAGATGGAAGGTATTTCAAGGGTGGAGTCTTTCATCTGTGTCACTGTTTCTAATGATTACCAACTTCTGTTGTCAATTGTAAGAGTATATGGTGATGCCATTTTTGAGATGAACAAAGCCACAAGGAAATAACTCAGTTATTATTTCAGATTTTATTCGTTGGGAGAGGCAAGAGGCAATGAGTACATTAGATATGTAATAGATTATATTTTCTTTACTCAGAAACCGCAGCTAAGAAACCCAAGTGGGATGAGTTGAAAAAGAAAAAGAAAGAACTGAGGCACAGCAGACAACTCAGTGATAAAAACAACTATGACACCGTAATCAAGGCAAAGCAAATTTGGGAATACCTAAGAAGGTAGTGTTGTTTCAAACCATTGTTATATTAAACTTTTGTAATGATGAGCATCTGCTCAGTATACTTTGTAAATATTGAAATGATTTAAAGTCAAGAACATAGAAGCCCGTTATCTGAAGAGCAGTCCCAATCCCAGTTAAAGAGTAGTGTAGAAATTTAAGAATGATTGAACTACTATCAGAAATGGTCATCAAAATACATAACTATTATAATGGATTTGACATTCTTCCTGAGATATCTCTGACAAAAATAACATGGCTTGTGAGTTTTGATTTTGAGTGTTTCTTACTAGAGACTAGTTTACTTTTCTCTCTACTTCTGAAGTTATTTCTGGCTTGTATCCTTTGAAATTTTCTCTGATATCTTTGTAAAAATAACTTTACCTCTTTGGAGTAACAATTTTAGTTATCTTTGGTATAGGATTTATTGATTTCCTTTCAACTACATATCTATTGAAATTTCCAGTTTGTATCTGAAAGATACTTGTTTAGGTTGTGATTTCTTGTCTCTTCATTTACAGAAAAAATTGTGATAAAGAAAAAAGAATAAAGTTGATGAGTGAATTACAGAAGTTGATGCAGGGCAAGATTAAAAGTGTAAGTAAAATATAGTCACCAAAGTGATTTATAAGCTAAAGTAATTCATATGTCAATGAGATATTGAGATATATTAATAATAGTGTGACACATAAAATTTTTGATTCTTTAAACACTACTTAACTTAAATATTTCAGATATGATCCCCAAATTGAATTTCATAGTAAGGGAGGTGTACTGCTGTGTTTTGAATATGCCAAGTGAATCCTCTACTTCTTTTCCTCACTACTAAATAGACTAATAAGTTTAGGCTGTCATTTAACGTTTTTTTTGTTTTTTTTTTTAGTTCTTAAATATATTTTATTTGATCATTTCCAAGCATTATTCGTTAAAGACATAGATCATTTTCTTTTCCTCCCCCCCACCCCCCATAGCCGATGCGTAAATCCACAGGGCATTAGATGTTTTCTTGATTTGAACCCATTGCTTTGTTGATAATATTTGCATTAGAGTGTTCATTTAGAGTCTCTCCTCTGTCATGTCCCCTCAACCGCTGTATTCAGGCAGTTGCTTTTCCTCGGTGTTTCCACTCCCATAGTTTATCCTTTGCTTATGAATAGTGTTTTTTTCTCCTGGATCCCTGCAAATTGTTCAGGGACATTACACCGCCATTAATGGAGACGTCCATTACGTTCGATTATACCACAGTGTATTAGTCTCTGTGTACAACGTTCTCCTGGTTCTGCTCCTCTCGCTCTGCATCACTTCCTGGAGGTTGTTCCAGTCTCCATGGAACTCCTCCACTTTATTATTCCTTTTAGCACAATAGTATTCCATCACCAACATATACCACAGTTTGTTCAGCTATTCCCCAATTGATGGGCATCCCCTCGTTTTCCAGTTTTGGGCCACCACAAAGAGCGCAGCTATGAATATTTTTGTACAAGTCTTTGTGTCCATTATCTCTTTGGGGTACAGACCCAGCAGTGCTATGGCTGGATCAAAGGGTAGATATTCTTTTGTCACCCTTTGGGCATAGTTCCAAATTGCCCTCCAGAATGGTTGGATCAGTTCACAACTCCACCAGCAATGAATTAATGTCCCTACTTTGCCACATCTCCTCCAGCATTCATTACTTTCCTTTGCTGTTATGTTAGCCAATCTGCTAGGTGTGAGGTGATACCTCAGAGTTGTTTTGATTTGCATCTCTCTGATTATAAGAGATTTAGAACACTTCTTCATGTGCTTGTTAATAGTTTTGATTTCTTTATCTGAGAACTGCCTATCCATGTCCCTTGCCCATTTATCAATTGGAGAATGGCTTGATTTTTTTGTACAATTGATTTAGCTCTTTATAAATTTGAGTAATTAAACCTTTGTCAGAGGTTTCTATGAAGATTTTTTCCCAATTTGTTATTTCCCTTCTGATTTTAGTTACATTGGTTTTGTTTGTACAAAAGCTTTTTAGTTTGATGTAGTCAAAATTATTTTATTTTACATTTTGTGATTCTTTCTATGTCTTGCTTGGTTTTAAAGCCTTTCCCCTCCCAAAGGTCTGACATGTATACTATTCTGTGTTTACCCAATTTACTTATGGTTTCCTTCTTTATGTTTAAGTCACTCACCCATTTTGAATTTATCTTGGTGTAGGGTGTGAGGTGTTGATCTATTCCTAGTCTCTCCCATACTGTCTTCCAATTTTCCCAGCAGTTTTTATCGAATAGTGGATTTTTGTCCCCAAAACTGGGATCATTTAACTTTTTTTAACCAGACATGATTTCATTGATATTTCAAATCCAAGAAAGTCAAACTTGCTCTTCTGCAAATTAGTATAGAAAGTCGCATAGGACACTGAATAGTTAAAGTTACCTTCACAAAATCACATAGCCATAGCTTTAGAGGTGGCATTTGACCCAGATTTTCCCAATTCAGCAAGACTGGCTTTTATCCATTAGAGTAAACTGTCCCTCATTTGAATAGCTTTTAAAATTAGATTAAGAGTTTTTATATGGAATCAGGTGCTTTTTAATGTAGTAACATTATTTTTAAAATATCTTAGATTCCATGTAGGCTAGTTTGCACTGAGAATTACAGACTTTTTAAAAAACCAATATGTAAAATTTTTACAATTGCTTCTTTCATTCCTCATCTCTTCACTACCATTACTATCTATCTAGAATATTTGATTTGGAATCAGAGGAGCAGGATTCAAATCTTAGCTCTACTTATCATGGTACTTTTGGACAAATAAATTTTCCTCTCTAGATCATTGTTTCCTTATCTGTGAAATAGAAGTTTTGGAATATATGACTGAGTTCCTTCTAAATCTAAATTTGTGATTCTATATAAAGTCTTGAGAGAGGGAAAACTTAATATTATTAAGTACTTGACATTGGGACTCATTTATGTTATCTTAAACAAAACATCTTATATTTCTGTAGTCGAAAAACACTTGGATAAAGCATTCTTGCCTATAGGCAATAGTATGGTCCAACAGTTGTGTAGGCACCATAAGGGCAGCCTTTACCAGGCTACCACACACTCTGAAGAGGGGACATTTTGAGGGAGAATTGCTTGAGATAGAAAGAAATTTTGTTTCTACTTTATTGTCTACAGGAGATGCAATGAGACGTCTGGATCTAGGAATGTTTAGCAGTTGACATAAAAAGATTCACCAAATACTCTGCTAATTTTTGTATTACATATCAGAGACAGAAGCTGAATCTTCAGGAATGAATCCCAACCTTCAATAGATTATTAAAATATAGGTTATTAAAAATAGAACACTATATGGAGCTGAATTGACTAACATAGTCAACATTAGAAAGAAACAAAGGGGAAATGAAGATGGGTTAATGACTTGGAAAGCTTTCCTATATTTAGGCCAGACCTAAAATATGTCAGTCTAGCAGATTGAAGATTTAAAATGCATTATGTATGTATTGACAATAAAGTAAAAACCAATTCACTAATTAAACATTAATTAAAACAATACTTTAAAATGACATCAAATATTCCTCTCCTCTGCTATTAATGAGAACTCAGAAAGGCAGCCTAGAGAAAGATGAAATTCAGGAATAGCCTTGGATTCCATTTTTTCCCCAAAGGTTAAGTCTTTTCTGCCTTAGACCACCCTGTGTCTGATGCTCCAAGATAGACCTGGGCAAAGGGATGGGGAAGAACTGTATAAATGAGGTAAAACATTCCATACTGGAAGATGTCAAAGGAAGGAATGTGGAAGTGGAAACTAAGGAATATCTTGACCCCCCTCCCCCCCCTTGCAGGATTTGTTTATCATGGAGTGTAAGGAAAGTTATAGCCTGTGTTAGGTACCATGGCCAGAGATACATTGTCATTGTGGGGAAATGAGGCCTCAGTGAGGGCAAATAGATGGAAGGAGTTTGAGAGAAAGAGGCCTAGAAAGTTAAAGAAGTTTGTTCACTTTGGAATGAAAATTTAAGAGAGTATAATGGAAAGTTAGTTAGGTATGAGAGAATGGAAGTTTAGGGTAGGGACTGATTTATTCCCATGCATCCAGCTATACAGGAAATTGTTGCTATAAGGGTAGAAATGGTTGGTAGATAAAAAATAATGCTCCTGGTCTCAAGGAGATACTGTTCATCAAGTGCCATGAGTAGAGGACCTTAGTCATTCCCTCCTATTCCACTGGGCAGGGCCTAGGTCTGGATCACCTTCAAAGTATTACTTTTAATTATAACAAAATTTTTCTCTTCAGATTGCATTTGCACATGATTCAACTCGTATTATCCAGTGTTACATTCAGTATGGTAATGAGGAACAAAGGAAAGAGGCATTTGAAGAGCTAAAAGGTATTTTTTAATGTCATATGTTCAAGCTGAAGATTTCTAAATTTCTTTCTCTTGCAATAATGCAATGCTATAGGTTGGTAATGGTGGTATGAAAAGCAGCACTGATATACAGAAGAGAAAGGGTCATCTCTGACATATGACTAACATGGGGAAAATTTATTAGCAGAAACACCAATATGAGAAACAAAGTCTCCAAGCCAATAAGAAATAGGTTTATTGAGAGAAGGCCAGTCTCACAATAAAGCTGGACCCTAATCAAGAGCAGAGATGCCAAGCATTAAGTGATGGCCTTTTTTTTGCATAGAAATCTGATGACACAGCATCAGATTAAAGACAGAAAATATAGTTAAAATTAAAATAGGATGAACATAAATCTTCCACATGGGCAGGTCTTAATGACACAAGTGCTGAATAAGCTGGATAGTACAGAAATCATCACTATGGGTGATAACTGAGATCTATTATTATGACTGATTTTTCCAAGGCCTCTGCAATAAGGGGTCAGAGTCTGGTTTTTGCTGACAATTCTTACCCATGTCAGGAGTTAAACACCTCCTGTAACTAAAGATGGCAGCTAAGGATGACTGACAGAGGCCATTGCACCTAGTATATGGGCATCCTATACTCCTCACTCTGTTAGTGGAAATCTTGTGCCTTTGAACTACATTTACCTGGAGCCCACTGACTTTAATGACAGGAAGTCAGTGGGCTCCTGGGAAATGTAGTTCAAAGGCACAAAATTTCCAATTACATATGACTGAATGTCTTTATGTCAGACACCCAAAAGCAGCCTTCCACCAAAAAAAAAAAAAAGATAATATACCTTCTTTATATAATTTATATGTAAGCCCCCAGGATTGTGACCTAAATTTTATATATATATATATATATCTTTGTTTAACAAGGCTTCAAATAAAAATACCAAACAATTGTAATATACTTTGTTTTTCAGAGAGTTGGGTTGAATTGAGTAAGGCCAGATATTCCAGAAATGTCGTCAAGAAATTTCTCATGTATGGGTAAGCAATTTAGAAAAGGAGAACTCTTTTTTTTTTTTTATTGAAAACATGCCAGAATGAATCTAAAACTATGGTAGTGGCACTTCTGAAAGATGCATCACGTATCCTAAAGGGCTGGTTGAAGTGGGGGAATGGAGTGAAGAACTTGTCATTTTGTTGCTGCTGTTTATTCTTCATGTTTTCCTTCAGAACTCAAATACTTAAAAGTTATTTAAGGAATTTTCAGGAAAAGTTGGGTCAACGGAATTGAATGAGGTCAATTAAATGTGCTGGGAACTTTTCTAAGCACTGGGGTGGAGATAGAAAGGCAAAAACAGTCCCTGTCCTCTAGGAGCTCACATTCTAATGGGTGCAAGATCATGCAAACAGTTATGTACATACAAGAGTAGATGGAAGGTAATGTCAGGGAAAGCACTGGGAGGGTTGGGAAGGATGACTACAGCACTTGGGAAAGCCTGAGAAAAGTCTCCCACAGAAGGCAGGTCTTGAGTTGTCCTGAAGGAAGCCAGAAAGTAGAGTGAGAAGAGAGAATAGTGTGTAATTGATAGCATTCCCACCCACCCACACCCATACCCCCAAATTACCGCCTAATACCAAAGTTAATTAAGGTGATGCATTTTTATATAGTTTTCTTTAATGCTATTTAGAGGAGATGGTTTATCTCTGGTGTTACCATGTGTTTTCTCTCTTTTCCTGTTCCACTTTTTCTTTCAATTCTCCTTTTACCCAAACTGAAGAAATAAGTAAAAGTGAGGTAGTAAATTTACCTTAAACTCATCTTGCCTTTCTCCCATCTCTTTTTTTTTTTCTTATGTGATACAGAAATAAATCACAAATTGCAGAAATAATAAAAAGTTTTAAAGGCCAGGTGCGGAAGATGTTGCGCCATGCAGAAGCATCAGCAGTAGTGGAATATGCCTACAATGACAAAGCAATTTTGGAACAACGAAACATGCTTGTAGAAGAGCTCTATGGGAATACATTCCAGCTTTATAAGGTACAGTTTCTAATTATTTTCAAGCTTTTGCCTCTTTTCAGAACACATTATTGTCTTCTTTGGTCATTTAATAGACTTTCTTCTACTGTATCACTTTTATATAAGTTTGGGTTTTTTTGTCTTTTCTTCAGAGAGCTTTTTAAATTAAATATATTTAATTACTCTTCCTGGAATCTAATAATGTAACACTTCAATTCTTATACTGTTGACCAGAGACTAAAACTAAACATCACAGTGGTTTATCTTATACCAAAAACTGCTTTTACTGATATGCATTGGAAACTGTTGTCATAGAGTTAGAATTTCTTTGTACAGATTATATTTGTCCATGTTATATAGCAAGGATAGGAAACTTAGCTGTGGAATCATTGTAGGTAATGGACCTGAGAAAGTTAAGAAAAGTGGGACTGGGGATGGGTAGAGAAAGTGAAAGGGGAAGAGCCAATGACAATGCTAAGGAATGTTGTTTAGAGGTAGTGTAGCTTTAAGGGTTGCCTATTTTGAATTGATTTTCAGACTTGAAAGTAATACTTTTGCTTTCTACCCAATAGCCTTTTTGTTCTTTATTCTTGGCTGTTACATCTGACAAACACAAAATGAATCATAGCAAACTTTTACAACTAAACAACTGCTTTTATATACTCTGTAGTAGTTGGTGATAATTTTGTGATTAGTTTGATTAGCCTGGCACATTATGTGAATTGATACAGAGAGGGGGAAAAAAGATAAATAAGTAGAAACCAATATGAATGTACACAAAGTTTTAATATATAATGCAAACTTTTTCATCACTCTGGTCTTCTGGAACCTTGATTAAACTTGTTACTGATTTCTTTTCAGTCTGCAATTTACCCAACTCTGGAAAAAGTATTAGAGGTACAGCCTGATAAACAACAGGCTATTATGGATGAAATGAAGCAGATTCTTACACCATTGGCTCAAAAGTAAGGAAAATATTTTGTTTTTTATAACAAATGACAGCTAAGTAAATGTATTCTTTTGGTTGAGCGAGTTAGTGAACCTTGACTAAAACATATAAAAAAAGATTGTTCTACCCTTAATGCCTTCCCTTCCTCAGTATCCATTGATGTCCCAGTATCCTATAATCTGGATATTCAATGACCTTAATTGTCGAATCAGTAAATATTAAGTTCCTACTATGTAGCAAACTTCATGCTATTCTCTGGGCATACAAACAAGGAATGGAATGATCCCTACTCACAAGAACTATTTTGTATTCTGACAGGGTAGGCTACAAATACATAACCATTTATAAAACCTATGTTGCTTTCAAACTCAGTAAGGTTATTTTTATGATTTATGATCACCTTGTCCTTTTATTATAAATCCATTATCATTATTATAAATCCATTATCATTCTATATTTCCTATAATTACTTGGAACCTTTTTGAATCATAGTCATGTTTATAATTTGCCGAAACGTGAGCACTATGGCTGCTTGAAAAAGTCTTGGCCTTCAGATTCCTACTGTACTCTTAAATTTCTTAAAAAATTGGGTCTAATTTCAGTGGTTTGTCTATATGATAGAACATTCTGAGCATTGACCACCATTTGATTGAATACCTCCTTTTTTTTCTGGGTTATATGTGTATTAGGCAAAACATTTCCATATTGTACATTTTTGTAAGTTGAATAATTTTATAAAATCAAAATCCTAAAACATATGCCCAAATAAATAAGTTGAAAAATCATGTTTTCATCTGCTTTCCTTCTCTGAACAGTTTTCCCTGAAGTTGAAATTGTCCCTTTTTTATTAAATTTTATTGATTAATGTTCTTTTCCTCCCCTCTTCCCACTCCCCTCTCATAGCCAACAAGCAATTCTGCTGTGTCATGTGTCATTGATCAAGACCTATTTCCATATTATTGATGTTGTACTAGGGTGATCATTTAGAGTGTAATGGGTAAAATTTAGGGGTTTTGAGTGAATATATTATACTAGTGGTCACCAGGGATTAAAATTCAATCCAATAAAATACTCAAGTCAGCTTGGGATTTTTATGGTGGTTTAATTACAATAGTAGGAAGAAATTAAGAAGAAGAGTAAGGAAAAGGAATTGGACTGCTCTGACAAGCCAGATAGGAGTTCAGAGGCCTAGGCCTTCTCAATCTAACTTGGCTTCCAGCCACAAGGCCTCCTCTGAGATGAGGGGCCTCCTAGGAGGATAGCGCTTTAGGAGGTAAAGGAAAAGAGGAATCAGCCTAAACCACTCACCAAGCATGATAAGAATTCCTCCATGAGCTCCCAATGCTGAAAGAGCCCAACATCTCCCTGAAAGAGAGAGCCAGAGAGAGGAAGTGACGCAAAATATATAGACAGTTCTTTACATCACTTCTTGCATATCAAAGGAACCATTGGTAGCTTGTAATATTTTTTCCTTGGTCTGGTAGTTCTTGAATTTGTCTATAACATTCCTGGGTGTTTTCAATTGGGGATTAAGTACAGGAGGTGATTTGTGGATTCTTTCATTCTCCACTTTTCCCTCTTGCTCTAGAATGTTGGGGCAGTTTTCTTGGATAGTTTTCTGTATAATGGTATCCAGGCTTTTTCTTTTGTCATGATCTTCCAGTAGACCAATGATGCTTAAATTGTCTCTCCTCGACCTGTTTTCTAAATCTTCTGTTTTGTGGATGCAGTGTTTCATATTTTCCTCAATTTTTTCATTCTCCTGATTTTGTTTTATAGTTTCCTGCTGCATTGTGAAGTCATTTGCTTCTACTTGTTGGATTCTAGTTTTTAAAGACTGAATTTCATCCCTGGCTTTTTGGTCATCCTTCTCTTTCTGGTCTGATTTTCCTTGGAGGTCATCTTTCATCTTCTTTGCCTCATCTTTCATCTCTTTTGCCTCATTTTCAAGCTGATTAATTTTGGCTTTCAAGATACTATTTTCTGTTTCCAGATGATTTATTTTGCTTTTTAAGTTCTTTTCCCAGTTGTCTTCAGCCTCTCTTAATTGTTTTTCTAATTGTATTTTGAATTCTTCCAAAGCCTGTGTCCAATTTGCTGGAGTTTGTGTTTTTGCTTGGTGTTCATTAATCTTCCTCTGTTTCATTTTCTCTTTATTTATTGCCTGGATAGAAGCTCTTGATTATACTTTTTTTCTTTTTCTGTTGTTTACTCATATTTCCCCCCTGTAGTTGCCTGTAGTCTTGCTCCTCTCATTTTGTGCTGGATCTCTGAGTTTGGACTGTTCTGTTCTGGAGGGGCTTCTTCCCTGTTCCACTGTTTAATTAGGTAGTCTGATCTTCCCTGAGTGACAGCAGAAGCTAAAAAGGAGCTGGACTTCCTGCCCTGTTGTCAAGGTTGTTGCCTATAGTTTGCTGCAGCCTTTGCCCTTAGAGCTCAGTCAGGGAGGCTCTCAGATCAATCTGTGGGGGAAGGGTGTTGGAGCTTGAGCTTCCCAGTCCTCTGAAGGCTTCTTATCTGCCCTTGTTGATGAGATTGAGGCAGGGTGGAATTGATCTGCAAACCTGTCTGTGTCCTGAGGCCAAAACCTCCAGAAGGCAGGGGCAAGATGGAGCATTTTGGCTGTGACTGGGCTGCCTGCTCTCTGCTTCTCCTCCAGCTGCCTTCTACACTGCCTGTGTTCTAAGTCTTGAGCCTGGCACAGCTTTGCCGACAAGGTTCTCCCTCAGGACTAGAGCCCTTGCCTACCCAGAGATTCCACTTGGAGGCTCAGTGCTGTAGGTGGGGGAGGGGTCCTGGGACATTCCTTCTTCCTTTCCCTTAAATTCACATGTTCTAGAGTTCAGGCTTTTTGGGAGGCTTACCTTTTAAGTTGGGTCTAGGAGGAGGGTTCCCTAACTCTGTCCTGTTGTTAGATTTGGTTTTCAGTCCCCTCGAAGCATTGTGTTCTTGATTGGTGAAGAAGGGTTCGCAGAGGTCTGAATTTTTGTGCCTCTAAGCCACCATCTCGACTCCTCCTCCCAACACTAATTCATTTTACTGCAAAGTAAATGTTCAAGGTGATTAACCCAGCTTTTCTTGTTTTTTTTTTTTACAGAGAAACTGTTATTAAGCATTCACTGGTACATAAAGTATTCTTGGACTTTTTCACCTGTGCACCTCCAAAACTAAGATCAGTAAGTTTTCCCATTATTTTATTATTATTTTTAGACTTACTAAGTACAGTTGGATGTTAGTAAAATTAATATCTTTAAGAATTGGATTGGGGTAGGGAGTTGGAAAAGGAAGAGAATGAATGTTCAGTCTATTGAAAGAAATAGTGGAAAGTCATTAAATAGAATCTTACTCCTTAGAGTAAAGAGTTCTCATTCTCACCCAGGTAAGTAGTTTATGCCTAGGAAATATTGACCTAGAGTAGTATTCCCAATAAATTAAAAGACATCCTACAACACAAATAGGATTTATTACATTTATAATTCACTTCATTATCCTACTCTCTAGATAATAAATTGAAGGAATTTCTGCATTTAATTAGATTTTTAGTTCTAGGGAAAAAATCATCCTGGAATCAAAGGTATAGAGAGATTCAATGTGGTTGAAAAGGGGGAATGCCTCATACTGAGCTAATAACAAATAATTTGTAAGAAAAGATAAATTCCACAGCAATCATTATAACATAGCTTCCATAAAAGTTTTCCACATTGATTTTTTCTGGGCTCATGTAATTATCAATACTCATAATGAGAAGACAAGTAAAAGGAACTGGTTATTGACAGCACAGTGCTGATAGAAATAGAAGAAAACATTTGTTTAAAAAAGGTGTTTCATATACTCACTTTAATAATAAACTGTGACCCAAAAGCAGAAATACATTTGTTGGGAGTACCACCAGGGGGCAGAGTTTTGGTTGAAAAGGGAAGTTTTGTTAGTCCATACTAAAATCAAGCACAGAGGAGGAGATCATGACTGCTTCTCCTGTGGGGTTCCAGGGACACTGAGGTCTCTGAGAAACCTAGAGGTAAGTCTGAGACCAGAAAGCATAAAAACCAATTTCATTGAATTTGAGTAGGATTGGGTTATCTTTACAAGTGGCTAACAAATTTACTTCATTTGATATCTTGAAGGATTGTGCCACTAAAATCTCTAGCAATATGACCAATGTTAATACAGGAAGGTTGATTAGAAATCTCAGTGGAGGGGTTCTTTGAAGGCCAGAGAAGGAACAGTTGTATTAGCAAGGGAGCAAAGGGGCATGGAGAATAGTACTCTTCCAGGCTCAGAATTGGGGGTTTGAAGTAAAAGGAGTAACTAAACTTCTTAAAGTCAAGAATCCCAGAAGTCTTGTCCTGGGGTTTAGAGATAGGGAAACAAATGTATTTAGACACAAAGATAAGGCCAGGTGGATAGGTTTAGGAAGTAGGATGGAGTTTTTTTGAGATTTCTGACTTCTTTGTTATTTTACCTCTTGTGAAATTCCCTCCAGTGAAAACCCTCTTTTCAAGGAGCAAGGCTGGAGAAGAACTGAGTTTTTGAGGAGTTTCAAGTTCAAACAGAAGAGGTTTTGAATGGCAGCTAGAAATCATAACAAATGTTAGCTGGATAAATCCAGGAGACCCATTATATCATGTAGAGTGTAGAATTACAAACATATGGGAGGATGGGGGGGGGGGGGTTAGTATTTAATTCTCTAAGCTTTACTTTTACTTTAATTTTCATATTAAATTTTTTGAAATCCAATTCTCTATTTGGATGATTAATAATGTAACCGATTATATATTCAAATAAATGAATGTTTTCACCTTCAAATTAGTCACTTTTGGAGCCAAATATTTATTCCAATAATGCTACCATTATCCTACATAGGTTTGGATCTCTTTATCTGCTCTGGCTATCAATTAATTACATTAACAAATTTGCTTAATTTTCAGGTAACAGTTTCTAGTACAAAACTGTTTCCTTTAGATAAAACTAAATTCTTATCCATTAGCCCATTATTAGTTTGCTTGATATTTAATTTTAATTTTTAATTCCCAAATATGATTTTAAATTATGGAATCTTAATTAGAAGAGATTGTGTAGATTATGTAATCTTAACTATCTTGTTTCACTAATTGTTCCTTTAAAAAGGCTTATTGTTTTTTTAATCTGTGTTAAAATTAAGGTAAAAGTAGCATATTCTAGAAACAATTTTCTCCTTTTTTCTGGATGAAGTAGACATTTAAAAAATAGTAAATGGCCATACATTTTTATTATAAATTCAGAAAGCATAAGAATTCAAATAAAAATTTAAAGAAATATGTTTCCACTTGGGTACGTAATTCTTTTTTTTTAAGAATGTTTTTATTTTTTCTCCTCAATTACACGTAAAAACAATTTTTAACATTTTTTATCATTTTTGAGTTCCAGATTCCTCCTTTGCTCCCCTCCCCACTTCTTGAGAAAGCAAGCACTTTGACAAAGATTATACATGTTAAGTCATGCAAAATATTTCCATGTTAACCATGCTTCAAAAGAGAACATAGACAAAAAAATAAGAAAAATATGCATTGATCTGCATTTATACTCACATCAGTGCTTTCTATGGAGGTAGATGGCATTTTCCTGCATAAATCTTTCAGAATTTTTTTGGATTGTTGTATTGCTGAGAATAGTGAAGTCATTTCACAGTTCATCATCATAAAATATTGTTATTATCATTCTGTATAATGATCTGGCTCTGCTCACTTCGTTTTGCATCAGTTTATAGAAGTCTTCCAGGTTATTCTGAAACTCCCCCCCTCATCATTTCTTCCAGCATAATAGTCTTCCATTACAATTATATACCATGACTTGTTCTACCATTCTCTAATTAATAAACATCCCTTCAAATTCTTTGCCACCACAAAAGGAACTGCTATAAATATTTTTGTATATATAGGCTTTTTTTTCTTTGATCTTTTTGGAATACAGATCTAGAAGAGGTATACCCCAAAGATAATTTGGGTAAGCAAGTCACAAATTTTTTGGCTTTCCCAGTGCATATTAAAGTTATGTTTACTTTATATGGTAGTTACATGTTCAATAATATATTTTTTAATGTACAAATATTTATTTTAAAATACTTTATTAAGAAATGCTAACCATCAACTGAGCTTTTAGCAAATTTTAACCTTTTTGCTGGTAGAGGGTCTTGTCTCAGTGTTTATGGCTGCTAAATGATCAGTAGTGATTGCTAAAAGTTGGGGCAGTTGGGGCAATTTCTTAAAATAAGACGACAATAACATTCACTGCATCAATCAACTCTTCTTCAGGCCATTATAGGGTTATTAATTGGATTAATTTCAGTATTGTGTCTCAAAGAACAGGGAAGTCAGATGAGAGGCAGAGATGAGAGACAGGTGATTATTGGAGCAGTAAAAGCATGCAACATTTATCAATTCCATTTACCATCTTAAATGGACACAGATCATGTCACTTCAAAAGTTAATAGTAACATCAAAGATCACCATAACAGATAAAGTAATCAGAAAGTTTGAAATATTGTGAGAATTACCAAAATGTGATTCCCAATATGAGCACATACTATTAGAAAATTGGGACTAATAAACTTGCTTAGTGCAGGGTTGCTACAAACCTTCAGTTTTTTTAAAAAACATTGTATTTGCAAATCATAATAAAACAGTATGCCCATAATGGTATTACTTGTCAAAGGATATACTCAGTTTTATAGTCTCTTGCACATAGTTCCAAATTGCTCTCCAGAGTGGTTGGATCAGTTCACAACTTCACCAGAAATGCATTGGTGTTCCTTATTTTTCTATATCCCCTCCAACATTTGTTGTTTTCCTTTTCTATCATAATACCCAATCTGGTAGGTATAGAGTAGTTTTGCAAGCTGGCCTGTGGACTGGGAAACAGAGGGTTCCTCCTGACTGGGTGTGGTGACTTAGGCAAAATAATGATGAATAGGAGACAGCTTTTGTATTCAACCCACTGAGAAACTGCTCCTCCTTGACTGAGGCGTGTCTTTATTTTATACCCTCATGATCACACATCTACTTGGCACACAATTTCATTCTCAACATACATGTTTCCACAGAACCTAACAACAGACACAAAGCCTAAGGAGATAGGAAACAAAACATTGTTACTAAGTGCAGGGTCAGAGAGTAGAGTCAACATGACCCGGGTATCGGTTGGGGAATTCAGAGCACAGATTTGCCAAAAGTTTTTATGCCTAGAAAAGAGAGTCCTATCTAAGTAGGTATATAAGAATCCTTAGGTTTAATTTTGTAAGTGGGGTCTCCCAGTAATATTCTGTGGGGACAGAGTGGGACATCTGTATTAACCCTGCAAGCATGTTGCTCTCATGTATTTTTCCTGGGGCTAAGTAAGAATAATAATCATAGCAATTCCAATAATAAGGGAATGTTAATAAGAAAAGTCACTTGGTGGGGGGGGTTTCAGTGGATGTTTCCATCCTTCCTGGGGGCTGCTTTGCAGTCCCTGATTTCCACGTGTGACCGTGTTAAACAGTGTGGTCTTTGATGGCTCCTGGCAGAATAGGTTCTATCTCATAACTGTCGTTAACAACATTGTCAAAAAAAGGGGAAATGACAAATGTTGAAAGTGCTTCAGGGAAACAGACTCCATAATGCATTAATGCTGGGGCTGTGATTTGTACCATTATTCTGGAACATTTTGGGGCTGTGCCCTTAAAGTTAATAATTACAAATACACTTTATACCACTATGAGGCCTATATCCCAAAGAGATCAGAAAAAGAGGGAAAAGACCCCATTTGGGAAAAATTATATCAGCTCTTTTATAGAAGCAAAGAACTGGGAACCAAAAGGTTGTCTATCAATTGAGGGAGGAATGGCTAAACAAATTATGATAATGTAATGAGAAGAAAATTCTTGTGGGAGGTTTTCAGGGAAGTGTCCGGTTTGGGACCTGATGAGTTTGAAATGTGTTTGAACCATTAAGTTTGAAGTTTGAAATGTCCACTATGCAATCAGCTAAGGAAAGTGACTGGGTCCAGGGATATATAGATCTAGAAGGAATCCTTATACTATTTCTACCCAAAAGAATAAAACCATGATTAATATTTAAATTGAATAATAACTGATCAAACAGTTGGAAATCAGGAAAGGCTTTATGCAGAAGTAAAATCATCATTTGTTGTTGTTGTTCCCTAGGAAATGATTGAAGCAATCAGAGAAGCTGTAATATACCTCGCACATACACATGATGGAGCTAGAGTAGCCATGTACTGTCTGTGGCATGGCACACCAAAGGTATACTGTACAGACTCGGCAACATAGAGAGAGGAAAATATTATATTTGTTATATGGTTACCAAGTTTGTTTTTTATTTAGGTTTAAAAATCTCCTTTGAGTTTTGACCTACTCTACATTGATAGCATTTCCCTTTCTAAAATTCCCATTTTTGTTTTCATATGGATAGGCAATTCTCTGGTTATCATAATTCTCTGCACTTTGATATGGTAGAAGGCTATTTTCATGTAGACATTTTATGGAGATTGTTATTTAATAAAACCACTTCTGTGTTTGATGTAAGAATAGAAAGGATTTAGTATTTGCAATGCTATTCCGTTCTGTCAGGTTTCATTGGAAGTAAAGTAGAACTTCTTAAAGCTATGAAAAAGAATCCTGATAAATCAGGAAAAAGCTAATTTATTGGGCAGACATGATGAAAAGCAAGACACTTAATGATTAGCTTGTTAATGATTATTTGAGATAAGGGATAAGAAATTAGACAATTGTAATATCCATATTCATTACTGAAATCAATAAATATATAAGCATCTTGTTTTGATTTGAGGAGCACCACTTTGAGGATAAAATTGTATTTTATTCACTGTATTGTTATTAGTTCAAATTTATTCCTTCAAATAGATATATTGAATTTGATATGTTAAGCATTGTGGAAGAGTATGAATAAAATATAGTCAGTGATATTACAATATAGTAGTAGAGATGAAATTATCAAAATCGCAATGACTTAAGGTAGCTTAAATGATCAGTTATAATAGTCATAATAAAAAGCATCAAAAATGGTTTATGTACCATAGGCTTATAATAGTTTTATTTTCCAAATCATAAACTAAACAGTATAATCTAAACATTTAAGCAAATAAGTGAAAATATTTTTTCCATAATATTAAAAAATGATTTGGCTGACAGTTGCCTAATGTAGATTTCCTTCTGCATAAATAAACCAGTTGGCCTAGTTTAGTAAAAGAAGTTTGTTATCTATCTTTATGAAATTCTTCAAGAAAATTCTAGAAATTAACATTCTACAGTTAGGAAAGGGAGGATTGTCAAAAGTACAGTTCGTGCAGTGACATAATATGCAACTATAAAGATTCAACAGTAGCTTTATAAAAATTTTGACTACTCATTTTTTAAAAACTAATGCTTGATGTCTTATATGTTATTTATATTGTTTTGATCAGTGGCTGATAGTTTTTTTTTTTTAAACCCTTACCTTCTGTCTTGGAATCAATATTTTGTATTTAGTTCCAAGGCAGAAAAATGGTAAAGGCTAGGCAATGAAGTTTAAGTAACTTGCCCCAGGGTGGTCACATGGCTGTGATGTGTCTGAGGTCAGATTTGAACCCAAGGCCTCTTGTCTCTTCCTAGCTGTCAATCCACTGAGTTAAGTAACTGTCCCCAGCAAATAGCTTTTTAAATGTAGAAGTCTAGTAAAGTTTAATTAAATCTTATGCAGTACTTATTTCTAATTACCTCTAAATTTGGAACCCATTATTTTACTTCAACATTGGATTTTAACTATATTATCCAGAAAATTTTGGGTTTGTTCTTGGACATGTGACTCAAGGTATCAGGCTTGTCATCCATTTGCCTAAAGCAATTTACAGTTGCAGTAGCACTGTAATTCCTGAACTAATAATCACAATAGTAATAATTAATCTCTGAGCTAAAAACTTGAGAGGAAAGGGTTGGGGGTGTATGAGAAGATAAGAAGAATAGTTAAAATAATGGTAGGTCAGGCTAAATGTTGATAGCCATTCTTCATCATTTAGAACTAATAAGTCTAAAAAAAAATCCAAAACTTTGTCCAGTAAGCTGTGGAAAGAATTCTTGTAGTTGTCTCCTTTTTATTTAAGTTTAGAATATAGCATTCAATTAGAAGTTACTTCTAGTTCTTAGACTGTTCGAAACATGTTTTGGCTAGCTCTAGAAATGGTTTTATAGTAACTTGAATGTGTTGTCTTTTTTTTTTTCCACATTTCCAAATTTTAGAAAAACCTAAAATAGTCTTTAATAGGATATTAATTGGCAACCCTGTATTATCTTATTGTGAATTTCAATTATTCTGGATCTAAATGTGTCTGACTTTAGAATTCAAATGTAGATGTATTATTTACATTTGTTAAGATGAAAATCATGTGAGAAGTTGAAAATAATATAAATTAGGGAAAATACTGTTTTATTAGATTCACTGAAAGATTTTTCTTTTTTACAGGACAGAAAAGTTATTATTAAAACAATGAAGACTTATGTTGAAAAAGTAGCCAATGTAAGTAAAATAGAATTCATACATTGTTGATCATAGGGGATTAGAGAGAGTCACTGATTAGCTTTACAGCATTTGCTTGAAATAAATCCTCCTTATGATTATGAAACTACATTACTGATCAGAAAGGTGCTTGTTCTAAACTGATAAATTTACTTAATGTAATTAGTATGCACATACATATCAGGATCTGGGGTGCATGCTTGGTCTCAGATATTTTGGTCTGGATCTTCGATCTTAACCATTTTGAAGAGAAAAGATTTATGTCAATACCTTTCAGTAATCAACTATCAGAAAGGGGAAATAAGCATTTATTGAATGTCTATTATATAGTAAGTGCTTTACAAAAACTGTTTTCAATAAGAAATATGATCAATTTATTGTGACATAGATGATATCAATACTTTGTGATAGGAATTATGACCGAGCTTCCATTTTTCTTTCATTTATCATTATTTCTAATGTCTACACAAATGCTTTTGAGATATCCTGTCTTAATTGGGTTTTATGTCAGGCTTTCTCTGTTCTTTACTGTTCTGTGAGACAAGACTACTCATAATCTTTCACCATTCTTCTCTTGCAGTTTTATTGGTATATAACTAACTCCTGATAAGGAAACATCTTCTTCCAATACAGATTAGCGCTCACTGTGCAACTTAACATTAATAGTTACCTCTGTGGCTCTGAGAATAACTGATTTTACAAACAAGTTAACTCAACTAATATGTTTGCTAAATGAACCAAATTGTTTCTGATTCTATTCACCACACCATCTCTGTTCTCCAAAGCATTTTGCAAATGAGTTTATATTTTAAAATAACATTGACCTCTCCTGCTGTGGTGGCAAGATAGTCAAGTTTTTGCTTTACTAAAGTGGTTTCTCATCTTTTATGACTAACTTGTTACGATTATTGCTTTATGTCAGTTAAAATATTGAAATTTGATCATCTGATTCAGTGCCTTATCAGTTTTCTATTTTTATCAATAGTTTGTTGTTTTTTAATATATTGTGTTATAGTTGTTGATTAATGTTTGTTATCTTATCCTCTCAATTTGGTATTGATTTTCATTTCAACTTTTCTATCTGATAAGATAGGCATTTGTTGTTGTTTTTTTCCCCATGTTATTTGGTGCTTACCATGTCAAACATTATGAATCTCCTCCTCAGTTCAACAAACATCTATAAGTATCTATTTTATCCTAGAGGCTAGAGTACAAAGACAAAAAAGGGGGATAGTCTCTGCTTTCAAGAAGCTCACATTCTGTTAGGGGATATAGCATGTATAGAAAGAAATTCATGGTAATTCAGTGAGAAGGAAAAACTCACTAGGGACTCAGAAGGTTTCATAGGGAGGTAGCACCTTAATCAACCCTCAAAGGGAATAAGAATCTGTAGAGGCAGAAGTGAGAAGGTAATACTTTCAAGGATTGGGAGACAATTTTTATGAAAGTATGAAATTAGGAGTCAGAATTTGAGATAGAAGAAATCCATTTTCCAAGTTTAATTGGAAATTGAATTTCCTTTATGCAAAAATGGCAAGGGAAAAGGAGTTTAGAAAGGGAATAATCTCTAAGCTTATGTTGTTGGATTGTGTAAGATGCATTATTCAGTATTCTAGGATGCCAATTTTGTTACTATTCTGAAAAATAAATGAAGAGCTCCATATTATAGGACTATGCACACATATATTTTTCCATGAGTAATCATTTTGCCTGCAATTATCATATAATAATGATGAGCTTTTTCAGTGCTTTTTCAAAGCACTTCAGCTTTGGTGCAGTAGGTAGCATGTCAGTCTCGCAAGCTAAAGGTCCCTAGTTCTATCCTTGGAAGGAGGGTGTGATATACCGGGAAAGGCTTCTGGAGACAAAAGAGCTACTTGACTTCGGATGGGGTTTACCTCCCCACCTGAAGTGGATGTCTATTGTCTGGTGAAGTGGGACCTTCCCTCAGGGGGAAACCTCTCCTGTGACACGGTCAAAACCTGGGGTTTATACCCTCAAACTAAATAAACTGGGGACTTCTAGATTTCCATGTTGACAAAAGTGAGACTAGGATTGAGATTAGTAAAGTTAGACAATCCTTTGAGGACCAACCTAACTGCCTTTAGAGGCTTATTGCCAGATTGACTAAAGGAGAGTTGAATTTTTTTAGCATAGGAATTAATGAAGACCATCTACTGAGCGTAGAGAATTTTTGACCTTGCATCAGCTAAAGGAGTACCTACATTGATGAAAAATCAGAGGTTCTTCAAGTAGTAGCTGTCCTGTCACCCTACATTATTTCTTTAGTTGTTGTTCAGTCAGTCATATACAACTCTGTGCAAGACCACAGACGGTCCATGGGGTTTTCTTGACCAAGATACTAGAGTGGTTTTTCATTTCCTTCTCAAATATGTCCCTATTTTATAGATGAGAAACTGAGACAAATAGTGGTTTAAGTGACTTATCGAAGGTCAAACAGCTATTGTGTCTGAGACTAGCTTTGAACTCAGGTCTTCCTAACTCCAGATCTGATGAACTGTCCACTTGTACCACCTACCTTCCCCATCTCCACAGGTTATATGAAGTAACTGATAAAGTTTACCTGGGGAAAAGGAATAAATTGGTGCAATAAAGAGTGACAATATGAGGTGCTTTCCCATTAATAAAATTTGAGATCTTTTTTGCATAGATTTGAGAACAATCTCTTCTGGTCACTTTTGACCTATTGGCTTTCAGCTATTTCTGTTATTTGTGCCGGGGAGATAAGTGATTTCTGAATAAACAAGATACCACTGTCTATATGAATTGCATAAATACATATGTGTATGTATGGATAATAGGTGTTTTGAAAGCACTCTAAAAAATATATCCATATGTCCAAAGTGAATGTTTTCCTCCACAATATTTACCACAAAGATTCTGCTGCCATTCAAACAAGAAAAACTGACTTTGTTATTTGAAGGTCTTCTTATCTACAGTTATAGAAATTATTCACCAGACTTTACTCTGGTTGATCAACTATTCAAAAAAATAGGATCCATCACAGGACAAATACATATCCCCAGACTGTGCTCTAGTTTCTACAAAGCAGCTCCAAAAATGGAATCTCAAGCACATTTTAAACAATGATTGATTCTTTGGTTTAAATGTCACCCATAGTACCTATTTGTAAGGATACACATTTTCATTCTCATTTCTTTAGAGTCATACCCCATATAGCAGTGATGGCAAACCTTTGGGAGATGGAGTGCTGGGCCCTGCTTCCACCACCCCACATGGGAGGAAGGAAGCGCTCCCATTGGGCGGCTGGACAGAGGGGTAGGTGAAGTGAGGAATGGCCTCAGCAAGTGTAGAGAGGGGAAGGGGAGCAGCCTGAATGCTCAGCTTTCCTCCAACTCTGCTGCTTTTTAAGCCCTTCACCTTCCCTCCTGTGAGCTCCTATTGGGCTTCTGGGCAGAGTGGCAAAGGATTTGAAAAAATTGCCATTGGGTGTGGTGGAAAGGGTGAGGGGAGCAGCTCTGCCTGAGTGCCTCTGTCTTTCTAGTAATAAACTGGGTGAGGGAGGGAGCATTTTTGGTACCCATGCCAAGGATTCACCATCACTGCCATATAGAATTCATGGAGCTAATTTTGTTCATTAATAAGCGACAATGTCACTGACAGAATAGCCATTTTAATTATTAAATGGGAGGGTATTTATTTGACAGATTGGTACAGTGGAAAATATACTAAATTGGGAGTCTAAAGACTTCAGTTTAAACCCATGCTTTCCCATTTCCTCTTCTGAACCTCAGTTCCTTATCTTCAAGGTTAGCGAGAGGGGGAGTTTGGATCCTAGCAATAAGTCTATGATCCTATTAACATTGCCTACAGAAAGTAATTATTCAGGCCTGGTCAGTCATTTGATCCATCTTAACTGCTTGATGCATGTTATGTTATATAGTTGAAGTTGTCATCTTTAATTACATTTATAAAGTTAATTACATTTATGAATCAATGGACTAAGGGAAAATGCATTTTTAACCTTTATTAAATTTTAATTTTTGCAGGGAGAATATTCTCATTTAGTTTTGCTGGCAGCATTTGATTGTGTTGATGATACAAAACTTGTCAAGCAAATAGTTATGTCGGTGAGTAATAGAGCTCCTTAAGAATTTAAAGTTTATATTTAAAATTTAAATAGAAAAAAATTGCACATTTGCAAATATAAAATAGAAAGCAAGATACATATAAAACCACAGATGCCTCTTCCATATGATAACTTCTCTTTCTTTTCACATATATAATTCTGTATCTGTATATTCATTTTAGTTTTCCCAGGCATCAGTGCTTCCTCCTAAATTTTCTGTCCTCTTTGGTATATTTTTGAAAAATGTTTCTAATAACCCTTTTTATCCTGTTTTTGGCACCACTATTGCTAACCCTCTCCTCCCTCCACTTTCGAAACAACCAAAAAAAAACCTTTTTGTTAACTTTTTTTGTAATAATTCCTTTAAGATAATCCATTGCATATATCTCAGTGGCTAAGTTCTAAGAAAAATTATTCACTCTCTACTGCTGCATTTAAGCGAAGCTACAAATGAATGATATCTCATTGATAATGCCAGCACTCTTAGTACCCTGGGTAATTGTGTCTTAAACAGTGGTCATAGTAAATGAAGATTATTCTTTGATTTTAAAAATCCCTTTGTGTAATTCAGTAAACCACAAATGAACTGATTTTTCTGTAATAATTTTTACATAGTCCATGCCTAGGGAATCCTGGCTTTGTTTCATATGCTTATTTAGGATTTGGGGAGAAAGGCTCAAGAGTCATATCTATTTGATGAGGAAATAAATTTATTCTCACTTTTCCTTCACTGTTAAAATCACAAGCATACTACATATTCAGGATACAAATTTGATTTTATTATACATGTATTCTTTTAGGAGATCATCAGTTCCCTGCCTGATATAGTGAACAATAAATATGGGAGAAAAGTTCTGTTGTATTTACTAAGCCCTAGGGATCCTGCACACCTTGTACCTGAAATCATTGAAATTCTACAGAAGGGTGATGGAAATGCACACAGGTAATTTGGGTAAATTTCTGTAGTTTTTCCCTCTTTACCTGTAGTATCCAGATTTATTCTTCATTTTTTGAACTGGTATATGCTTATCATTATCAGCAGTTTTCTCTTAAACTACCCATACACAACTTCACACTTAAGTTGTTGAATGGATTCTTAATGTCTTTATGATCAACATAAATATTTAGGTGGCATGGCTTCCATGCAATAATCTTTGGAGCTACTGTCTCCCAGGTACCTTATTCTTTTCACTCTACTTGTCTCCATTGAATTCCAAATGTTTTCAGAAAATCTAGACCATTCCCCTTTACCCATTATCTATACCTAATAATATTTTCCCTACTTCCTTTCAGATCTTTTCCTTGATTCCTATAGTCTGAAATAGTCTTTTTTAATATCTCTCAGTATACAACATGACACCTTGTACTTAATAGGAGCTTAATAAATATTTATTGAACCATTCAATTTGTAAAAAGCTATGTTTTTGCCATACCCTTATAAAATCAGGAAAATTCTGGCAAACCTGGCTCATATTACAGATATTTCTTATCATATCGTCTGCTATCTCTAAATTCCAAAATTCAAAATTTAATATGGTACTTCATTTGGAAATTTCCCTATTCCAACCACACGTGTTACAATACAAAGAATTATGTCCAGGCACTATAGGGTCAAAAGTCAAGAACTGGAAGAGATTTCAGAGGCTAGATCTAATCCAGGTCCCTCACTTTACATTATAGAAAGATCAAGAGAGGTAATGTAATGTGCCCAAACAGGAAATGCACAGATACATTTGTTAAGTTATTGATAGATAGGTTGTAAGGAAGAATGGAAACATTTGATTTTGCCCTATCTGGCCATTTTATCTGGCTTCTTATATGTATTCAGATGTTAAACTTTGTTTGGCTCTATTCCCACATGCATTTTCCTCGAAGGGGCAGCATGTTCTGGATTTACAATAAAAAAGCTTGGGTTCAAATTTACCACCTGTGTGACATCGTCCAAGTCATTTAACCGTAGAACTTGTGGTTTCTCGTATATAAAATGAAGAGGTTAGATAATAGTCTCATTTTCTGATTCTTAACTCTGCTCCTCTGTTATGCAAAGGAATCAGGAAAACAATAAAGGCAACATTAAAGAAATGTGTGTGTGTCAGTCATTCAAAGAGTTAGAGAGGTAGACAAACTTGTTTCTAAATTGGTTTTTTTAAAACTCAAAAGCAGAACATAAAAGGAAGCTATTGATTGTATAAAATTAGCCTTGATAGACTCTTAGGAGGAAGAGTCATAACCTTTGTTTTCTTTTCAAAGATCATAAAGTTCCAGGGTTCTAAAAATGTTCAAATTCACCTACTCTATCATATCCATGCAGGGTTATCAAGATGCAGACTCTAAAATAACAGATTGTTAAGGCCACTCTCTCCTGTGTTCTCTCTTCTGACAGTAAGAAGGACAGTATAATCCGCCGTAAGGAGCTCTTGGAGTCTATTTCTCCAGCCCTATTAAGCTATATGCAGGAGCATGTCCAGAAATTGGTTACAGACAAGTCAACATGTGTTTTTGTGGTTAATGTGCTTGGATCTGCTATTGGAGATATTCAGCCTGCTTTGAATACGATTGCCAGATTAGCTACTCCTGAAATGATTCCTGGTGGCAAGGATGGAGAGGTAATTTGAGAAAACCCAAAGCAGCTGAAATCAAAACAATATGACAAACTCCCTTAAGGTTATAACACTTTCTTTTTTAAACTGACCTCACATTAGGCAGAATTTAACTGAGAACAATGTATTACAATCTTCATTTGTAATATCACATACATCCTCTACTCTGATATTGCCACCATTCTGGTACAGGCCCTCATTGCCCTCCACCTGGATTATTGCAATAATCTGAAGATTCCTCTGTCTGTCACAAGACTCTCCACACTCCAATTTATCATCTTATTTGTTTTTCAGAGCCCTTCCGCAACCTTTCCCCACCTCTTCCTTTCCAATCTTATACTCTGCACCTTCCTATGTACTCTGATTTAGTTATACTGGCCTTCCTATGATACACTTATAGTGGCTGTCACCAGTTCCTCTTGCTCTACCAATGCTGGGCATTTTCTCTGATTGTCCCCCTTGCCCATGTGCTCTTCTTTTTCATCTCCACCTGCCAACTAACTTGGCTTCCTTCAAGTCCTGGCTAAAGCCTACCTTCTACCAGAAACTTTTCCAGATACCCCTTGATTCTAATGCCCTCCCACTCTTTATTATTTTTCTTTATCTGGTATATAGCTTAATTGTACAAAATTATGTGATGCCTCCCTTAGTCTCCATTCCTTGAGAGCAGGGACTGTCCTTTGCCTGTCTTTGTATACCTAACACTTAGCACAGTACCTGCCACATAGTAGGTGCTTAATAAATGTTTTTATTCACTGGTAGTGTAATTTTTTAATGTTATTGTATGGTGGTTCCTACAAAACACCAAGAGTACTTTAGAATGCATGTTTGTGTGCCCATAAGTACATAATTACTTTATGATAAGTTACCTCCAAACAAGGATACATGGACATGCCCTTATTCTATATTATTGCAGTTCACTTAGTGCTGATCCATAAGATAAATCATGGATGAAAACCACTTGTTATGTTAATAATTTTTTTTATTTCTTCATAGTTCCACATGGCAGAACATCCAGCTGGACATCTAGTTCTGAAATGGTTATTAGAACAAGATGAAAAAATGAAAGAAAGTGGAAAAGATGGTAAGCTATGAAAATTGAACTTGGCAACTATGTGGAAACTCAGCAATTTCTAGTATCTTTGGTAATGTGAACCCCAATAATTAGAGATTGAGGAGTAATGTCAGGAGCAAATCATGGATTTTCTCTCTTTTCTCTTTTCTCTCATCTTTTGTGACTGTAAAATGTCGTAAAATTATTCTCCAGTGTTCTTTCCAGTTCACCTCACTGTTTAGTCCCACATCTGATCAAATTTTACAAATGTCCAAATGAAACTATATTCTTTGAGAAAGAGAAATCTAGTAGCAGGTGTAATTATTTTAGGAGATTGAGCTTTTATATCTGCAATTTTGATCCAAAAGTAGCACATTTGAAATATCTTCCTTAGTTGCCCATTTATTTAGTAATAGAATATTAAAGACAATCTGTGAATATGCCATGAATGTGACTTGTTAAAATATTGGTGCTTTTATATGCTATGTATTAAATTTTTTAGTTCTTTCAACCAGTCCTTAAGAGTATGATCTCATACATTTGATCTCCTGGACATGCTTCAGTTTTTTGTTGTCCTTCTATAAATAGAGCACCTAGAATAGAACAGAATATTACATATATACATATTGCATGACTAAAATAAAATATATCAAGTCTCTTTCCTTCTCATTTTATATTCTTTGCATCTATTCTTAGATTTTAAAATCACATTCTTTTTTTTTTTTTGCTATCATATCACATTGTTGACTCAGTGAATTTATCTCAAATTTTTAGCTAAATCTCCCAGCTCTGTTCCATCTGCAGATTGAGAAGTATTTCATTTATGGTTTTCTGCAAAGCATAAATAAAAATGCCTTACAGTGAAGAGGACATGGGAGGAAGTAAGTTTATGTAAGAAGACTGGAAGTGGTCCAGGTTACAAAGGACTTGAAAAGTCAAGCAGGATTTTTAAATATTTGATCTTGGAGATAACAGAGAGCTACTGGAGTTGATTAAATAGGAAGTATGGAGAATGTAGCATCACAGAGTAGAGGATGGACTGTAGTGGGAAAAGACTTGCTTCAGACAGACAAATTAGCAACCTATGGAAATAGTTCAGGTGTAAGATGAAGAGAGCCTATACTAGAGTGGTGGCAATATCAGAGGAGAAAAAGGGAGACATGAAGAGAAGATGTTATAAAGGTAAAAGAGACAGCACATGGTAAATGATTGGGCATGGGTGAGTTGTGAGAAAAAGCAAGGAGTAAAGTATGATGCCTGGGTTATGAGCCTGAGTGATTACAAAGATGATGATACCCTAGTCCAGTGATGGCGAACCTTTTAGAGGGGAGGTGATGTCCTCAGGTATGCATGGAGAGGGGGAAGGAAGCATCCTGGCTCCACCTTCCTCTGACTTTCTAGTAACAACTCTGGCAAACTCTGCCGGGGCGACAGCAGACATACCCTCAGAGAGGACTCTGAGTGCCCCCTCTGGCCACATGCCATTGGTTCACCACAGCCCTAGACAATAATAGGGAAATTAAAGAGGAGGATTTGTGGAGAAAGAAGATAAGATCATCTTTAGTCATTTGAATTAAAGTTGTCTGTGGGACATCTAGTTCCATATGTTCAGAAGGAAATGTGAGCTTGGAGATCAGCAGAGATGTAAAGAAGATGGTAGTAGACCATATCAAAGACTACAGAAATGTCAGAATTGAGAAAAGACCATTAGATTTGGCAGTTAAGAGATTATTAGAATTTTAGAGTAAGCAATTTCAGTTGATTTCTGAAGCCAGACTTCAGAAAATGATGAAAGTGCCTTATACTCTCTTGAGTATAATGAGTTCTGAAGATGCACCCAAACAGTATAGTGAATCAAATGAATGAGAGTCATATTTGTTTTGACTTCATCATTTCAGAATGTCTTCATCTTAAGTTCAATGTCCATCTATCCTATATACCAGTGTAATTTTCCTTTAAGTGCAAATCCAACTTTGTGACTCCTAAGTCAACTCCAGGATAAAAAATAAACTCTGTTTAGCTTTTAAAACCCTTTATAGCATGACTTCATCCTGTGTTTTCTGTTTTCATCAGACCCTCTTTCATACTCTCCCTCTTTCACTGAGATCCAAATTAATTTGTCTTTTTAGTTTCCTCATATATATCCTCCATCACATGTCTCTCTGCCTTTGCAATAGCTATCTCCTCTCCCTGGAATATACTTCTTACCTCCACCCCATAGATGCTCTCTCTTTAAGACAAATCTCAAACACTATGTAAAAGATGAAATTTTTACTGATCCCCTCCCCCCAATTGTTAGTGTCCTCCCTCCCAAACAATCTTGTATTGGACTACTTTTTTTTCTTTGTATTTTGTATTCTCTTTTGTGTATTACAATTGTAATTGTTCCTTCCATTAGAATGTAAGATGTTTGCGAGTAGGGACTATTCATTCTTTTATTAGTATCTTCAGAATCTAGCATAAAGCCTGCCACAGTAGTCATTTAATAAATCTTTATACTAGGTCAAACTATTAAACAAATAACAAAAAAAAAAAACAAACACACAAAATGAGCCCTTGTTTTATATTTTCATTGAGATATGCTTATTTCCTCCTTACATTCGACTTGAGAGTTGAAGCATGTATCTCAAATGTTAACAATATATTAAGTAGTGATGCTGAAAGTACCTAAGAGATTCATTGTAATTAACACATAGTTGAGGATTTTTTAATAGATTTTTCTTTTTGTAAAATTTTCTGGCTAATTTTAAATATCTCATAGGTTCTTTTGCAAAAACATTGGTAGAGCATGTTGGTGTCAAGAAATTGAAGTCCTGGGCTGGGATAAATCGGGGTGCTCTTATTCTTTCTCGGTAAGTATTATCTCTTGGGATCTATCTTGTTTCACAAAGCTGAATTCTATTCTTAGTGGCATATTCTTTTTCATGTTAACAAGAAAAAATGCATACATGCATACAGGTGGACAAATAGATATTTGTTTTCTACTGATAGTTTTAAACTTATTTACTAAGCTGAATAGTTAATAAAGGCTCCATTCCCACAAATAAAAGCCAAACCTCTACACTAGATGCTTCTCTCAAAGTATTAATGACATTTACTTTGCCTTTTAGAAAGCAAATAATCCCTCTTCTTTTCCCTTCCCCTAAATTCCCTTTCTAAGAATGGTGATGAAGGATTCATTTCTTGAAATAGAAAATCATAACTGAAATAAAAACTAATCCAGATTTATGGTTTTTAGATACTATGCATTGAGTTTTTTAATGTAGAGGTTGCATAAATTTTAGTTATTTAATCCATATCATGTCTTAAGTTGAACACATATTTGAAATAAGTAACAACTAAACAAAGCTCTTTTCTTATTCAATTTGATTTTTATGACAGTAGCTGTAAATTTTGTTTCAATAAGTTATTAGAATTTTTACACAGATGTCATGTGGAGGCTGGATTCTCTGGACTCTGCACATACACTCTGTTTATTACATTATTTAATTTGGATTCTTTTGTTCTCTCTGTATTATTCCTTCAACATACATATTGTCCTTTTGACCTTGTCTTATATTGTTGGCCTATAAGTTATGAGCATATCTATATAATGGGTCAGGTTCTCCAAATCTGTACATATCTGGTATCTAGTCTATTTAATATATGAAATGTGGCAGAAATACTCATGTGGATTTTGTCAGACTAAAGTCTTAAAAGGTAGGGTCCTATATTGAACACAGTTAAATGCCTATTTTCTTGTTGCTATCCTTTTTTTTTTTAAGAACTTTGCCTCATCTCCTTTATTCACCTCTCTTTCTCTAGAGCAATTGTCTACCAATTTTGAGGTGTGTTTAAGTCTGCTCTTAACTGACCCTTCATTACCTGAAACATCAATTATCTATTTCCTTAGTTACCATATCAAATGTACGATGGCTCCATTTTAGGTCAGTGGCCTTGCTTTTGGCCATGTAGCTGTGCATCTCTTAGTTTCCTTTTTTCTGATTTGCAATTTAATATTGATTTTATTATACCTCAGGTAAATGTTTTCCCCTTTTTGAGGAATCTAAAAATAGACTATATATCCCATTCTTAGTAGGGTCAAAGACTTGGGAAGACACTAAGACTTGACAGTTTATCCCTTACACTTTCTAAGGTGATTCAAAATACACTAAATTTAGGGAAATTGAGTATTTTTTTAATTATCATGCAAAAATCAAGAGAGCACACTGAAAATTCAGAAGCTAATATTCTTTTGGTTAGGTACCCTCTAACCTCTTTCTACAGCAAAATGGAGGCATTGATGCAGTCAAAGGATACTAGTGCCTCATAGAAGCCACACGTTGTAGTACAGTGATATAGAAAGACTAGGCCAAGACAAAATCATTTTGCATTATTCAAAGCTTGGGGGGGGGGGGATTACCTTCTCAGGGTGTGACCCCTGGTTTCTTCTCATTCCAAGCCCCTTACTTGGCATTCATGTATATTTGTTGATTTACCATTCATTCAGAAAGTATATCCATGAAGGCAGCTGGGTAGCTCAGTGAATTGAGAGCCAGGCCTAGAGAAGGGAGGTCCTGCATTCAAATCTGAACTCAGACACTTCCCAGTTGTTTGACCCTGGGCAAGTCACTTAACCCCCATTGCTTAGCCCTTACCACTCTTCTGCTTTGGAACCAATGAATACACAATATTGATTCTAAGACAGAAGGTAAGGGTTTTTAAAAAAAAGTATATCCATAGTCTATATGACACTTTACACCATACCACAGGATTTCAGAATATAGAAAATATTTCTTTTGTGCTAAAAAAGCAGTAAAGGAGGCAAGACAGAATATGTGAAAATAAGTCTCAGCTTCCAACTATATACTTCTGTGTGCAACATGTCTAAGTGGAAAGACTCTGAAAACAGCTTTACTTGAACACTGTCCAAAAAAACTCCAGAAATATCAGTGTGTGGTTTTATGTCTTAGGAGCACTATATTCATCTTTGTTGAACTCTTAGCAATTTTTTTAATGAATTTCCAGAAGAGCCATAGATCTACAGTAGGAAAAGGTTCTGAACTTGCTGTCAAAACTAGAACCTGTGTTTGCATAGTGTCTCTGGCACTTAATACTTATGTGAAGCTTGAGAAAGTCACTTAAACTCTCTGGACCTCAGTTTCCTCATATGTAAAATTGAAGGGGTTAGATTAAGTGACATCTCTAAAGCTCTGACCCAGGAGTTTTGTCACTTGACCCAAAGGAAGTAATTTGAAATTTCATTTATTTATGGTTTTTTTTTCTTTTTATTCAGTCTTCTTCAAAACTCTGATCCAGAAGTGACAAATAAAGTTAAATCTGGACTGAAAAGCCTCATCCCCACATTGGAAAAAGAGGAAAATGCCAGCAAAGGCATCACTGCTTTACTTGAGAAACTAAAAGCTTAGAAGAAAAATAATAATGAAGACATGAGAGTGAATCACTTTTCCTGGTGATTTATATGTGAAAGGATACCATCTAATTTGGTCTTTGGGAGGAGCCTTTTATATAATATATAATATATAAATGCTTTTTGTAGAAATATCTATTTCTAAAATAAATAGTTTCTAAAATATTGTCTTGCAGAGTTTTAGCTATCTTTTGTCTGTACCAGAGTTTTCAGAAATGTTATTTTTTTCAATTCATTTATGAATATCTACAAATCCTGAGCATCTACCATTTTTGTAAGAGTTCATGGGGGAGGGGGGGTAGAAAAGTGGTTTAATGCATGACCCTCCAGGTTTTCACAGCCTAACATAACACAAAATACACTTTAGTTCTTAAAAAAGAAACATTCTAGATACTGCTGGGGATACAATGGTAGATAGAAATCAAAGCCCTGCCCTCAAGGAGTTGGCAGTCTTTCAGAAACAGCATGTATATGTGTAAGTACAAAATATTTAAGAGAGGGCGGCACTAACAATCAGAGGGAGGGAAAGGAGGAGGAATGGAGTAAGGAGCAGGAAAAACCTCATCTAAGAAAAGAAAGCCAGGCATCCTGTGAGTTAGCACAATAAGGGGAGCACATTTCAGACGTGGTAGACACCAGGGTGAAGGCAAGGAGCAGCATCAAGGCCATTGTAACTGATATGAAGAGAAATCAATACATTAGCTTGAAAGGGTAAATAAAGTTAGGCTATAAAGAGCTTTAATACCAGAGATCATCTCATCCATCCCTTTTGCCTTAGAGAGCAGGCTGCTGAAGGGAATGACCTCAAATTACAAAGATAGGTTCCAGGGCCAAATTGTCTGATTCTGCATCTGGTGTCACAAAGTATGAATAGATATAAAGACCCTGGGAAAGTACATCACCTAGGTGGCATTTAACTGTTTAATAATCCTATCACATTAGCCTTCAGAGGAGGAAAAGACATTGAACTGGAATTGGTAGCAAAGATTTCATGGAAATAGATCAACTTGAGCTAAGCTTTGACTTTGGAAAGGGTGTTGAAGTGTGATTTTTAGATTTTCTCCATCTTGCTTAGTCTAGCACCCAGGAATGTACACACCCACACTACACTGGCATGTGCTGGCAAGTGACAAATCAGAAACAACTGACTGTCCCCTGGGCTGTCCTAAGCCAAACTTGAGCCACCATTGGCACGTGTGAGATGCAGGAAGTGATGTAGAGAACTGCTTTTGGAGTTCTCATCACTTCCTGTAGGGAAGGCTGGGTGTCAGTTCAATCCTGGAGGAGCTCCCTCAGACAGCTTCCTTGAGATGATCACGTGGTGAGTGATAAGACTGACTCCCTTTTCCCTTGGCTCTCAGGGAAGGGCCCCTTGGCCAAGGCCTTGAACTGCCTGGCTCAGCTTGAGCCGGAGCAGTTTAACTCTTTTTCCTCTCTTTCTTAATTTCTTCCTCCTATTATAATTAAAACACCATAAAGTTCCATTCCAACTTGAGTGTTTCATTTGGGATTTAAGAAATTAAGTCCTTGGTGACCATTAATTTTTACATTCAGTCTCAACCCTATATTTACCCTTATAGAAGGTAGTAGAAATAATGTGTGCAAGCATGAACATTCAAGGTGGGATCAGGGTTTTAAAGCTGGAAGGAACCTTAGAAGTTATCTAGCTCACCTTTTGCTTGCAGGTGAGGAAACAAGCCTGGAAAGGCCGTGTGACTTGCCCTATGTCACAAAGCCCAGGTCCTCTGACTGACTCCAGTATGTACCACTCTAGGTGATAAGAACCAGTATCACTGGGAAGGAGGATTTATGGCACATGGAATGGATAGTATCTGAAGAGGTGTTTGTGACCCATTTTAAATATCCTGGCAGAGCCTCTGTAAACCCATTGTTAAAAAGTCTTAAGCTTTGTCATGGGATAATAATGGCAATACTAACATCCCATGCTTATACTTATAGAGTGTTTTGCAGAGGGTTTTGTGCATGAAAAAAAACTGTAAAAGGCACAGTTACACAGATTCTAGATATCTCTTCCATGGTCAAAGATTTTTATCCATTCATAAGGTTGGAAACTTAGGTCTTAAATTGTATCTTTATAATAAAATTATAAAAATATACTATTGGGAAATTCTCAAATGTTTAGCTATCAGGCACCTACTATTGCAGTGCACAATGTTAGGTGTTGTAAGACCAAAAAAAGACCTTTCCCTCTACAGATGAAGAACAAAGGAGACAACCCAAAGGCATGCAGGAGGAAGGAACAAATACAAGGCAAGTGAGAGGAGGGAGAATGCTAACTTAGTAATAAGAGAGGTTCGGGGAAAACATTGGAGGAAAGGACAAGTTCAAGAGGCAGAAGTGAGGAGAGCACTTTCCAGAAATACCTTAGGACAAGACATGACAAGCAAAATACTGACCTTGGAAGAAAGGATGTATGAAGGTGAATAATGTGGAATCTTAAAAAGCACATTGAAAGGTAGTATGGAATAGTGAATAGAATATAGCTTGGAGTTGGGAAACTTTGGTTTCAATTCTTACACCAGATAACTACTGCTTATAAGTTCAGTGGGAAATCAGCTGCAATTTTATTCATCTCTAAAATGGGGGTAGCATTCTCAGCAATACAATGATCCAGGACAATTCTGAGGGACTTATGACAAAGAATGCTCTCCACCTTCAGAGAAAGAACTGGTAAGAGTTAGAATGCAGATCAAGGCATAAAATCTTCACTTTAGTTTATTTGGGTTTTTGTTCCAGGGTTTTAGTTTTATATAATTATTCTCTTACAAAAATGATCATTATGGAAATATTTTGCATGATAATACATGTATAACCCAGATTGAATTGCTTATCAACTCTGGGAGGGAGGCGGGAAAGGAAGGAGGGAGACAAACTGCATGATAAAACTTCAGATAATTTGTGTTGAAATGGGGGCAGCTGGGTGGCTCAGTGGATTGAGAGCCAGACCCATAGTTGGGACATCCTGAGTTCAAATTTAACTTCACACTTCCTGGCTGGGTGACCAGTCACTTGACCCTCATTGCCTAGCCCTTACCACTCTTCTGCCTTAGAACCAATACACAGTATTGATAGTATTGATATTGAGTGCAACCAATACACAGTATTGATTCTAAGATGGAAGTAGGAACTGAATCTCCTGCAGTTGGTCTTTTTTGCCCCTGCCGCCTGGAAATGATTTTTCCTTCCTCCCAAATCCCATAGCTTGGAGTCTGTATACTTCTCTATTTAGTTTTTGTAATTCTGTTGAGAGAAAGAACTGTGGAAGTAGAAAACATATGACTTATCATTTGTTTATATGGGTATGATTTGGAGTTCTGGTTTTAAAAATTTACTCTATTTTTCCAGGATTTCAGGAGCATCTCAAGCTAGAGACCTACCAGCTTTCAATGTTCACCAAAATGGTTTGATCTTATGCAAAAGTCTGATTAGTGCTCCTCTACTTTGTGTTCTATAAGTTCTGATCTGGGTTTGGGATTGAACTACAGTAGAATACTATTTACTTGGGTACTGAGTTTGGAAGCTCTAACTGGTTCTGAAGCACAAAACTGCAAGATCCTCCTTAGGTCAAGATTCCTGTCCAGGTTATTCCTGGCAAGATCCACGCTAGAAGTTGGAACTCAGATCCTACGCTGCTCCTCAGTTGGTCTCATACTGCTATTGTTTGCTTTTGAACTTCCTCCTTTCAATGTAGGACCTATGGTGGCTCCCTATCCTGGAAGTCAAATCTGAGTGCAATTCCTTTTCAGTAGTCTACACTAGATCTGTGATCTGGAATTGAATAGTGAACAACAAAGCTGCCAGTTGGCATTTGTTCCCACAATCTATGATGCCCCAGTATGTGTTTGGGAATAACTGGAAGCTCTCTTGCCTTTCCTTACAAGCTGGACTGCTCTAAGTACCACTGTTCCTGACCAGACTCTGTCATTAATACCCATAGATCTCTCAATATGTCTCTCTATGCTGACCTAGGCTGGAAAAAAAAATGACTTACTGTGACTTTTTTTCCCATCAGGATTCAGTCTAGTACATTTTCTAGATCTATTTGGAGGAGTTTTACAAGAAATAGAAATGTTTTGTGTGATCAAATTGACTTCTCATGGGGAGGAGGGAGGGAGAGAATCAGGAAATCAAAATTTAAAAAACAAATAGCAAAAACTATTTTTACATGTAATTGGAAAAAAATATATGAAAAACAAAAAGATCTTTCAAGGGAGGGTCACTTGCTTTCTACTGCTTCATCTTTTGTATGTGCTATGTAAATGATAGCCAAACTAATTTATTATGCAGTAATATTATGCAAGAAACTATCTTTTATGCTAAATTCTAGGAATATAAATACAAGCAAAAAAGAAAGCTAGTTTCTGTCCTTAAAGAGTTTACATTCTAATAGAATATAGCACATAAAAGCAAAATAAAAAGTAGGGGATGGTGTTAGTATTCTCTCAAATGGAGGGTCTAGCAAGAAAATAACCATTTGGAGGAGAAATCTTTAGAGGTAAAAGTCTTGGCATAATGAAAAGGTTCTGAACTCAAGGTGGAAAAGTAGTCAGGGGAATTATGGGTTGAACAGGTTTTAAAGAACTGACTTAAATATTCATTTGCAAAAAATGAAATTAAAAAAAATTTTTTTTGTCTTCGTTTAGACTTTCTTCTCAGAATAAGGGGCTTGGAACTTGATTGAAACCAATCGTCTTTTAGATGGGTGCAAAGCAAATATGATCTATTAGCAAATGGGGGTGTGCATGGTCCCTTTTGTAGGGTAGCTGGTTACTTTAACAGTGTTTCTCCAAAATGGTAACAAGTTGTTACTTAATAGTAAAAGTACAGTTGGATTCCTTCTAGGTAATATCTTGTCAGTCAGTCAACAAGCATTATTAATTAAGCACCTCTTTTGTGTTACTGTGAAAAACACTAGGAATATAAATAAATAAATAAAACCTAATCCTTGCTCTCCAATGAAGAGACAACATGGAATCAATCATACACAAACAAGATGCCACGAGAATAAACTGGAGATGAGAGAGTTCAGTGTATGGCAGACAGTCAAGAAAAATATGCTGAATTGGTAGAAGGAGGGTCTTAAACATCCAGGAGGCCAGTGCCATTGGATCACAGAATACATAGTGAGTTATAAGAAGAAAAGCCTGGAAAGGCAGGACAGGACCAAATTTTTTTGTTTTTGTTTTTTAATTTTTTTTTAATTTTTAAATTTTATAATATTTTATTTGATCATTTCCATGCATTATTCATTAAAGACAAAGGTCATTTTCTTTTCCTCCCCCCTGCCCCCGTAGCCAACGTGTGATTCCACTGGGTATCACATGTGTTCTTGATTCGAACCCATTGCCTTGTTGTTAATATTTGCATTAGAGTGTTCGTTTAGAGTCTCTCCTCTGTCATGTCCCCTCAACCGCTGTAGTCAGGCAGTTGCTTTTCCTTGGTGTTTCTACTCCCACAGTTTGTCCTCTGCTTGTGAATAGTGTTTTTTCTCCTAGATCCCTGCAGATTGTTCAGGGACATTACACTGCCACTAATAGAGAAGTCCATTACGTTCGATTATACCACAGTGTATTAGTCTCTGTGTACAATGTTCTCCTGGTTCTGCTCCTCTCGCTCTGCATCACTTCCTGGAGGTCGTTCTAGTCTCCATGGAATTCCTCCACTTTATTATTCCTTTTTGCACAATAGTATTCCATCACCAACATATACCACAATTTATGCAGCCATTCCCCAATTGATGGGCATCCCCTCATTTTCCAATTTTTGGCCACCACAAAGAGTGCAGCTATGAATATTCTTGTACATGTCTTTTTCTCCATTATCTCTTTGGGGTACAAACCCAGCAGTGCTATGGCTGGATCAAAGGGCAGACAGTCTTTTATCGCCCTTTGGGCATAGTTCCAAATTGCCCTCCAGAATGGTTGGATCAGTTCACAACTCCACCAGCAATGAATTAATGTCCCTACTTTGCCACATCCCCTCCAACATTCATTACTTTCCTTTGCTGTCATGTTGGCCAATCTGCTAGGTATGAGGTGATACCTCATAGTTGTTTTGATTTGCATCTCTCTGATTATAAGAGATTTAGAACACTTCTTCATGTGCTTATTAATAGTTTTGATTTCTTTATCTGAAAACTGCCTATCCATGTCCCTTGCCCATTTATCAATTGGAGAATGGCTTGATTTTTTGTACAATTGATTTAGCTCTTTATAAATTTGACTAATTAAACCTTTGTCAGAGGTTTTTATGAAGATTTTTTCCCAATTTGTTGTTTTCCTTCTGATTTTAGTTACATTTGGTTTTGTTTGTACAAAAGCTTTTTAATTTGATGTAGTTGAAATTATTTATTTTACATTTTGTGATTCTTTCTATGTCTTGCTTGGTTTTAAAGTCTTTCCCCTCCCAAAGGTCTGACATGTATACTATTCTGTGTTTACCCATTTTACTTATGGTTTCCTTCTTTATGTTTAAGTCATTCACCCATTTTGAATTTATCTTGGTGTAGGGTGTGAGGTGTTGATCTATTCCTAGTCTCTCCCACACTGTCTTCCAATTTTCCCAGCAGTTTTTATCGAATAGTGGATTTTTGTCCCAAAAGCTGGGATCTTTGGGTTTATCATATACTGTCTTGCTGAGGTCACTTGCCCCCAGTCTATTCCACTGATCCTCCTTTCTGTTTCTTATCCAGTACCAAATTGTTTTCATGACTGCTGCTTTGTAATATAGTTTGAGGTCTGGGACTGCAAGGCCCCCATCATTTGTGTTTTTTTTCATTATTTCCCTGGATATCCTTGATCTTTTGTTCTTCCAAATGAACTTTGTTATGGTTTTTTCTAAATCAGTAAAGAAATTTTTTGGGAGTTCCATGGGTATGGCACTAAATAGATAAATAAGTTTGGGTGGGATGTTCATTTTTATTATATTGGCTCGTCCTATCCATGAGCAGTTAATGTTTTTCCAATTGCTCAAGTCTAGTTTTAGTTGTGTGGCTAGTGTTTTGTAGTTGTGTTCATATAGTTCCTGTGTTTGTCTCAGGAAATAGATTCCTAGGTATTTTATTTTGTCTAAGGTGATTTTGAATGGGATTTCTCTTTCTAGTTTTTGCTGCTGAGCTGTGTTGGAGATATATAGAAATGCTGATGACTTATGTGGGTTTATTTTGTATCCTGCAACTTTGCTAAAGTTGTTGATTATTGACAGGGCCAAGTTTTGAAGGGCTTTGAACATCAAACAGAAGATTTTCTATTTGATCCTAGAGGTGATATTGTAAAAATTAATTTAATATCTAATAATAAAATATATTTTATGAGGTTTCTTAAGGATCATTAGAAATCAAGGAATAAAGAAGATACAAAATTAAAAACCATGTGCCCATGGCTGATTAGCCCATTTAAAATCCCTGCACTTAGCTTACCACTATACTTGCTACATCTTTGCAAAGGAAAGAAAAAAAGAGTATGGGAGGCGTTACTGCCAGTTAAATACCAGTTGTGATCTCACCAAGGTGGGGACTCAGATGAGAATATAGGGAATTCTGGGAAATACCAAGGACTTCTGGGGAATGAAGCCTAGGGTTCAAAATCTCCATTTTTACAATATGAAGGTTATTGAATAAGAGGGGACACAGTCAGGGCTGAATTTTAGGAAGATCCCTTTGGCAGACAAATGGAGAGTGGATTGGAGTGGGGAAGAGACTTGACAGGGAGACCCACCAGCCAACAACTGCAATAGTCCAGGTGTGAGGTGATGACAATATTGCCTTATGAGCTAGCAGTTTCATTTGAGTGATTGGACTGAAAACCAGATGAGTATAAGAATTTAAATTTAGGTTTTTATGCTAATCTGAAAGTTCTAAAGTAATATTATGGTTGCTGATTTAAAAATACTATAGTTTAAGCCAAAGTGATTTTTAGCAGCTTTATTTACAAAGAGGCGGAAAGAGTGAAAGTGGAAAAATATAAAATGTCTCTAGACCACAAATGCAAATCCAAAAGCAAATCTCACCAGAATCCAAAGTCCTAATTAGGAAGCCTATATCGGAAGAGCCAGGAGAGTTAAAGAATCCACCAAGAATCTTCAGTGCACATGAGGCTAAGACTGCCAAGAATCTCATCATAACTCATGCTGAAGAGAGTGTCTCACTGAAGCACCAAGGAGCAGAGAAGAGAGATTCTCCTCCCTGAAGAACCAAGGAAGAAATCACTCTACTCACCACTGCAAGCTGATGCAGGATCCAGGGAAAGAGTCTCCTCCTCCAATCTGGCTCACCAAGCAGAAAGAGTGACTGAATCCTTGAACCTGGCCTTTTTAAAGCAGTTTTCTCAATGTCACTTCCTGTTGCTCACTCACTTTATGGGAACCAATCATAGTTTTTCAATTTGCTTAACACTGCCCAAGGGAGGGGGCAGTGAGCTTTGGAGGTGTGAGTTTACTCTAGTGACTTGTGAACTCTCTTACTTAGTGTCAGGGAAGATGGGTGCCTCAGTCAATTGAGAGCCAAGCCTAAAGAAGGGAGGCCTAGGTTCAAATCTGACCTCAGACACTTCCTAGCTGTGTGACCCAAGGCAAGTCACTTAACCCTCATTGCCTAGCCCTTGCCACTCTTCTGCCTTAGAACCAATAAACAATATTGATTCAAAGAGGGGAGGGCTTAATAAAATCAATTAAGAGAGGCATAAGAAAAACAAGTAAAAGAAAGAAAAGCAATGCAAGAAGAAAATAACAGTTTTAAAAGAATTGGCCAAATGGAAAAGGAGATTCAAAAGCTCATGGAAGAAAATTAGTACTTAATAGTTAGAATTGGGCAACTAGCAGCTAATGACTTCATAATATATCAAGAAACAACAAAACAAACCAAAAGAATGAAAACAGAAAATATGAAATATCTCATTGAAAGAACAACTGTCCTGGAAAATAGATATAGGAGTGATACTTTGGGACTTATTGAACTACTTGAAAGCCTACAAATCATAATACAAGAAATTATCAAAGAAAATTGCCTTGATATTTTTTAGTAAGAGGGAAAAACAAATTGAAAGAATCTACAAATCATCTCCAGAAGTAAATCCCCAAATGACAACTCCCAGGAATATTATAGCTAAATTCAAGAGCCCCCAAACCAAGGAGAAAATATTGCAAAAAGCCAGAAAGAAACAATTCAGATACCATGGAACTACAGTCAGGATTACACAGGTATTAGCAGCCTCCATATTAGAGGATCAGAAGGCTTAGAATATGACATTCCAGAAGGCAAAGGATCTAGGTTTAAAACCAAGAATCACTTATCCAGCAAAATTGAGTATTTTATGGGAGAAGTATGGTCATTTAATAAAATAGAAGATTTCTAAGCATTTCTGATGAAAAGACCAGACCTAAACAGAAAATTTAACATCCAAACTCAAGACTCAAGAGAATTATAAAAAGGAATATAGAAAAGACAAAATTTAAGGGAATCAATAAGATCAAACTATTTATATTACTATGTGGAAAGATGATATTTGTAATCCTTAAATTTTTTTTTATCAGTATTAGAGCAGTTAGAAGGAGTATACATAGATGAGGGTGTGGGGTAAACTTATTAGGATGATATGATATGCAAAAAAAATCAAGGGGTGAAGAAGAGGATTACACTGAGAGAGAAGGGAAGGGAGAGGTAGAATGGGGGTAAATAATCTCACATAAAGACACATGAAAAACTCCTACACTGGAGGGGAGGAGAAGGAGGAGGAGGGACAACGCTTAAACCTTACTCTCATTATAATTGGCTCAGAGAGGGAATAACAAACATACTCATTCAGGTATAGAATCCTATCTTGCCCTATAAAGAAGTAAGAGGAGAATAAGACAGGATTGAGTTGGGGGGGGGGGAACAGAAGGGAAGGGGAAATAGGAAGTGGTGATTAAAATCAAAACACTTTTGAGAAGGAACAGAGTGAAAGGAGAAAGAGCAGGATCAAAAGAGGAAAACAAGATGGAGAAGAATACACACTTGGTAATCATAACTGTGAAAGAGAATGGGATGAATTCACCCATAGAACAGAAGCAGATAGCAGAATGGATTAAAAACCAGAATCCTAGGATATGTTGTTTACAAGAAACACATCTGAGACAGAGAGAAGGTAAGGAACTGGAGCAGAACTGATTGTGCCTCATCTGAAATAAAAAAAGTAGGATTAGCAATCATGATCTCAGACAAAGCTAAAGCAAAAATAGATTTAATTAAAAGAGATAAGGAAGGAAATTATATCTTACTTATAGGCACTATAAGTAATGAAGTCATATCAATACTAAACATATACGTACCAAATAACATAGACTCCATATTCTTAAAGGAGAAATTAAATGAGCTTCAGGAGGAATTAGAAAATTAAACTTCTAGTGGGGGACCTCAATTTCCTCCTTTTAGATCTATATAAATTGAACCAAAATATAAAAAAAAGAAAGAATTGAAGGAAACAAATGATATTTTAAAAAAGATAGATTTTTATAGATTTCTGGAGAAAACTGAATGGGAATAATACCTTCCTTTTACAATACCTGGTATCTACACAAAAACTGACCTTATATTAGGGCATAAAAACTACAACCAAATGCAGAAAAGCAGAAATAATAAATGCATCCTTTTCAGATCATAATACAATAAGATTATGATTAATAAGGGTTCATGGAAAATATTAAAAATTAATTGGAAACTAAATAATCTAATGCTAAAAAAGGAATGGGTCAATGACCAAATTATAGAAACAATAATTTCATCAAGGATAATTATAAAGAGGAGACAACATAACTGAATTTATGGGATACAGCCAAAGTAATATTTGGGGAAAAGTTTATATCTAAATGCTTACATCAGTAGAGAAAAAAACAGATAAACGAATTGGGCATGCAACTAAAAAAATAGAAACTAAGAACAAATTAAAAATCCTCAAAGACTAAATTGGAAATCCTAAAAATTAAAGGAGAAATTTATCAAATTGAAAGTAAGAGAACCAGTGAACTAATAAATAAGGCCAAGAGTTGGTTCTATAAAAAAATAAATAAAATAGGCAGAACATTGGTTAGCTTCATTTTTAAAAGGAAAGAAAATAAAATCATTGCCATTAAAAATGAAAAGGATGATCTTAATAACTTTGAGAGTTAGGCATTATTATGTTCCCTATTTTATAGTTGAGGAAATTGAGGGTGATAAAGGGTTAAATGACTCATCAAAAATTACACAACTGGGAAGTAACTAAAACTGGATTTGAACTGAGAGCTTCCTGACTCCAGGACCATCTTCTTTGCCCCCTAAACTGAACCAAACAGAAATCAATGACTCCAAGAGACAGAATGAAATATGAAAACAAAGTAAAAAGTCTGAAAAAATAGGAAATATTTTTAGATGTATATACATGTTCCAACTGACCTGGGAAATAAAGCAAAGAGATAATTTGAGACACAATGGACTATCTAAAAGCCATGACCAAAGAGGAAGGATTATTAAGGGACTGAGGGTCAGTTATAGAGTTAGACCTAAAACAAAACATGTTTTTGTTTTGTACCAAAGAAGTCTCTGGTTGTTTTATAGATTTCAGTAGACTTGAGTGCTAGGAAGCACCTTAGGGACCATCTACTTGAGTTGGGGTTAGTTTGAGGATTGTGAACTTGTTCATTTAAAAATATTTTGATAGATATATTTCAATAAAACTGATTTCCTTGATAATCCTATGTATTTTATGCATAAGAAGACACTATTCTGAGAAAGTGGCCATAGGCTTCACTAGATGGTCTATGCCATCCAGGATCCCTGATCTAATCTTATTTTCTTTTGTGGAAGAACAAGAAGCCTCAAGTAGGAAAGTAAATGAGTTCAATTCTAGCCTGGGGCACTAGCTGTATGATCCTGGGCAAGTCACTGAACTCTGCTTGCCTCAGTTTCCACAGCCATAAAATGAGGGTAATAATAGTACCTACCTCACAAGATTGCTGTGAGGATTCAATGAGATATTTGTAAAATGCATAGTGCCTGAAGAAGAGTAAGTGCTCAATCAACACTTATATCCTTCCCTTACCCTATATGCAGGGTAAATTGTAGTGAGCAAAACACTTCACACAACTGTCTCATTGCAAGCTACATAAATGTTAGCTGTCACTAATGTTGTTCGTTATTGTTGTTATTGCTATTCTTAGGTAGTAGTAGTATATCTCAGCATAAGATTCAGAGCTTCTGGTCACACAGCCCAAGCTTTTGGGAAACACTCGATCCTACACTGTCCTTGCAGAACAGCTTCCCCCTCCCTGGTTTCCCCCCTCCCCTCCCCTCCTCTTCTCTCCTTTCCCCTCCCCCTCTCCCACCACGCCCAAAGGCCGTTATAGCTTGCCCACTGAAAGCGCATGCGCCTTTCAGAATAAGCGGTGGTCTCCCCTAAAGCGGGCTGAGGGGAGGGCCTCGTGCTGGGGACCGAGGTGTGAAGGAGGGACGACGGGTGCAGAGGCAAGTTCTTGAGGTATCTCTGGCTCCCTTAGACACCTGGATGATGTAGCAGCTGGGAGGAGCTCGGGTCACCGCCTCCTCCCCGGAACTGAGCTGGTAGGGGGTGGGGAGGGAGACTAGGGATGGGCCAGCTGTGAGAGGTGAGCAGAGGTGCTCGGCCACTCCAGGGCCCTTGAAGGAGAGAGGCCCTACGGCTGCCAGCACCCCGTGGGCTGGGACAGAGGGAGAGGGTCCCGAGGAGGGCATTAGGAAAACGGGTTGTGTGGGAGACACCCTGAGGTAAGCAACCCCCCAGCTGGAGGGGTGGAAAATGATCCCCACCCAGAGGGTCTAGGACACTTGGCCAACTAGATGACCCTGTTCAAGTCACTTAATCACCACCTACTTTGATTTTCACATTTGTAAAATGGAGCAAATAATAACAGTGCCTCCCAGGGTAGTTGTGAGGCTTAAATGAGATTATATTTGTAAAATGCCTTGTACTCCTTAAAGTGCTTTGTAAATGCTAGCTGTTATCATTATTATTTTTTATTCATATATAACCATTAGACAGATTATTTATTAAATATCTAGTATGTATACTTTCTCTTAAACACATTATATTCCTTTCTAAGGCCTGGAGGTGACCCCTGTGTTTTTTTCTCTTTTTAAACCATATCTTAGAATCAATACTGTGTATTGGTTCCAAGGCAAAAGAGCAGTAAAGGCCAGGGGGTTAAGTGACTTGCCTGGAGTCACACAGCTAGCTATCTGAGCTAGTATCTGAGGCTAGATTTGAAACCAGGATCTCCTGTCTCTAGGCCTGGCTCTCAATCCACTGAACCACCTAGCTGTGTCCCATCTCCCTTTGTTTTCAAAGGCTATGTCAGCAAAGCTTCAAGTGCAGACCCACATATAGGTTTTGAGCCTTAGGTGTTCAAGGAAACAATCTATAAAGTCATGAAATAGGAAGATTTAGAGTTGAAAGGGAAACTTTACTGCTTTAGAAAAAGGGTTTACATTTCTGCTGATAGAGGGTGTATTAACATTGATGAAATCAAGGGTCCTTGAAATGTTGAAATGTGCATTTCCCTGTATTAGGGGAGAAGCTTTATATATATATATATAGAGAGAGAGAGAGAGATAGATATACTACTATATTTATAATTATGTCTATAAATATAGATCTATGTATCATATATATTTTTTAACATTTATAAGATATAAATAGATATGTGTATGTGTGTGTGTGTGTGTGTGTGTGTGTGTGTGTGTGTATATATATAGGTCTTGGAGTCAGGAAGATCTGAGCTCAAATTGACCTCATTTACTAGCTGTGTGACCCTAGGCAAGTTACTTAATCCTTTCTGCCTCACTTCTTAATCTATAAAATGAGCTGGAAATGGCAAACCACTCCAGTATCTTTGTCAAGGAAATCCCAAAAGGAGGTCACGAGGAGACATAATACATCTATATTTATACATATATATACACACACACACATATATTACATATGTTATACTTTATAGTGTGTATATGTCACCCTCCATTATAGATACACTTTAAGAATTAATAGGGGATGTGACTCCTGAGAATAGCTATAACAAAAAAAATTGCTTGAAAAACAGGAAGTACAAATGAAGTGCTATGATTTGAGACAATAGAACTCAAAAACTTTTTGATAGTGTATTCCACTATCAGTAAAACATTTTAGAGCAATCACCACCTAATATATATATTTATTTATTTATAAATTGTATACTTGTACTTTGCTAATAACTATGCACATTATAAAACATGCACAAAAATAAAATTTAGGAAAGGATGGGATAAAGATGAAATAATACTTAATTCTAAAATTATTTGGGAGCCAGTGGAATTTTGAGTAAGGAAGTGACATGGTCGGAATAGCCCTTCAGGAAAATTCCTTTGGCATCTCTTTAGAGCATGAATTGAAATTAAGATAGACTTGGCAGGCTATGGCAGTTGACTGGCTGAGAGGCGCCAGAAATAGAATGATGGCTGAGTAAGTGTAAAGAAAGGGACAGAGAGTAAACAGAAAGGAATAGGGATTGGAAACTGATTGGATATGTGGATATATGGGTGTGGGTAAAGGCAGATGGAATAGTTGAAAATAATGCTGAGTGTGAAAATCTGGATAGTGTCCTCAGTAGTGATAAGGAAGTCCAGAAAGATAATGTAGTGATATCCAGAGCATAATGACAGGCATATAGTATAGGGGATAGAGCTATGTGGCCCATTAAGCCAAGAAAACATGGATTCAAGTCTCCCCTCTGACAAATACTGACTGTGACCTTTGCAAGTCGCTTAATCTTTCAGTGTTCTAGGTATCTAACCACCATTCCCATGCAAGTTAATTAAGCTCTGATTGAGACTTGATTGACTTTGGCTACTGATATCACTTCTGGTTTTCTGAATATAAACAACCAGGAAGAGCTCCAATTGCCTTCTGGTGTCTAGCCAGACACCAGGAGGCAGCTGGGTTCAAATCTGGCCTCAGACACTTCCTAGCTGTGTGGCCCTGGGAAAGTCACTTAATCCTCATTGTGTAGCCCTACCACTCTTCTGCCTTGGAATTAATACCCAGGATTGATTCAAAGATTGAAGATACGGACTAAAAAAAAATTAGGGATAAGGATTAGATCTCTATTTTCAATGGCAAAGGAAACTCAAAGGTGCAGAAACTCCAACCAAAATATATTGACATCCTCTTTGTAATTTAATCTTAGAAATTTGCCTATAGCATTGAGAAGTTAAATGAATTGTCCAGGGTTACAAAGCCAGTATATGTTAGAGGGGACACTTGAACCCAGATCTTCCTAACTTCCATATTTTCTGTCACCACTGTCTGCATGTCAAACTCAGCATTCCAAATGTTTTTTCCTGACACCCTTCTCAATTCTGAACTGATTTACCTATTACTGACAAGGACACCATAATCCTTCTAGTCTTCTAGGTTTACAACTTGAATGCCTTTCTTGACTCCTCACCTTTATTTAATTACCAAATTTCTTCCTTCCTTCCTTCCTGCTTCCTTGTTTCCTTGCTTCCTGGCTTCCTGCTTCCTTGCTTCCTCCTTGCTTCCTGGCTTCCTGCTTGCTTGCTTGCTTGCTTGCTTGCTTCCTTCCTTCCTTCCTTCCTTCCTCCCTCCTTCCCTCCTTCCCTTCCTTCCCTTCCTTCCCTCCCTCCCATCCTCCCATCTTAGAATCAATACTGGGTATTGGTTCCAAGGCAGAAGAGTGATAAGGACTAGGCATTGGGAGTTAAGTGACTTGCCCAGGGTCACATAGCTGGGAAATGTCTGTGGCCAGATTTGAACCTAGGATTTCCCATCTCTAGTCCTGACTCTCAATTCACTCAACCACCCAGCTGCCCCTTCTTTTTTTTCTAAGTGCCATGTCATATAAGTTCTCTCTGCCATTTTGCCTAGACTATTTAATAGAGTTCTAATTGGTCTCCCAGTTTCAAGTTTTCTGACTCCAATCCATCTTTCATATAGCTGCCAAAGTGATTTTCTTTAAATATGGGTCTAACTCTATTCATTAAATTCCAATGGCTTTTTATTACCTCTAGGATCAAATATAAATGCTTCTTTTTTGATATTTAAAACTCTTGATAAACTAGCACCATGCTGTAATTCCAGTCTTATACTTCTTTCCATATACCCTACAAACTATCTATACTTACATATGAGATGTTCTTCACTCATGACACTTCTTATCTGATCTGTATTTCTTTACATTGGTTGTTCTCCATGCCTAGAATTCTTCCCCTACTTATCTCTATTTTTTAGAATTCTTGACTTTTATTTTTTATTTATTTTTAAAAATTAATTTATTTAGTCAATTTAGAACATTATTCCTTGGTTACAAGAATCACATTATTTCCCTCCCTCCCCTTCACCCACCTTTCCCACAGCTGACATGCAATTTCATTAGGTATTACATGTGTCCTTGATCAGAACCTATTTCCATGTTGTTGGTGTTTGCATTAGGATGTTCATTTAGAGTCTACATCCCCAACCATATCCCCCTCGACCCATGTATTCAAGCAGTTGTTTTTCTTCTGTGTTTCTACTCCCACAGTTTTTCCTCTGAATGTGAATAGTGTTCTTTGTCATAGATCCCTCCAAGTTGTTCAGGGTCATTGCATTGCCCCTAATGGAGAATTCCATTACATTTGATTGTACCACAGTGTATCAGTCTCTGTGTACAATGTTTTCCTGGTTCTTCTCCTTTCGCTCTGCATCACTTCCTGGAGGTTGTTCCAGTCCCCATGGAATTCCTCCAATTCGTTATTCCTTTGAGCACAATAGTATTCCATCACCAACATATACCACAATTTGTTCAGCCATTCTCCAATTGAAGGGCATCCCCTCATTTTCCAATTTTTTGCCCCCACAAAAAGCACAGCTATGAATATTCATATACAAGTCTTTTCCCTTAATATTTCTTTGGGGTACAAACCCAGCAGTGCTATGGCTGGATCAAAGGGCAGACAGTCTTTTAGTGCCCTTTGGGCATAGTTCCAAATTGCCCTCCAGAATGGTTGGATCAAGAATTCTTGACTTTTAGACTCAGCAAAAATTCCATTGTTTTTGTTGGTGGATTTCCCCTTTGCCTCCAGTTGCTAGTAAATTCCCCCCCACCCCCACCCCCATCACCTTCCCCATCTTCTATGTATGTATTTTGTATGTATCTATTTATGTTACTGTTGTAATGTTATAAAAATATAAACTTATTAATGGAGGGGACTGTTTTTATCTATAGTACTTAGCACACTGCCTGGCACATAGTTGGTGCTTAAAACATTTTGCTTGATTGAAATAAGTCATTAAAAGAAAAGTCTTTTACAGGTATGCATCATACAATATCATATGTGTTCTGTAAGCAGAGCATTTATTATTCTAAAGCATTCTGACTTGCTCATGCCAGAATACTCTGAAGGATGTTTGAACTATAAGAAAAATGTTATTTTTCTTAGTGATATTAAGATTATTCATTTTTTGACAAAAATTTCTTCCTGGAATTTGTGTATTTGTTTGGTATTAAAAATATAGAATAAACATAAGCCCTCAGATATACTCTTATATGGAAATGTAAAGTGATTAAATTTATAAATGTTACAATTCTGGATAATTTGATAAAATAGCATTTTGATATACCTCCCTGTTTGTTGTCATTTAGTTATTTGGAGATCAGTATAATCTTTCTCTTACCCATTCCCTATTGCCCCATGTGTACAAAGTCATCATGTAGTGCTTTCATATCCATAGGATGGAATGCTTTGGGTAATGTCAGTTGTTTTCTGTTATCTTGCTCTGGATCTCTTATAGTTACAGACCCTCAAAGTGAACTGCATTGCATAGCTCCAACTTTTGTCATTCTCTAAGTAGCAGTGTAGTCTCTTCAGAATGAAACTATAGTCTTCAAAGGGTCACACTTTCAGTTTTTAAGTCAATATCACTTCTCATAGTAGTTCTTATGTCATTGGTCATACAATGACAGCATGTTTAATGCCACACAGTTCATGTTCATTGATGGCGTATTCCCTGGTCGAAGTTCTAAGCTTTTGGCTACATTTTTCACATGGTAATTTGGATTCTCTGTATATATTGCAGCTCTCCTTCACCTCTTCTGTGGGATTCACCTTAGCTTTAGATATAAACAGTATTTGGGACAGGGCAGCTGTAGTTAAGGTTGTCTTCTCTAGTTAGTAATGTACACTGGGTTAATAATTGGCTAGGGTTATGAATTATTTCTTCTAAAAAGCATCCAATTTATGTTTGTGTATGTCAGTGGATTTTTTGCCAGTCCACAATTGCCATTGAACTCCTTATATAAAGTATTGAAGCCAGTCAGTAATAGCACAATCAAAAGTCAGCAACTTGAATTTATATGTAAGATAACAAGTCTTACTTATTCATAAACTTTTACTTATAAATATAATAGTTTTCTGTTGGCCATATCTCTCTCAGTATAAAACTGCTCCCAAGTCCTATAGTCTACTGTCAATGAATAAGGAAGAAGGATTCCTTATGTTTGCACAAGCCATCTGTGCATACATGAAATCCCTAATACATGTCAATTTCTGCGAAAGAGGACCTATTTTCTTACAAATTAATATTCAAAGTTTAAACTAGGAATCACAGTGTACTGCAATAATTCAATAAGTTTAAATAACAAAATTCTGAAATGACATCTTAACATACAACACTAAAATTGTTTAAGTAAAATGAGTATTCTGGCCTAAAAAAAACTCACATTGGAAAAATCTGTTCTCCATTTACAGTCTTAGAAAGAAAAAGAAAAATCCTTAGTAGTTTCCTGCAATGTGCAAAGCAATTCAAAATAGAAATCATAGATGAAATCCTACAGTTTAGTACCTTTCTACCCACAATTGGACCTCTGGAAAGCTACCCCAGTTTTGAGGCATTTTATAAGTCAGCATCTTTTCAAAACCATACCCCCCATATGTTTGTTTTACCAGGTCAGTCAGAAGACACCTTAATTCAAATCAAAAGATGTTTAATAAATTGGCATGGCAAAATCAGGAACAAGAAATATATTCTCTATCCTTATAAGTGTACAGTGAGGAATAATATCCTGTATTTATACAGAAAGATTATATATAATTAGAAAACATAAATGGAAGTACATATGTGTTGGAAACATTTTTGAAGTCTACCTAGGAATCTTGTATTGTTGAGTTAATTCTCACCTCCAACCCGACAAAGCTACCATTTTGCCACTGGTAATGTCATCACATCAAGCTCCCCTGGGTATCTCCACTAAGCTGCTCTTGGCAAGATTCTTCTGTTATTTGCTTTGCATCAGTTCTAATAAACTTAAAAAAAAAACCAAACTGATATTCCTGCTGCCATCAATAGGTTTTTAACTGTGATAAGACATTCACTGACCTGTTAGGATCACTCTGCAGGTCTGTAGGTCTTTCTCCAGAGCATGACTTATTCCTTGAGCTGCTTTTCCACTGGGATGTGACTTCATGGAGAAGAAAATTGTCTTTCCTTTATTTACCCATGCAAGATTAGTATCTCTGGTGTGAGGGACTGTGGAGACCTTTTCAGGGCTGCTTTCCTCCTTCAGTGGCCACCTGCCACCCAGCTTTCACCCATGGTTGCAAGAAACTACAGCATGCACTGTGGCCATACCAGGGTAAACTGTTCTGACAGATGAACTATACCAGGCTGAGGGTAACTGACAGACCTCAGACCCATCAGTGAGTTAGGGGAGTGTCTACCCCATGCAGGCGAACAAGTCCCCTGGTGACTTTCTTTACCACCAGCGTTCCTGGGGTCCAGGATTGAGGTATTCCTCTTGTACTTTTGACTTGGGTTTCTTCTAGAGACTTAGAGAGTCCAGGGGGCTCTATACCCCCATGCCATTATTTTTGCAAAGCTGGGTTTTGTTGCTGCAATAAGTGCTGTTTGAAAATTTCTTTTGGAACAGAAAATGAGAGTAGTCTACATTCTGATTCCAGGGTTTGAGAAGTTGGGCAATGCCCAGTAGTATATTCATTCCAGTAGTAATAATTCTCTCTATTTAAGTAGAAAAAACATCCGTTTTTAAAAATCTAAGTATTTTTAGATGACTAAGTTGTTAGGTTATAAATACTTACTAAAATGTTTATATCCAACAACTTAGTAAACAGAACTATTAATTATTGCTTTTGGTCTATAAGGGCTGTGAAAAAAATTACAGAGACACAAAGGGTGCTGAAAATTTAAAAAGTTTGAGAACCTTTACTTTAAATCATTCTGAGGATTCATCATAGGAAAGAAAGTGAAATGAGAGCTTTCTTTCAGTCTCTGTGATGCTCCTGGTTGCCATGTAAACAACTCAAGAGCATCACTGAAAAGTACAAGATGAATCAGTTCAGTTCTACACTATGCTGACTGGTTCCACTACAGATTTATATTACATACTCTCAACCTAGGACTTCACTGCAACACATCAATTCCTAGACACTTCTGTAGTTAGTTCTCTATCCCATTCACCAAAGCAGCTTTTTCAAATCTTTTCATCCCTCCTCAAGCACCTCAGTGAGTCCTCTTCTTTTCACCCTCTCAGCTGAGAACTTTATCTAATATTTTATTGCGGCAAAAAAAAAAATCAAGGCTTTTCTCTATGAGTTCCCTCTTGGTCCCTCCTCATCTCAGATCACCTAACGCTTTCTACAACTTACTTCTTCATCTCACGTGGAGAGGTGGCCTTTCTCTTTGCAAAAGTAAACCCTTTTATATGCCCAAATGATCCTATTTCATCTTGTTTTTTCCATCTCATTGACACCTCCATCATTCCCATTCTTTCATTATTTTTCCATCTATCTCCATTGGCTGTCTGTAGGCATACCCATATCTCCCCATCCTCAACATTTTTTTTCATTTGATTTATTGATCTTAACTTAGCTGTTATCCTTTCATAAATGTCCCTTTCATTGCTAAACTGGAGAACACTGGCTGTAATCAATGCCTTCTCTTCTTTTCCTTTTTCTCTTAAATCAATGCAGTCTATTTTCCAGCCATATCATTCAACTGAAACTACCCTTTCCACTCTCTTCTCCCTCCTTTATTTTTTAAAATTTGCTATCCTTGGCATATTGACCAGGAGTCTGTGTCCTCAATCCAAAACATTTCTCTGGAATCTTGGAGAGGTTTACACTTGTTTTCCCATTGCCATACAGGAAAGTTCTAAAACATTCAGTGTGGCCTAATCACATGTAGGTACAAGTGAAAAATCACATGTATATAAAAGTGAAAAATCACAATTGCCTTCAAGTATAAAGTTATGCAAATTTAAAAGCATTTCACATAGTTTACCAATGATCACTGTAAGGGCTAAAACTGTCCAAAGGGACAGTTGCACTGTCATGAAGAATACTGAAATATGGGAAACATGCCAGTGTGGTGATATATATATATAGATTTCTTAGGATTTGTTAGGCTAATTGCGGGATGTGGTTAACTGAAGAGACGGGCTCTAGCATCAGCATGCTAGAATAGTGGGATCTATCTATCTACACTGCCTCCAGGCCAGGTATTATTTAGTAACAGAATAAAAAGAGTATAATGCCAGTGATGGCTCATAGTTAGGTACAAATTTCCCCCCCCGTGATATTTAGAATCTTTTATTCTTTGCATTAAAGGTAATTTTCTATTAAATTAGGAGTCATAGGTCACGTTTGCACACACTAACTCCCACCATCCAATTACTGATTGTTTAGAATCAAATAAGTAGTGCCTGTATTCATACCTAAAATAACTTTACCTATTCAAAGGCAATAAAGAAAAGAGAAAGAAAATCCATTTCCTATCTTAGAAGGATCTCACAGTATGGCAAACAATATAGTATATTGCCCAAATTATGATATGTAACTGGCTAAGTGCTGGAAGTTATAACAATAAGACTTGTTTCATAGACAGGTTCTACCTGGGACAGAATATGCAAGGAGTAAGAGATCAAACTGATCACCTTTAAAAAAATTACATAGTGCTTTCAAAGATGTCAAAGAGCTCACTGCCACAAAAGCCCATAACTTTTCTAAAGATGCCAAATTCATGGAGCACCAAGGGAATTTTAGAATTAAAATTACAAACAACCCAAAGGACAATGAAAAGATGTCTTGTATGCTTATATAGACTACAACATATTACCAACAAGGACCCACATACATGAAATAACATCAAAGACATTTTAAAGTATTTATAAAGTTCTTTCTAGAGCTCTTTAACTTTGTAATACTTGTTAGTATTAGTTATATTTAAGTATTCTGTTAAATTAATGTACTACAATTTATTCAGCCAAATCTATTATTGAACATTTAAGTTACTTCTAGTTTTTTTGTAACTATACATATTGCTGCTATATTCTATGATCTTTTCATTCTTTTAGAATTTTTTTTCTTTTGAAATATCTGAAAAATTGTTAACCTGGAGTCTGTGAAAGAATCATCCGGGTATCCACTAAGTACTGATGCCAGTCACTAATTAATGACACAGACAGAAAATACAGTTTATTAAGCTCAGACCATCAGTTTTTCAGCAACATTATTTAGAATATGCCTAAGTAAGTAGGATGAGAAGAATGAAATTTTACATAAAGTATTAGAGAAAGCATTTACCTCAGGAACTAACTGGTAAAAACTGAAACTGTGTTGATAAAACATGGACTTCACCAGGAAACATGACCTCTACTGGCTTCAAACAATGTCAGGAAGCCCAAAATCTTGAGGCAGAGTACTTTTTTCTTATTACTGAGATGATAGGAAACAAGAGCCAGAAATTCACTTATCATAGTCCCCTTCTTTAAATCTTGGACTACATTCTTGTGCATCCTATTTTTTTCTTATCTGGATGTTGTCATGTAAGTTTTCTGGCAGGCATGTCCACTGGTAGATATAAGTACATGTATTTATTTTTTTAAAAAACATTTTTCCCCGTTACATGTAAGAACAATTTTTTAAGATTCATTTTTTAAAAAAACTTTTGAGTTCCAAATTCTTTCCTTTCTTCTAAGCCTCCTTCCCACACTCCCTTGCTATCTTCCCCCTCTCTGAGAAAGCAGACAATCTGATACAGGTTTTACATGTGTAATCATGTAAAACATTTCCCCATAATTGTCGTTTTGTAAAAGAGTTCTCAAATGTAAAAAAAAAAGTAAATAAAATAAAATATAGTATGTTGCCTGCATTCTGACTCCATTGGTTCTTTCTCAGAGGGCAGATGGCATTTGTCATCATGAGTCTCTGGGATTATTTTGGCTCACTGGGAATAACTAAGTCATTCAGCTGTTCATTGGGAAATATTGTCACTCTTTACAATGCCCATCTGGTTCTGCTTACTTCCCTTTGCATCAGTTCATGTAAGTTTAGATTTTTCTGAAATAATCCTGCTTGTCATTTCTTGTAGCACAATAGTACTTTATAACTATCATATACCATAACTTTTACATGTATATGTATATTGGAAAGCACTGAACACAATAAGACAAAATCAATACACTTACAATTATTATTATCACAGAACTTTCATAATTTCCTTGATCCAGTCTATTCTTGGCAATTAATCAGAAATTTCCCAGTCAGGTGTCTCTTCATGTTTAATCTCTGGTTCTTTCCCTGACTCCTCAATGCAATTTAGGTGCTGGATAATATTAGAGGTTTAACAAAAAAACATATGGGGGCAGCTAAGTGGTACATTGGATAGTGTGCTGGGCCTGGAATCTGAGTTCAAAGCTAGCCTCAGACACTTACTGGCAGTGTGACTGTGGACAAATCTCTTAATCCTGTATCTCAGTTTTCTCATATGTAAAATGAGTTAGAGAAGGATATGGCAAACTATTCCTATCTTTGCCAAGAAAACTCCCAGTGAGGTCCTGAAGAATTGGACTTTACTGAAAATGACTGAACAACAACAACAACAAAAAAACATGACTGCAATATTAAATTAATTTTCAATTTAACAACAGTTTTTTTTTTATTCTGACATGTAAAATTTAGTCAACTGCTTTAATAAGATGTTTACTTCTGGGAAACACTTTGTCTTGGAAATAACGTATCAAAGGGTTCTGTTGTTGACCACCAACCACAAATTGTCTAGTTTGATGTGCATAAACTCAGCAACAGTTATTCCTGAATTTCCATGTCAGTGACTTTAACTGGGATTTTAGTTGTTAACAGTACCTACAATGAGCCTTGTTTCTAGGGCAGATGTACAGAGGAGTTTCTTCCAGGGGATCTATTTTCCAGTTTCCAAGCCAGTGTTTACTAGTGATAAAACATCAAATGGAAAAAAAATGAAAGCGACTTAAAAGTTTTTTCATAACTAATTAAAACAAATCTTTGCATAAAAGCCTTTATCCAATTTAGGACCTTATAAAATAATCACAAAAATATGGCCAAAGATAGTTAATAAAACAAAATTAAATCCCTATATACAGGCATTTGAATGAATAGGAATCTGTGCATATTCAAATAGACTTCAAACAAATTCAATAGTTCTATATTACCTCCAGGATAAAATTTAGCAGATATCATTTAAGATCATAATCTTTTATTTGACCTTTTCCATTGTTTTCATGGGCACAATAGCAGAAATTGCAAGGATATAATCATACAATTACAGATATCATGAGCCTTTAAATTTATTCTTTGAAATGCAAAAGAAAAACATGATTGATCACATGGTCAATGTGTATATGATTGGGGTTTCGGCTTTAAAAGATCACTCTATTGCAAATATGAATAATATGGAAAGGTTTTGAACAATGTTACATGTATAAACCAGTGGAATTGCTTGTCAGCTCTGGGAGAGGGGAGGGAAGATCATGAATCATGTTACCATGGAAAAATATTCTAAATAAATAAATTTTAAAAAATAAATTTATTCTTTGCCTTACATAAGGCATTTAAAAATTGTTCATATATATCCTAATTCTCAGGTGGAAACAGTCCAATCTTGTTGCTTTTCCCAGAGTGAAGTTTGCTAATTGATTAAAATTAAAATGTTTACATATTTATTGCATCACAGCTTTATCCTGTCCCTTATTTGAGGATATACATTATTATATCATTCAGAAAAAAATGTGATTGTGTATGGATGTGATCTTATACATGAATATTAAATCAATGAACAAGAAGATGGAAAGTCTAAAAACTGTTTTTTTCCTTCTAATCAGGAAGTAGAAACAAGTAATGTCAGAAATCCAGAACTATAAAATCAATGCAATATAGTAATTCAGATTGTAACAACAATAATATCCATTATAAAACATTTGCATTTCTGCAGTCAGAGAAATTTTGCTATGAAAGAAGAAAGGAAACGGTTATAACAAGAATGACCTATTATAGGAATACTAGGACGAACTTCCCCCATTTGATTTTAGATAAAAGTCATAAATGCCTTTTGAGACAGTCAGTCGTGACACAGTTCCATCTTATTCACAGGGTGTCATAGCCAGATTCAGAATCAACCAAGTGGGAAATACTCCTGTTCAGAAAGGAAAAAGTCAAGAGGATCCTGTCATTACCTTTGTAAGACCTTTTCTGCCTTCCCTGTTATCTCATTCCCTGGTAGTATTTTTTTTTTTTCAGAAGACACTCTTTGAGCTGTTGTTGACATTTCCCTTGAAATGTGAACTATTGGCTTAACAACAATCAGAACACTTATACCAGAATTTGAAACTCAGAAAAAATCAAATTACAGTGCTACATAATTTATCAAGTTCTGCCACTTAGAATTTAAAATAGGATAGAGTTGTTTTTCACATTGTGATAAATTAACTGTGAACAACAATTAATAAAAACATTTATCTAAAGTTCTATGATCTATAGTCTTTCCAAAAACCCCTCATCATTTTACTTTTATAGCTCGAATACCCTGATATAAAAATTAATCATCAGAAATTAATATAATTATCACATTCTGAAATTTTATACATAAATACATTATAATTCACTCATAACTTTGGCTTCTGGTAGCCTTTATATTATAAGGTAGTGCATATCTAGGGAAAAAAAGAAAAAATCCTTTGATCTGGGATTTATTGATTTAAAACCACTTCAGTTGGTTTAAAAGTGTAACTTTAGTTTATACTCTTCCAGGTGCAGTTTCATAATTTTTGAAATTAGTAATCAGACACATTTTCATATCTATTACTGTACTATAAGCACACTTGCAAGTCATCTCCTACTTTGGCTATAAGTGTTTGCATTGGAGGAGGGGTTCTCTCACTTCTTCAAAAAACCATTTCAATATTTTAGAATTTCCAACTCCCATTAGTCACAACTCCTTTCACAGATTGAAGATCCAGAAAATCTGGCACTTCCCTGAAGAAAAATACAGATAGTGAGAATTTACAACAGGAATTTTCTCAAACAGTCTTATAGTTATTATTATTCATTTTAAAGCAAAGTATTACTTAACTACTTAAAGCAATTTTTTAACCATAATGACAAGTCATTAAGTGGTAGTTTAAATTCATAATTACACAGCATCTAGATCAAAAGAGAAGTTAATCTTCTAATGATATAATTGCATAATTCTATAGATTTTAATTTTCAAATTAAAAGTATTTTCATGTGATGATTTCCCAAAATTATAATATAAAATATTAGGCTACCACATAAACAATATCATGGATTTACAACGTAGATTCAAAACAAAAACTTGTCAGTCTAATGACATTAATCCAATTCAATGCATTTCAGAATCATCTTGCAAAAAACAACACATTTTACTAGACTATCTATTTAGACATTTTATACTAGTTACATTCATAGACCAGCATAGAGTAATTATGATCAAATTATAGTTATAAAATTGACCAAAAGCATTACCGTTGAGGGATCAGATTAACCATGCTATGAATAATATTTTTTCTAATTAATTTAACCAAACCCAATATAAATTAAAATTTTAAAGTTTTATGTATTTAGCATATCTCATCTAGCCCCAATGATTATAATAATTTAATTTTGATAGAGATTATACTTAGAATTTGTGTTTTTGCAATCTATAAATATTTTATCTAAATACACAATTTTAAGTTTATTTCCCACCAAATTCTGTTTTACTTTTTGTGGTTATTAAAATTATTTTAAGAGACTGATTTTTCTTCTTAAATAATTATATTAATTGACCAGTCACAACATCCTATTTGTGGTCAAATAACTCTCTCAACCATTGTAAGAGAAATGGAAACCCAGATACTTATATACATTTTTGGGAGCTCATTTGTAGCCACTGCCTTGAACATCTTAAGACATCTTTAACTGCTGGTGATAGTTAATTAAGAGAAGGTCCTTCAGACCCTCAGCCCTTCCCCAAAATGACAAGTGAAGGTTTTGCACATATGCTAGAAAAGTATTATTATAGAAATTTTCCTGTTAGTCTAGGAAAGGATCACATTCTTCAGTACAAAGAGAATGTGAAAATTTATAGATTGAATGGAGCCAGGTCTGAGATCTGCCCCAGGAATTCTTTCTAATAGAGCTTTTATAATCCTGATCTCTGGTATTAAAATAATACAGTATATAAAAAATAAATTCTCACATTATACAGGGTCAAATATCACAAATGTTCTAATAAGAAAAACACATCTCATTTTAAATGTAATTTTGTAATTTTGTTTAAAACAAACTCAACCTAATTAAATCTGCATTTATAGTCATAAATGGTACCATATAGACTTTTAAGTTTCCCAAAGGCCATTCATTGTGAACTCTTCATATTATACTATCATACTTCTTTAACAAGTTTCCTATCAAAGAATTATTCGGTAATCTTGAATTTTCAGTTCCTGTGTATAGGGTATGTTCTCACCCCTTCTGAAACATGGAAATTGTGAACAACCTCTGTTATGAGTGAAATCATGAATGTATATTCTTCACAAAGATTAGAATATACTCTTCCATTGGTTCTTCAAGGATAGAATTGACTATGTTGCATTCAAATCCATGTTGCAAATTTATTTCTTTATTTCCTACTGTTGTAACCAGATAAACTAAAACTTAAATATCATAAGAAATCTTAAAATTTAGTCTAACAAACATTCTCAAAATATTGTCCACAGGATCAGCTAGGTGACCTGGACATGGGAGGTCTTATTCAACTCTGGCCAGCCTTAAACACTTTCTAGCTGTATGACCTGTTTGGACAATTCACTTAACCCCAGTTGACCAGCCTTTCCTCCTCTTCTGCTTTGGAACCAATACTTAGTATTGATTCTAAGACAGAAGTTTGTTTGTTTTTTAAATATTGCTCACAGATTTAAAATTATGAAAATCTCCCTCTTTTCCTCACATTCTAATGGATCTAAAGTTTCCTTAAACTTTTTAATAATTTCTTCTAAATCCTAGGCTTTTTTTTTTTTTATCTGTACTGGATGTTTTGTTGGCTGGCAAATGCAATAAAAATGGCCTCCAACTTCCTTTCCCTTTCTTTTTTTTTCTTCCTATGGTCTTTGATTAAAACCCTATAAACAATTGTATTCTTCTCACATTCTATTTCAGCCTTTCATTTGTCTTCACTACTTTCTTATCCTTCACAACTTTACTTCTTAATCATATTGGAAGCCAGTCTACAGAACCAGTTTTCTTCATTCTACTGAATCTTTGGTAAATGAGCACTTTTCCTTGCACAGCTTCAATTAGTTACAAACTTTTATTTCTCCCTGATCAAAATAGAAACTTCTCTATGTAAGGGGAAAACATCTTCTAGGGGGAAAAATGACCTTGGAGATCAAAGAAAATTAGGAAGTTTTGTAAATAGAGACTAATCATCAGTCTCTATTTTATTAAACAGGATAAGCCAACAAAATCTATCTTGAAGGAGGCCTCTACTATCTTAATAAATCTCCTGCCTCATTGGAACAAACTTCTCAGACCCTAAAGTTCTGACAAAACTTTCACAATTTTGGTTTTTAAAAAGCTAGCAAATGCCTAGTCCATTCTGATTACTCTTAAGTGACTTGCTTCCAATTCACATCCTCTCTTTCAATTAAATTTTACTTTTTCTTAAATAATTTGCTTCCTGATTTAAACAGACTTCATTCTTTCCAAAATGGAGAAGAAAGTTAATAATAGGTCATTTTTAAGCACCAGAGAAAGTTTTAAAATTGCAAAACTGTTTCCTTCCCTCTGTTTTTTATTTGATTTGTAAGAAACCTTTAAATTGGCTTCTCTTCTGTCTAGTAAGTTAAACCACCTTCTCATACTCAAACAGTAAATGTGTCACTCTCCAGGGAAGAATGAGTGATAGAAGGTTATGTTGTTTATATGAAAATTTCCTTGAGGCCTACAACTCTGCAGAACCCACTAGGATATTTCAGCATTTTAAAAACATTCAAACCATATTTTTGCCATAATTTAGGAATACATGATAAACATTTCCTTTCAGATCAAATAACTTGGACTCTTGTTTGCAATGCTATAAATGTCTACAAAAGAAGTAGCATTTCTTTCCTTTGAATTTTTCTTTCTCTTCATATTCCTAAATTGGTCAGAATTAGGAGAGTAAAGATGAAATTATATCTTTTGGTAGTTTTTAAACTTTTGGCATAAAACTTTTTTACTTTTCCTGTCCTCAAATTTATCTTCTACTAAAAGTTAAATCAAAGGGACAATAGAAGTCCCAGTTTATTGGGAGTAGTTTAGACAGGGAATAATTTCATATCCCTGTCTGCTGGCAAATTGCCCCAAACCATGATTATCAGAACTAGACCAGAGTTAGCAGAATCTTTTCTAACTTATTTCCATATTCAGAGTTACCAAACCCTGAAGGATAATGATTACTGACTAGTCAAGCAAAATAGAGACATTAGATTTTTATGACAGGGATCTTACTATTTGAGATTTCTATCAGATCAGACCAAAGCAGTACTACCAAGAATTTAGAGAGAAAGGATGGCTAACACAAGATGGAATTGCAATGACATTTAATAAAGTTTCTTGCTTATTTGCCTGTGGGAAATAAGATGAAAGGATTCAAGGTTCTGAAGGTCCCAGTTTTAGTAATTTACTAAGAATTCACTCAGAAAAAGGTAAGAAGTCCCTCCCTTTAAGGCATGAAGGTGCTTAGCCAAATCCTTGCCTTTGAATCCTGCATCACGGCACCATAGTTCTCAGGACATGAAGCAGCTGCTCGACTGATCCCTTCAGAGACCATAGGTCCACAAGTATACAAAACATTCTTATCTTTGGCATTTTTCAGATAGGACTGCAACTTTACTGGCTAATTTTCTCCTGCTCAAAAAGCACCTTAGGTAAAATTCAGCTTATATACATAGAAGAAATTTTACTCTGGACAACATGAATTGAATTCAGCCTATCTAGTATACAAGGAATTGCAACAGAATTATCTAGGTGTACACTGACTAGGCTCTGCTGCCAGTCACCAAGCAACAACACAGTGAGAAACTACAACTTATTATTCTCAGAGCACAGGCAGAACTAGTCATATGAAAGGGTCAGAGAGCTCAGAGTATCAGTCAGCATCTTTATATAGACTGTGAATATATAGGCAAGATGAGAATAATGAAATTTTATAGATAGTTTTAAGAGATAAGAACACATACATCAGGAAGCAAATGACAGAAGGGAAAGGTAAGGATATTTGCCTGAGGAACTAACTGATCAAAATTAGAACTCTGTTTTATATCCCAAGTTTAGTTTTTGCAGACTTCAGCAAGAGTGACATATTCTTTAAGCAAACAATGTCTGGAAACTCAAGATAAAGACTGGAACAGAGTATTTCTTTCCTTTGTCACAGTGGCAGGAAGAGACCATAGCCAGAAATTTTATTAATATAATACTAAAAAACTTAAAGGGAAAAATTATTTTTATCCAGGAAAATGGCCTTTTCACTAAAATTTTCTCTGTTAATTAGGATGCGAGGCAATAGATTAAATGACTGAATCCGGGAGTAGAGTATTTAAGAGCAATATTTAGAAAACACTATGTTTTGAGTTTGAATTAATGTAATTGTGATATGCTAAATCATGTGTGCTAAAGATGTACGCCAGTTTTCCTGAGGGAAGAAAAAGATATTTTGTGGTTAAAGCATAATTATACTTTCCTATAAAATATTACTGTGATTTTCATTTTACATTTTTCCCAGCCCAGAAAATTTATGTTGAATTTTGTAAAAAAATGAAATAACATGGGTAAGAAAAAAACTATCAACTAATCTTTCTATGTAACTAGGCTTTTTCTCCTGTTATGTGTGTGTATAAGTTAAACAATAAAGAGACCATGTTTTAAGATTTAAATTTATGGCATAGTAATTAAAATAAAAAACCATGCAAAATAAACAAATACTTATATTCGATTCTTTTGGTTTGTTAATAATCTTTGATGAAGAGGACTGGTTGGAAATGCATCCTTGCTTTAATTCATCTCTGGATAGAAGATAGTCAAAGTCATATGGGAAAATTTTTAAAATTCCTGCTCTCCTCGTACCCATTTGTGAATAAATATATTTTTTTTCTTTTTTAACAGGAAGAAGACAAACTATTGATATGTAAAATATCCTGTCCAGTGAGGTTGAGGAGCAGTTTATATTGGTCAGAGAGACTTAATTTCTTTCTATTTTAACTTCTTTTCTTTTTTTTTTAAACCCTTACCTTCCATCTTCGAATCAATATGGTGTGTTGGTTCCAAGGCAGAAGAGTGCAATGGGGGTTAAGTAACTTGCCCGGGGTCACACAGCTGGGAAGTGTCTGAAGCCAGATTTTAACATAGGACCTCCCGTCTCTAGGCCTGGCTCTCAATCCACTGAGCAACCTAGCTGACCCCTCTAACTTTATTTCTTAATGTGTTACTTTGGGAATAGTTAGATTTAAACATAAGTCTGTGGTAGATATCATGATAGAAAATGTGAGTATTTACCTATATATGTATGTATGAAATAATTTTCAGGAAATTCAGTGTTGATTTATTAAGTCCTTCTTTACCATTGACTTACAGAAATAAGATAGAAAACAGCAGAGATTATATCTATGAATATTCTCCTAACATGTAATTAAGTTGAAATGAAAAAAATATACAATTCCTTTAAAATTGCAAGTAGACCCCTCTTTTATTTATTTGAATTTTTGTAATGGTACATACTGACAGAGAACTATCCTTTAAGTTTAGGTTCAGGTTTTATTTCTTATAGATGCTGTCAATTTTACCCAAGGAATTCCCTTAACTTTTTAATATCCTAGGCTTGTGATGTCACACTCTAAAAGAAATGAAACTCTGGAGGCCAGTTAACAAATTAATGTTATCTGTGTTGTATTTTTACTTATTTCATTAAACATTCCCTGTAATTGGGACAGAAATAATCTGTCTGGTTCACCTTAAGTTTGACACTTCTCTACTCCAGGCAACTCCCTAAGAATAGATGCTGCAGAGAAGGTATAGCTGCATTGGCAGAGGGAATTTATTCATTTGGGGTTCCCTCTACATATGAAAATGAAAGTCCACATCCAGTTTTTATTCCTACATAGTTCATTAAAGTACCAAGAAGAAATCTCATTATTTAATAGAGAAAACTTTTCTTTTTTGCCAGTTTCCATTTGCTAAAAAGATTACTGATAGAAGGATACCATCTCATATCAAAAAATTCAGTGAAATTATCCTGAATAACTCAACTTACTGCAAGGAAACTTTTGAGCAAAAATGAATAGTTCAAGTTCAGACTTCATTAATTTTTTTTTTATTAAAACCCTTACCTTCCATCTTGGAATCAATACTGTGTATTGGTTCCAAGGTAGAAGAGTGGTAAAGGCTAGGCAATGGAGGTTAAGTGACTTGCCCAGGGTCGCACAGTTAGGAAGTGTCTGAGATTGAACCCAGGACCTCCCGTCTCTAGGCCTGGCTCTCAATCTACTGAGCTACCCAGCTGCCCTCTCATTAGATATTTTTAAAAAGTGATCTGGGCCATTCCAATAATCTTTAGAAATCCCTTATTATTTCTAAGGAAGATAAAACTATTATCAATGTTATGTTTGTTTTTTACAAATAGAACATTATAATTAGGTCAAACATTTGAAACAGTTTCATTGTTTATGTGCAATATTTACATGCCTTTGTATATATAACTAAGTATATTGTACATTTGTCCAATTTTTAGTAAGCAGACTATAATTTACTATTTAAAATGATAGTTTTATCATCATATCTACTACATATTGTTAGTCAAGTGTAAATTTTATTCAATACTTTGCCCTTTGTCAAAACCACAATTATAGCCTATTTACCAATATTCAAAATAAATCTAATAGAAAAATTATAGTAATTGTTATGTGAGATGATGAATCAAGTATATGATATGCTTTCTATAATTTGGCTATGTGTTTTGCCTGCTTCTACGAGATTTAATATTATTCATTTTATCAAAGAGATAATTGTTCTGTGGCTTCTCATTTTTTCTGTCACTTTTACTTATTAACCTACATAGGTCAATAGATAGGGCCTAAAAATATCCATTAAATTTTGAAACTACAAGCAGAAATAGCCAATCTTCTTTTAGAGGTTAGTCATAGAAAATTTACTTTAAGCATGCTGAGAATTTTGTACTTGACTAGGAAAAGTTAGATTTATTTACATGGAAATGAAGTTCTTTTGATCATTTGAAATCTCTTAAGCATATATTTAAAAATAAGAGCAAAAAGCCTCTGCTAAGCATGGATTTTCCCTGTTGTAGCTTCATTTCCCTCTGCCACTTACTCTTATGAACCATCATGAAGTCTGGGCTTGTCTTGAGGCCAAGGCAGAATGGAGCTACTAGTAAACTTCTAAATTCAACAGTTTTAGGAAACATACTAAATCATCCCCTATCTTGATAGTACTTCTACGAGAGAGATTGTCCCTACTTCCAGGTTTCATTGTCAGAAAGATACATATAGAATGACACTTTTTAATTGGGTATAAAAGAAGAAATAAATACATATTTTCATGTTTTATTTACTTTGAGGAAGTGGGAAAGAGCATAAAAGCCATAAGCAAACTTGAACAAAGAGTTTTTTTTGATAAAACTATTATGTTTTATTCCTTTCTTTCTTCACGCTTATTCAGATTGCCTATTAAACATTTTGTTATTTTTAATATTTTCTCTGGCCTTAACTAGTGGTGAGCTTTGCCTCTGAATAAACAAATGTTCGTGTTGACGCAGCTTAAACTTCTTATATGGAAGAATTATATCGTAAAGGTAGGTATAATATCTGTATGGAATAATAGGTGATGACCCAAAGGGGAAAGGTCATACCAGGTCATTCTTCCCCACTTCTAGCTGCCTTTTATAGGCTAGGAACCTCTGGGTATTATGTATCAAGGGAAGGAGAGGACCTGTTTATTCATTGACATAGCATCTATTTAATCTTTTTGTGGTAAAAATACTGTCCTGGATCCTTCAGGAGTTACAACTTGAACACCACACAGATAGTTTTTGCCTTCAAGGAGTTTATGATTTAGTCAGGTAGATACACAAAGATAATTAGAGTATGAAGTAGTATCATAGAAGTACAAAATGCCATGCAAGTTTAGGGATGTAGAGATCATTCGTGGCTTTATAAAGAGGAAAATCTGGGAATGGATGATATTCAAACTGGACCTTGAATGATGGATAAGGTAGAGGATGGGAAAATATTCTAGTCAGAAGGAACAAATTGAATAGGTGTGAAACCTTTTGGGAATGATTATATAGGACTTGGTATTTTATACTATTATGATAATAACTGTATAATTTATGCAAATCTTTATCCTCACAGGTCCATGAGCTGTTTTTAGAGATGAAGCTAAATCTAAAAGAGGTTAAGTGATTTTTCTAAGGTCACCTAACTCGAAAAAAAAGAATATAGTTGGAACTGAAACCTGAGTGTTTCAGATCCCGAGGGTAGGGTCCTTTTTTATATGCGTTCACATGAATGTAAGACAAACATGAGTTTTAAACTTGGATCCTTAAGGAAATTGTATTATCATGAATAGAAATTAGAAAAAATTTGAGTAGCTGGTGTTGGTATAGTATAGATGATAGCATGAAGATAATGAATACAGTTTTGGATGTTTTGAGTTAACTAGGTAGAGTAATCATATAGGCAGCTGGAAGTTCATAACATGTCAGATAAGGAGATAGAGATTTGGGAGTTACTCACGTGGAGGTAATAGTTGAATATGTAGGAATGAATGAGAGATTGCCAAAACAGAAAATATAAAGAAGAGGATGACGTGGTAAATTATTGCATTAAGGAGGTTTAAGGGGAAAACACTTCTCAAGGGAGAAGTGCTTATTGTATATACTGTAAATGTCCTGCTTTTTGGATTAACTCAGAACTTTCTTTTCTTTTTTAGAAACGGAACATCTTAGTAACAATCATGGAAATCCTTCTACCACTGCTGTTCATGGGGATTCTAATTTGGCTTCGCCTGATTATTAAGTCAGAAAAAATTAATTCTACCCACTTTCCTGAGCAGCATTTTGGCATGCTGCCCTTCTTTTTCCACACTGTTCCAAAGAAAAGTATGTGGCAGCTGGTTTATATTCCTTCCAACAGTGATGTTGTGAAGAATATCACTAAGGAGGTGAAAGCTTCCTTAGGTATCGACTTCAGAGGTTAGAAACTGGAGGGGAAGAAGGGTAATAGTTTCATGTAACAGGATTTTATTAAAATATCATATTATTAAGTATTTTAGCTTGTATGGGAACCTCATAATCAAAAACTCTTAAGAAAAATTTTCCAAGCTTGTTTTAAATATATCTTTGTGAACTGGATTGTACATGGATTTGAAATTAAGATAAAGGATTTCTTAGCCCTACTTTTATCAGAATGTGATAATATAGAAGGACATCTCTATAAAGATATGTGAATGAGCCCCATTTACTGAGTTAGGAAGCAGAGAAAGAAACTCAAAGAGTTCTCTTCCTCTGAGGAAGTAGCCTGGTTGCCTCTGGTTTTTCTTAGGCCTCCTTGAAGCATGGCTAAGTGCAGAGATGTAAATATCTCTCCCTTATTTTTGTCTGGTTTTGTTTCTTAGTTTTATTGATCCCTTTTGATTTTACACCACATTAATTTTCCAATATTTTTTCCAAGTTTGTTTTCCTGCATTAAAAGTTTTGTTCTAATGATTCACACACCTTTTTTCACTACTTAAAAAATTTAACATTTATTTAGACATTTATTCTTGTTCTCTCTCTCTCCTCTCCTCTCTCCTCTCTCTCCTCTCTCTCCTCTCTCTCCTCTCTCTCTCTCACCCAGGACCTCCTGTCTCTGGGCCTGACTCTCAATCCACTGAGCCACCCAGCTGCCTCTGTTCTTGTTCTCTTTCTTCCTTCCTTTATGAAGTCAAATACATGTAAGTTGTCTATTGCAATTTATTCAGATTCGGAGAACATTGCAAACAAGTAGCTCTGTTTTGGCTTTCATATAGCAAAATTTAACATGTATATGTTTTTGTTGACAATAGCTTTTTGCTTTTCTGTTTAGGTTGAGATTAAAGCTTGTCTTGTGTAAGATATATAGAGAAAGACCATTATCTATCTATCTATCTATCTATCTATCATCTACCATACAACCTGTAGTATAAATGTTTCATTTTTACAGACTGAGGTTTAGGAATTTGTTCAGAATCACACAGATATTAAGTCTGAGAAGTTAAGATTTTAACCTAGTTCCTCAGTCTCCAAAGGCAGAGCTCTTTTCATTGACTCTAAGTTGTAATTGCCTTCTTGATTAATTCATTCATGGATATTAATTATTATGTAAAAGCTTTGCTAGTGCAAAATTGTCCTTTGTGCTAAACAACTCTTCTCAGTTGTATATGTATTACAGTTCTGTCTTTTTTCTTTTATAGACATAATTGTCATAAAGTGTTCATTAAAAACATGGTTTGGGGAAAAGTTAATTTTATGAGTCAAAAGTTGATGACATCATATCATAAGGGAAGAGAGGTCTCTGACAGCAGGCTATCTGAAAGCCAAACAATTCATGACTCTAGAGGAAGAAGTTAGGGTAACTTTTTAAAAAATTTACCCAGAAGAGCAATAACTAACTGGGAAGTTTTGCAACAAGTTTCTCTAATAAAAGCCTCATATCCAAGATATGTATAAAAGGTAGATTTATATAGAAGACTAAGAACTTTAGATAACATATAAGACTTAAGAGCATATGAACAAGCAATTTTCCAAGGAGGAAATCCAAACTATTTGAAAAAATTATTCAAATCATTAATAATCTTTTTATTTACTTCCATTTACACATAACAAATTTCCACTTAAGTTTTCCAAAATTATATGATTCAAATTGTCTCCCACCCTTCTATTCCCCCTCCCATGCTGAACTTGTAAGCAGTTCAATCTGGGTTATACACATAGAATCACTAATAATTAGAGAAATAAAACTTAAAGCAGTTCTAAAGTTCTATCTCACACTCATTTGATTGTCAAAGATGGCAGAAGAAGAAAATGACAATTGTTGTGGGAATTGGAGGAAAACAAGGACTATGTTGAACTGCTAGGGATCTGTGAATATACTATATAGTAAAAGAGACTTTACATACTAAACTATTGGATTTGGAGGTGAGGTTAAGAATTGCAGCATATTACAGAGTTATAAAATTCTGTATACCTTTTGATCCAGCAATACTACTATTAGACTTATTTCCTTAGGTGATTAGGGAAAAAGGAAAAGAACTTAAATGTTCTAAAATATTTATAGCAATTTTCTTTGTGGTGGCAAAGATCTGGAATTTGAACTGGAAATTGAAGGGATGTCTATCAGTTGGGGAATGACTAAACAAGTTGTGGCATATAATTATGATAGAATACTATTGTACCATGAGAAATGATGAATAGGTTAATTTTTTTAAAACATGGAAAGATGTACATGAAGTAAGGAAAAGAGAAATAGAACCAAGAGAATGTTATACACAACAACAGAAATATTATTTGAAGAATGACTCATGTATGCTCATCTCCAGAGAAAGAACTGATATATAGATTTAAGCAAGATATAGTTTTATATATATACATTTGTATATACATTATAATGTATATATTTGTGAAGTGGTGCCTTCTCTTTTGGGGGAAGGGAAGAGAGGGAGGAAGTTCCCTGACTATTTTAGTGTGACAAATTTAAATTGAAAAAAGAATTGTCATATAGTTCAAAGCTGTGGTCTTAAGATCACACACCAAAAGTGTTTGTAGTAAAACTGACTAGAAACAAATGCAGGATACTTTCTTTGAAGTATCCTCCATAAATCTGTTTTAGTAGTCTCCCAAAAGAATAAATTTTGAGTTGATTTTGAAAGAAGAAAAAGTTTACTTGACCTCCCCAATAAAGGAGAAATCCATTTGTTCCATTTCCTTCTGCTTATATTAGATTCTAGAATTTTTCTTAATAGTTTTCTTTGAGAATAAAATTAGATAAGATATGAGATTGTAGTGGATGAACTTTATTCACAGGGAACATTTATATCACAAAAACAAGATTCTCTCTAGGCAGATTTTACTGATGAAGATAGAACTTCATAGACATTATTAAAGACACACTAGGAGGAAACTTTAACTGAATTAGTTCTTACCATTGTTTCCAGAGTTGCCAGAGTTTTTATAATCTCTGATTAAACTTAATTTGACCAGTCACCACTACTGTGGTCCACCTTTTTTCCAAATGAAATATTGATTTGGACATGAAGAGAAAATTTTATAGAACCTCTTAAGGTAGAGATGGTGAACCTTTTAGAGATGTAGTGCTGAACCCCACCCCCTAGACCAAGTGTTGTGCCTGCCCACCCCAAAGACCACATGCCACACCACACTCCACTAAGTGCTGGGTGTGCCCTGTCCCCCCTCATAGGGAGGGAAGAAGTGTGGGCATTGGGCTACTGGATGGAGGAGCAGGTGAAGTAAGGAATGTCCTCAGCAAGTTTAGAGAGGGGGAGAGGAGTAGCCAGAATGCCCCACTCCCCTCTAGCTCTGCCACCTGTCAGCTGCCCATCTTAACCCTTTAACCTTAATCCCATTGGATTACTGAGCAGAGTGATGGGGGATGTGAAAAAATGTCATCAGGTGGGCTGGAGAGAGGGAGGGGAGCAGTTCCACCAGAGTCCCTCTGCCTTTCTAGTAACAAAGTCTGGTGCAGTGGGGAGGGGCAACTGTGTGCTCACAGAAAGTGCTCTGTTTGCCATCTTTGGCAGCCATGCCATAGGTTTGCCATCACTGCTCTAAAGCCATGAAATTTCACTTCCCTTGGCTACTTGAATTTTCTTTCTCCACAGTTCGAGGCTTTCTCTCAGAGGATGATTTTAGGGACTACATTACATTTGAAGAAAGTGCTTCCAGTGTTCTGGCTGCTATTGTTTTTGACCATGTTTTCCACAAAAGAGATGAGCCATTGCCAATTAAGGTGAGAAATTAAGGTGAGGTATAACCTAAAGCCCTGGTCATTTTGATTATTGGTGCTAGCACTTGGAAGGGTCCCCAAATCAACTTGCTTGCCATGCTTTTACTTACTTCAGACTATACATTGGCTAGGTATATAATTCTCAAAAAATATATACATAAATATTTCATATTGCCCCTTCTATTCTATCAAGCTACTTAGCTAGATTTGACTGTAGAATAGAGAATTTCTCCGGCTATTTTCTAGCTATATTCTACTGTGAAGATGGGTGTTGATATGACCTGTGTCCAATTACTTGACTAATGAGATGAACTAATCTTGAGTCTAGTATCAGTTTTGTCATCTCTTAACATTTCAAGTTCAGTTTTGTTGTTTGGGGTTTTTTTTTTTTTATAAGGGATAAGAACAATTTGTTGTAGATTACTATTTTGGGCATGGTTCCTATTTTAGAGTGGGTGTGAAGGAGGCACCAGCTTTATTTTGGAGTGGTTGTCTCAAATGTGAGAAGTAATTTAGGATACTGGAAGAAGGGAAATAATATAGGTAGCCTAATAGCACTGAAGTAGATAAAAGTGGAATTTTTTTGTTTTGTAACAGGATGTAGTTAATATTATTATTCTGACATAAATAGTCCTCATTGGTTCACTTATACTTCCTATAGTCAACCTTTTCTCCTTGACCCCAGTCAAAACTAATTTCTCATATAAACTTTGTTTTTATTCACATTTGTTTTCCTGAGTTTCAGTGTCTCATAGACACTTTTCTATTTTCTCTTCATAGATTAAGTATTGTCTGCGCTTTAATCACTCTCCACGGAACCCTGGGCCCAGGAGGATTCTTTTTAGAAAATCGACAACAGGCTGGCACACTAGCACACTTTTTCCACTCTTTCCAAGTCTAGGACCCAGGGAACCCTTATATCCTGATGGGGGAGATCCTGGTGAGGAGGACCTTATGCTAGCTTGTTTGAATAATAGCATACTACTATGTGGCCCTGAGTAAGTCACTTCACCTCAGCTTCTCTGTTTCCTCATTTGGAAAATGGGGCTAATATTAGCATCTACCTTCCAGGGTTGTTGTGAGGATCAAATGAGAATATATGTGAAGTGTTTAACATAATGCCTGGCATGTAATAGGTGCTACATAAATGTGGACTATTATTATTGTTATTGTTAATAGAATTGCAAATATCCAAACTGCTTCTTTCTTGATGCAAGTAGAAAGTGAGGTATGTTGTCATGGAAATGCCATTCTGTCTGTTTCAGGACTTTAATTTTAATTTTGTGTGTGTGTGTGTGTGTGTGTGTGTGTGTGTGTGTGTGTGTGTTTATAAATACCGGTATCCCTTCCACATGATGGGGGGATAGCACCCCCATGATCTGGGAAATCTGTGTAAAAATTTTGACCTTCCCTTTGTACAAAGAAGTCTGAATTTTTTTCTTTTTCTTTTATGGGGTGTTTACAGTACTTTGTTTAAAAAATTGGGTTAAATATTTGGTCATAAGCTATATGTAGGTCAATGTCAATATTTCTAGTCTTTGTGTGTCATCTGCTAACTTTTGCGTCCTTTTCATAAACTTTAACTTTGTACTTATTTTAACTTTAAAAATTTATATTTATGATATTAAAATATAAAATATGTTGATATTATGCAATACTATTCATATATTTTAAGCATTTCTGAATTTCTAGACTTTTTCTATGTCATCTCCTGACCTTCATGTGTCATCTGTGGTATCTGTAAAACTCTTCTCAGGTTTCCCATTAATTTCTTATGCTGTCCTATGATATATCAAAACCAAAGTAGGGAAAGTTGTAATGTGGAAAAGATACACACACACATAGGAGCAGAAAAAGAAAAGTACAAACTAATATTCCTAAGATACTTTGAACATCGATGCACAAATTATAAATAAAATATGACTAAATCGACTACAGTAATACATTAGAAGTTCTACACAAGGACTAAGTTTATGATAGGAATGCAGGGTTGGTTCAGCATAAGAAAGATTGAATATAAATTTAACAAAAATTTTTATAATATAAATAATAAAAATTGTTAATAAATGCAAATTTCTTTTGACAAAATCCAACACTCATTTTTATTTAAAACTCTAGAAATCATAGGAATAAATATATAGTAAATATAGTTAACATTTTAATCTAAAATTAAACATATGTTATACCAAAAACTTAGAATTCTTTCCAGGGGGATTAGGAATAAAGCAAGGATGCCCAATCTTGCTAATATTTAACTTAATGCAAGAATTATTTGCTGTCATAATAAAATAAGAAAAATAAATTGGGGAAATAAATATAGGAAAAGAAGAAACAAAATTACTGGTTCCTGTAGTCGAGCAATGTTGTACTTATAAAACTCTTGAGAATCAACTAAAATTAATAGAATTATTAATAATAAATTCAGCAAAGTCACATGATAAAATTAAATCCACTTAAATCATCAATATTTTAATATAAAATCAATTTAACACAAGAAGAGATAGAAAACAAATTTTATTCATATTAATTATAGAATCAATAAAATATTTTGGTGTTTACCAAGATTCATATAGGAACTACATGAATACACTATTAAAAATTTCTTTACAAAAATAAAACTACATTTAAAATATTGGTGAAACAGTAATTGCTCCTAGATAAGTCCATCCAATATAATAAAAATGATAATGCCACTTAAATTAATTCACTTCTTCAATGCTATTTCAATCAAGTTCCCTACAGAATATTTTATAGGTAGAAGATAAAAAACAGCACTCATGCAGAAGAACAAAAGGTAAAAAAAATCTCAAGAGTAATAGTAAAAAAGGTTGAAGGAAGGGGGTCTCTCAGAATTTTAAACTGCAATAACAATTAAAATCAGAGAGAAGAGAGTACACAGGAAGAAAAAGAAATCAACAGTGTCAAGTGATACAAAGAAGTCAAGAAAAATGAGGAGTGAGGAAAGGTCATCAGATTTGCCCTTTAAGAAATCCTTAACTTTGGAGAGTACAATTTCAGTTGAATGATGAGATCAAAATCAGAGTGCTGAAGGTTTCTTGTTCAATCTTTGTTTTGAAGAGGACCAACGACATCATGGGGTGATGTTGTTACTTACAGGTAGATAGGATTTAAGTGAGGCAATGTTGCACATAGTTGTCAGCCTCTCTGTTCCAGAGTCATTTAAATCCAGTAGCAAGACAGAAAGTCAAGATGACTGGCAATGACCAGGGAAGCACTGTATATCTTTCGTGTCTTTTATGTTTGACCAAGTTCTTAGCACTTCACAGCTCCTGCTTCAACCACCTTCATGACCTTTGGACTAAAATTGTTCTCATCTGCCCATTCTGATGAGGGGAAGTCTTCACATGATTGAGGTAGACACTCCTCCCACTTAAGTTACTGACTGGTTTGATGTCTTTTGGTTACCCTCAACATAGTTTAACCAATTTACTGAGATGGTTTTCCTGGGATGTGGATGCTACACATTCTACAGCCCCTTGGAGACACAAGTGAAGGTTTAGAAGAAAGTGAAAGGAAAAGTGAAGACAACAAATATAGATATATTTTTTTCAAGGATTTTAGCTGAAAAATGGAAAATTAGAATAGAGAAGTACCAGTTGAAATTAGATAACATTTTTTTAGTGGACCCAGGCAACACAGTTGCCTGACTTTCCTCTTGCTCTATTCAGTAGCAGAAGAGTAGGGGCAGGGGAGATAGATGATACTGTAATGCAGAATTAAGTTTTGTTGCAAAGCATAAGCATCACCATAAGACAAATAAACAACAGATTTGTATACACAGTGCATGTGCAAAATTAACTTATCACACATATGCTTATTAAGACTGACAGAACACTAATAAGATTTAGAGTCATTAATGCTTATAATGAAATTTAATTGACTGTTCAATAATATAAACTTCATACCCACTAGGAACAACACTAACCTGGTTCTTAAGATCAACAAGCCTCATACAGATGTTCATGACAAAGTTCTCTCTTCCCAGATGGAGGTTGTGGGTTTTTCCCTCCATGGTGAGATTCTAGCAAATCTCTGTCAATTAGTTTTGCTCTCAAGTGAACAGAGGCAGCTTATATTTCCAGGTGCAAAGAATGTAGGAATCTGTTCTAGATACTACCCAGGGAGAGACAGATGGTTAGGGCTGGGCTGAGTTTTTATGATTTTGTGTAAGAATAGTTGCAAATTACAACTAAGTTCTGTTTCATGAACAATGACCTAAACTTAAGATGAATAGAAACTGTCAATCTAAATTGTTAGTTTCCTAATGTCATTAGCAAATATTTTATGTTATTTACCAAATTTGGGGGACACACACACATCATTGCCAAACTCACATATTTATTTTGAAAACACAGTTTACATAACAACTACTCAGTCAAAAAAATGGATGCTTAAAACAAAACACAGTTGCTTATCCTAAATTAACATACTTAGTGCCACTATAGGATTGGAGAGTAAAGGATTGAATAAGTTTTGAACTAGTTAAATAGTCAAGGAAGAGAAGATAGTCAGATCAAAGGTGATAGACTGGGAGAGTAATGAAAAATGCAAACATAGTAAGCCATGATGAAGAATAAATGTAGGACAAATAAAAATTTAGGAAAATATAGAATAATAGAAAAAATTTTAATAGAATGCCAAAGATCTTCATTATGGAAGTATTTGACTTGTGGATGTTAATAAGATCAAGAATATGATCATTCCTGTCTGTTTATCTTTCTTTGATCCCAAATCCTAAATACTTTTTAGACTTTCAGAGTAAACATTTAATAAAATGTTTGTTTACTGACTGACTTGCTGACTTGTAAACACTATTGTGGGAACTGAATAAATCAAGGAACGGGCATATTAGAGTATTTCATATAAAGGCAGGAGCTGAGGTGAACAGAAGTATTGCAAGCTTAGGTACTAATGGTACTGAAAAACGAAGGAGGTTTTGCTGGGGGATGGTAAATAACAGCCACCTAGGTCTAGATTGGATAACAAATTTTGATAGTCAAATGTGAACTTCAAGATGGGAAAGGGTGCTGAGTGATGGCTAAAGAGGAGGAGTTTGCAGGTAGTAATGGGATACAAGGAGGGATTCCTTGAGTATTCTGGCTCTCCCTCAGCACCACCGTGTTGAGTAGTAGAAGAATGTTCAGTATTGAGTAGGATCATCAGAGTGCAATATCATTGTGACACCCATTTCTCTGTGACTGCAAGAAGGTGGAAGGCCCTTTAGAAAAAGAGGTCAGAAATGAAGGGAATTAAAGCATCATAGGTTGGAATGGGAGTTCTTCATGTCCCAGCTGTGGGTGTTTTCTTCATATAACTAACCTTATTCTGTGAACATATACTGTTGTTCTATTTAAAAAATCAGCAGCTTTGTACCTGTTGTGATCCCCATCCTTTTTCATTTCTTATTTAGGTTATCTCAGAGAAGGATTTCTGACATTGCAGCATGCTGTGGACAAAGCTATCATGAGGTACCATGATCCAGAAGCTGCCAACGAGTTGCTTGACAAAATCTCCATAAGTATAAAGAGGTTCCCTTACCCAGCTTACGTTAAGGACCCTTTCCTCAGTGTTGTACAGTTCACGTTGCCTCTGCTTCTTGTGCTGGCCTTTACTTTCACCGTACTGAACATCATCCGTAGCATTGTGAATGAGAAGGAAAGAAAACTGAAGGTAGCTATTTTGTTTAAGATGGAAACCATCTGAGAGGCTGGAGTAGTGCGGGGCAGAGAGAGATGAAATTTCTAATGAAAAAAATTAATATTATAGGCATGAGATCAGCCTGCTCCTTACAGTCAAGTGACTGTTTAGCCAACAGAGTGAGGATTTTTCATTGGAGTTAGGATAGTGTTAATGTGATGTGCCAGTGCTGATATTATTACAGTTCACTGCTTAAACATAATCTTTATCTTGAAGTTGACTTTTCAAGAGAATTTCCCTTTCAGCTGAAAGCTGGCATTCTGATAGAGCCCACTTACAATACATTAGCATCATTGTTTATTTGCATAAAGAATTATCTTTGATTGAAAAGATGAGTCAGGAAAGAAAGAGCACCCAATACCTCATCTGTTTGGTGTCATTCTTGTTTTTGTCCTCTCCATGCTACTGCTTAGTTGTTACCAACTCTTCTTTGTTAAGGCTCTGTTGACATCACTGTATCCAGACACAAGAGGCTTGCTAATTCTTCCTATTTATGTTGAACAAATGTGAGAACTCTTATAGTTAAGCCAAAGCAAGGCTGTAAATTTTCAATTTGACCAAAACACAAATAAACAGAAACAAATGTGTTTACAAAAGGAAAATTTTTGATTCTTTTTTTTTTTAAAGCCCTTACCTTCCATCTTGGAATCAATACTGTGTATTGACTCCAAGGCAGAAGAGTGGTAAGGGCTAGGCAATGGGGGTCAAGTGGCTTGCCCAGGGTCACACAGCTAGGAAGTGGCTGAGGCCAGATTTGAACCTAGGACCTCCCGTCTCTAGGCCTGGTTCTCAATCCACTGAGCTACCCAGCTGCCCCCTCTTATTTTTAAAATATATTCAAAGATTAATTTAGGTGCCATAACTTATGAAGGTACCTAGCACTGGTTTGTTTTCCTCAATTAAGTCTAATGTCAGTTGAATATGGAAAAAAAAGAACTATCAAAATTTTTATCTACTATAGGTTTGAATTGGCATTATTTCCAGGTCTCATGAAATAATCATTCCTTTCATGGATCTACTAACTACAACATACTTGACTAAGCATCAAAAGAAATGAAAAGAAAGTAATGCTAATGTTTTTTTCTTTATTGATATTTTTAAAAAATCTCTATGGGTTGCAGATCTAGTAGTGGTATTACTAACTCAAAAACTATACAGATTTATAGCCCTTTGGGATACTTTGCTCTATAGGATGGTTGTATCCCTATTTTCCAACATCCTCTCCAGTATTTATCATTTTCCTTTTTTATATCATATTCACCAATCTGATAGGCATCAGATGTTATCTCAGAGTTCTAATTTGAGTTTCTCTAAATAACAATGGTATAGAACATTTTAAAATATGAGTTTGATTTCTTCATCTGAAAACTGCTGGTGCAATAAATTTGACTCAGTTCTCTATATATTTGAGAAATGAGGCTTTTGTCAGAAACAAAATTTTTCAAGTTTTCTGTTTTCCTTTTAATCTTGATTGCATATGTTTTGTTAGTGCAAAACTGTTAAATTTTAATGTCAAAATTAATCATTTGACATCTCTTAATGCTCTCTATATCTTGTTTTGTCATAAATTTTTCCTTTATCCACCAATGTGAAAGGTAAACTATTCTATTGCTAATCTAATTTATTTACAGTAGCACCCTTTATGTCTAAGGTCATATACCCATTTTAAACTTTTCTTGGGATATGGTGTAAGATGTTGATCTATTCGTAGTTTCTTCCAAACTGCATTCTAATTTTCCCTGCAGTTTTTAAAATAGTAAGTTCTTGTACCATAAACTTAGGATTTTCAGATTTATGAAACACGATTATTATGGTCATTTTGTATTGTGTATTATGTACCTTATCTATTCATTAGTGCACTGTTCTGTTTCCTAGGCAGTACCATATTGTTTTGATGATTACCACCTTATAGTACAATTTGAGATCTGATACTGCAGGACTATCTTTCTTTATGCTTTTTTTCATTAATTCCCTTGATATTTTTCTTACAGATGAATTTTATTATTTTTCTAGTTCTATACAGTTAATTTTTTTTCAGTTTTTTAGATCTATTTGTGTGAGGAATATTTCACAATTATGTCCAAATAGTTCTTAGGTGTGTCTGTGTAAGTAGACCCTCAGATATTTTATATTATCTACAATTATTTTAAATGGAATTTCTTTTCCCACATCTTACTGTTGAACTTTGCCAGTAATATATAAAAATACTGATGATTTGTGTGGGTTTATTATTTTACATTTATATCCTGCAACTTTGCTTCAATTGTTAATTATTTCAGCTAGTTTTCAGTTGATTTCTTATGTTTCTCTAAATGTACTATCATGTTGTCTGCAAAGAGTAATAATTTTATTTCCTTATTGCCAATTCTAATTCTTTCCATTCTTTTATTTTGTTGCTAAAGCTAGCTTTTCAAGTACAATATTGAAAATTACAGGTGATAATGGGCATCCTGGCTTTACTCCTGATCTTACTGGCAAGGCTTCTATCTTATCTCCATTATAGATAATGCTTTCTGATGGTTTTATAAACAGACTACTTATCTTTTTAAGGAAAATGGTACTTATTCCTTTCCTCTATAGTGGTTTTTTTTTTTTAACAAAAACAGTTGTATTTTGTCAGAAGTTTTTTTTCTGCATCCATTGAGATAACCATATGATTTCTGTTGGTTTGGTTATTGATATGGTCAATTATGCTGATAATTTTCCTCATCAGCCATGCATTCCTGGTATATAAATCCCACTTGGCCTTAGTGTATGATCTTTGTGATATAGTGCTATAATCTTGCTCATTACAGAAATTGTTCTTTAGTTTTCTTTCTCTGTTTTTGTTCTTGATTTAGGTATCAGCACCATATTTTGCATCATAAAATAAATTTGTTAGAACTCTTTCTTTGCCTGTTTTTCCAGGTAGTTTATATAATATTAGAATCAAATGTTCTTTAAATGTCTGGTGGAATACTCTTGTGAATCCATTTGATCCTGGGAATTTTTTTTAGGGAGTTTTTTGGTAGTTTGTTCAATTTTTTTTCTGAAATGGGATTGTTTAAATATTCTATTTATTTTCCTATTAATCTAGGCCATTTATACTTTTGTAAATATTCATCCATAATCTCTTAGATTGTTAGGATTATTGACATATGATGAAGCAAAATAGCTCCTAATAAATTACTCTGATTTTCTCTTCACTGGTGGTAAATTGACCCTTTTATTTTTGATATTGGTAATTCAGTTTTTTCTTTCTTTGTTTTTTATAAAATTAACCAATGGCTTAACTGTTTTGATGATGATGTTGTTGTTGTTTTTCAGAAATCAGCTCCTTATCTTATTTATTAGTCCAAAAGTTTTCTTACTTTCAATTTTATTAATCCCAACATTGATTTTCAGGATTCCCAATTTGGAATTTCATTGCAGTTTTTTCTTTTTCCTTTTTGTAGTTTTTTTTTTCAGGTGTGTGCCCAATTCATTGATCTATTCTCTTTCTACTTTGTTGATGTAAATTATTTAATAATATAAAATTTCCACTAAGTAATGCTTTGTACTATAAATTTAGGTGTATTGTATTATTGTTGTCATTCTCTTTCATGAAATTATTGATTGTTTTTATAATTTGCTCTTTGACCTATTCATTCTTTAAGATTAGATCATTTAATTTTCAATTAATTTTTAATCTTTCTTTCTATTGCCCTTTTGAATGTAATTTTTATTGCACTATGTTCTGTGAAGGATGCATTTAGTATTTCTGCTTTCTCCATTTGGTTGTGAGGCTTTTATGCCTGTCACAGTCAGTTTTTGTGTAGTCACTATGTACCACTGAGAGGAAGGCATATTCCTTTCTTTATCCATTCAGTTTTCTCCTGAAATCTATCATATCTAGTTTTTCTTTTTTAATTTTCTTTTTCTTTTTAAATTTTGTTTAATTAATTAAGAATATTTTTCCATGGTTACACGATTCATGTTCTTTGCCTCCCCTCTTTTCTCCCCATTCTCCTAGCCAACAAGCAATTCCACTGGGTTTTGCATGTATCACTGATCAGGACCTATTTCTATATTATTAATATTTGCAATTAGGGTTTTTAACCCCAGTCATATCCCCATTGACCCATGTGATCAAGCAGTTGTTTTTCTTTTGTGTTTCTACTCCCACAGATCTTCCACTGAATGTGGATAGTGTTCTTCCTCATAAGTCCTTCAGAGTTGTCCTGGATCATTCCACTGCTGCTAGTAGAGAAATTCGTTATGTTTGATTGTGCCACAGTGTATCAGTACAATGTTCTCCTAGTTCTGCTCCTTTCACTCTGCATCTGTTCCTGGAGGTTGTTCCAGGTCACATGGAATTCCTCCAGTTCATTATTCCTTTTAGCACAATGGTATTCTATCACCAACAGACACCACAATTTGTTCAGCCTTTAATTTTTCCAATCCTGTTCTCTTTAACTTCTTTCTTGTTTATTTTTGGTTAGATTTATTTATTTCTGAAAGGAGAAATTTTAAGTTCCCCCATTAGTATAAATTTAACTATTTTCCCTGTAACTTGTTTAGCTTTTTCTTTAGTAATTTGGATGCTATACCGTTTGGTGCATATAATTTTAGTATTGATTTTACTTCATTGTCTGTGGTACTTTTTGTCATGATGTAGTTTCCTTATTTCTTTTTTCACATTGTTTTATTTCTTTTTTTTAGAATTTTTTCCTTGGTTACATGTTTATGTTCTGTCCCTCCCTTCTTCCCTCCCCCCTCCCAGAGCTAACAAGAAATTACACTGGTTTATATATGTCTTATTACTCAAAACCTATTTCTATATTATTCATATTTGTAATAATCTTTTTAAAAACACAACCCTCAATCATATACACATATAACCAAGAGATAAACGTATGTTTCTACTCTCATAGTTCTTTCTCTAGATGTGGATAGTGTTCTTATTCATAAATGCATTGCTATTAGTAGCAGAGTCTGTTACATGTGATTGTCCCACATTGTTTTCAGTTTTTGTGTAAAATATTCTCCTGGCTCAGCTCTTTTCACTCAGCATCAGTTCATGAAGGTCTTTCCAGTTCATATAGAAATCAAGCAGTTCAGTATTCCTTTTCAGGCTTCTCTTGGGTCTTGTGTTTGAACTTCAGATTTTTTGTTTAGGGTCTGGCTTATTCCTCAGAAATGCTTGGAAATCTTCTATCTTATTGAATGTCTATTTTTCCCCTGAAAGAATATACTCAGTTTTGTTGGATAGGTGACTCTGGGTTGTAAACCTAGATCTTTTGCTTTCCTGAATATGATATTCCATGCCTTCCAATCCTTTAATGTGGAAGCTGCTAAGTCCTATGTGATCCTGATCTATAGTTCCATGGATTTGAATTTTCTTTCTGTCTGCTTGCAATATTTTCTTCCTGGGTTGGAGGATCTGGAATTTTGCTATTATATTCCTGGAAACTGTCATTTGAGGATTTCTTTCTGGAGGTGATCTGTGGATTCTTTCAACTTCTATATCATTTTCTTGTTAAAAAATATCTGGGCTATTTTCTTTCATAATTTCTTGCATTATGATGTCCAAGCCTTTTTTTTTTATCATGGCTTTCAGTAGTCCAGTGATTCTTAAATTGTCTCTCCCAGATCCATTTTCCAGGGTAATTTTTTTTTCCATTTAGATACTTCATGTTTTCTTCTTTTTTTTTCATTTTTTATTTTCTTATATTATTTCTTGATGTCTCATGAAATCATTAGTTTAGAATTGCTCAATTCTAATTATTAAGATATGATTTTCCTCTGTCAGCTTTTGGGTCTCTTTTTTTCATTTGGTCCATTTCTTCTTGCATTGCTTTCATTTCTCTTATCCGCTTTTCTTCTGCCTCTCTTAATTGGTTTTTGAAGTCCTTTTTGAGCTCTTCCAGAATCTGAGTCCAATCCATATTTTTCTTTTGGACTTTGCATGTGTTTGATTTGCTTTCACTGTCCATTTCTGTGGCCATACCTTGCTCTTTGCTTCCATAAAAATTCTTTATAGTTAGGTATTGGTTTTTGTTGTTGTTGTTGTTATTGTCTGCTCGTTTCCCCCACCTTTTTATAGGTAGTCTCTGTTCTATAGGAGGTTAGGGTTACCCTTTTAAACTTCAGTACTTCCTTGTTGCTACCCTTACCTTTATTTCTGGGTTTCTCCCTTCTTTTAATTTGATCTGTTTTTATTTTTACTCTCACTGAGATCATGATTGCTACCCCTGCTTTTTTTTTTTTTAACTTTTCCTGAAGTCTAATAGTTGAAAAAAATCCTGCCTCCTCCCCTCCACCCTTTTCTGATTCCTTCTGCGCTCTTACTTCCCTCCTATAGGGTAAGATGGATTTTTATACCCAACTGAGTATGAATGTTATTTCCTTTTTGAGCTAATTCTAATGAGTGTAAGGTTCAGGTATTGCTTGCCACTCCCATCCTCTATCTTCCCTGCCACTGTTTTATCTCTTTCATACTCCTCATATGAAGTAGCTTATTCCCTTCTATCCTACCTTCCCTCTTCTCTCCAGAGATACCTATTTCTCCCAACTTAATTTTTTTTATATCACCTTATGTTCAACTTACTCCTATGCCCTTTGTCTGGGTATAAACATCCTTCTTGTTCCTGTGATAGTGATAATATTCTTAGAAGTAATATGTGTCATATTCCCATTTAAGCATGTAGATGATTTACTCTTACTGAGTCCCAAAGTTTTTTCTTTTATGTTTACCTTCTTATATTTCTTTTGCATCTCATATTTGGACATCAGATTTTCTGTTCAGCTTTGGCCTTTTCATCAGGAATGTTTTGAATTTCTCTAATTAACTGCCCATTTTCCCTCTTAAAGGAATATATTTAGTTTCTCTGGATAAATAATTCTTGGTTGTAATTCTAGCTCCTTTGCCTTTTGGAATATCATACTCCAAGCCCTTAGATCTTTTAATGTAGAAACTTTTAGAGTTCTGTGTAATCCCAAATGTGGTTTTACAGTATTTGAATTGTTTCTTTTTAGTTGGTAAATATTTTCTCCTTGACCTGGAAGCTCTGGAATTTGGCTATAATATTCCTAAGAGTTTTCATTATGGTATCTCTTTTAGGAGATGATCAATGAATTCTTTCAGTTTCTATTTTCCCCACTTGTTCGTGGATATCAGGCCAGTTTTCCTGAATAATCTTGGAATGTGATGTCTGGACTATTTTTTTGATCATGGCTTTCAGGTAGTCCAGTAATTCTTAGATTACTTCTCATGGACATAGTTTCCAGGTCAATTGTTTTTCCGGTGAAATATTTCAGATTTTCTTATATGTTTTCATTCTTTTTATTTGATTGTATTGTTTCTTGATGTCTCATGGAATAATTGGCGTCTAGTTGTCCAATTCTAGTTTTTAAAGAATTATTTTCTTCAGTGAGCTTTTGTACCTCCTTTTCCATTTTGCCTATTCTACTTTTAAAAAAGATTATTTTCTTCCTTGGATTTTTGTGTCTTCTTTCCATTTAGCCAATTCTAGTTTGTTTTTTTAATTAACTTTTTGTATATCTTTTTTTTATGATTTTATTACATTATTCTCATTTCTTTTCCCATTTTTTCTTTGACCTATATATTTAATTTGTAAATCCTTTTTGAGTTCCTCTACAAGTTCTTTTTGGGCCTGACATCATTTCACATTTTCCTTTGAGACTTCACATGCAACCAGTTTGGTATGGTTGTCCTCTTCTAATTTGTATTTTTTAATCTTCCTTGTCTCTAAAGTAATTTTCTATGATCAGGTTTTTTTGTTTTTGTTTTTGTCATTTTCCCAGCCCATTCCATTACTGTAACTAATTGTTCAGTTTGGCTTTGTTCCTGAGGTGGATGGAGTGCTATTCCAAGCTTATATTTGGGGGTCTACTCCAGGTAAAGTTGTACTTGCCTTTGGGTTCTTCAGTATATACTTCATGAAGACAACCTGACCATGTTGCTATTAGGAGTCTTGTAATTGTTTGGCCCAGAAGCCACCTGTGCTGGATTGAGCTAGATTCTGTTCCCCGTACTGCCAGTTTCCTTGTATGTTGCCAGTGTTGGGTTGCTCTCCCTTCTTACCCCAGTCAGATGGGTCTTTCTTGCTGTCATTCTTTGTTGTCTTGGCATGCAATATTGTTTTATCCTTTTTTTTTCTGGTTCTGCTACTCCGATTTGTTTTGAGGCCATTTGGGGGTAGCTGTTTGGAGGTGACTTTAGACAAATTCACAGTATTCCTTCCTACTCTGCCTTGTTGACTCATGAATGTAGCTCTAATCTTTTTTTTTAAACCCTTACTTCCTTCTTGGAGTGGCAGAAGAGTGGTAAGGGATAAGCAATGGGGGTCAAGTGACTTGCCCAGGGTCACACAGCTGGGAAGTGTCTAAGGTCAGATTTGAACCTAGAACCTCCCTTCTCTAGGCCTGGCTCTCAATCCACTGAGCTACCCAACTGCCCCCAATGTAGCTCTAATCTTAACAGAATTTGAATAGTACTCATGAGTTTTTTATGTGTATATGTATACACATATAATACAATATTTATACACAATAATACAAAGTTTAAAATGATTAAGTACATGAAATATTTTTTGAATTCAATTAAGGGAATGATCGCTTTTGGCTTCCAGCATAGGAAGTGGTGATAGAGAAAACTTTAAGCAGAGGTGACATATGAACTTGGCCTCAGAGGATGACTACCTGGTTAAGGAATTTGGATTTGATTAATAGAATTTTATTTATAATTAGAGTGTTTATTAGAGGATTCCAAAGGGGGAAATATAAAGGGTAAACGGAATGGTAGAATGTGCCTAAAGAGTTTTCATTAATATTTTTCTAGGTGTAATTGCTCATTATCCTGAGGTATAGCAAGTTTTTTGTTTCTCTTGTTTCTTTATAGCAATTAGATAAAGTCTATAGTTTTAAAATGGAGCTTCTGTGCTCAGGGAAGGGCACATTTATTTCACAATTTGCTTAAGAGTAAGGAAAAGTTCTTATTTTGATTCTGCTACTAAGTAACTCTGACTTTGTGTTAGTAATTCTGTCCAGAAGACAGGAAAATGTATTTTTTTCATTAAGCAAAAACTTTTCTTTTTATCTTTCTACTTCCCTACCCCCTAAACACTCACAACTGAGAATACAAGTAAAATAAAACCTTTTATAAACATGTATAGTCAGTCAAATTAAATTTTTCTTGGTTGTCTAACAAAAATTTATTTCATTCTTTACTCTGAGGCCATTTCTCCATTCAGAAGTAGGTAGTGTGTTTTCTTCTAGTATCTTGGGTTGTAAATTATACTGACAGCACTTCTCAATTGTTTAGAAATGGTTTGGTTTTTACCCTTTCATTGTTATTGTAAAAATTGTCCTACTGGTTCAGTGCATTTGCTCTGCACTAATTCATGTAGATCTTAGATTTCTCTGAAACATTTTCCATCATAATTTCTGCCACATAGTAGTAGTATTCAGATTTTAAAATGTTTTTATTGCTATCTTCTGTTTCTTACATCATCACAGTTTCCCCCAAGAATTCCTTTCTTTCCCTTTTCAGAGAGTCATCCTATATAATAAAGAACATTTTTATTTTTATTTTTAAAACCCTTATCTTCTATCTTCGAATCAATACTGTGCATTGGTTCCAAGGCAGAAGAGTAATAAGGGCTAGGCAACCGGGGTTAAGTGACTTGCCCAGGGTCACACAGCTGGGAAGAGTCTGAGGCCAGATTTGAACCTAGGACCTCTCATCTCTGGGTCTGACTTTCAATCGACTGAGCCACCTAGCTGCCCCCAAAGAACATTTTTAGAAAGGAAAAAAAAAACATAACTGATCTATGTTTTGAAAAATCCCCAAAATATGTATAATGTGTAATACATGTTTACCTCCCACTCCCATGAAGGGATAGTTTGGGAGTGTCCTCTCTTAACTCTTCATTTGAGCCATGCTTGATTTTTATAATTTTACATTTACTTTTGACTTTCTGATATGTAGTTACTTTTTCTGTTTACATTGTTGGCATTGAAATACATATCTTTTTCTTGGCTTTGCTTACTTCATTCTGTATAAATTCATGTAGATCTTTCCTGCTTCATCACACATTCATCACACACATCATTTTTTACAACTGAGTAATACTCTATTGCATTCATGCACCCCAATTTATTTAGCCATTCCCCACTTAATGGGCATATATTTTATTTCCAATTTTTTGATATCCCAAAAAATATACTATAAATATATTGGCTTTCTTACTAATGTCTTCCTTGGGTTATAAAACTAGCAGTAGAGTACCTGGTTCAAAAGATGTGGACATTCTAGTTACTTGGCATAATTCAAAGTTATTTTCCAAAAGAGTAGAATTATTTCACAGCTTCACCAAAAAGGGATTAATTGCTTATCATTCCATAACCCATCCAATATTGACTATTGCCATTTTTGCTAATTTTTTCCAGTTTGAAAGGTGTAAGGTGAAACCTCCAGGTTACTTTGATTTGCATTCCTCTTATTATTAATGATATGGAGCCTGCTTTCATATGGTTTGAATACTTTACAATTCTTTTGAGGACAGTTTGTCATATCCTTTGACCAGTTATTTATTGGAGAATGGCTTTTAGTCATATTTTCTATTCCCCTGCTCTCCTACCACTCTTTCATGTATCCTCCCATGGTATGCTATGGACCCACAAAAACACATTGATTCACTTGGTTCTATCCATAGTGTCCACTAAATTGTGGAATTATCCTTTTCATTACTATCTTCACTAGATTTCTACCTTCACTTGTACCTTTTGGTCTTTTCATTAGGAATGTTTGGATATCCTCTGTTTAATGAAAGGACCATTCCCTATACTCTCCTCCCATAGAAATACTTAGTTTTTCTGGGTAAATTATTCTTACCTGGAAGTCCATATTGTTTGTCTTCTGAATACTGTTCTGGGTTTTCAATAGTGGTGGCTGCTAAGTCATGTGTGATCCTGAGTTTGATTTTACCTGAATTTTTTCTTTCTTGTTGCTTGTAATATTTGATGTGGAAGCTCTGGATTTTGTCTGTAATGGTCTTCGAAGTTTTTGTTTTGAAATTTCTTTCAGTGGGTGACTAGTGGATTCTTTCTATTTCTACTTGGTCCTCTGTTCCTAAGACATCTTGACAGTTTCCTTTTTTGATTTCTAGAAATATGGTATCTAGCTACTTTTGGTCATGGTATTAAAATAATCTAATGATTAATAATTTTTTTCTCTTCATTATATTTTCCACATCAGTTATTTTTCTATGAGATGCTTTAAATTTTCTTCTGTATTTTTAGTCTTGTTACCTTTAAAAAATATTTCTTGTTGTTTGATGGAGTTATATTTTCAGGAAGTTTGTTGCTTGTTTAAAATTTTGTCTGTCTTGTGCCAAGCTATTAATTCACTTTTCAGTTCTTTATTCCTTTGTTCTCTTTTTCTCCCCCACCTCCCTTCAAAGTCTCACATTTAGTTTTTAAAAATATTTAGTTTTTAAACAAACAAAAAAAATCTTTATCTCTTCCTGGAATTCTAGTTAAATTTGTAGCCATGTTGTATTTTTTTGAGACTTTTGCTTATAGATGTTTTGGAATAATTTTCTTTTTGTGGTGTGTTTTGAGTTTACCTGTCACTGTAATAGGTTTTTCTGGTGGAATTTTGTTTTGTTTTGTTTTGTTTTCCCATTCTTCCAGCCTACTGTGGACTTCATATTAGGACCAGGCTCTTTTGAATTTCTTGAAGGAAGTCTGAGCCAGTTCTGTTTCTGTTTTCTTGAACGTATTAAGTATTGTGTTATTCCAGGATCTAAGGGGCAGGCTGGAGATCTGCAAATTTTCAGTAGTCTCAAAGTTATATGATCCAGGTCAAAGTCTGATTTCTGTCCTAGTCTGTGCTCTACAAGTTCCTGATTTGGATTTGGATCAGAGCAACAAGAAATTACTGCTGGACTCTTCCCTTAATGACTAGATGAAGAGGACATTTTTTTTGTAAGCCCTTGGATTAATACAGTGCCTAGCAAGTGGTATGGACTTAATGTTTATTGAGTTGAGTTAAAATTCTTAATTTGCTTCAAGATTGCTCACCTATAACAAGTGAAGCCTTTCTTGATGCCTCCTGTCATTAGTGTTCCCTCTACCCCCAAATTATCTTGTAATTATTTTGTAGATATTTATAGGTACATTTTGTCTCATCTAATTGAATATGAGCTTATTGAGGGCAGAGATTGTTCCACTTTGACTATGTATCTTTAGCACCCAGCCCAGTTCCTGGCACATAGTAGTGTCTTTAGACATGGGAATAGCTAGTTCAGAGGCACAAAGATGAAGAGTTAATGCCACTTATAAAGGTCAGTTTCATTGGACAATTGAATATATAAAGACTGTAGTAAAAAATAAGGCTGGAAGAATTTCATTATGGCTTACAATTGTCATGAGACTTTTTTAGCAAGACCTTTGTAGTCTCTTTGTGGAGGTTTAGAGACTGTTTCATTCAGCCTATATCTGAATAAGAATCTTTTCTGTTGCATCATTATCAAGTGATTATCTTGCCCTTGCTAGAAAATCTTAAGTGAAGGAAAATCCATTCCCCCCCCCAATTGACCTTGACACTTGTAAGTAGACCTTCAATTGTTAGTTACTTTTCCCCTTTATTCAGCCTAATTCTGCCTCTCTTCAACTTCTACCAATTGTTCCAATTTCTGCCCTCTGGGGCCAATCAAAAAAAAGAGTAATCTTGCTTTCACAAGGTCAGATATTTCATGACAGCTGTCATGTTCCTCTTAAATTGTCTTGTACAGGCTAAACATCAGAAGTTCCTTCAAACTATGCTTGAAGATATGATGTTGAGATGCTTTACCCTCCTATGAATACTCTTCTCTGGATGTTTTCTAGCTTATCAGTTCCCTTCCTAAAATGTGGTGCCTACTACTTTTTTAGTGTGAGTTCATGTTAGAGCTCCATGATGGAGTTACAAAAGTCTACTGCTACTTCATGGTCCAGCTGATTTTAATTTCTTATAATTCTTCATACTTAGCATTCCATCTGCTGTTTTGGTGTCCAACTGGTAATGTCTCCCTGTCCAAATTATTTTGGAGAGACTTTGCATTTACATATACATAGACATACATACACATATATTTGTGTATATAATTCATATGCAATCTTATGTTTATGTTGTCTCCCTCAATAGAATGTGGGCTTTCAGTCAGAGATCATTTTATTTTTGTTATTGTATCCTCTAGCACTTAGAATAGTTCTTGGTACTTAGTAAGTGCTTAATAAAGGCTAATTGATTGATTGGATCTATATGTCTACAAATTATGTTCTAGCTAGGTTGTAGTGAATGATATATGCATGCCTTTAATATTTTCCATTTAGTTTTTAAAAGACTTAGATTATGCCATGGTATTTTTTTAAGTACTAGATTTGGATTTAGGGAGCCTGAATTCAATTACTGTTTCTGGTCCTCAGAATCTACATTACTTTGGAAAAACACCTTAATCTCTCTTTGGGCCTAAACTTAATCTGTAAAATGAGAATGTTGAATGAGATGAATTTTTATGTATTTACTATTTTCAAATCCTAATGATCCTTATTAGTATTTAATTTGTTTTGCAAAAACCAATGCTATATTTTCCCCTTTCTTGTCTCCATATACAGAAATATCCCACAGGTACTCAGAGTTGACTGAATATAAGTGAGAACCAAAAGAATAATCTGTCTAGTTTTTTAGTGTCTTAGCACTTTATTCTGGTGAGATTTTATTAATGGTTTGCTTATCAGGTTGAATAACATTAAATTTCATTTTTCCCCTGATAGGAGTATATGCGAATGATGGGACTCAACAACTGGCTACACTGGGTTACCTGGTTCCTTGTGTTTTTTATCTTTTTCTTCATTGCTGTCTTTTTCATCACTGTTCTTTTTTGTATCAAGGCAAGTGTTTAGTTTTTGTCCATTGTCTTGATCTATCTGTTGGGAGGGAAGTTTAATATATTTGATGTGGATACTGAGCTAAAGTTAATGGATGAATGAAAATCATTTTGTGATGACATCACAAGCTCTAAGAAAATCTTTGGTGTTTGTTCAGTTCTTTAAAACAGTCCCTTACAACTTATTAGAATCAGGGATATCTTTTACTCTTATTATAGATATGACCGGAGTCTAATTTTTTTAACTTAGTTTTAATTCCTGGATAGTGGTTATTAGTTGTAGTAGATGTGCTATATTTTGAAGAATAAGTTCTATTTTATATTCCATAGTTTCCTGACTTCCTATAACAATATTTAGTTGTGTGACCAAAATGTTTTAACTTATGTTTTATAGGTGAAAAATAATGTAGCTGTGCTTACCAAGAGTGACCCTGCTTTGTTGTTTTTCTTTCTGATGTGTTTTGCATCATCTTCCATTGCCTTTGGCTTCATGGTCAGCACATTCTTTGGTAAAGGTGAGTGTAGACATTTTTCTTTGTCAAACCATTAAGTAAAACAAAACAAAACAAAACAATTATAAACCAGGTACCATGGATGCCATGGGGAATATTTTTACTCAAATACTTGATTGCTTACTTTGTGACCCTGGGCAAGTAAATCACTTCAACTCTTGGTACTGTAGGCTATTTAACTATTTAAGTTTATTAAGTTTTAGAGCAGGTCTTGAGCTGTATTGGTAGACAGTCTCCCTGTCATGCATCCTATATCCCATTATAGTGAAGGAGAAGATGGGAGTTGGGGGCAGAGCCCTGCACTTGAACCTTACTCTTCATTGTAATTGGCTCGAAGAGGAAATGGCATACACACTCATTTGGGCATACAAATCTATATTGCCCTATAGACAAATAGAAGAATATGGGGATAAGAGATGGGAGAGAGGGTACTGATAGAAGGAAGGGAAGATTGGGAGAGGTGGTAATCAGAAGCAAAACACTTTTGAGTGGGCATAGAGTAGAGGAAGAGAGAGATAACGGTAAATGGGGGGAAAGTAGGATGGAAGGAAATAAACAATAATCATACCTGTGAATATGAATGGGATGAACTCACCCATAAAATGGAAGCAGACAGCAGAGTGGGTTAAAAACCAGATTCCTACAATAATTACAAGAAACACATTTGAAGCAGAGAGGCACGCACAGAGTAAGTAAAAGGTCTGGAGCAGAATCTTTTATGCTTTAGCTCAATTTTTTTTAAAGCAGACAAAGCAAAAGCAAAAATATATCTAATTAAAATAGATAAGCAGGAAAACTCCATCTTCCTAAAAGGTACCATGGATAGTGAAGTAATATCAATATTCTAAACATGTATTTCCTAAGTGGTATAGTAGCCATATTCTTAAAGTTAAATGAGTTATAGGAGGAAATAGTAAAACATTAATAGTGAGGGACCTAAACTTGCTCACATTAGAATTAGATAAGTCTAATCAAAAGAAGTTAAAGAAATTGGTAAAATTTTAGAAAAGTTAGATATGATAAGCATCTGAAGAAAAATGAATGAGAATAGAAAGGAATATACCTTTTTTCTAAATGGCAAATGGCACCTTCACAAAAATTGACTGTGTATAAAGTTATAAAAGTCTCACAACTAAATGAAGAGAAGTAGAAATACTAAATGCATCCTTTTCAGGCCATAATACAATTAAAATTACATTCAATAAAGGGTTGCAAAAATATAGATTAAAAATTAATTGGAAATTAAATCATTTAATCCTAAAGAAAGAATAGATCAAAGAATAAATTATAAAAACAATAATTTCATTAAAGAGAATGACAAAAATGAGGCAACATACATAAATTTATGGGGCACAATGAAAGCAGTACTTAGGTGAGAATTTATATTACTAACATATCTGTAAACTAGAGAAAGAGGAGATCAATGAATTGGGCATAAAATTAAAAAAAAAATGGAAAAGAACAAATTAAAAATCTTCAATTAAACTCCAAAATTGGAAATCTTGAAAAATCAGAGAGTAAGAAAATTGGAAGCAAGAAAGCCACTGAGCTAATAAATAAAATTAGAAGCTGTTTTTGTAAAAATAAAATAGATGTCATTGGCTTAACTTCATTTGAAAAAAAGAATAAAACCAAATTATCAAGATCAAAAATGAAAAGGGTGAATTTACCACCACTGAAAAAGATATTAGAACAATTATTAGAAGCTATTTTGCCCATTAAACCCATTAAACATAGAAATCTAAGTGAAATGGATGAATATTTATAAAAACTTAAATTGCCTAGATTAACAGGAAAGGACACAACTATTTAAATAACTCTGCTTTGGAAAAAGAAATTGAATAAGCCATTAATAAGCTCCCTAAGAAAAAATTTTCAGGACCAGATGGATTCATAAGCAGATTCCATCAAACATTTAAAGATAATTAATTCTAATACTATATAAACTATTCAGAAAAACAGTGAAAGAAGGAATCCTTCCGAATTTCTTCTATCACACAAATATGGTGCTGAAACCTAAACCAGAAAGAAAAACAAAACAAAACTATAGACTAATTTCCCTACTGAATATCAATGAAAAAAATTTAAATAAAATGCTAATAAGGAAATTAAGGCAATAATATGTCACCAAGATCATACATATGATCAGGTGATATTTATACCAGGAACGCAGGGCTTGTTCAATATTAGGAAAACTATTAGCATGGCCATATCAGTAACAAAACCAACAGAAATCATATGAGTATCTCATTAGATGCAGAGAAAGCTTTTGAAAAAATACAGTACCTGTTCTTATTAATAATACTAAAAGTATGGGAATAGAGCTTTCATTAAAATGGTAAGTGGTCTCTAACTAAAACCATCAATAAGCATTATCTGTAATGGGGACAAGCTAGAAGCCTTCCCAGTAAGATTAGGGATGAAACAAGGATGCTCATTATTACCACTAGGATTCAGAAATTGTACTAGAAATGCTAATTATAGCAATAAGAGAAGAAAAAGAAATTGAAGAAATTAAATAGTCATTCTTCACAGATGATATAATGGTATATTTAGAGAATTCTAGAGAATCAACTAAAAAATTAGTTAAAATAATTAACAACTTTAGCTATAAAGTTTGGGTATAAAATCAGCACACATAAATAAATCATCAGCATGTTTATATATGTCCAAAAAAACCAGAAGTAAAATGTAGAAAAAGAAATTCCATTTAAATTAATAGTATTTAATGAAAGTACTTGAGTCTACATGTCAAGGAAAACTTAGGAATTATATAAACTCAATTACAAAACACTTTTCACACACAATCAAATCTAAAGAATCAAAAAAGTATTAATTGCTCATGGGTAGACTGAGCCAATATAACACAAATGACAATTTCACCTAAATTAATCTACTTATTCAGTGTCATACCAGTCAAATTGGCAAAAAATATTTTATACAAATAAATAAAAACAATTCATCTGGAACAACAAAAGCTCAAGAATAAGAAGGGAATCAATGAAAAAAGAAAGTGAAAGAAGATATTCTAACAGTACTAGATCTCAAACTGTGTTACAAATCAGTAATCATTAGAACAGTCTGATACTGGCTAATGTGATGGAGCAGTGGAATAGATTTAGGTGTAGAATATCCTGTCATAGGTGGCCACAGAAATTTAGTGTTTGATAAACCAAAATATTCAAGGTTTTGGGACAAGAACTGACTATCTGACAAAAACTGTTAGGAAAATTGGAAAATGGTATGGTAGAAGCTGGGGATAGACCAATTTAAGTGTTAAAATTATGGTTGAGACTGAATGTAATAATTATATTTGGTCACCAAGGATTTTATTTATAAAATCCTAATGAAACACCCAAACTCAGCTGGAAATTTTATGGTGATTTAATTGATATAGTGGAGGAGATTTAAGAAGAAGGAAGAAGGAAGGGGCTAGTACCAGGCAGGAAGATTAGGAGATCAAGAAAGTAAGGTTTTGAGTGTGAAGGAGGGAAGACCTCCAAAGGGGCTCAGCTAAGATGTCCGAACCTGAATCAGCTCAAGGGCAAAACTCACCACCAGCATTCCAAGATGTCGAAATGCCTAGCACACTCTCAGCCAGAGTCACCTCTCTAGGGAAAGAGGAGGAGAGAGGAAGTGACATGCCTTATACAGACAGTTTTACATCACTTTCCTGCATCTCCTGTACCAATGATGACTTAGCTTGACTTGGGATAGCCCAGGGGTCTGTCCTTTTTTCTTTTTTTTCCTTTTTTTTTCACTTGTTTATTTGGGTATGTGAATTGGGATTTTAGTTTTACAAAATTACTCTATTACAAAAATGAAAAATACAGAAATAGTATTTGAGTGATAATACATGTATAACCCAGTGAAATTACTTGTCAACTCTGGGAGAGAGAAAACATGAATCATGTAACCATAGAAAAATATTTTTATAAAGGGGGACGTTAGATGGCTCAGTGGATTGAGAGTCAGGCCCAGATATGGGAGGTCCTACATTCAAATCTGGCCTCAGAAACTTCCCAGCTATGTGACCCTGGGCAAGTCACTTAACCCCCATTGCCTAGCCCGTACCACTCTTCAGTCTTAGAATCAATTTGAGATATATCCATTGTATTAAAGCCAACTTTAGACTCAAAATGGTATTTTACAGTATCATTTTTCAGATACTACTTCTCCATTGAGTCTCTCTCTGTATAATGTACACACCCACCCACAAAACACACACACACATATATCTCAGAGTATTATATGTGTGATTATAATACATATTTTTCTTAAGGAAATTTTATATCTCAATATATATACTTTATTTTTGTAGTCTATTAAATGACTGAAAAACCATTTCCTGGGAAGAAAGTACATCAATTGCTCTTCTAGAACACTAATAAATGAATGTAGCAATCTGGAAATTAATCATTGTAGTAATAGCAATTTTGGAGTCAAAAGAGAAGGTTATTAACTTCATTTCACAAATATGGAGTCCAACCAAGGTACATCTGGCACAAGGTTTCATCAGTTTCTTGAATGAGGTTGTACACATGTCCTGCAATAGATAGGAGTAGCCTTGTTACCCTATTCCTAGCTTTGATTACACCTTGTAGTAATTGCTCAATGTCAAGAACATGATGAGTCCTGGCCTTTTCATTGACAACTTCCCATTTCATTCAATGGTGCTTTTGAATTCCCTTTTACTGGTTTACTCCACTCCACAAGTGGATTATGAATAAAAGTCATTAAGACACTCATTAATACATAGTATTGATTCTAAGACAGAAGCTAAGGGTTTAAAAAAAAAGCAATTTATCTCCGTCTTATGATGTGAAAATCAAAAGAGCCACTCTTGTTAAGTATGAACCAGAGTTCTTAGTTTTTTCCATATGTTCCATGTGATTCCCAATTTGTTAAACTTCAAAAATGCAAAAGTCATATGCAGATGAACTTATGCCCTCTAGCCATTGTTGCCTCCATTGCTATTTCTGCCTTCAAAAAGGGCTGTACATTTAATTGAGGGATATAGCCTTCTCTTTCAGGGCCTCAGAGACATCTAAAGAAGTGTTTTCTTCAACTTGATTTATCAATTTCCTTACATAAATATTTTTCTTCCCTTTCTTGCCACAACCTGAAATTGCTCTATCCCTGAGTTTGCAAAGCCATGGCACAGGTGCCCTGGTGTGGGGGTGGGGAGGAATGCTCCATTCCCCCTCTCTACAGTGCTCAAGGACATTTTCACATGCTCCATCCTTCTGCCCAGCAATCGAATGCAAGCACTTCCTCCCTCTACTTTCTGGGGTAATAGTGGGGAGTTCAAAGTCAGCTTGAAAGTACCATTTGGGGACATGATTTCAAAAACATTCGCCAATGCTTCTCTATCCCAACTGCCATCCTTAAACGCCAAGTTCTCTTCCTTCATTAAAATCTTCCCTGATCTCTGCTGGTATCCATGACTCTTCTCAAGCCTCACACAGCACTATTTGTTGTTGGATTAACACTTATAATTACTATTACATATTGTTGTTGATGTCTTAGCCCTCCCTTTGTTTCCTTCTGCTCCTCTTCAGTTCCAGGTACCATTTTATCAATCAATTTCCCTGACTCTATGGTTCTTCTATGATCAAAGCTAAAACTTGGGTCCAACAGGGTTGATCCCGTAGGGCACAGAAGGGAGAGTGAATTATTCATGCAAACTTCCCAAAGGATTTGAGAAGACTACTTAGATAAAAGATGATTTTCTATCTTCACTTATTAAAAGCATACTACTATACATTTCTCCTTGTTTTGAGGTGGTAGGGGTGAGATTTTTGCTGAGACCTTCTATCACCTTTCTGCAAATCTTCCACAAACATACTTTAAGTCAACTGACTTTTATGTTGAACATTTCTCAATGTTTTTATTATTTTAACTCTATCTTTTTATGAACTATTCAGGCTATAATTCACCATATATGAAAAAGAAAGAATCATATATATATATATATATATATACCTTAAAGTCTTCAAGTTATAATTTAATCAATTATAAACAAAAATATATGTGACATATAAAAAGCTCATGTATGAATCCAAAGGGAGAGCTGTAGTGCTCAGTGAAACAAGAAATGCCTAGTTTTGAAAAACAATCCTGGGAGAAATAGCCAGGATACTGTTGTTGTTTTTTTAATATGATTTCTGTACTCCATTGCTTACATTCCATCACCACATCAAGCAAAGATAAATAAAAGATTAAAAATCCTCAAATAGGAAAACTTTCTTGAACCAAGATATTTTCTAACCCTAAATTCTACCAACCTCTTAAAAATGAGTTTCATAAGAAAATAACTATTATGGGTGCTGAAAATTGCCATTTTGCCTAAAGTAATTTTAAAAACAAAGGCTAAAAAGAAATGATAACTGAAGGGATATCCATCAATTAGGGAATTGCTGAACAAGTTGTGGTATATGCTTATGATGGAATACCATTGTGCCATAAGAAATGACCAACAAGTTGATTACAAAAAACCTGGAAATACTTATATGAAGTGATACAAAGTAAAGTGAGCAGAACCATAAGAATTAGTAAATTGTAATAACAATGTCTGATGACCAACTGTGAATGGCATAATTATTATCAATGAGGCAAGAATCCTAGACAACTTATCACAAAAGAGACTCATCACAGTAAAAAATCTATCCACTGCCATAGAAGGAGCAGATAGAGTTTGAATGCAAATTCAGACATACCATTCTTTTCTTTATTTCCTTCATGAATTTTTATCTAGTGTAAGCAAGATTTGTCTCTTCTTTCACATGATGAAAATAGAAATATGTATTATTATATGATAATATATGTACAATATACATTTTATCTACCTTCTCAGGGAGAAGACAAGGGTGAGAGAAGGAAGAGAATATGAATTGCAAAATACAGGAAAATTAATATTCAGAAATTGTATTCATATGTAATCTAGGGAAAAATTTATTTAGAAAAAAAGAAAACTAAGACTAAAGCTCTTTATTGGCAGTTTTTTAAGTTTGCAAAGCAACTCTCCAGGAGCACTTAAGTATGAGGGTCACATGGAATATAATGAAGACCCACTGAAGGCAATACATCCAAAAGGCAGGCATCATAAGTAAAAAATGAACACGAGTATTAGAAATTCTAAAGCAGTTTCTAAGGAAGCTCATAATTTCTTAGATTATTTTAGGAAATCCTAATTAGTAAAAGACTGGTATAATAGCCTTCAGCCTGTTATACAAACATGATCATTGGTATATAATGATCTTTAATAAGGTAATAATTCATCAGTCAATCACAATATTAAAAAAAAAACAAATCTTCAGTAATCATTACATATTTATTTCCAAAGCTTCAACTATGTATGCAGCTGAGGGACGGTCTTTAGGATTCTCATTAGTGCAAATAGAAAACAGTTCAATTACTTTTTGATATGATTCATCCAATTCTTCCATATTAATGGCTGGCCTTGTTCCCAGTGCTTCATAGTATGCTTCATCATCAAACATGCTCTCATCAAAAATTTTGTCTTCATCATCCTCATCCTCTGGAAGATTAACATGTGGAATGGTTAGGGTCAACATCTCCCAAAGAGTTAGGCCAAAGGCAAATATGTCAGCTTTATCAGTAATGATACCACATTCTTCCAGAGCTTCCTTTGGTTTCCAGGGTTCTGTGCTAATGTAATGCGCCTCAGGGTCACTCACAGTCATATTTTCATCCAGTGGCAGTGAGACTCCTACGTCACAGATTTTAATTGCTTCAAAATCACCTTTAATTACGACATTTGAAGACTTTATATCTCCATGTAGGAGCTTCTTTTCTTGGTGCAGATACTTTAACCCCCTTGCCATGTGCAAAGCAACCTTCAAAATTATAGCAGCTGGGAAAGGAGAATGGCAGTTGGTATTTCTTTCCTCAATTAAGTCATTGAGAGACTTTTCTCCTCCATACTCCATAGCACGACACATACTTCCATCCTGGGCTGGAGCAAATGCCTGATAACCTACAATGTTTGGATGCTGAAGGTCTTTCAAAATCTTAGCTTCATCATTTAGTCTCTTTTGATATATACTTTGATAATGATCATTACATTTGGAATTAATCTTTTTCACTGCCCAAGGAGAACGAGACAAGCCTTTGGGAGACTTTTTCATAAGGTAAACATTTACTCCAGTGCCATAGCCAAGCTTTTTCATAAATGGAGAAGCTGGAATAGCTACAGATGATGGAGTTAAGCATGATGAAGATTTCTTCTTCTCAGGTAATTTGCTAGGTGTCTTGAAGGGATTTGGTCCTTCCATTATTTAAAAAACAAAACAAAACAAAACACAGCACACCCTAGGTTTTGAACAGGAACAAGTCTGCGGAAGTGTCGGAACAATCCTCCCTGGCTACCGCAGTCAACTACAGCTGTTGAGATTCCTGTCCTTTTTTTGCATGTCTGTTGAAGGCCATTTCCTTAAATAATTAAATCTTGAGTTTGATGCAGATCTTCCAAATCTTGTTAAACTAAGAAGGGAGCAGAAATGTAGAGTTTCCAAGACCTGATTCTGTTATTCCAAGTATCTCCATTGTTACTGATCAGGAAATAGCTAAATCAGATCTTCTAAAGAATGGTCTGATTAGGGTGGAATAGTTTTAAAATTCACACCAATATCCTTCACTGTATACCAAGATAAGGTCAACATGGGTACATAATTTAGACATAGAATTTTATACTATAAGCAAATTAGGGAAGTATAGAATAGTTTACTTGTCAGATCTATGGTAAAGGGAAGGATTTATGACTTAAGAGATAGAGGGCATTATCAGATACAAAATGGATCATTTTGATTATATTATATTTAAAAGGTTTTGTACAAAGAAAACCAATGCAACCAAGATTAGAAGGAAAATAGACAGTGGGGGTAGGGGGCTGGAAATTTTATAGCAGATATCTCTGATAAAGGTCTCATTGCTTAAATATATAAGAAACTAAGTCAAATTTATGAAAAATATTAGTCATTTTCCAACTGATGAAGAGACAGGATTTGACAATTTACTGGATGTGTGAGGGTATGGGGTCAGAAACCCCAATATTTTGAACCTGGATTACCAGAAGAAGGGTAGTGCCTTTAGCAGAAATAAGGAAGTTCATAAGAGGAACAAGTTGGTGGCTTAATACTTTTTGGACATATTGAATTTGAGATGCCCCTGGGACATTCAGTTTGAAATATGCAATAATCAAGTAGTGATATGAAAGTGGAGCTCAGATGATAGTCTGGGGCTGGATATATAGATTTGTGAGTCATTTGTATAGAAGTAATACTTAAACCTATAGGTGACAAATTCACTAAGAGAGTACAGAGGCCCAGAGCAGAGCTTTAGAGTACTCCCAGTTAGGCAACATGTCAAGAATGAAAGAGGGGCTTAGGTGGCACAGTGGATAGAGTGCCAGGCTTGAAGTCATGTAAATCTAAATTCAAATATAAAAGACATTATTAGCTGTGTAGTCCTGGGCAAGTCATTTAACCCTGTTTACCTCAATTTCCTCATCAGTAAAATGAGCCGGAGAAGGAAACAGCAACAAAAACCACTCTAGTATATTTGCCAACAAAACTCTAAAATCACCCTTCATCCACTTGTCTAACTATTTGGACAGCATCCTGTTCTTTTCAGCGTACATGAGCTTCACTATCTGTTTTTCCACTTTCACCACTAGGAGCCCAGCTACAATCTGGCTGGCCCAGCAGTAATACCAGCATTTATGTCAGTGCTGGTGGTTTTGGCTCCCAAATCGCCATGGCCTGATCCACCAGCTTCCATGGGATTAGGGATCTTGGGTATGAAGAAGAGACTGGCTGGGATTGGAGGGAGGGTGTGAAGATACAGGGGGAGGAGATCATGCAGTACTACCACCTTGCCTCCTCTCTGGATCATTTGCAAAGCTTAGAGACTGAGAATTGCAAAATTGAAGGGGAAATCAGGGAGCATATGGAACTCAAACCAGAGAATGGGGTTACACTTTCAAGACCCTTGTGGAGCTACAGGCATAGATCTCTGCACTCAGTGGACAATGCCAGAATCATCCTACATATTGATAATGCCCATCTGGCTGCTGATGACTTCACAGCAAAGTATGAAGCAGAGCTAGCCATGAGACAGTTTGTAGAAAGCGATATTCATGGCCTTTGGAAGATCATTGGTAACACCAATATAACCAGGTTGCAATTGGAGACTGACATTGAAATTCTGAAGGAAGAATTGTTCTTCATGAAGAAGACACATGAAAAGAGGCAAATTCTCTAAAAGCCAAAATTTCAAAATCTGGACCGACTGTGGAAGTAGACTCTCCCAAGTCTCAAGACTTGAGCAAGGTCATATCTGATATCCAAGCCCAGAATGCTCTGGCTCAGAAAAACAGACAAGAGCTTGATAAGTATTGACTTAGCAGATTGAGGAGAGCACTGTGGTGATCAATAAAAGACTTGAGGAGGTGGAAGCTGCTTGAAACACTGTCACTGAGCTGAAATATATGATCCTAGACCCCCTCTGTAATCTAAAAACCAGCTTGGAGGAGAGCCTGAGGTGGAGACCTTCAGTGCTGTACAGATGGAGTGGATCAGTACAGCCCTCATATCCCTTGAGGCAGATATGGGGGCAGACTCACACAGAGGGGCAATACCAGGCACAGAAATATGAGGCCCTGCTCAACACCGAGGACAGACTGGAAGTGGAGATAAAACACCTATCAACAGCTGGAGAATGGGGAGGACTTCAATCTTGTGCATGCCTTGGATGATGGCAGCCACTCCTTGCAGAGTATCTATAAGATCAGTACCTAGAGGACTGTGAATGGCAAAGTGGTGGCAGAGACCAATGACACCAAAGACCTGTGGTGTTACTATAAGCCTAATACCACATATAGATTATATATATAATCTATGTAAACTGAGGACCTGGACCAAAGCAAGAAGTTAATAAAGGTCTATGGTTGCCTGGGGGAAAAAATTCTTAAATGGGATCACAAAGAAGTGACCACAACTGAAAATGATTGAACATATTCAAAGATCTAGGAAAGGAGTTTTAGAACAATCAGACAGGTAGAAAGATAATCAAGAGATAGTAATATGAAAACCCAGAGTGGAGAGAGTATGGTCAATAATGTCAAAAAACAGCAGAGATATCAAGACGGTTGAGGACTGAGAAACAATAGACATATATTTTTCTAAGTGTGTGAAAAAACAATTTTAACATTCATTTTTAAAATTTCTGAGTTCCAAATTCTTCCCTTCCCTTCTTCCCCTTTCTCCTCCCTAAGACAGCATGCAATTTGATATAGATTTACTTGTATAGTCACACAAAACTTTATATTTCCATGTTAGTCATGTTGTGAAAGAGAATACATTAAAAAACATCAATAAAGATAAAGTAAAAAAGTATCCTTCAACCTGTATTCAGACTCCATCAGTTCTTTCTCTGAAGGTAGATAGCAATTTTTATCATAAGTCCTTTGGAATTGTCTTGGATCTTTGTATTGCTAAGAATAGCCAAGTTATTCACAGTTGATTATAATGCAATATTGTTATTACTGCCAGTACTGACAGATGGAGGTCCAACCAAGAGACTAATGAGACAAGAGTAAGGTGGTAGAGCAAAGCATTAATGGAGGGAAGGAGAAGGAAGAGTCCCATGGAGTGGGGAAAGGAGTAGCAAGAGAGAGCCCTATGCCAAAAGAATTGACTATGGAGCCCCATCTGAGTGGGGGAATATTGAGATCTTATAGTATTAGGGGGTGAGATGTTGTTGGCAACTATCAATCATGGCAACAGTTGTGTGTTGGCTTGTTGCCTAGGCGGGGTCTTTTTTTTTTTCCTGCTTGCCTAGTTAGGTTCTGTTTGTTTCCTATTTCTTAGGGTCTCCAGGTTTTTCAATTACTTTGTACAATGTTCTCCTAGTTCTGCTCACATGTAAATAAGTTTAAATCCTGCAAGGCAACTGTTAGGATAGAGAAAATTGTGGATTAGAAACTAAATATCTTGAGAAAGGGAGAAGGATCCGGGAGCTGGGATTTAACTGCCACCAGATTGCAGTTAGGATGATCTATCTGGATAGAGGGATCCCTGCAGTGGATGCAGGGAAAGGGGTCAGAAGTAGCAATGAGTCAAGAAACATATCTGTTCCTTGCTCCTGACATAGAGTATTGGGAGGACATGATAGAAGATGCACCCAGTACTTGAGAGGATTACCATGTATACATTGTCTTCTGGGAGTCAAGTTTTGGTGAGTATAGGAAGTGGTAGAGATATAATATGAAGGCAGCTTATTAACAAAATATTTGTTAACTTGACACAGTGTCAAGTTAAGTGAGCATTTATATTCATTGCCACTGTCTGCCAGGAACTGGACTAAGCACTATGGAGACAGGGAAAAGGCAAACACCCAACACCCCCACGCCCCCCTCCCCCCAAAATTCCCTCAAACCAATCCCTGCTCTCAAGGAGCTCACAGTCTAATGGGGAAGACAGTAGGCAACCAAATGTACAAACAAGATTTGTACATGATAAATTGGAGATTATCACGGAAGGAAGTCACTAGTTTGAAAGGGAAAGGCTTCTTATAGAAGGTGGGATTTTAGCTGGGACTAGAAGAAAGCCAAGGAAGCTAGGAGGTAGAGATGAAAAAAAAGAGCATTTCTGACACGGGAGATAGCCCGTGAAAATGCTTAGAATTGGAATATGGAATGTCTTGTGTCAGGAACAGCAAGAAGGCCAGTGTCACTAGATTGAAGAGTATGTAGAGGGGAGTAAATAAGTGATTCCAGCAGAATTTTTTAAATCTACTTCAGATAGAAATGATAATAATAATTCACATTTACAGAGCTGAGGTTTTCACAATACTTTCCAAAGAAAAGCCTAATAAAGGATGTATTGTAGTAATGATGTATATCAAGAAACTGAGTCTCTCAGAGAGTTTAAGTAACTTCTCTATAGTCATGCAGAGGCTAAATGTCAGAGAGCTAGTGTTTGAATTTAGGTCCTTTGTCTTCAAATCCAATGATCTTTCAAATTTCAAATCATTATGAAATCTTTGTTATTTTATATGTAGAGAGAGATTACCACTTTAAAATAAAGTTCTTTTTCTGGAAAATTGTACCTTAAACATCCTTGCTTTAAAAAAATTTTTTTTAAACTATTAGACTGGACATATCTAGATCCAGGACATTTATTTCCTTTCCCTCAGGATCTGTCCTGAACATCTTCCTTTATTCCTGCTACCCCTAAAACTTACTCTAAAGAACTCCATGCAAATCTAAAAGATGAGCAACTTTCAGAGCTCTCTTCCAGGAAATTTATATAATGCTTTCCAAGCAATTTTTTTCCTCTGAAAACAAAAACAAAAACAACTCCTCCTATGACATATACTGGGAATATATTCAGTACACCAGCCTTGCCTAAATTCATGATCTCTGGCTGCAAACATATGTAAATATAGGTTACTTAGTGTAGGTAGGCTTAGTAAGCAGGACTGCAAAAAAAAATGTATCTCTTGTCCTAAAGCCCTCTGCCTTCATATTACATTAAGTAGTGTCAATCACAAATGTCCCAAGTTGTACAGTGCTACTCAATGTGAATACTATATGAATGAGGAAAGAATTAGAACAAATCATTGATTAGACACTCTTGAGGTAAAACACATGTGAATATTTTCTTCATGTTTCTCAAACACTTTCACAGAAACAAAACCAGTGGAATCCTAGTAGAAATTAATTTTAAATCTTGCTCATTTGATGGTATGAAATAAAATAAAGCTGAAGTTTTAAGAAATTCTTTTTGCATACTATTTCAGATATAATTATTAAAATCAACATAATATGGCAAATTGTACATATTTGTTACCAGTAAGTTGCATAATTTGAAATTATATTAGATGCAGTAATTTACTTTGTAAGATAGTTCACTACAATTTTGATTTTCCACTTTACTTACCTAATTCAGTATTTTGTGGGATCATTTCACTTCACATTTTTGGTATAAAATTTAAGTTTTCCTTTATAATGTATTTTTAGTTTGTAAATATCTGTGGTTTTGTAGCACCTTAAAAATGGTCAACTCAATATAGACATCAAGTTCTATATAAATAAACCAACGAAGGAGATAGTTATATTTTTGTTTATTCTGTATTTGAGATTTGGTACTCAAATTAGTTTCATGGATTTCTGTTGCATCTTCATTATTTATTTGGCAAAAAAGACTTTTTATTTATGTCTCTTGAAACTTTATGATTTTATCAATTACTCCCAAATAAAGATTTATAGTAAAGATTTATACTAAAAGTGTGTTGTGAATATATATATAACAACTATAAGATAAAAACATTGAATGATTACTTTATGCATATTCTGAGACAAACTATCAAAAATTATACAATGAGCATATTCACTAATTCTAGACTCTTAAAATACAATGTTTTAGTCTAATGAGCCATCTTGTTCAGTATGTACATTTGGCATGACTGACACAGCATGGTGGATCAAGTTTTCTGGCATCATTTTTTCCTTCACAGAACTGCTTCATAGAACTCCAACTTTCTATGAAGCACAATTTCAAAAGTATTATCTGAAGTAGGTAAATATTCCCTTTACATTCCTGTATAATTCTTCTGTCTGCTTTCTTCATGGCTAATACAAATGTTGGATGGCACAGTGGATAGAATGCCAGGCCTGAATTCAGGAAAATTCATATTTCTGAGTTCAGATCTGACCTCAAGACACTTACTAGCTATGTGATCCTGGACAAGACATTTAACCCTGTTTCCCTCAGTTTCTCCATTTGTCAGATGATCTGGAGGAGGAAATGGCAAACCACTTAAAAATATTTGCCAAGAAAACCTCAAATGGGGTCATATAGAATTGGACATTACTGAACAACAAAAACAACAACAAAAAAACAGCTATTAATTTGATACCTTTGTTTTTTAATAATGTTTTGTTTTTTCCCCTATTAACTGAAAAAATAATTTTTTAACATTAAGTTTTGAATTCCAAATTCTCTCTCTTCTTCTGACTCTCTTCCACTCATTTCTTCCCTGCTGTTTAGCCTTCCTGAGATGGGAAGCAAGCTCAAATAAGTTTTACATGTGTAATCATGAAAAATATTTTCTCATATTAGTTATTTTGTGGAAGTGATCTTAAAGAGATCTGAAAACTGCCTATTCATAGCCTTTGGCCATTTATTAGGAAAAAACAACTTTTATTTTTAGAAATTTGACTTAGTTCTCTATATATTTGAAAAAAATTATCAAAGATTCTTATTGCAAAAATTTTCCCCCAGTTTTCAGCTTTCTTTCTAATCTTGGTTGCATGTTTTTGTTTGTATAAAAGCTTTTAAATGTAATATAATCAAAATTATCCACTTTACATTTTATAATGCTCTCTATCTCTTGTTTGGCCCCAAATTCTTCTATTGATTTAGCAGACAGATTATTTTATGTTCTTCTGATTTGTTTATAGCATCACTCTTTATGTCTAAATCATATGTAGACTACTCCATGTTTCCCTACTTTGTTTACAATATCACCCTTTGTGTTGCATGGTATACAGTGTGAGATGTTGGTATACATTACTTGATATACTTATCTTGGTATACAGTGTGAGATGTTGGCCAATTCCCAGGTTCTGCCATACCATTTTCCAGTTTTCCCAACATTTTTGTCAAATTGTGAGTTCTTGTCCCAACAGCTTAGATCTTTTGATTTATCAAACAGTAAATTATTATGGCCATTTATTACTAGGTTTTGTGTACATTATCTATTTCTCTTATTCACAATTCTATTAACTAGTACCAGGTTATTCTGATGAGTACTGCTTTGTAATACAATTTGAGATCTGGTGTTGCTAAGTACCTTCTTTTACTTTTTTTTATTGATTCCCTTGATATTTTTGACCTTTTGTTCTTCTAGAGCAGCATAGATTTTTTGAATTATTTATCTAATAATGGCTAGGGTTTGAAGGTGATTGGCTGAAAAGATATATATACCATCTCTTTGGACCCCTCAACGGTGTAGTGCAACAAAAATTCCTTCCATCAAACATCCCTGGGGATATGATTTTTCCCATTCCCAAGATTGCTTTCTACAGGGTAGGGTAAGGAAATGATGAGAAAGGGATGAGAAACTTTTAAATCTGTGCAGGAAGGACAAAAGGGCTCCCTATATAATTATCTCTGAGGGAAGTGACTCCAACTCCTTATTTACCAAGCCTCTTTTCTTGTACAACTTCTATTCAGCTCAATTGTACCCAGCTTGCGTTGTGGAAAGTTGTCATCTTTATCATTAATATTTCTTTGGTTCCTTTCTAGTTCCAAGTCAGAGAAATATACCAGCAGTATGGAGAGACAATTCTCTTTTCCATCCTCGGAGTTATCATGAAGGCACACATTCTTTGTTTGAGGACACAAAAATGGAATTATAGAGAAACTAGTTTCCTTTTAAGAACAATTAACCAGTTGTAGAAAACACATTGACTATTTGAAGGAAACCAGAAATGGGAAGTAGGTTCAGTGAGAAAGATAGTGAGAAGTGTGAGAGTGGGGTCAGTTTCTCTTTTCTGATTCATGGTAGATAGACACCAGTTCCAGCCTATACTTATTAGTAACTTTCTAGCAATTACATAGCTATAGCACTATGAAGAAGAGGCTGCTCTCTCTCCCTCTCCATTTACACACCACAGTCCCTCTCCCTGTGTGAACTCTTCACCTGTTGTCTTCAATTAGATTTTGCCTTGCCCTTCCTTCAGAATGAGAGTAGGGGTCTTTTCTCAAGATAGTCACAACCTGTTGTGCCTCTTGGATGGGAATACAATGATGATTTCTGTCCTGTCCTACAGAATCCAACCCAGCTGTATTCCCTTGGGTAAAAGGTATCTGGATAGAACCTCTATTTTCCCCCCAGGCTCAGAAGCTTTGCATCCCTTCAAAATTAAGTATAGTACACTTTTGCAATCATACATCACATTGTCAAAATAAAATCAGAATTTAATAGACCAAAGATGATTAACCCAACAACTCGGGAAGTCAACTCGGGGAGCTTTTCACAGCAGACACCCCAGCAGAACATGTAATGGACATACTACAGTATAAAGCATTGCTTGAGAGACCACTAGAGTGACTTTAGGTCTGAGTTACATGCAGTACATATATACATGTCACAGTAGTACATACATTTTCAAAGAAAATGAGCAATGTGCCTAATCGTAAAGCAATAATAATATCCAGAATAACAAAATATCTAAAGCAAAAACAAGCAATGAAATTATGTATAATTAACAGACTAATGTTGCTATCCTATGCATGAGAACAACACATAAGCAAATAAGCATGAATAATAAAGTAATGACAGTAGTATACCAGAAGTATGCAGTACTTAACATGTGTATCAATGAATATGTGCATTTTAGAGAAGTCACACATTGCATGAATAAATATTAGCATTATTGTCTCACTACATGGGTAGCCATTTATTCGATTTCCCTTATAATATATTAAGTTAGTTTCATCACTAGTCAAATAGTCCTAACTCTCCTGGGACCTGACCTATTGAGTAAGTTCAAGATATAGGTTGGTCATGCTCTCACTTACATTCAAATTCTGCCTCAGACCTGTGTGACCCTAGGCAAGCCACTTAACCATTCTATATCTCTAATTCTTCATCTATAAAATGAAGTTATGAAGTTCCTTCCACTCTAAATCCATGATCCTATGAAATCCACATTTAAAATACAGGAGAATAAAGATGAATCAATAAAGGTGCCTGAGAAGAAACCATAAAAATAAGACCAGAAGAATATAATATCATAGAACTCAAAAGAGGAGAGAGTGCTAAGAAAGAAGAGTTGGTTAATAGTCCCAAATGCTATAGAAAATCAAGAGATTATGACTTATAAAAAGCTATACAACAGATGGTTCTCAAAAGAATTAAAATTATTAATAACTACATAAAACAATGCTCCATATTACTAATAATTAGAGAAATGAAATTAAAACAATCCTGAGATTTTGAGGGTTGTGGAATAATACTAATAATACATGTTTGTGGAAATAGTGGCTACTGTTTTGGAAAGTAATTTAGAATTATGCAAATAAAAAGTCTAAAATATTTGTACTAGAGACTCTACTACTAGTCTTATGCCTCAAGCCATCAATTAGAGGAAAGGTACCTTATGCTGCAAAATACTGAGAGTAGCATTTTTTTTGTGATAGCTAAGAGTTAAGAGCAAAGTATATGCCCATTAAATGGGGAATGTTTAAACAAATTATGGTACATGAATGGAACGGAATATTATTGTTTTATAAAAAATTATGTTTGTGAAGAACACAGAGAAGCTTGGAAAGATCTATATAAGCTGATTGATGCAGAGTGAAGCAAGCAGAGCCAAAAAAATAACAAAATAAATGTAATGATTAACTACACACCAAAAAAGTCAAAAGTAAATGTAACGAAATTATAAAGATCAAATAGGACTTGAATGAAGAAATATGAGAAGACACTCACCAAGACATCACACTGTGGAAGTAGAAGGCCACCAGTGTTGAAAACATTGCACATGTTTTCAGATCTTTTCAATATATGGATAAGTTGTGCTAAACTTTTTTCTTTTCTAAAAATGTTGTTATTTGGAATGGCTCTCCCACAAAGGGAGAGAGAGGATATGTGGTATAACTGTGATGATATAAGAAATGGTAAATAGCAATAAAATCCTTTTTTAAAGCTAATAAATTTGGTAATTAAGAAGTCACAGTTGGTCCAAGAGTAGGGAAATGATTAGATATATTGTGCTTTTTTAAATGTAATTACACTGTGGTGTAATTAAGATTCACGGATATGAGAAATACAATGAAATCTTGAAGAGGCCTTATTAAAAAATGCAAATAGAAAAATCAAAAACAGAAAAGAGTATATATTTACTATGAGCATATTTTTAAAAAAGTGATAACAGACATAGAACATCATAGTTATTTGGAATCACAGAAAAGTTAAGCTATGTTAAATTCATTTAAGTGTAAAGAGTTGGGAACAAATTTGGCTGGTTGTATTGGTGTTCAGTATTAAGTTTTAATTATTTAAAAAAAAAATAGATCAAGAGTCAGTGTACCTGGATTTGATTCCTAACTGCCAAAATGAGCTATGTGACCATGGGCAAAGCTCTTGAGCTACTGTCTTTTCTTTCATAAAATGAGAACAATAGTACAGTTATCTCTTCCACATCCAGGGATTAGGGGCATGGTACCCCTGTGAAAAAAACTTTGACCCTTTGGACCAGTGAAGAAGTTTGAATTTTTTGGTGTTCTTTTCTGAAGTATTTATTGTACCTCATGTAAAATCTGGCTTAAGTATCTGGTCATAGGTTATATGTAAGTCAATGTTAAGATTTCTCTACATTTTCCAGCCCTTGTATTATTTTTGTCTTTTGTGTTATTTTTGGAACCTTTGACTTTTTATTTATTTTTATTTTAAGAAGAAATTATGTATATTTTTGGTATTAAAAGATTAAATATGTTGATATAGAATACATATATTTTATGTATTTCTAAGTTTCTAAACTTTTTTTCTGTGTGGCCTTTGCATTATTGTCTGTGGCTTCCACAAAACTCTCCACCAATTCCCATTTAAGTTCTTATACCAATTCATGATATATCAAAACTATGATGAGGAAAAATGAAATGTGGAAAGGATACCTCTATTTGTTTTCTTTACCTGGCACGACCTTTTTGAGAATTATGTGAGATCCCTTGTAAACTATAAAGTGCTACAAAAACTGCAGTGGGGAGGGAAGAGGTCATTGATGATTTTAGAAAATAGGGGGCAATAGGGCAATAGAAACAGAGATTATATTGTTTCAGTTGGAGGAATGGTAGTGAATAAGTGATGTCATACAGTGTAGACTAAATATTTGGCAATATGGGAAGGTGGAGATTTAAGGTGATAACTTGAGAGGAGTTAGGGATGATGGAAAGTTTGGGTTTTTTTGGAACAGATGATCTAAGCAAGTTTGTTAGGAGAAGAGAAAGATACTCTTAAAACTGGTGGGATTAGAGATGAGACCAAAGATATGATAGGTAGTGCAGGGTCCTTTTACACTATCAATAAGTCAAGTCATCTAAGCAAATGAATAGTCTAATGGTAATGTAAAGGGAATAGTAAGTTTCTTAAATTGGTTAAGCTTTTTTCAAATTCCACTAATTATATATCATTGATGCACTAAAAAGAAATTTTGTAAACTTATTAAAACAGAAACATCAAGATCTTCCTCTATTTACTGATATTTTTTCACCTATTATATAGTCTTCATTTTAAATATATATACACCCAAAGAATTTTTTTCTGTTCATTTGATGTTACTTAAGTTGTTTCTTTTTATTTCTTCTGAATCTCCAGCCAATTTAGCAGCTGCCACAGGAGGCTTCCTCTACTTTATTGCATACATCCCATACTTCTTTATAGAACCTCGATATAACCGATTGTCTTATAGCCAGAAGGTATCATCTTGTCTCCTATCAAATGTTGCAATGGCATTAGGAATTCTGCTCATAGTCAAATTTGAAGGGAAAGGTAAGCATTGACCTTCACAAATTTATTTTATTTTTGATGATTTGATACCTAACCACAGCTAGGGAATTATAGGATGTGCTGTCCTGCAGTTTATTTAGAATTCTTAATTACCTTGGCACTGCTGTTTCACAGTATCATTCAGTATTTATAATTAATTTTGAAAACATTTGGGGCAACAATTAATATGCAAGTGGAAATACACACACACACACACACACATATATATATAATTATATATCATTATCAAAGGGAACCTGACACAGAACTGAATTTCTGTAGTTTCTATGCATGATAGATGCTGGAGCAGTTAAGATTTTGGCTTTTGATAACCTACAGAATAGTTGATAATACAGTGATGTAAAGGTAAATGAAATTGTTTGGGAGTAATTCCTTCACCTGGAATTGGGAAATAATTGTTTTTGTGTAAAATGATTAGCACTTTGATTAATTTGTTCAAGAATCAGTGTGAGGTCAAAAGTTGAAATACTGGGGCATGGAACCAAGATGGCAGCAGAGTAGCAGGGAAATCCTGAAACTGCTCTGAATATCCTTCCAAACTAAAAAGCACCTCAGAAGGGCAGAAAACAAATCAGGATGAGCAAGGAGGAATCTCCCACTAAACACAACATGAAAGGTTCGCAAAGAAAGTAGATTTCCATGATATAAGGGGGGGGGGGGGGAATGCACAAGGAAAATCTCAGGCTGACCACACACCCCCAACCTACTGTTCCAGACACAGAGCCAGGACCTGGGCAACCTCAGGATTCAGGCAGGGGTAGGAGGGACTGTGGTAACAAAAAAGCATCACAGACCTACATCTGGAGGCTCCAGGCCCTGGCAGTGAGATTCAGAGCTTAATAGCACTTGGGTCTCCACATCAGTGGTAATGGCAGTGATAGTGAAGATAGCCTCAGGGAAAAACACTGTGAAGCATGCTATATCACCAAAAAACACTACAGACCTACCATTGGAAATCCTGTGAGCCAGAAGCTAAGATAGAAATGACCAACAACCTGCAGGACTCTCAGCCCTCAAGTGGGAAAATGAGTAAGCAGCAGCTAAGAAAGCTCTTGGCCCTGGAAAATTTCTATGAAAAAAAAGAGCAGAAAACAGAAGCAAACAGGAGAGGGTGAGATTGGGCAAGTAGAAGCTAATGATTTCATAAGACATCAAGCAATAATAAAACAAAATCAAAAGAATGAAAAAATAGAAGAAAATATGTAATGTCTCATTGAAAAAAAAAATAGTGACCTAGAAAATAGACTCAGGAGAGACAATTTGAGAATTATTGGAATACCAGAAAGACATGACCAAAAACAAAAGCCTAAACATATTACAAGAAATTATCTAAGAATACTGCCTTGCTATTCTTGAACAAGAGGGTAAAATACAGATTGAAAGAATCTACAGATCGCCTCCTACAATAAATCCCCAAATGACAACTCCAAGGAATGTTATAGCCAAGTTCAAGAGCTTCCATGTCAAGGAGAAAATACTGCAAGCAGCCAGAAAGAAACAATTCAGATATCATGGAACCCCAGTCAGGGTTCTGGCACAGAATCTGGCAGCTTCCACACTGAAGGACCAGAAGGCTTAGAATATAATATTCTGGAATGCAAGAGAACTGAGTCTAAACTATATGCTTTCAGAGAAAGTACGGGTATTTAATAAAATAGAAGATTTTGAAGCATTCCTTAAGAAAAGACCAGAATTAAACAGAAAATTTAATGTCCAAATACAAAATTCAAGAGAACCATAAAAAGATAAATATGAAAGAGGAAAATTTAAGGGCTTCAATAAGGTCAAATTGATTATATCCTGATATAGAAAAATATCTATAACTCTTAAATTTTTTATCATTATTATAGTAGACAGAAAAAACATACATAGGCAGAGGGTATGGTATTAAGTTGTATGGGATGATATGTAAAAAAATTAGGGGAAAAAAGAGGATTGTACTAAGAGAAATATAAAGGAAGAAGTAAAACGGGGTAAATTATACCATGTAAAGAGGCATATGTGCTTGTGAGTTGGAGAATACTATTACAAGAAGGGGATGATGAAGGTGGTAACAGGTTATACTTAAAACTTTCTCTCATTGGAATTGGTTCAGAAAGGAAAGAATACCCAGATATATTGGGGTATAGAATACTATCTTACCCTGTGGAATAGTAGAAGGGAACTAAGGAAGGGGTGTGTGGGGAGGGGAGTAATATAAGTGAGGGAAAAATTGGGGGGGGGAGTGATTAAAAGACCCTAAAGAGAAATGTGAGGGGAATAAGAAGGTAGGTGATGGGAAGAGGAGTAACATAAGGGAGGGGAAAAGGAGTGATTAAAAGTAAAATACTGATATGGAGGGAAACAGTGAAAGGAGAAAGGGTGTAATTAAAAGAAGAAATCAAAATGATGGTAATCATAACTGTGAATGTGAATGGGATGAACTCACCCCCAAAATGGAAATGAATAGCAGAGTAGATAAAAAACCCAAATCCCACCATATGTTCACAAGAAACATACATGAGGCAGGTCGATACACACAGGGTAAAGGTAAGAAGCTCAAGCAGATTTTATTATGCCTCAATTTGTAAAAAGAAGGCAGGAGTATCAATCATGATCTCTGATAAAGATAAAACAAAAAAAGATCTGATTAAAAGAGAAAAGGAAGGTAATTACATCTTGATAAAAGGAAGCATAGACAATGATGAAATATCAGTATTTAACATATATGCACCAAATAGTATGATATTCAGATTTTTAAGGAGAAATTATAGGAGCTTAAGGAGGAAATAAATAATAAAACTATACTAGTGGGGGACCTCAACCTTCCCCTATCAGATCTAGATAAATCGAACCAAAATATAAATAAGAAAGAAATAAGGAAAATGAATAAGATTTTAGAAAAATGAGAGTTAACAGATATCTGGAGAAAAGTGAAAAGGGATAAAAAGGAACATACCTTTTTTTCAACAGCACATAGTACATATGCAAAGATTAATCATGTACTAGGGCATAAAAACATTTGCAAACAATTGCAGAAAAGCAGAAATAATAAATGTAACTTTTTTCAGACCATAAAGCAATAAAAATTATAATTAGTAAGGGCTCATAAAGAAGCAAAATAAAAATTTATTGGAAATTAAGTAATCTAATTCTTCAATTAGTGATTTCATTGAGGAGAATGAAAATGAGGAGACAACATATAAAAATTTATGAGATACAGCCTAAACAGTATCCCTGAGTGCCTCTATCAACAAAAAAAGAGAAAGGGGGTGATCAATGAATTGGGCATGGAACCTAAAAAACTAGAAAAATAACAAATTAAAAATCCTCAGATAAAGACCAAATTGGAAATCTTCAAAATCAAGGTTGAAATGAATAAAAATGAAAGTAAAAGAAAATTGAGCTAATAAATAAGACTAGGAGCTGAATCTTTGAAAAAAAAAACAAATAAAAAAGATGAAATATTAATCTAATTTTAAAAAGAAAGAAGAGAATCAAATTAACAGTATCATGAATGAAAAGGGCAATTTCACCTCTAATGAAGAGGAAATGAAAGCAATTATTAAGAGCTGTTTTGCCCAATTATATGACAATTAAGGTGAAATGGATGAATATTTAATTATTCCACTTTTAGGCCAGTATCCCAAAATAAATCAAAGAAAAAGAATGAATATGTATGAAATATCTGTAGCACCTCTTTTTATAGTGGCAAAGAAAAGGAATAGACTGATTTATATTCCTCTAGTTTCTAATTCTTTGAGCTCAAAAAAAGAGCTGTTATAAATATTTTTGTATATATGGGTCATTTTCCTCCTTATTTAGTGTATGGTATAGATATAATAATAGTATTGCTAGATCAAAGTGTATAACTTAGTAACTTATTGGACAAAGTTCCAAATTACTTTTCAGAATGGGTAAACTATTTCTAACTAGGCCAACAGTAAACCAATGTGCCTTATTATTGATAATTGCACCAGGGTGATCATTTAGAGCCTACTTTCCCAATCATATCCCCATTGAACCATGTGATCAAGCAGTTGTTTCTCTTCTGTGTTTCTACTCCCACAGTTCTTTCTCTGGATATGGATAGCCTTCATTCTCCTAAGTCCCTCTGAATTGTCCTGGATCATTGCATTGCTGCTAGTAGAGAAGTCCATTACATTTGATTCTACAACAATGTATCAGTCTCTGTGTATAATGTTCTCCTGATTCTGCTCCTTTCACTCTCCATCAATTCCTGGAGGTTGTTCCAGTTCACATGGAATTCCTCCAGTTCATTATTCCTTTGAGCACAGTAGTATTAGATCACCAAAAGATACCACAGTTTGTTCAGCCATTCCCCATTTAAAGGGCATCCCCTCATTTTCCAATTTTTTGCCACCACAAAGAAAATGGCTATAAATATTTTTGTACAAGTCTTTTTCCTTATGATCTCTTTGGGGTATAAACCTAGCAGTGGTATAGTATATAGTGGTAGTCTCTCGGTGATCGAGTATGACTATTGTCTTTGTGCAGTTTCATCTACGGTGTACCCTCATATGGCTTTGAAGTCCAAAGACTGAGGCGCAGAGTTTGTGGCACATGGGGCATGGGACGCCAGTTGTTACGGGAGGTGCGGCTGTGGCCTGGTGTCGGCGTTCACACTCAGCGGCAAGACGTCGACGTCGATCATCTTCAAAAGTGGCGGTGGCATGGTTAATGTGGGTTCGCCAGCTGCTTCTGTCAGAGACAGCGAGTTCTAGTTGCTTTGGTGTGATGCCAGCCCACTTCAAGTTGGACTTTAGCTGATCCTTGAATCTTTTCTTTGGTCGGCCTTGTTTCCTGAGTCCAGCTGACAGTTCACCATAGAATACCTGTCTTGGTATTTGCTGTGGGTCCATGCTGATGACGTGTCCAGACCATCGTAGCTGGGTTTTGAGGAACATGACTTCGATGCTGGTGGAGTTGGCTCTGTCGAGGACTTCCTGGTTGGTGATTCGCTCCTGCCATCGGATCCTCATGATTGACTGGAGAGAGCATTGGTGGAATTGCTCCGGCTGTTTCATGTGCTTCCAATACAGTGTCCGTGTCTCACAACCGTACAGGAGCGAGCTGAGGACCACTGCGTTATACACTTCAAGCTTTGTCACAGTGCTTACACCTCTGTGTTGGAGGACTTTGCAGCGCAGCTGCCCAAGTGCCTGGCTGGCCTTTTGGATTCTGGCATTAATCTCATGGTCTAGGGACCCATTGTTGGCGATGGTGCTGCCCAGGTACTTGAAAGTGTTGACGTTAGAAAGCTGCATGCCATCGATTGTAATGCACGGCTGGTTCATTGGCCTCCCTGGTGCAGGTTGGAACAGCACCTCTGTTTTTGCTGAGGCTGATAGTCAGGCCAAACAGTTTTGTTGCAGTGGAGAACCTGTCCACAATGGTTTGGAGATGATTTTCTTGGTGGGCCATGAGAGCACAGTCATCTGCAAAGAGAGCTTCCAGGATGAGTCTCTCTGTTGTCTTTGTTTTTGCAGTCAGGTGGCAAAGGTCAAATAGCGAGCCATCCAGTCAGTATTTGATGTAGATGTCCAGGTCTAGATCCATCACAGCATGTCATAATACTTGGGTGAAGTATAGGTTGAATAGTACCAGAGCGAGGACACAGCCTTGTTTCACGCCATTGGAGATGTTGAAGCGATCGGAAGTCTCTCCACCAGATAGGACTTCCCCTGTCATGTCGACATGAAAGAGTTGGATCAGTTTGACGAATTTTGCTGGGCAACCAAGCTTGCTGAGGATCACCCACAATGTGTCCCTGTTCACTGTGTCGAACACCTTTGTCAGGTCTATGAAGACAATGTAGAGACTCAGGTTCTGCTCAAGGCATTTTTCCTGCATTTGCCTCACCATGAAGACCATGTCAATGGTGCTGCGATCTGGTCGGAAGCCACATTGTGATTCAGGCAGGTTCTGCTCTGAAACAGATGACAGGAGTCTGTTGAGTATAACACGGGCGAGGATCTTTCCAGCAGTGGAGAATAGTGAGATGCCTCTGTAGTTGTCACAGGCTGCTTGTGCGCCTTTGTTCTTGTATAGGGCTATGATGGAGGCATCTCTGAGTTCTGGGGGCATGTCTTCCTCTTCCCATATGCTGGTCAGCACTATGTGGAATGCCTGGAGCGCCTTTCCATTTAAGGCCTTGTACACCTCAGTTGGGATCCCGTCTTTACCGGGTGCCTTGCCTGTACCCATTTGTTTAATGGCTTTTTGGACTTCCTCTATTGAAGGAGAGACGCCAAGTTGTTCAATGGTGCTGTTTTGGGGGATCTGGTCAAGGGTGCTTTGGTCGACTAAAGAGGGTTGGTTGAGAAGCTGACTGAAGTGTTCTTTCCACCTGTTGCTGATGCCCTTTTTATCTTTTATGAGAGTGTCACCATCAGAGGATAGCAAGGGAGTGGTGGTGGGTTTTAATGGCCCATAGACAATCTTGAGGGCACTGAAAAATTGTAGTTTTTCATATCAGCATACTGCTGGATTTCTTCTGCCTTTTTTTCCCACCATCAGTCTTGCATCTTCCTGATCTCACGCTGCGCCGTGGCTTGGAGAGACTTGAATCTGTCCTTTTTAGGAGCAGAGTTTGGGTTCTTTTGCCACTCCATAAAGGCTGGCAGTGGTATTTCTGGATCAAAGGACAGTCTTTTAAAGCCCTTTGTGAATAGTTCCAAATTGCCATCCAGCATGGTTGGATCAATTCACAGCTCCACCAGCAATGCATTAATGTCCCAATTTTGCCACATTCCCTCCAGCATTCATTACTTTCCTTTGCTGTCATGTTAGCCAATCTGCTAGGTGTGAGGTCATACCTCAGAATTGTTTTGATTTGCATCTCTCTGATTATAAGAGATTTAGAACACTTTTTCATGTGCTTATTAATAGTTTTGATTTCGTTAGCTGAAAACTGCCTATTCACATCCCTTGTCCATTTATCAATTGGAGAATGGCTTGTTTTTTTGTACAATTGGTTTAGCTGTTTGTAATTTTGAGTTATTAGACCTTTGTCAGAGTTTTTGTTATAAAGATTTTTCCCAAGTTGTTGTTTCCCTTCTAATTTTAGTCACATTGGTTTTTTTGTACAAAAAATTTTTAATGAAATGAAATTAAAATTATTTATTTTACATTTTGTAATTTTTTCTGGTTCTTGCTTGGTCTTAGTGATCTGAAAATATACTATTCTGTGTTCACCTAATTTACATAAAGTTTCCTTCTTTATATTCAAGTCATTCATCCATTCTGAATTTGTCTTGGTTAGGGTATGAGATGTTGATCTAAACCTAATCTCTCCCCTACTGTTTTCCAATTTACCCAGCAGTTTTGGTCAAATAGTGAATTTTTGTCCCAAAAGCTTGGATCTTTGGGTTTATCATAGACTGTCTTGCTGAGGTCACTTACCCCAAGTCTATCCCACTGATTCTCCCTTCTGTTTCTTAGCCAGTACCATATTGTTTTAATGACCACTGCTTTATAGTATAATTTAAGATCTGGTACTGCTAGGCAACTTTTCTTCACATTCTTTTCATTATTTCCCTTGATATTCTTGATCTTTTGTTCTTCCAAATGAACTTTGTTATAGTTTTTTCTGATTCGGTGAAAAAAAGTCTTTTGGTAGTTTGATAGGTATGGCACTGAATAAGTAAATTAAATTGGGTAGGATGGTAATTTTTATTATGTTAACTCACCGTACCCATGAACAAGTAATGTTTTTTCAATTGTTTAGATCTATTTTTAATTGTGTGGAAAGTGTTGTGTAGTTGTGTTCATATAATTCTTGTATTTGTCTTGGCAGATAGATTCCTAAATATTTTATATTGTCTAGGGTGATTTTAAATGGAATTTCTCTTTCTAACTCCTGCTGCCTGGATGTGTTTGGAAATATATAGAAATGCTGATGATTTATGTGATTTATTATTTTGTATCCTTAAATTTTGCTAAAGTTGTTGATTATTTCCACTAGCTTTTTAGTTGGTTCTCTAGGATTCTTTAAGTAGACCATTATGTCATCTGCAAAGAGTGATAGCTTGGTCTGTCTCCTCACTGCCTATTTTAATAGCTCCAATTTATTTTTTCCCATAATTGCTACTGCTAGAATTTCTAGTACAATGTTAAATAATAGAGGTGATAATGGGCATCTTTGTTTCACTCCTGGTCTTATTGGGAATACTTCTAATTTATCCTCATTGCAAATGATGCTTGCTGATGATTTTAGATATATACTATTTGTTATTTTGAGGAAACGCCCTTCTATTCCTATACCTTCTAGTGTTTTCAATAGGAATGAGTATTGTATTTTGTCAAAGACTTTTTCTGTATCTGTTGAGATAATCATGTGATTTGTGTTCCTTTGCTTGTTGTTAGAGTAAGTTATTTGGATGGTTTTCCTAATATTGAACCATCCTTGCATTCCTGGTATAAATCCTACCTGGTCATAGTGAATAACCCTCTTTATGACTTAGTGGAATCTTTTTGCTAGCATTCTATTTAAGATTTTTGCATCTATGCTCATTAAGGAGATTGGTCGATAGTTTTATTTCTCTGTTTTTTATCTACCTGGATTTGAAATCATTACCTTATTTGTGTCATAAAAGGAATTTGGCAGAAATCCTTCTTTGCTTAGAATGGTGAATAGCTTGTATAATATTGGGATTAGTTGTTCTTTGAATGTTTCATAGAATTCACTTGTGAATCTATCTGGTCCTAGAGATTTTTTCTTAGGGAGTTCTTTGATGGCTTGTTCAATTTCTTTTTCTGATATGGGTTTAAGTATTCTATTTCTTCTTCTGTTAATCTAGGCAATTTATATTTTTGTAAATATTCATTCCTATCACTTAGATTGTTACATTTATTGACATATAATTGGGCAAAATAGTTTTTAATGATTGTCTTACTTTCCTCTCCATTAGAGGTAAGATCTCCCTTTTCATCTTTGATATTGTTAATTTGGTTTTTTCTTTCCTTTTCTTTATTAGATTGACCAGTACTTTGTCTGCTGAAGAGGAGTATTTCTTTTTGTCTCTTTTCATTTTTCTATTAACGCTAAATTTTCTAAGATTTCATTCACTTCTCTTACTTCTTTCTTATTTATTTTTTGGTTTGATTTATCTATATCTGATAGAGGAAGGTTCAGGTCTCCCACTAGTATAGTTTTACTATCTATTTCCTCCTTCAACTCCACTAGTTTCTCCTTTAGAAATTTGGATGCTATACCATTTGTTGCATACATATTGATTACTGATATTTCCTCATTGTCTATCCTGCCTTTTATCAGAATTTAATTACCTTCCCTATCTCTTTTAATCAGATCTATTTTTACTTTGGCTTTGTCAGATATCATGATTGCAATTCCTGCCTTCTTTTTCTCAGTTCAAGCCCAATAGATTTTGCTCCAGTCTTTGACCCTTACCCTGTAGGTATCTACCTGCCTCATGTGAGTTTCTTATAGACAACATATGATAGGATTTGTGTTTCTATTCCACTCTGCTTTTTTCTTGCATTTTATGGATGAGTTCATCCCATTCACATTCAGAGTTATGATTACCACGTGTGAATTCCCCAACATTTTGATATTCTCTCCTAGTTCTGCCCTTCCTTCTTTTGCTATTTCCTTTTAAACCAGTGGTTTGCTTTTAATCAATCCCCCCAATACTCTTATTTTACTTCCCTGTCTGCCCTCTCCCTTTTTGTTCCCTTCTTATTTTTTTATGGTCTATTAAATTCCCTCCCCCCTCTGTTTCACTACCTTTTCATACTCCCTTCCCCACTCCCGCCCTTGATTTTTCCCTTCTTATTTTCCCTGTAGGGTAAGATGGCATTCGATACCCCAATGGATCTAGATGTTCTTCACTCTCAGAATTGATTCCACTGAGAGTAAGGTTTAAGTATTACCTATTAGCACTCTCTTCTTCTCCTTCTTATAATAGTATTCTTCCCCTCCCCTTCCCATGCATCTTTTTGTGTGGTATACATCATCTTGTTTATCTTATTCCTTCAAGTTTCTCTTGGTGCCATCTTCTATTACCCCCTTTTTTCTTTTTTTGCATATCATCTTAGACCACTAACTACCCCCAAACTCTACCTATGAATAATTCTTCTAATTATTGTAATAGCAAATAGAATTCTTTTGTGTTGCAAATAACATTTTTCCATATATGAATATAAATAATTTAATCTTATTGAAGCTCTTTTCTTCTTTGAAAATAATAATTTTTTCATACCCCTCTCTTTCTTATTTACCTTTTCATGTTTCTCTTGATTTTTGTGTTTGGATATAAAAATATGGAATGCTTCACAAATTTGCATGTCATCCTTGTGCAGGGGCCATGCTAATCTTCTCTGTATTGTTCCAATTTTGGTATATGTGCTGCCTAAGCAAGCACTGGGAGTTTTTTTTTTATATATGACTGTTGACAACTTAGATTCCTTCTTTTGAAAACTACAAAAATTTTACATTAAGTTTCTCTGATAAAGTCTTTATTTCATATATAGACACATATGCATGTATTTATATATTTATAAGATTTATAAAAATAAGAGCTAAATTTATAAAAAATAAGAGCCATTTATTCCCCAGTATGAACTGATCAAAGCATATGAACAAGCAATTTTCATAAAAAGAAACCAAAGCTATCAATTGTCATATAAAAAGATGTTCTAAATACTAATGAGTAGAGAAATGTAAATTAAAATAAATCTAAGGTACAACATCACACTATATCATATTAACTAACATGACAAAAGGAAAAAATGCTGGAGGTCATGTTGAAAAATAGGGACACTAATTCATTGTTGCTGGAGTTGTGAACTAAAGTATTCCAGAAAACAATTTGGAAGTATGCCCAAAGGACTATAAAACTGTGCATAATCTTGGATCTCTCAATACCACTACTAGATATATCCCAATGAGATTTTTTTTTATAAAGGAAAAGGACATATTTGTATAAAAATATTTATAGTAGCTCTTCTTGTGGTGGCAAAGAATTCAGAATAGCTAAACAAGTAGAATATGATTATTATGGCATACTATTGTGCTGTGAGAAATGATGGGGGGAATGGTTTCAGAAAAATCTACCAAATACTTCTATGAATTGAAGAAAAATAAAGGGAGCTAGAACCAAGAAGACATCATACATTGTAAAAGCAATATTGTATTGATGATTGGCTGTGAAAAACTTAGCTACTCTGATTGATGCAGTGATTGTATTGATGAATGAACTCATGCTTTCCACCTCCAGAGTGGGAACTGATGAGCTCTAAGTGCAGGTTGAAGCAGCATCCTTCTTTCATTTTATTTGTCTTGCCTTTTTTTGGTGACATGGCTAATATAGAAATTATGTTTTGCATGATTTCACATTTTTATTTTTACCATATTTCTTGCCTTCTCAATAACATAAAGAAGGAACTGAAGGAAAAGAACTGGGAACTCAATTTTTTAAATGAATATTAAAAGTAAATTATTTTTTTAAAAAAGAAAACAGAAAACTACTTATTCATATCCTTTTACCATTTTTCAATTGGGGAATGATAATTTTTCTTAGAAAATTGAAATCTTTTGTATTTTCAAAAGAGACTTTATTAGAGAAACTATATGTAGTTGTTTCCTCCTTACCCCTTTATTTGCTTTTCTCCTAATTTTAGTTATATTGATCTTATTTGTTCAAAACCCTTTAAATTTTATCTAGTCAAAATTGTCCCATTTTATATTCTAGTCTTTCTTTGGTCATGAAATCTTACTCTGTCTGTTAATCTGAAAGATTATTTCTTCTCTATCTTGTTTATTATCTCACCTCTTATGTTTAAGATATATATTCATTTGGAACATATCTTGCTAAATAAACATTGTAAAATGTTGCTGTGAACCTAATTTCTGGGAAGCTGCTTTCAGGTTTTCAGAGTTTTTCCCTCACTGAATAATGAGTTTTTATTCTAGTAACAGAAGTCTTTGGATTTTTGCAACATTCAGACTTTTGTATTCATCATCTCGTTTTTTTGTATATCACATCTGTACCACTGATTGGCCCTATTTATCAATAAGTACCAAAAATTTTTGATAATTGCTGTTTTATAGGATAGTTTAAGATAAATCCCCAAAATATCAAATATCATTCTGAATTTGGTACTTCTGTAGGAGCATGTGGAGCTGATTCTATCCCTTGCTTTAGCTGCAGCACATGTTAAAGGTCACATTGGACTCAGGCTTCCTGGAAAACCTCAAAGAAAGCTAGCATATAGGAAGCATTTCACAAATGCTTATTGTCTCAGCTTGTTCACTGGCTTACATGTGCTTTCTCCTTTCATGAGCAGTATTGTCAAGATCTAGCTTTATAACGTTCAGACAGGATACTGAAGAGTTCCTGATGGCTTCATGCCTCACTTATCTACCGTTGCCCTAGCCTCAAGCTCATTTGGTATATCCCCATTCAGAACATTTCCAGACTTCCGGTCACCTTTTTGTAAAATTTGACACCCTTTTAAATCTTTATCAGGAAATTTCTTGGGGAGTGTAGCAGAAACCTTTCATATTTCATCTCTATTGAAAGTCCCTTCACATAATTTAAAAAAATACATCATTATTGTTTTTATATCAGCTAAATTTCTTCCTTTTTCCTTATAGATAACCACTCCATATATAAAACATTTTTTTTTTAAAAACCCTTCCCTTCCGTCTTGGAGTCAATACTGTGTATTGGCTCCAAGGCAGAAGAGTGGTAAGGGCTAGGCAATAGGGGTCAAGTGACTTGCCCAGGGTCACACAGCTAGGAAGTGGCTGAAGCCAGATTTGAACCTAGGACCTCCCATCTCTAGGCCTGGTTCTCAATCCACTGAGCTACCCAGCTGCCCCTAAACAATTTTTAAAAATAAAGAAAAAGAGGAGATAGGGTTGGGGGAATTAGCAAAACCAATCAATAAAGAAATAAAACAAAATTTTCATAATATATCCAGTGTTCCACACCTGCAGAACCCCAGACTTGCTTTTTACAAAAATTAGAAAAGGTGTTTTCTCCTATCTTCATGGCCTTGACTTTGTAGATTATGATTTTCTTGATATTTTCTTCTTTCCAGATTTTCATGACACTTTCTTCTGGCTCTTCTCTGACTGCTCCTTCTAAGTCTCTTTAACTGGATCTGCATTCAGGTCACACCCACTCGTCTGGAGGTCCTCCTCTTGGCTTCACCCTGTATTCTATTTCAATTGTGATCTTCTTAGCTTCCATAGTTTCAATTATCTCTATGCAGATGTTTTGGATATCTATTTGTCCACCTTTAATTAATTCTTCTCCTGACCTCTGTTTGTATTAATGGCGTGTTGGATATCTTGGAATTGGTTTTCCTGTAAACATATTAAACTCAACACATACAAAAATGTATTCTTTTTATCCTTTTTTCCTAAAATCCGCCATCTTCCGAACTTACCTATTACTGTTGAAGATACCACTATTGTCCCAGTCACCCAAGATCACAATTTAGGTATTATCCAGGACACTTTAACTCCCTATATCCCACAATCCCTTTTTCCATTTCCTGTTTGTGCATCTCCTTATGTGGAGGGAGTTTGGAGTTTTGAGTTTCCATTTCCGCCCACATGGCTTCTTGGGCTTGTATCACCATGGAGGGAGCAGTTTTTTTTCCTTTATCTATTTTTAAAAATTTCTCTCTGCTCTAAGTGGATTTTAATAAATAGTATTAAAATAGCATTTGGAGTATTGAATATTAATTTTAATCCTTACAGTTTGTAACATCCCTTACACTTTTCTCTCCTGCAACACTGCCACCACCCTAAGTGTAAGCTGTCATCACCATTTACCTTTACTGTTGTGATAGCCATCTTGTTGCTTAACCTACCTCAATTCTTCCCCTACACCAATCCATTTTCCTCTTAGCTGCTAGAGTAACCTTAAAGACTGCCCATTTTTATGATAAAGGAAAAAGGACAGGTGAAGAGATCAAGGAATAATTAGAGCAGTAGATGTATCAAGGAAGTTCATCCCCTCCCCCTCCTGAGTAGCTTGACCTGTCCATCAAACATTCCTGACATAACACAGTTGAGCCAGGTTTTGTGTCTGTGAACGTGTTGTACATCAATAAAAGGAAAGGCATTGGGCTTGAGGGGAGGGAGAAGTGAGAAGAGAAGGAAGAAGGAAGAAATTGGGAAAAGAGCAGGCAGGTGAAGAGAAGGAGGAAGGGTCTTGCAGGCTAGGCACTACATGGTCAGGTTACTTAGAGGAATAATTGTCTATCCTTTCTAATAAAATTTATAAAATATATATCTGGGTAGAAATATTATTTCAGTTCTTACAGAATGGCAACCTTTAGTCAGGGGTATTTTTTTAGGACCTTTAATTTTCTTCTGAGAAGTTTTGAATGAGTGCTTAGATATACGTAAGAATAGAAACGACTTCAGTTGTGCCTGCATACATGAAACTTGCTGAGAAAGAGAAGCAGAACTGTCTAAATAAAGCACCTACTCAAATGGACTGGTGAGAAAACTGCCTCCCATGTATTTCCCCACCCCCATTCTTTTACTTAGCCCAGCCCAGCCCAGCCCAGCCCAGCCCAGCCCAGCCCAGCCCAGCCCAGCCCAGCCCAGCCCAGCCCAGCCCAGCCCAGCCCAGCCCAGCCCAGCCCAGCCCAGCCCAGCCCCTGACTTCCCCAGATTCTCAAAACTGCTGGCTCCTACTGCCACTTTGCTCAGTCAGCTGCTGCGCTGAGCATGAAGACACCCGGTAAATTAATCCTGGGTGTCCTTCTAGGCTGTGGATTAGAGTAAGGGGCCACCTGGAATAGTAGAAACAAGTCCAGGCTTTTTGCCCAAAACTGAAGCGGAGGTTTGTGCTTTTTTTTTCCCCCTGATTGTTAAGGATTCCCATGGTTCCCCACCCCCCACCCCACCCTACCCATTTTAGATGAGAGTGGGGCAGTAGAGGATGGGGCAGGATCCTGTGTGCCCCCCCACCCCCCTCCACTGATAATCTGACTTTCCCCAGGGGCGAAAAACACAAGCCTCCCATTTCTTCCCAGCCTCTACACTCTCCCCAGGGTGAGATATAGGGCAGGAAACTGACACGGGTTCCCCATACCTGCTGCCTTTCTACAGCTTGGCATAGCCCGGCACATGGGAACCCCCCCCCCCCCACACACACACACACCACCACCACCAAACAGGACTGAGTTGTTTTGTTTAAAAGGTTTTTCCCAGTCCAATGTCTCTCTGACTTTCCCCGCATGCCACACCTGCAGGGACCTTCTTGGAGACACCCCTTAAATTAATCCAGGGGATCCTTCCAGGCTGTGGACTTGAGTTAGGAGCTCCCTGCCCCAACCCAACTTTGAAAATACATGGCCACAGACTAACCTCTAGGGGAGGGGAAACTGCATTTTTACAAGGAAGTTTTCTTTGAATTTTTCTCTCTCACTCCCTCACCCTCAAAGTTCCTTGCAGACTGCCTGCCCTCTTTAACATCAAAACTCACATTTTTTTTCCCTTTCTCTCCCTTTATCTGACTGCTTTTAGATAAAGGCTACCCACAAGTGCTTTCCACTCATTTATAGTGCCACCTACTGTCGAGAATTAAAACTTCAGGAAAAAAATTCCTTTGCTATTGCTACTAGTGGGTGATCTAAAATAATGCTATTAAATTGAATACATTTAAATAAAAAGATTATTAATAGTTAAATATTAATATCGAATTTAAATTAAAACCAAATTTCTAAAATTGAGCAAAGCCATCATTAAATCAAATTAATTGCATGCAATATTAAGGAATAATTTTAGAATACAATAGTATTACTAATACTATCAATAACAATAATTATTATTTTGTAATAACTATTATTAGTTACTATTATTAATTATTATTGATGATTGAGAATTGTTTATGGTTGTTTATTGTTGATTATTTATATCAGTAATGATTATAGTAAACACACATTATTAATTATTAATAGCATTATCCATAATTATAATAAATGTATATTGTTATTAATTAACAACAACAATTATTACATGAAATACCCGTACATTGTTCAGACTATTGCTGTGCAGCAATTACTGTTTCCTTACATTAGCTTTTTGTTTTAAACCTCCTCTTATTGCCTTCCACAATGACATTGAAGAACTTTATGTCTCCATTTTTTTTTATGTTTTAGGAACTTTTCATTGTTTAAGCTGATCATTTACCAATACTCAAACTAGCTTAAATAGGACATACAGAGTAGACAATATGGGAAATACTGCAACAAATCAAGGGAAATCAGGAAATATTCCTCCTGATTCACCCCTGCATAAACATTTTAATTCCTGGAGTGATCCTAATTTGCCTAAGGAGAATTGGATGACAAAGAAGAAAGCTAGAAACCCTTTGTAAGGCATGGATGGACATATCTTTTACCTGGCCAAAATATGGTTCGTTTGACTTCAAGATCTTAAAGATTTGAAGTGAGCCATTAAAAACAAAGATTCCAAAAATTATAAATACTGGTTCTTATGGGCATATCATGTTGATAAATTGACCATTCCCTCCAATGAGGAAACCATTCTTTCTTTGGAACCAAACCATTCTAGCTTGACTCCTTCAGTGAAATCTAGAAACATACTCTATCATCCCACCTGGTATGTGAGGAGGTTTGTCCTCATACTGACCCAAACCAGGACTTTAACTCCTCAGCTCCTCTCCCTGTCAGACCTTGCTCATCCCCTACTCCTCCAATCCTCTTCCCCCCAATCTACCTCTCTACCCTCCCTTAACATACCCAGTATCCACCCATCTCCTGTATCCCCACCCGTACCATCCCTCCTTCAATCCTTATCCTTACCCTCCTTCTCACCCACCTTACTATTCCTCTAGATTTCACCTGTCCTATGCCTCTCCACCCTGCCCCCAGCCCCACCCCCAATCTTTTTGCTCTGCCTTCCCAACTCCTGACCAGCTCCATTCCACCATCCCCCCTCCTTCCCCTACTAGCCTTACTGCAACCTACTCCATTGAACTCCAGAACACAGGCCAAGTAGCTGTTACCACAGATGATTCAAATAAAGGTCTTTTCCCTCTAAGAGATGTCTCTACATATAATAGATGTGGAGATTTAGTAAACATTAGACATCATACACCTTTCTCTCCACTAAACATTGAGAGATTCAAAGAAAAATTACATTCCTTTGAAGCCGAGCCTATATTGTTAATAAATAGGGTTGAGAACATTTTTCATACATATAATCCCACATGGGTTGATGTGGAAGATTTGCTCCAGGCATTGCTAACAGAAAGAGAAAGGAATAAGATTCTTTCTCTTGTTAATCAGGCTCAGGGAAAGGGAACAACTCCTTGGTCAACTGAAGATCCCAAATGGGACCCAAATTCAGAGCAAGATTACTTACAACTATGCCAGGCTAGAAATGCATTGCTAAAAGCTATGAGAACCTGTTCTGATGGGCCTGGTAAATGGACTAAATTTGAAAATCGTAAGCAAGAAAATAATGAAAATCTCTCCCAGTTTATGGATAGACTTATTGAGCTGGGAGGCAACTATATTGAGCTTGATCTTGATAGAGAATGGGACCTTAAATCAGAATACAATTTGTAAAAAAAACAAAAAACAGTTGTAAGGTAGTTAGGGATTATTTTATGACTAGTTGTCTAAAATTTCCTTCTATGGACCTTGAAGAATTGAAAAGAGTGGCACTTTATGCTTTTGAGGGACATAAGAAAAAGGAGAAGGAGAACACTGATTTAGTTGAAGCATTAAGGAAGGAAATAAAGGAATTGACTGCTAAACAGGGTGAGAAGGATAAAGAGAATACCACTTTAGTAGAGACATTGAGGAAGGAAATTAAAATAATTAACTAAAACAGTTGGAAAGGTAAAGCAAGGAGAGATCATAGCACCCTTACAAGAATCCACAAAACAACCACTAACATGTTATTTTGTGGAAAAGTTGATCATGTATGAATTGCAAGAAGAGAAATCAGGAAAATGGGAATGGAAATTTCAGGAATAGTAATATTGATAGGAGGAAGAGTCTGGAGGTAAATTTTAAGCCTTTTCAGACCTCATTGCCTTATTGATGTTAACTGTTTCAGTTTGTTCCCCTCTTCAGAATGAAGAAGTCTCTATAACTCAATTCTAAATACAAGATATATGTAATTTACTGTTAACCACTTCAGAAGTTATCAAAATTGAAATATTCTGTTACATTATCTTTATTTGTACCTCCCCTATGATTGTACTGAAGAATATCTTTGCAAAAAGCCCATAAACAGCACGTCGTTCCCTTTTTGCCTTTGTTAATTGTCACAGAGATGGATGGACTACATCACATTAGTTTCAACCTGTATACAAGTTTTGGGAATTTAATTGTCTAATAATTTAAATTAATTTTAATGCGTCTTCAGAATTGATTTTCAGATATCTGGGAGCATCCCTACCTCTGAATGATTATTCTCCTGCCTCTGAGTTGTTTGTAACAAGAGGTAAGGGTCTATTTGTGGTTGAAGTAGAGTGCAATGACATTGTTACATTTTCCCATCTTTGCATTTATTGAAAATGTAATGGATGACATATCTGCAGTGATTTTCACTTTTTAGTCCTTGGCTTCACATGAAAATGAGTGGGACATATTGGAGACAGTTCTGTTACACCATTACAGTCTCATACCAAGAGGGAGGAAGGTGCCCAAGTGGCTTAGTTACCCTGTGATGTGTTATCATCTCATCCAGAAGGTGGGAATGATTTTCTTGTGAAGCCTAGTAGCTTCAAAATGGATTTCTTATATTTGTAATTCATCAGCTGTGCAGAGTTTTTTCTAGGTTTCTCTCCCACCAAATTTTGGAATGATGGTAATAATAGACTTTTTTTAGTAATATCTTTCCCAATGTTGAAGGATTTGCTAAATCTGTAGAACTTGTGACAAGTATTGATGTGTTCATAGTGTGAATCCTAATGATAGTGGGTTTGTTTGTTGTCATTTAATGGGATCTTATAATTTTGGGGGTTTTGGTACTTCTTAGAATCTGTATTAGCTGTTGTACTACTGTTTTTAAAAGGCGAATTTCACCTGGTGAAAAAAATTATGTACACTCACACTGTGGATCCTGGCCAAGTTAAGAGGGATATAAATTTCATTTTTGAATGAGCACCTTTTGTGTTGTGCCTCTGCTTGGCTAACACATTGTCAAATGGAATGTGAACTGTGAAATTATGATTTTTTAAATTGTTTTTTTCTCTTTATGTTTGTAATGGAATATTAGATTTTTTCTTTCTTTTTTTCCTAACATTGGTGATACTTGAAGTACATGAAATCAGTATTAATGTTTTTTTTCCTTGAAGGATAAAGTTTACAGAATAAGTTTACAGTATCTATTAGCCCTAGTAATATGCATAACTAAAGGCTTTAGACTATGAAAACCTGCTATTTATTGATAAATATTATGGGAGTTTGTTTAATGATTGTGTCTGATTCCAAGAGAAGGGAACAAAAGAGTCAATATACAGTGCCAAGTAGCACAAGATCAAAACAGATAAATACCAATCCAGGGAGGATTGTTGAACTTCTTTGCCAATACAAAAGGACTTGAACCTTGTTTGAGAACTGAGGTTGTGGAGCTTGACATATGTTAAGATGCAGGACTCCCTTGTAACACACTCTATGTGCAATATTCTGAGTCAAGTATCTCAGTTTGGCTACCATCCTGGCTCCCCCTATCTCTGACAGTGATGTTACAATCATATCAGGGAATGATTTTTTTCCCATTTTCTGCTGAAACCTAGTCCTTTCTCTCTTATAGTTTGGCAATTTTCTGTGGTCCTGGCTGCAAATAGGTAAAGTGCTGTATTGCTGCTATTGTCCTACAGGCTTGTGGGACATAAGTCACTTTAATTGGTCCTTGCTGTGATTCAAGAACCTGTTACAGGTTTATTATTTTTTACTCAGGATTTTATACATGTAAGATTTTTATTTTATTTTTTATCATTAATGTATTTCTTATTTTTATACAGAATTTCTTTTTTTTTACTCTTTTATTTGAGACTTTTTTTTGTTTTTCTTTTGACAATTGTTTCATATACCTCATAACTCAGTCATGTATCCCAGTTGATTCTGGTATTGGTCAACATCCTCCTCAGAGGGAATTGTGTAATTATCCAAAAATCCAAGGTTTGAAATTTTTTGGAGAAATTTCAGAAAAAGAAACTTGCCAACACCCAAAAATCAAGGAAGTGGATCTTTTTGGAAAAGGTGCTGTAAGATTCCTGAAGGGGCCACACATTTCATCAAAACATCTAGAATAAACTTTGGGATATAATAAACTGAACTGAAGGGGGTTGAACATACTAATTCTGAATGTAAACTCTTATGTCAAAGGGGACTGCCCCCTAATTTGCATTTTGTCAATGCGTCTATCAATCAGTTTTTGTATTTTACTCTCATATCTAACTATTATAACTTCCTTTTAGAAAAATGCAATATTGTATGTACTTTTAGCTAGAAGGTATTTAGTTATAAGATAGTTATATTTAAATGATCCATTGGGGAAACAGGTCTCACAAAGGATCACAAGGAGAATTGTGTCAAGGAAATTCATCCCCCTCCCCTCCTAAGTAGCTTGGCCTGTCCATCAAACATTCCTGACATAACCCAGTTGCGCCAGGTTTTGAGCCCGTGAACATGTTGTATGTCAATAAAAGTCAAGGCTTTTGACTTGAGAGAAGGGAGAAGTGAGAAGAAAGTGAAGAAGGAAGAAATCGGGAACAGAGCAAGCAGGTGAAGGGAAGGAGAAAAGGACTTACAGGCTAGGTAGGTACCACATGGTCAGGTTACTTAGAGGAATAATTGTCTACCTTTTCTATTAAACTTTATAAAATATATATCTGGGTAGAAATATTATTTCAATTCTTACAAAGAGAACCAGGAGAGAATTCAAGGGAGAACAGTTTCAAGGGGGTAGTCCCTAAGATTATATCCTTAATTCTTTGTCATGATTCAAGACCCAAGACCAATATAACAGGGTGTTTTGAGACTTTTATTAGGCATATGAATATAAATCATTGTTGGGAAGTGATTGTTGTATCAAATGAAATGTACCAATAGATTTTCAGAAATTAAAAAATTAGTGCAAGATGAGCCAGGGTTCAGTGAGCTAAACTCACAAAGTCAAATATACATGTTAGACAGAATAAGTGTGCTGCCTTGTTTCCAAGATCAAGACTAAACTAATGGAGGTTGTCCCAAGATGCAAGAAAGAATAAAGAGTAATGCAGCATAGGATGCCTCAGTGAAGGAGTCCATATCTGATATATTAATTTTCTCCTTTCCTATAAACTACCTTGCTGATTCCAAAAGCTTCCAGGTCTCCCTTCTTTGGATCTCTATTTTTCTTCCTCCATTATCATCATCTTGACTTCCATTTTTATAATAAATTTGTTTATAAAGCACTTTTCCCTAAAAGAATTCCAAAAATATTTATTTTATTCCTACTTTATAAAAGAAAAAACTAAGACTGAGGGAGGATTTAGTCCTGGCAATGCTTAGAATTTATTAAGCCAGATTTGAACCAATGTCTTCTGAACTGAGGTTCAGCACTCTCCATTAAACTTGATGTCAGTTTTATTTAGGCAAAAAGAATCAGTTGTTAGGCATATCCTTTTTCCTACCACAGTGTTCTATGGGCTTAAAAAGTTTGAAGACTATAAGCCTAGCTTCAGGCTGATAAATAGAATAACTGTCTTTTTTGTGTTGCAGGGACTGGCATGCAATGGAAAGACTTCCTGTCACCTGTTAATGTAGATGATAACTTCACCTTGGGGCATGTGGTGATAATGCTGATATATGACACTTTTTTCTATTGTTTGGTGACCTGGTATGTGGAAGCTGTATTTCCGGGGGAATATGGTATGCCCCAACCCTGGTATTTCTTCTTGATGGTGAGTTCTAATGCTTCTTTCCTTCAGATCAACCATGATTATTGCTATCTTATAAACAAAGGAACTTTGAAATTACTAACTACCCATGATAACCTGATACCAAAGCCTTGAGAAGCAAATGCAGGATGACACATTGTGTCTTTACCATGTTAAGCTATGCTTACCTCAGTTTTACTTTTTCTTTAATTTGAGTAAATCAGGAAAAGCACCATGCTGTTCAAATGCAAACCAAACTCATAGCCTTCATCTATGAGTAGTGGGACTACACGCCCAACATCTCCCCACTCGCAAATAATCTACCTCTTCCTACTCTGTCTGAGAAATTATGAGTAAGGAATATTGAAGATACAGCTATTTATTGACTTCTGATGAAGTTATGTTGCATGTTTGGAAACTTATAGAAATAGAAACTGACTCCTCTTAAAAAGAGAAGCAAATAGATTAATAAGCACGGATATAAGCATTAAGGATATTACAGAAGTTAGAAAAATATATTTGGGGGCCTTTGACCTTTCTAATAACTCACAAACCAAAGCAATTTCCACATTGTTCTTCCCCTTTTACTTCTCCCCTAGGTCATTAATAGCAAAGCCTTTTCCCTCTTCTGTTCCCTTCAATTCCTACCTTTCCTAAACTTCAGGCAGCTCCAATGTCCTTGAGTCTTTTTAGGCCATAGACCATTATAACAAAGGGAAAGAGATACCCACCCAATTCCATTTGGCTGGAAAAAAAGCCCAAACCTGATATTATGTAAAAATGTTGAACTTTAAGTTAGGAGACTGGGGTTCAAATCCTGGCTCCAATGTTTAGTATCAGTGTGACCCTGGACAAGTCACAAGTCTAAGCCTCAAGTTCTCTTCCCTATTAAAATTGGGATAAAAAGGCCACCCAACTCACAACGTTGTTTTCTCAAGGAAAAGAAACTTGATTCAGATTCTGGAAGAATTTCCCCTCTTCTATTTCATTTGATACCTCATTGTGGAGTTACTTCATTTTGATCATGGCTTCTTTTATAGTGGGATTTTAACAGAATGTTTGTTATATATCTTGAAAGCTGAAGTCTTAAGGCCATTTAGCTGCAGAATTTCATTTTCTCAGTTTCCTACAATTTCATTAATCCTAAATAACAAAAAAGCATATGTGTGTTGTTCTCAACTGTACTGTAGCATTTTCACTTAATGCCTATCTTGGTAATTGAGTTTTGGTTTATTCCATAGCCTTCCTACTGGTATGGGAAGCCAAAAACAATTATGCAACACGAGGAAGAGGAAATACATGAGACATATTCACAGAATGAATTCTTTGAATCTGAACCTGCAGATCTACACCCAGGAATAATGATAAAAAATCTCTCCAAGGTATTGTTGCACTGGTCTCTTTCCAGTTAGAACTAAGATTTTGTTTGCAGTTTTATATTTTTTCCTCATACCTTAGAAGGCCTTACTTTAGTAAAGAATTGCATGTCATGTCTTAATAACATGGCCCATTCAGTTTGTGTGCAAAGAGTTTCTTATAACTTCTATTCTTACTTTAGCCCTATATTTCTTACTTTATTATTCCAGAAAATGAATGTTTTCTTTGGATTATTAAGATGTCATATATATACATATATATGTACCCTTACTCAAAAAAGTTAGGTATAGTTTAAGAAGCTGCCTCTCCAACACTGAGTGTGTGTGGAAGTGATTTCTGCCTTTCTTAAGTAATTTTTACATTCTTTCATTGTTTCTTCTAATGAAGGATCTTGGAAGTGGAGAATAAAAAAGAGGGGAAGGTTGTGTTTTTCAGTGCCAAAGTGTGATATCAGTGGGGCAAAAATGTGGCAATAATTGACTCTAGAGGATACTTTAGTTAATCTGGTTGAGTAAGGGATATACAGAGTTTTTGGATATGGTACTTTAGAAACATAGCATGAGAGTTTCTTCCCATGAATTCTTTATAAAATAATGAAATAACTTGACAGAGATGAAGCTTACAGAGTTATCTGCTCTAGGATTTTGCTTATAGACAAAATAATTTGATTCCTAGCCACTGGTTCTTTGCTTATTGCCTAAATACATGTATATCTCCCAATACTTAAAAAGACCTTTATTTATTTAAACATTCCTTAAAACTATTATCCTGTATATATTTCCTCATGTTCAGCCAGATTATTAGAAAACAACTTCTTGCACTTCTTTCTCTTCTCTACTCAGTTTTAACACCTTGAAACCTGGATTCCAGTTTTATCAGTCAATTACAACTGCTCTCTCTCAAGTTACGAATAAACTTTTGATGGCAAGATTCATTGAATTTTTCTCAATTGTTATCCTCCTTGACTTCTCTTCAACACTGATTCTATTTGGTACTGCTTTTTTAGTTCTCTTCCTACCAGTTTGATCCCTCCTAGGTCTCCTTTGCTGAATCATTTTCAGCACCCTAACCTCCCCCATGCTCTACCCTAGCTCCCCCTTTTTTTCTTTGTATACATTCTTTTTCAATGATCTCATTAGTCCCCAAATCTCATCTCAATTAAGATGATTCCTAGCTCTGTATATCTAACCATAGTTTCTCTCTTGAATTAGTCCCACACCACTAACTGCCTATTGGACATCTCCAACTAGATGTCCCTTAGACTTCTAAAAACTTAATATAGCCAAAACAGGACTCATCATTTCCTCTCCATACTAAACTTTCCCTCCTTATTATTCCTATCTTCCTTATTCCTATTGAGGAATACTTCTAATCACTCAGGTTCATAGACTCAGAGTCATCTTTGACTTTTTTCTTTTCTCATATCCAATCATTTGCCAAGTCTTGGTTCATCTCCGTGACATCTCTCACATTGTTCCCTTTCTTTCCATTCACATGGGTACTTTTGAGTTCTCAACTTTACCCTGAACTATTGCTCTGACCTCCTAATTGGTCTCCCTGCTTCTAGTTTCTTTCTGTTCCAATCTGTCTTTCACACAGCTCCCAAAAAGATTTTGCAAAAATGTAGGATTGATCATATCACTCTTCATCTCAAAAATTTCCAGTGACTCCCCATTGTTTCTAGGTTCAATGATATACTGCTCTTTGGGGATATTTAAAGACTTTTACAACATGATTTCAGCTTACATTTCCAGGCTCCCCTTTGTGAACTCTTGGGCCTAGCTAAACTAGCCTACTTTTTGTTCTATTCTCAGGACATATCATTTCTTATCTTCATGCTTTTCACAAATTTCTCATGCCAAGAATGTACTCCCTTTTGACCTATACTTCTTAGAATATCTGGCTTCTTTCAAAGCTGAACTCCCATGTCCTAGTGCTTCCTTTCTTCCCAAAATTAACTCATTTTTATTTTGTATCCATTTTGTATTTACTTTGTATGTAGGTTGTTTCCTCCAATAGAGTATAAACTCTTTGAAGGGAAGTACTCTTTGGGTTTTGACTTTGTATACCTACCAGCTAGCATAGTGCCTAGCAAAGGGTAAGCATTTACTAAATAGTTTTTTATTAATTTATCATATGTAACATTATTTTTAGAAATTGTTTTTTCCTGATGACTCTTCTGGGAACAAAGAGTTTAAAACAATTTCAATGTTTTGAAATCTTGATGAAGAAGTATTCTTATATTCAACCAGAATTTTTATTTCTTTAAGATGAAACTCATTTCTTCGTATTAAAATATATGTTCAATATCTCTCTGATAAGACCATTCCTGGTTTTTGAAGATAGTAATTGTCACTCATTTTTTCCATTTCAAGAAACTCATTTTCCATTTGACTTTTGTTCACATTATGTGTTTTTTTTTATAGTGACCAAAATAGAATACAATCTTTCCACGTGAGTCAAATTAATACTGACCTAAGAGAATTGGAAGTGTCTTTGACTACTTTAATATATCTTATATACCATTTGTGTCAAGCTCAAATAAATGTTCTGTGGGCTTCATGTTAACTTGGAAAAGCACATATTAGCATCATCTGTGTTCTATCATATTTTTATTTATTTTGTTAAACATTTCCTAAGTACCTGGTTGGGCAGAACTAGGAAGAGTTGCATTACATGTTTAATACCTCTGTTGTATACTACTATTAGTTTAAATTTCCTTAGGTACCATTTGGGGAAAAAAAATCTTAACTATTCTACCTAATTATCTTTTAGAGTAAATTGATTATGAATTTAACAGAAAAACCAACATAGATTTCAAAACAAATGTCACTAAAAATGAAGAAGGAAGAACACCTGGATAAGACCAAATTCATGCAAAATGTTATGCTAGAACTTCTATGCTAAAAGTGACAAAATCCATGCTAGAGGTGAATTCATTGAGGGGATCAGACCACCCTAGAATGTACCATGATGCCTCATTGTGTCATACAGATGAACCTGGAATTTCTTAAGTAGGGTAGTGGTAGTCTTGACTGACAGGGGTTTGACCAAGAGACTAATGAGACAAGAATGTGGTGGCATAGTGAAGTTTTGTTGGAAGAAAGGAGGGGCAAGGGGGGGGGGGAATGGAGGGAAGGAGCAGTGAGGGAGAGAAGCCTGATGCCAAGAGAGGTAGCTGTGGAGTCAGTGGGTGGGGGGGGGGAAGCAGGGGGAGGGTGCAGGAAATGGAGAGATCAGCACAAATAAAGATGACTGCCAAGTCTCCACTTGAGTGGAGATGGATGTAGTCTCTTATAGGGTGGTTGTTAGGGATGAGGGAACCTGAATTGTCTATTGGTCAAGGTAAGCAACCTGGACCAACTTCATTGGATGGCCATAGAAATCTTGGTCTCTGGGGGTGGCAGTGGGGAGATAGTTTCCAGGCTACTGGTCATTCATGAAGGAGGTCATTTGTCCAGTCCTGTCAGAAAAGTCTTAGTGTTCTGTCAGGTTTTGTTGGGACAGTTTCTGTTTGGGCAGGTGCTGGGATAGGGGGGCCTGTTAGTTTCAGTAGGGGTTAGGGAGGTGGGATTTTGGTCCCGTGTTCTATTAGGCAGTGACATGGACATTTTGGTTGCTAAGCAGAAGATGGATTGGAGTGGAAAAAGAGAGAGATGAATTAGGGAATAGTAGTTCAACATGAGGTAATGGAAGCCTGTAGAAGGATGTCTATTGTATGAGTGGAATGAAGGAGGTATATATAATATATAAGGGAGATGTCATGAAGGGAGAAATAAGATATGACAACAGTTTAGACATATGGGATGAAAGGAAGATGACTGTAAATCATATTTGGTATCACCTGACAAAACAGTATAAAGCAAGCAGAAGAGGAAAAAAATGAAAATTTTTAATGACATTCAGCTAAATTTGGTTATTTTGAAAGTATTTTCATAAAGTCAGAAGGATAAAAACAAACAGATTTTATAATTGTAAGGGTTAAATTGGGGTTTTGACTAAATAAGAGAGTTATAAATTCAATGTTGTGGTTACTGAATTCAAAATATTATCTCTAAGCCAGAAAAAACTGTTTGCAGCTTTTATTTATGAAATGTAGGAAGGAGTGAGGTAAGGAGTTGCCTAGCCTACCCTATGTGCTAATCTGATGAAATTCAGCTCACTCTGACAAAATTCCAATCTCCATGTGGAAGTTTGAGTCACTCACCAGCAAGCCAATTCAGGATCCAAGGAAAAGAGTCTCTACACAGAACTCACACTGAAGGGAGTGTCCCACCAAAGCACCAATGAGCAGAAAGTGTCTCCTCACAGAGTCATCAAGGCAGGAGTTTCTCCAAGCCAGAAGTCTCAAGGAGAAGTCCAAAGGAGAAATTCCAAGAGCAGTCCTCCAAAGAAGTCTAAAGGAGAAGTGATAAGGACAGGAAGTTCTGGACTTTTTATAGTCCTTTTTACACATCACTTCCTGTCCCTTCCTCTCTTCACAGGGGCCAATCACAGCTTCCAAGTTGTCTAGCACTGCCCAGGGGGGAAATGTCTGTGGGATCCACCTCTCATCCTCTGAGGGTGTAAACTCTTATCAAAGGATTCACAAGTTTCTGATTGATTGAATTAAAAGGATGGAGCTCTCTAAGTAAGTGACTTGTGAATTCTCTTACTTGTTGGCTAACAAAGTAGGGGTTTCTTGATTGATTAACTCAAAAGAGACAAAGAGAAGAATTCCCTTTCACATAATGGAACAGAGATATCCTGGTACAGTGATGGTGAACCTATGGCACTGGTGCCAGAGAGAGCATGCAGAGCACTCTCTGGGGGCACATGGGCCACCTTCCCCCCACAATCCCACAGAGTTTGTTAATAGAAAGACAGAGGGCCTTGGGCAGTGCTCTTCCACTCCCCTTTTCCATCATGTCTGATGACATTTTTTCACATCCCTGCCCCTCTGCCCAGCAGCCCAGTGGGAGTGCATACGGGGTAAAGTAGGCAGCTCACAGACAGCAGAGCCCTTGGGTCACTTCCCTCCCCCTCTCTACATGCACTTCTCATCACCTGCCCCTCTGCTCAGCAGCCCAATGGGAGCGCTTCCTCTGTACCCCTTCTGGGGTAAGGGGTAAGGGGTGGGACAAGGCACAGCACTCAGTCTCTGGTGGGATGGGGCCTGGCACTCCATCTCTAGAATGTTCGTCATCACTGTACTAGCACATATTCTTTGTGACTTATTGTCATTGGCAATGATAGCAGTAAATTTTATTCTCATCTCCATTCCTTATTCAGGAAGATAGCAATGGCACATGGAAGATCAAGAAAACTACTAGAACTAAACAAATACATGGGGAAGAAACCTGTGTGGGAAGTCATACAATTTAGAGGTACTTAATTTCCAAGAGATCTCATTGACCAACTGATATCTCAAAGAAGAAAAAATTTCAAAGGAATAGAAAAGATTATGTATATTACTTTTATTTTTTAAGTCATGCATCAATTTATGTCATTCTCCAGCTCAAAAATCTTTAGAGAGTCACTGTAATAGCATAGTATAGTTTATAAACTTCTGGACTTGAAGTTAGGAAGGCCTGCATTTGAATTCTACATCAGATATTTCTTAGCTATTTGGTAGGGGGTGAGTTATCTTCTCTGGGCTTCATTTGTTTCATCTGTAAAATGGGGGCTAGTATTTCTAGTATAATATTGAGTACTACTTGTGTTAATGGACAACCTTGCTTCATTCTTGATCTTATTTGGAAGGCTTATCCATTACAGATAATGCTTGCTGATGGTTTTAAATAGATGTCATTTATAATTTTAAGGAAAGCTCTATTTATTCCTATCTCCTCTAGCATTTTTAAGAGGAATGGTGGTTTATTTTGTCAAAAGCTTTACTGAGTAGAATGGTGACAAGAATGTACCTGAGCTTTAGGAAATCACTTCAGGGGCCAAATGAACAGTGATTTGGAGTGAGAGTACTTGAGGTAGGCAGACCTACTAGCAGGCTATTGCAATAATCAGGTGTGAGGTGATGAGTGCCTGCACTAGAATGCTAGTCGAGACAGAGGAAAAAAGGAGGAATATTTGGGAGATGTTGTAAAGGTGAAATCCAAAGATGTGACAGCAACTTCGATATTGATGAATGATAGTTAGGAAACCAGGATAACTCTTAGTTTGGGAGGATGGTGTTGCCCTCAAAAATAATAGGCAAGGTGGGGTGGGGGAAGGTTTAAGTGGAAAGTCAATGAAATCCCTTTTGGTTATATTAAATTTAAGATGTCTAGGGGCAGCTAGGTGGCACAGTGGATAAAGAACTAGGCCTGGAATCGGAAGGACCTTAATTCAAATCTGGCCTCAATCACTTCCTAGCCAATCACTTCCTAGGCCCTGGGCAAGTCACTTAATTCTATTTGCCTAACCCTTTCCCTGCTGTCCTAGAGTTGTTAGTGGGACAGAAAGTAAGGTTTCTTTTTTAAAATGTCTCTTAACGTCCAGTTCAAAATATCTGCAAGGCAGTTGGAAATGTATTGACTCCAAGACAGAAGCCATCTATTAATAAACTTTACCTACTTTTCAAAGTATGTTCCCTAACAATTTAAGAATTTTAAATGATTAACCTAATAGGTTGTTTGAGGAAATGGAAACTTTAATTTTATAATTTGCATTATGTGCTGATTATAGGAATTTATCACAAAGGAAAAGGCAGACAGGGAAAATATTTCCTCATGTCCCAAAGGATACAGTGAGTGGCTTCATGTACAAGCCAAGGCTGTCACTGGCTCATGCCATTATTATTTCACTCAAGGATTAGCAGCCTAGGTGTTCAGGAAAGTCCAGTCCAAGGTGAGCCTTGGGTTGCCTTCTCCAATCATCCTAGGACTTTCTCCTTAGAATCTTTGTCACCACTGGATCCCAGAAGCCTTTTTTGCCTTAAAAGAGAAATCTTACCCATTTCAGATGAAAGAAGTTCTGCTTATCAGCAAATAAGAATTTCCATATACCTCAAACACACTTTTCTGACCATTTGCCCTCTCTAAGAATTCCTTAAAGCCTATGAGTATACATTATAGCAGTTATTCTTACATATTTTGGCAATAATTAATTTATCACAATTTAGTCACAAAACTTGAACAGGAATGTTGAATTCTTAGCTCTACAGTAAATAACAATCAGGGCTAGATCATATCCTGGTCTTAGGCCATCTGAAGGAACTAAGACAAGTCAGGAATCTCTCTAAGAAAATTTCAGAAAAATTCCAGAATTATTTGTGATTTTCCAAAACCACAAACATCAATTCTAGATATTATCCCTAAGTTAAGGATCCAAATATGAGAGCAGAACATCTATCTGTTCTCTTTCACCTTCTCTCTCTCTCTCTCTCTCTCTCTCTCTCTCTCTCTCTCTCTCTTCTCTCTCTCTCTCTCTCTCTCTCTCTCTCTCTCTCTCTCTCTCTCTCTCTCTCTCTCTCTCTCTCTCTCTCTCTCTCTCTCTCTCTCTCTCCTTTCAAAACCCCTCTGCTTAAAAAGCAGAACAAAACTTCCATTTTTCCTTTACAAACCCACATACTCAAGCTTTATGGTCTTTAGAGCAAAGTCCCTCTTTCTTCTGAATCCAGAACCAACATACCTTCTCCACCTTCTCTGACTTGCTTTTACCATCATAAGTCAAACAAACATTCTGTTGGTATCACTTCAATTGCTAATCGGTAGCCCAAAAGAATTCTGATTTAAAGGATTACATCATTGAACCACTGCATCTTTAGCATAGTGCTCATCAATTATAAGTTTTTGATCATTTTAGCAGCAAGTCACATAACAATCATAAAATTCTGAGCAAGTATTTTTCACATATATGCCATTTTAAACGTTCTACCCACTCCTTGCAACATATATCTTTATACAGATCAAAATTTAATCAAAATATCAACCAACATTATTCCAAAGTTCATGTGAGGTAACATCAATTACATAACACTCAACTCATTTTATCATTCTGGACAGGGAATGTTTGCATTAAGATTCCACAGCTTCAAACAAGCTTCTTGGTCAGACAGGGCTGGCAACATTTGCTTGCTTGAGCATCTTAAAACCTCTGAAATATACAATTAAAATATACTTATCTTTAAGTTCTATCACACAGTGGTTGTCAACTCTTTAAGGTCCCTATTTCACTCCCTAAGTATCAGTATGGAACAATTATAAGCATTTCTTTCTCCTTCCTGTGTACAAGGAAGGGGTTAATATCTTATGAGCAATTTATCCTAAGGCTGCTTGGTTTGATTTAGGTTGTATTACTTAACAACCTTGTCCCATCCTTCTTTAACAAGTGAGCTTACTACAATTTAAAATTTTTAATGTATCAAACCCCCTTCATAATAATTTACTCTCAGTGGATTTTAGTTTCAACTCCATAACTCCCAAATAACTTTGATTAATTCCTTTAGCAATCATTCAGTGTGAAACCAAATTGAAGTTCAAAGCATTTACCTATACTTCTCTCAAACTTCTATCTAAAGTAGAATAGAACCTCCAGTTTAGTTTTCTTTTAGCTCAAAACATTGCTGTGTACCTGATTAAATTTCATCAACATTATTCCAATTTATAATTTGTTGTATCTATTTCACACTAGAATTCATAGCATTAACTAGTATCTCTATCCATTACTCTTATTTCTTCTGGCTTCTTCTCTTTACCATCATTGTAAGTAGAGGAAAGGTACTATACTGAATTGTATTTAATCCTCATGACAAGCCCTTCTCAATTTTAGGGCTGGTCAAATTTGTCTTGTTAAGGACATACAGTTTGCGTATCATATACCCTTAACCTATTTAGGTGGAAAACTTAATTCTCTTAATAGTACAAATGCATATATATTATGTATTCACTCATCATTATTTTCCAGCAATTTGTATCTGAATACATGTTCATCTCTAGATCACAAATTCCTTCCTATGCATTGTGCACATTTTTAAAAACAATTCATATAACCTTAGTCAAAGACAAAACCGTTTAGAAATTCCCTCTTTTGCAAAATACCAAATTCTTAGTACTTGTATTATTAAATCCCATGCACAGATTAACCACTTTAAAAACTTCTTGTGTGTGTCATATGATTTCTTGTTGCTAGTTCTGATAGCACATACATTAAAATAACATCTGATTTGAAAAAATCCCAAGTTTAAATTCTAGAATAAGTTCTTCTCAAAAACATAACTTTTTCTGGATGATGTTTATATCTATAAAGTAGTCAGTACAATTTCTGTCCTTGTAGAATAAAACATTCCCTCTCTGTGTCAGGCTGGCTATCAATCACATTTAGACAATTCTTAAATTCACTGAAACCATTATGCATTGCAAGATCTAACAAAACAAACTTCTAACCATGAGTTTTGTTGTGCTCAATAAAATCTGGCTAACATTTCATATTTAACTGACAAACAGTTACCACAATACATGAAATTACATTTGTACCATATCAAAATCATTAACAATCCTCCCAAAGTTGCATGCATCAATCCTTAGAATTAATCTTAAGTGAAAAGTGCCTCTAACTGTGGAGTAAAAATCTCCCTTTTCTGCTCTGAATTTGTCTCCTTTTCTCTCCTTCGGGGGTCCATCCAAAGGAAGAAAGAGGAAGAAATCATTGAATAGATATTTGCTTTTGTCCTCTCCTGAGGATTTTCCATTGTGGGAAGTTCAATCTTGCAACTCCCCCATTTTCCTTTTTGTGAGTGTCCAATTTAAGAATACATAGAGATGAGACTGTGACAAAGACAACAATAAACAGAAACAGCCCAAAAGTAAGGGTGGCTTACCAGTGTCTTTCTGCTCCCTGCAGCAGAAGAAGACAGATCTGATCAATGAACTTATAGCTTCCCGGTTTCCCTTTTTATTTTTATCATCTCTGCCTGGATTTCTCGGCAGGCCCTTGCCTTAAAGTCCAAGCAAAGAGTAGAGTTTGGAGAACTGGGAGCCTAGTGGGGGGGATAAAACTAAAAGGTAAGGAGCTTCTGTCCATATTATGCCCTCTTTCCTGTAAAATATGTCCAATTGCCACCTGGTGTTAGAATTTAGGGTATCAAAAAGCCAATTTCCTCATTTTTCTGATGTTGCTCAGCTATAGAACATGAGAGAAAACAAACAAACAAAAACACCCAATTGAATTTTCACTCAGTCTGCTTAGATTTGATCTCTTCCCAACAGGAGGGGCTATAGAAGATGCTTTTCCCTTTGTCTTAAGTGGGTCTGCTAGTCCCTATCGGGCTCAAACCTCAGGCTTGGTAGCCACTCCACACCTGAGACTTCCCAGACTGAAAAGGGTGAAGTCCAGCACAGCCACTACCCACAAAGAGGATGGTATTACAATTTTAGGGTGCCATGGATAGGCCATGCCTCTTGCTTATCGAAGGTGTAACATGGTCATTCAACATTAAAAGAAATTAGGGTTTTTTTCAAGCTATTTAGAGACAATTTTTCCCAATTATAAAGGTCACTGGAAGAAAATGGCCATTGAGATTGTGGACCCTCGCCTTGAAGACAGAGAAATGGGTAGTCATGAGGGAGAGCAGAGTGGACCTTTGGGGTGGACTCTCCCTGTCCCATAATGTCCTGTAGAATGAAAGGAATTAGTAGGCTGTACACAAAGGTGATGAACATGAAAGCAGACAGGGCCATACATGACAGATTGGACAGCCAAGACACACACAACAAACATGAACATTGGATTGGAGTAGCTCCTCTACTCACCCCAAGGGGCTAGGGGTGAGTGGTCCCCAAAACAAAGTGGTATGGCCAGGCTTCCCCTAGGGCCACACCCCCTTCCTGCAATACATCTACTGGGTTTCCTACTTCCAACAAGGGGCCTCTAACCACCCCAAGTTCCAACCAGGGGGCCTCTAACCATCCTGAATTCCAACTGGTGGGCCTCTAACCACCCCAAATTCCAACTGGGGAGCCTCTAACCACCCCAAATAAAGTAAACTAAAATCAACTGGCCAGAATACCCCGCTTAAGGGAGTCGAGTCTGATGGATCCTTTCCATAGCCCATCCCAGGTAGAGGGAGTTGGGGATCCCTAGGTGAAGGTAGTTAAGAGGGGTGTCACAGTCTTCGTCCACATGCTTCCCAGGATTTCTGACCTATCCCCTCATGGGAAATAGGAACTGCATACTTTCCCTGTCCACACTCAGAAATAGGTAGGCTGTTCTCCCCAATGAGTCCGGCTTGGCAATAGGCCATCCCGTATAACCCCTGGGCTGGTGACCAGTGGTCAGCCACTTAGCCATATGTCGATGACTCAGGAGACCTTACTCCGTCACTCTTACACAACATTCTCCGCACATTCATTCAACACCTCCAGAGGCTACTCACCGGACCCTACTGTCCTCCACAGAGATGTGATGTGTTCCAGATCCTGTCATCTCGAGTTGCCCCAGTGACAGGGGTCCCCTCCCTCTGTTGATCATACTCTGTTTCCTTCATGGGATCCCGGACAAGCCCCCATATGAACTGCCCAGTTAATGATCCCAAGGATGAAACAAGACCAACAATGTAACACAGGAGTGAGTTTATTAAACAAACTGCAGTTTGAACTCAACACTCTAAAAATGGCTGGAGCCCTGAGTCTGGGGCTTGCAGACTTTTTATACACTTTTGTGGTAGAGGGAGTGCACAGGAATTCCTGGGGCTGGGGTCCTTATCAGTTAAGGCCATTATCAGTTCCTGGAAGGGGGTGTGTGACAGGAACTCCTGGGGTTGGGGTCCTTATCAGTTCCTAGTACATTCCAGGGTATGGTAAGTGGTTCTTCATTAACTTGACTGCAGGGGCTCTAGGGGCAAGTGGGTCAAAGGAGAAAATAGGTTCCATGGCTGGTCCTTCACTTAAATATGTGTTAAATCTGAATTTTCCATTCTAAGTTTGATGATGTAATATGATCTTTTAAGGAAGGCTAGTTGCTTGTGGGTACTTACTCTGTTGTAAAACTGTTTAGAAATATCAGAATGGTATATAGTCACTCTGGTTGCTTTTTCCACAGACTTATGTGATTGGGAGAAAGAAAAAACAAGCTATTAAAAACCTGAGCCTAAACTTGTATGAAGGGCAAATAACTGTTCTTCTAGGACATAATGGAGCAGGAAAGACTACCACTCTATCTATACTCACAGGTATGCATTCAGGAACAGCCCAGTTGAGAAGATGAATAACTTTGGACAACAATTCATGTTTTTAGAATCTAAAGAAAAGTGTTCCTAATGTGGAAATTAATATTGAATTGTGAAATCATTTTTCCCCTTAGGCTCCCTTCAGATTCAGGATGAAACAGCAAAGCTATACCCAGTTTCTTCCCCAGAGGCTATCAAAATGGGTTGTCTTTGTTAAAGATAAAAGGATTAAGAGAAAGGCTGACCAGCCAATTGAAAGGTTAAAGAAGGTCAACAAATTCTAACAGCCATGTTCAACTTATTTAAAGTGCAGTAGTCCAAGTACTTGACTGAATGTGTTGGAATCTTCAGTGTCTTAAGCAAAGTAATAAGGGAGGAAATGAAATCCCTAAGTCCATCTCCTCAGGGACTATTTACCAACCAGAGATCTCTTAGGATGTCCAGGGAAGGTACTGAATGGTGAGCTTATAAGGGATATATCTAGACTTATATTAGAGGAGTACACTCTCTTTTACCTTTTGTATTGTGGAGTGAATCAACTGACTAGATTAGGATGTCTTGGCTGGTCATTTAATGAATTATTTTAAAATTAAGAAATAATCAAGAATTTCAGTCATTAAGCACCACATGATCATGCCTTCCCTTTCCTGCCCCTAACTGAGTTGTTTCCATTTCAGTATTACTTATGCTACTTAACACTAGTTACTTCTGATAAATCACTTTAATTTCCCTGGGCTTTATGTAGGAGTCTCTCATCTCTAACAGAAGGAAAATGGGCAAGTTGATTTCAGGTTCCTGCCAGCTATAAATCCTATAATCATATTGTTCTTGAGCTGAATGAGATTTAAGAGACTATCTGGTCCAACTGCTTCATTTTAAAGATTAAAAACTGAAGCATAGGAAGATTAAGTGACTTGCCTAAGGTGCCAAAGTAGAAAATGCTCCAGAAGCAGGATTTAAATTCATATCATTTGATCCTAGGGTCAGTATTCTTTATATGTTTGTCAAAAGTTTGGTCATTCAGTGTTCATTTTTGCTCCAGGATCAAAGGGATAGTCTTTAATATTTCTGTGTTTATAATATAAATGTATTAAATTGAATTTTGACAAAATTTGAATTTTTGGTTCCCTATACAATGCTCAAGCATGGTTCATATTAATGATTAATATTAATTATATTTATATTAAACTCCATGGGCATTATCCTTTATACTGACTCTGACTGGGATCCTCCATAGATGGCATGCCAGTTATTTGTAGCTAAGCTATTTTATTCATCTTGAATCTTTCCCCTACCCCTTTTTTTGTTTTTCATGAATTTCTCTCAGTTTCAAAACCTCGATAAAAACTTACCCTTTAGAGAATGAGTGAAAGCATTTTCTATGAAAATCAATGTGACAAACACTGAGGATATGAATAGAAAAATAATACAGTCCCTGCTCTCAAAGAGGTCATATTCTAGTGAGAGACAATATCTATAGAATTTCAACTGCAAGTAAAAAGAAAACTGTCATAGTCCTTAGGGTGCAAAGTAAAAGGTAATATTTTTTCTTGAATGTCTTTTCTAGGGATAAAATCATATCAATTTCTGGTGTTGAACCCTTTGAATAATAATGCCAAAGACATTCTTTTCACAGTCTTCACCTGCAGGAAAAATTGCCAGTTTGCTTTCCCTAAGATGGTTGAGATCACTGGGTTAGAAACAATGCTATTCTCAAGGCTGTTTGGTTCAGGGTCCTGGGTTATCTATCTCTTGCAGTCTGAGAGAACATGGTGATTGTTAAATTAGTTGACAATAGCTGCAAGGACTGTACCAGAATTAGAACCAATGATCTAGTAAATCTTACCACTTCTTTTTTTCCACTTTCTTTTATTTTTATTTAAATTAATTTATTTAGTCAATTTAGAACAATATTCCTTGGTTATTTTCCTCCCTCCCCTCTCCCCCCCTTCCAGCAGCCAACACAATTTCACTGGGTATTACAGGTGTCCTTGATCAAAACCTATTTCCATGTTATTGGTGTTTGCAGTAGGATGATCACTTAGGGTCTACATCCTCAATCATAGCCCCCTTGACCCATGTAATCAAGTAATTGTTTTTCTTCTGTGTTTCTACTCCCACAGTTTTTCCTCTGAATGTGAATAGTGTTTTTTCTTGTAAATCCCTCCAAGTTGTTCAGGATCACTGCATTGCTACTAATGGAGAAGTGCATTACATTTGATTGTACCACAGTGTATCAGTCTGTGTACAGTGTTCTCCTGGTTATGCTCCTTTCACTCTGCATCAATTTCTGGAGGTCCTTCCAGTTCCCCAGGAATTTCTCCACTTTATTATTCCTTTTAGCACAATAGTATTCCATCACCAACATATACCACAATTTGTTCAGCCATTCCCCAATTGATGGGCATCCCCTCATTTTCCAATTTTTGGCCACCACAAAGAGCGCAGCTATGAATATTCTTGTACATGTCTTTTTGTCCATTATCTCTTTGGGGTACAAGCCTAGCAGTGCTATGGCTGGATCAGAGGGCAGACAGTCTTTTATTGCTCTTTGGGCATAGTTCCAAATTGCCCTCCCGAATGGTTGGATCAATTCACAACTCCACCAGCAATGAATTAATGTCCCCACTTTGCCACACCCCCTCCAGCATTCATTACTTTCCTTTGCTGTCATGTTAGCCAATCTGCTAGGTGTGAGGTCATACCTCAGAGTTGTTTTGATTTGCATCTCTCTGATTATAAGAGATGTAGAGCACTTTTTCATGTACTTATTAATAGTTTTGATTTCTTTGGCTGCGAACTACCTGTTCATGTCCCTTGCCCATTTGTCAATTGGAGAATGGCTTGATTTTTTGTACAATTGATTTAGTTCTTTATAAATTTGAGTAATTAAACCTTTGTCAGAGGTTTTTGTTATGAAGATTGTTTCCCAATTTGTTGCTACCCTTCTGATTTTGGTTACATTGGTTTTGTTTGTACAAAAACTTTTCAATTTGATGTAATCCAGATTATTTATTTTGCATTTTGTAACTCTTTCTAATTCTTGCTTGGTCTTGAAGTATTTCCCTTCCCAAAGGTCTGACATGTATACTATTCTGTGTTCGCCTAATTTTCTTATAGTTTCCTTCTTTATGTTCAAGTCATTCACCCATTTTGAATTTATCTTGGTGTAGGGTGTGAGGTGTTGATCTAAGCCTAATCTTTCCCACACTGTCCTCCAATTTTCCCAGCAGTTTTTATGAAATAGTGGATTTTTGTCCCAAAAGCTGGGATCTTTGGGTTTGTCATAGACTGTCTTGCTGAGGTCACTTTCCCCCAGTCTATTCCACTGATCCTCCTTTCTGTCTCTTAGCCAGTACCAAATTGTTTTGATGACCGCTGCTTTGTAATATAGTCTGAGATCTGGGACTGCAAGACCCCCTTCCTTTGTATTTTTTTTTCATTATTTCCCTGGATATCCTTGATCTTTTGTTTTTCCAAATGAACTTTGTTATGGTTTTTTCTAAATCAGTAAAAAAAATTTTTGGAAGTTCCATGGGTATGGCACTAAATAGATAGATGAGTTTGGGTAGGATGGTCATTTTTATTATATTGGCTCGTCCTACCCATGAGCAGTTAATGTTCTTCCAATTGTTCAAGTCTAGTTTTAGTTGTGTGGAAAGTGTTTTGTAGTTGTGTTCATATAGATCCTGTGTTTGTCTCGGGAGATAGATTCCTAAGTATTTTATTTTGTCTAGGGTAATTTTGAATGGGATTTCTCTTTCTAGTTCTTGCTGCTGAGCTGTGTTGGAATTATATAGAAATGCTGATGACTTATGTGGGTTTATTTAGTATCCTGCAACTTTGCTAATGTTGTTGATTATTTCGATTAGCTTTTTGGTTGAATCTCTAGGATTCTTTAAGTAGACCATCATGTCATCTGCAAAGAGCGATAATTTGGTCTCCTCCTTGCCTATTTTAATGCCTTCAATTTCTTTTTCTTCTCTAATTGCTACTGCTAGTGTTTCTAATACAATGTCAAATAATAGAGGTGATAATGGGCATCCTTGTTTCACTCCTGATCTTAATGGGAATGGATTTAGTTTATCCCCATTGCAGATGATATTAGCTGATGGTTTTAGATATATACTGTTTATTATTTTTAGGAATGACCCTTCTATTCCTATGCTTTCTAGTGTTTTTAGTAGGAATGGGTGTTGTATGTTATCAAAGGCTTTTTCTGCATCTATTGAGATAATCATGTGGTTCTTGTTGGTTTGCTTGTTGATGTGGTCAATTATGGGGATAGTTTTCCTAATGTTGAACCAGCCCTGCATCCCTGGTATAAATCCTACTTGATCATGGTGGATGACCCTTCTAATCACTTGCTGGAGTCTTTTTGCTAGTATCCTATTTAAGATTTTTGCATCTATATTCATTAGGGAGATTGGTCTATAATTTTCTTTCTCTGTTTTTGGCCTGCCTGGTTTTGGAATCAGTACCATGCTTGTGTCATAAAAGGAGTTTGGTAGAACTCCCTCTTTGCTTATTATGTCAAATAGTTTGTATAGTATTGGGATTAACTGTTCTCTGAATGTTTGATAGAATTCACTGGTGAATCCATCAGGCCCTGGGGATTTTTTCTTAGGAAGTTCTTTGATGGCCGGTTGGATTTCTTTTTCTGATATGGGATTATTTAAGAAAACTATTTCTTCTGTTAGTCTAGGCAATTTATATTTTTGTAAATATTCATCCATATCACCTAGGTTGGTATATTTATTGCCATATAGTTGGGCAAAGTAGTTTTTAATGATTGCCTTAATTTCCTCTTCATTGGAGGTAAGATACCCCTTTTCATCCTTGATGCTGTTAATTTGCCTTTCTTCTTTCCTTTTTTTAATTAGATTAACTAGTACTTTGTCTATTTTGTCTGTTTTTTCAAACTACCAGCTTCTAGTCTTGTTTATTAGCTTAATAGTTCTGTCACTTTCTATTTTATTAATTTCTCCCTTAATTTTTAGGATCTCTAGTATGGTTTTCTTCTGGGGGTTTTTAATTTGTTCATTCTCAAGTTTTTTGATTTGCATTTCCAATTCCTTGGTCTCTGTCCTCCCTAATTTGTTAATATATGTACTCAGGGATATGAATTTTCCTCTAAGTACTGCCTTGGCTGCATCCCATAAGGTTTGAAAGGATGTTTTGCCTTTGTCATTTTCTTCAATGAAATTGTTAATTGTTTCTGTGATTTCTTCTCTAACTATCTGATTTTGGAGTATCATTTTATTTAATTTCCAATTAATTTTTTATTTGGGTCATGTACCCTTGCCGATCAATATTTTAATTGCCTTGTGATCTGAAAAGGCTGCAGTTATTATTTCTGCTTTTCTGCATTTGAGTGCCATGTTTCTATGACCTAGTGTATGATCTATTTTTGTGAATGTGCCATGTGGTGCTGAAAAGAAGGTGTATTCTTTTTTGTCCCTATTTATTTTTCTCCATATGTCTGTTAACTCTAATTTTTCTAAGATTTCATTCACCTCTTTTACCTCTTTATTGTTTATTTTTTGGTTTGATTTATCTAAATTTGATAGTGGTTGGTTCAAGTCTCCCACTAATATGGTTTTACTGTCTATTTCCTCCTTCAATTCTCCTAGTTTCTCCATTAGAAATTTGGGTGCTATATTATTTGGTGCATACATGTTGATTAGTGATATTTCCTCATTGTCTATATTCCCTTTTAGCAGAATATATTTACCTTCCCTATCCCTTTTGATCAGGTCTATTTGTGCTTTGGCTTTGTCAGATATCATGATTGCAACTCCTGCCTTCTTTCTATCAGTTGAGGCCCAAAAGGTCTTACTCCAACCTTTAATTCTAACCTTGTGAGTGTCAACCCGTCTCATATGTGTTTCTTGAAGACAACATATGGTAGGGTTTTGGGTTCTAATCCAATCTGCTATTTGTCTACATTTTATGGGTGAGTTCATCCCATTCACGTTCAACGTTATGATTGTCATTTGTGGATTCGCTGGCATTTTGATATCTTCCCCTAGTTCTGACCTTTCTTCTTTAGCATTCTCCTTTTGAACCAGTGATTTACTTTAGGTCAGTCCCCCTAGTCCCCTCCCTTGAGATGCTTCCCTTTCTAGCCCCTCCATTTTTATGCTCCCTTCCCCTCTCCCCTCTCCTTCCCTCCCTTTTTGTACTCCCTCCCTCCTCCCTCTCCTTAATTTTCCTCTCTTTCTTGCCCTAATGGATAAGATAGAATTCAGGATCCCACTGGATCTAGATGTTCTTCCCTCTCAGATTTGATTTCACTGAGAGTAAGGTTTAAGTAATTCCACTTCACGCTCTCTTCCTCTCCTTCTCATATGAGAGTTCTTCCCCTCCCCTTCCCATGTGTATCTTTATATGGGAAAGATTATTCTATTGATTCCCCCCTATTTCTTGAAGTTAATCTTAGTATTATCGACGGTTCCCCCCTCCCTTTTCCTTTCTTTGCCCCCACTTTCCCCAAATCTTCTTAATGCCCCAATCTTTCCCTATGCATGTTTCTTCTAACTACTCTTATGATGATACAATTTATGAGAGTTACACAAAACATTTTCCCCACATATTAATATATATAATTTGATGTAAATGTAGTCCTTATAGAAGAGAGTTTGACTTAAAGAAAAAGATAAGATTTATCTCCTTTTCCCTTTCTTTCATATTTACCTTTTCATGTTTCTCTTGCTTTCTGTGCTTGGATATCGAACTTTCCACAGAGCTCTGGTCTTTTCTTAGCAAATGCTTGGAAATCTTCTATTTTGTTGAATGCCCATACTTTCCCCTGGAAGTATATAGTCAGTTTTGCTGAGTAGTTGATTCTTGGTTGGAGACCCAGCTCTCTTGCCTTTCTAAATATCGTGTTCCATGCTTTGCGGTCTCTTAGCGTGTTAGCCGCTAAGTCGTGTGTGATCCTTATGGGAGCCCACTTATATCTGAAGCTCTTCTTCTTGGCTTCTTGTAGGATTTTCTCCTTTACTTGGAAGCTCTTGAATTTGGCAATTACATTCCTAGGGGTTGTCTTTTGGGGATTTAGTATAGAAGGTGTTCTTTGGATCCTTTCTATTTCTATTTTTCCCCCTTGCTCCAGAACGTGAGGGCAATTTTCTTTTATAATCTCCTGTAGAATAATATCAAATTTATTGTTTATCTCTGGTTTTTCTGGGAGACCGATAATTCGGAGATTTTCTCTTCTCCCTCTGTTTTCCAGATCTGTGACCTTCTCAGTGAGATATTTTATGTTTTCTTCTAATTCATTAATTTTTTGGGTTTGCTTTATTGATTCTCGCTGTTTTATCATCTCGCTTTCTTCGAGGTGCTTAATTCTGGTTGTTAGGGACTGATTTTGCTTTTCAGCCTTGTCTGCCCTTCTATTGGATGCTTTGAGTTCTTTTTCCAATTGAGCATTCTTATCTGTCAGACAGCTGATCTCTTTCTCCCATTTTTCTTTCCAGGTTTCCATCTTTTGGATAAGTTCCAGTTTGAGATCTTCCAGAGCTTGTTGATAGTTTCCATTTTGGGAGGCGTGTTCTGAATTTTTTTGGATTTCCTCCTCATTCTCCTCTTTTCCTTGGGTACTTCCACCATAAAAGTTTTCAATAGTCACTTTTTTCCCTTTCTTCCTGGAGGCTTGATTTTGGGCCATGTGAGCCATCCCTTTGGTGGTTTTATTCCCCTTTCCTTTTTGGTCTGGGATCTGGGTTATATGGGCAGTTTTTCTGTGAATTTAGGTTGCTTCAGACTAGTTCTTACCAGCCTCCGAGGTTTCTTAGAGTGCTGGGTCCCTGATCACAGCCACACTGCCCAGGTGTTCAGCTCCGCCCAGATAATCAACGCGTGGTCCACCCCTGGAGTTTAGCTCCGCGGAGATGTTCAGCGCAGCCGCCCCAAGTACAGCTCCACTGAAGCGCTGGATTCTCCAGTGAAACCGCCCTGAGACGTTTTTTCCTGGCAGTCCCCAGATCCCAAGGACCCTGGAGTGCCCCCCCCAGACAAAAATGTTCCCCACTCACTCGCTGTCCCGGTGAGCGCTCAGGTAGCTCACTCTGGTTTAGTGGGGGAGGTGGAGTGGGGGAAGGGCGGCTCAGTTCACTTTTCTGTGCAAGCTTTTCCTCCTTATTATAGTGTGGAAATGTTCAAACCCCACATACCTTCGCCTCTGTGGAGTACTGGGAGTACTGGGGTGTCCTTCTGTTCCTCCAAAGATGATTTTTATGCTCCTTTAATGTAGTCTATTTCGTTCGGTGCCGGGGAGAGGAAGCGTGTGGCGTCTAGATTGCAGCCATGATTACCTGAAAGTCTCTCTTTCTAATTCTTGCTGCTTAAATGTGTTGGAGATATATAGAAATGCTGATGACTTATATGGGCTTATTTTGTATCCAGCAACTTTGCCAAAGTTGTTGATTATTTTGACTAGCTTTTTGGTTGAATCTCTAGGATTCTTTAAGTAGATCATCATGTTATCCACAAAGAGTGATAGCTTGGTCTCCTCATTGCCAATTTTAATACCTTCAATTTCTTTTTCTTCTCTAATTGCTATTGCTAGTGTTTCTAGTACAATGTTAAATAATAGAGGTGATAATGGGCATCCTTGTTTCACTCCTGATCTTATTTGAAGGCTTCTAGTTTATATCCATTGCAGATGATGTTTACTGCTTACCACTTCTAAGGCTCTTGTATCTATATAATTTTTGCTGGCTTTTGCTGAGTGGTTTCTTATAGTGATAAGAAGGGTGAATGGTTTCTCTACAATGATTTTTCCCTGAATTCTGGTTTTGGAGGATGGACTGGGACAAAGTAAAAAAGCCTATCCAATGTTATCATTTACTACATAGTCTCCTGTTCAATATGATATTATTGTTCTTGATTATGTAAACAACAAGATAAAGAACTTGACATTTTTTCTAATTCCCCATTACTTCTAAGAAATAGGAATTGTGGCCCAAAGGTAAAGCCACTTCAACTATCCCCATGGTCTAGTGCACTCAGCATCCAAAAGAAGGTTTTAAAAAACCTCCTAAAATCCATGAAGTGATGCTCATCAACCTTGAGTTCATTTATCACAGTTCTGCCACCTCTTACTCTACTGGCAATGAGGCTGTACTAATAGACCTAATAACGTAACATAGACTTAGGATAAAACTTATATAAATAGCTTGGTCTCCTATCCCTCTTTTTAGTGCTATGGGAAACCCTGGCTATAGGCCAAGCAAATATACCCTGGTCATGATAGAATCAGCACACAGCTCTTGAGGAGCAAAAGCTTTCTTAGGAGTCACAATTCCATTGCACTAGTGCCGAAAAGCTCAAAACTGACAGTACCAGGTGAAAGAACTATAAGGAACAGTGGAAGAGAACACCAGTACAGGATACTGTATGTATAGGGGGATGAGCTATGTAACATTCTAGTTTGAGGGAAAGAGCAAAGCGTCCAGTGGAGGCCAGTTCATACAATCCAGAAGTCAACTGGAGCAGAGGCTTAGGCTGATAAACCATAAATTTCCCAGTGTAGGAAGAGGATGAGATGTTTTGAGAGCCAGCCTTCAAGGAAACCACACTCAGAGGGGACAGACTCCGAAAGTGAAGGAGGGGAGGAGAGATTGAAATTACCAAAAGATTTCAGAAGAAAACTAAATAGTGAGGGAGCTCAGGACACAGCCCAGGATGACCCTTCCCTGAAAACCTAAGCTTAACCATACATGGAAAAAAAAAGATTACTTCAGAAAGAAAACCAGAGCTAAAGCTATTTGTTAAAGTTATTTGTTTCTCAAATACTCCAAAAAACAGAAATGTAGAAGGAGTGAAGTAGCATCCAATGATAGTAACAGGGTGACAACAGGGAAACCAACAAGAGACTTCTTTCTAAATGTACACAAGTAGACAAGGGTAAAGGCAGAAATCTGATTTTGGTAACAATGAAGACACAGACAGGGCATTATGGACAGAAATTGATGAGACTGACTACAGATGAACGAGTATGTAATAACTACATTACAAAATGAGAGGGTACATGAAAATAGGGAGAAAAGCAAAGGGATAGAGAGGGATGTGTGATGTGTCAACATCAAACCAAGGTCTATCAATGAAGGGAATGTGACCCTTATGGTCTCCGAAAGAGAAGAACTTACAAGGGATTGGGTGAAGAGGGGGAAAAGGATTTTTAAAAGTAGGGAAAAGAAGATGTTGCTTTAATGATAGAAGGGAGTTCTACTGATAAATGATTTTATGAATAAAGAGAGATGATCTGTGAAAGGAGATGGAGAACTTTAACTAGGTGTGGTCTGGGGCATTTGATGCTTTAAATGTGTATTATAGAATGGAAGTGGGGTTTTTAACATTAAAGTGTTGTACTTTGCCAGAGATTTCTTTTCTATCAACTGAGAGATGATCATATAGTTTTGAATGTCTTGGTTTTTAATATGATTAATTACATTGATTGTTTTCCTAATGTTAAACCATTTTAGCATCACTAGTATGAAACCCACTTGGTCATAAGGAAAGGTTTCTTGGTTAAATTTCAGTGGTTGGATTGATAGTATTTGTTTTAAAATTTTTGATTCAATATTTATTAATAAAATTGACCTATGGTTATCTTTCCCTAGCTTAGGTATTAAGACTCTTATTTGTCTCAAAAGATTCTGGTAGAGTATTTTCTTTCTCAGTTTTAAAAACTGAGATACTGTTCTCTAAATGTTTGATAAAATTTTCCTGTTAATATATAAGGACTAGGGGTAGATCCTTTACTAGCCAGATCTCTCTCTTTCTGAAACAGAATTATTTAATGTTGCTGTCTGGTCTTCTGATAGTTTGAGTATTTCATATTTTTTAATAATTTCTTATAATTCTTTTGTGTTATCTCTCTTGTCAAAAAAAAAGTATGTAACTGTATAGTAAGTAACAATTATTCTTTTCACTTCTGGTTTTAGGATCATTTTATCTTGCTCATGTGCCATTTTATGGATTTGATTTTTTTTGTTCCCTTCTTTTTAACATATTAGCTAAGGGTTCATCAATTTTTCAGTCTTCTGATTTTTAAAAGTTTCCGCTAGATACATAAAAACAAATTTTAACATTCTTTTAAAAAATTCAGAGTTCCAAATTCTCTTCCTTCTTCCCACTCTCCCTCTATTCATTCCCACCTCTTCCTACTTCCTAATAGGGCAAGCAATATGACACCTAAGGGAGTGTGAGAACATGGGCCCAGGGTGGAAATTTTGAGGCAAATTAGGAAGGAAAGGTAGCTAAGGGAGAGTATAAATTAGTGGCGGGCTACATAATTAAGGACATGGTGGGGAAGGATACTACCATGAGACATTGCCTTAAACAAAACCCAAAGGGAAAGGGGTAAAAAACAGTAGGGAAGATTGAGAGTGAGGCTGAGGGAGCAATGGGAACAGAACCACCTTACAGAAAGATTAAGATAAAGTAACTGGGGGAACATAATACTGTGTTTTCAAGAGAAGAGAGGGGTAAAATATAACATAAAAACCCCCTAAATATTACAGACAGATGGAGGAAGCTATAAACCTAGTTCTCATAATGTCAGATGTGAATAGATTAAATAGTTCATTAAAATGAAAGATTGGATAAGAAAGCAGAATTCTGTGATCTCTTTCCTAAGAGAAACACATTTTTAAAACAATACATATATATATAATGAGATTGAGAGGATGGAAAACATTTTTATTCTACATTAGGTGAATCCAAAAAAAGCATTTTGTGGGCATTCTGTATCTGACAAAGCATAAACAAGCATTCAAAAAATAAGAGCTAAAAAAAGTAAACAATATTAAGCTGAAAGGAACTATTAACAGATCAATACCAGTAATAAATTTATGTGCTCCAAGTGCCTTAGTATATAAATTCAGAAAGGAAACATCTGAGCTACAAGAAGACATAGACAGTAACAATAATGACAGGAGATTATAATATCCTTTCTCTTAGTTTTAGGTACGTCTAACAAAAAGATAAACAAAAGGGAAAATATGGAAATGAACATATTTCTGGAGAAACGAGTTAAAAGATGCATTTTCCAATGGGACATCAAAAGAATATATGTATTTCTCAATACAACATGTAATTTTTGCAAAAAATGGTTATGTACTAAGGAACAGATATTGCAAACAAATGTAAAAAGGTAGAAATAGTACATATTTTATAACCTATAATGAAATAAAAAGTGATTGGTTCAGAGATCACAAATAAAAGATATTAGACCAAATGGAGACTTAACAATGAACTTCTGAATAAGGAGTGACAAACAGTAACTATGTAAAAGAATATGATAATGATGAGACAACATACCAAAATTCCTGGAAGGGAGCTAAAACAATCATCAAGCGAGAAAATTATATTCTTATTAAAAAAGTTGATGAAATAGTAAAAGAGATGATAAGTTAATTGAATTGAATATGCATTAAAAATTAGAAACCCAACAAATATTTGAAAAGCACAGGAGAAATGTCATAAATTAGAGGGGAGACAGATAAATTAGAAACAAAAACCCCCATAGAAATGATAAAATTAAAATCTTGTTCTTTGAAAATGAAATAAAATTGATAAATCCTTAGATAATCTGATTTTTTAAAAGAAGGCAGGAAATCAAATTGGTAAATCGATAAAATAGGAAATGAGAAGAGGCTGCTAAATGGCAGAATGGATAGAATGCCTGGTCAGGAAGACCTAAGTTCAAATCTGGCCTCAGATACTTCTTAGCAGTGTAGCCCTGGGCAAGTCACCTATCCTCTGTTTACCTAGCCCTTGCCCTTCTATCTTAGAGTTGCTACTGGGATGGAAAGTAAGAATTTTTTTTAAAATATATTTTATTTGATCATTTCCAAGCATTGTTCGTTAAAGACATAGATCATTTTCTTTTCCTCCCCCCAACCCCCCATAGCCGACGCATAAGTCCACTGGGCATTAGATGTTTTCTTGATTTGAACCCATTGCTTTGTTGATAGTATTTGCATTAGAGTGTTCATTTAGAGTCTCTCCTCTGTCATGTCCCCTCAACCTCTGTATTCAGGCAGTTGCTTTTTCTCGGTGTTTCCACTCCCATAGTTTATCCTTTCCTTATGAATGGTTTTTTTTTCTCCTGGATCCCTGCAAGTTGTTCAGGGACATTACACCGCCACTAATGGAGAAGTCCATTACGTTCGATTATACCACAGTGTATTAGTCTCTGTGTACAATGTTCTCCTGGTTCTGCTCCTCTCGCTCTGCATCACTTCCTGGAGGTTGTTCCAGTCTCCATGGAACTCCTCCACTTTATTATTCCTTTTAGCACAGTAGTATTCCATCACCAACATATACCACAGTTTGTTCAGCCATTCCCCAATTGATGGGCATCCCCTCGTTTTCCAGTTTTGGGCCACCACAAAGAGCGCAGCTATGAATATTTTTGTACAAGTCTTTGTGTCCATTATCTCTTTGGGGTACAGACCCAGCAGTGCTATGGCTGGGTCAAAGGGTAGATAATCTTTTGTCGCCCTTTGGGCATAGTTCCAAATTGCCCTCCAGAATGGTTGGATCAATTCACAACTCCACCAGCAATGAATTAATGTCCCTACTTTGCCACATCCCCTCCAGCATTCATTACTTTCCTTTGCTGTTATGTTAGCCAATCTGCTAGGTGTGAGGTGATACCTCAGAATTGTTTTGATTTGCATCTCTCTGATTATAGGAGATTTAGAACACTTCTTCATGTGCTTGTTAATAGTTTTGATTTCTTTATCTGAGAACTGCCTATCCATTTCCCTTGCCCATTTATCAATTGGAGAATGGCTTGATTTTTTGTACAATTGATTTAGCTCATTATAAATATGAGTAATTAAACCTTTGTCAGAGGTTTCTATGAAGATTTTTTCCCAATTTGTTGTTTCCCTTCTGATTTTATTATATTGGTTTTGTTTGTACAAAAGCTTTTTAGTTTGATGTAGTCAAAATTATTTATTTTACATTTTGTGATTCTTTCTATATCTTGCTTGGTTTTAAAGCCTTTCCCCTCCCAAAGGTCTGACATGTATACTATTCTGTGTTTACCCAATTTACTTATGGTTTCCTTCTTTATGTTTAAGTCACTCACCCATTTTGAATTTATCTTGGTGTAGGGTGTGAGGTGTTGATCTATTCCTAGTCTCTCCCACACTGTCTTCCAATTTTCCCAGCAGTTTTTATCGAATAGTGGATTTTTGTCCCAAAAGCTGGGATCTTTGGGTTTATCGTATACTGTCTTGCTGAGGTCGCTTTCCCCCAGTCTATTCCACTGATCTTCCTTTCTGTTTCTTAGCCAGTACCAAATTTTTTTGATGACTGCTGCTTTGTAATATAGTTTTAGGTCAGGGACTGCAAGGCCCCCATCATATGTGTTTTTTTTTTCATTATTTCCCTGGATATCCTTGATCTTTTGTTCTTCCAAATGAACTTTGTTATGGTTTTTTCTAAATCAGTGAAGAAGTATTTTGGTAGTTCAATGGGTATGGCACTAAATAGATAAATAAGTTTGGGTAGGATGGTCATTTTTATTATATTGGCTCGTCCTATCCATGAGCAGTTAATGTTTTTCCATTTGTTCAAGTCTAGTTTTAGTTGTGTGGCGAGTGTTTTGTAGTTGTGTTCATATAGTTCCTATGTTTGTCTTGGGAGGTAGATTCCTAGGTATTTTATTTTGTCTAAGGTGATTTTGAATGGGATTTCTCTTTCTAGTTCTTGCTGCTGAGCTGTGTTGGAGATATATAGAAAAGTTGATGATTTATGTGGGTTTGTTTTGTATCCTGCAACTTTGCTAAAGTTGTTGTTTATTTCAATTAGCTTTTTGGTTGAATCTCTAGGATTCTTTAAGTAGACCATCATGTCATCCGCAAAGAGTGATAACTTGGTCTCCTCCTTGCCTATTTTGATGCCTTCAATTCCTTTATCTTCTCTAATTGCTACTGCTAGTGTTTCTAGTACAATGTCAAATAGTAGAGGTGATAATGGGCATCCTTGTTTCACTCCTGATCTTATTGGGAATGCATCTAGTTTATCCCCGTTGCAGATGATATTAGCTGTTGGTTTTAGATATATACTGTTTATTATTTTTAGGAATGACCCTTCTATTCCTATGCTTTCTAGTGTTTTTAATAGGAATGGGTGTTGTATTTTATCAAAGGATTTTTCTGCATCTATTGAGATAATCATGTGGTTCTTGCTGGTTTGCTTGTTGATGTGGTCAATTATGTGGATGGTTTTCCTAATGTTGAACCAGCCCTGCATCCCTGGTATGAATCCTACTTGATCATGGTGAATGATCCTTCTGATCACTTGCTGGAGTCTTTTTGCTAGTATCCTATTTAAGATTTTTGCATCTATATTCATTAGGGAGATTGGCCTATAGTTTTCTTTCTCTGTTTTTGACCTGCCTGGTTTTGGAATCAGTACCATGTTTGTGTCGTAAAAGGAGTTTGGTAGAACTCCCTCTTTGCTTATTATGTCAAATAGTTTGTATAGTATTGGGATTAACTGTTCTCTGAATGTTTGATAGAATTCACTGGTGAATCCATCAGGCCCTGGGGATTTTTTCTTAGGAAGTTCTTTGATGGTTTGTTGGATTTCAATTTCTGATATGGGATTATTTAAGAATTCTATTTCCTCTTCTGTTAGTCTAGGCAGTTTGTATTTTTGTATATATTCATCCATTTCTCCTAAATTGGTGTATTTATTGCCATATAATTGGGCAAAGTAATTTCTAATGATTGCCTTAATTTCATCTTCATCGGAGGTGCTGTCCCCCTTTTCATCTTTAATGCTGTGAATTTGCTTTTCTTCCTTCCTTTTTTTAATTAGATTGACCAGTACTTTGTCTATTTTGTTTGTTTTTTCAAAGTACCAGCTTCTTGTCTTATTTATTAAATCAATAGTTCTATCACTTTCGATTTTATTAATTTCTCCCTTAATTTTTAGGATTTCTAATTTGGTTTTCTGCTGGGGGTTTTTAATTTGATCGCTTTCGATTTTTTTCATTTGCATTTCCAATTGATTGATCTCTGCTCTCCCTTGTTTGTTAATATAAGCATTCAGGGATATGAATTTACCTCTGATTACCGCTTTGGCTGCATCCCAAAAGGTTTGAAAGGATGTTTCGCCATTGTCATTTTCCTCGATGAAATTATTAATTGTTTCTATGATTTTTTCTTTAACTAAACGGTTTTGGAGTATCATATTGTTTAATTTCCAATTGGTTTTAGATTTGATTTTCCATGTACCATTACTAATCATTATTTTTAGTGCCTTGTGATCTGAGAAGGCTGCATTCATTATTTCTGCTTTTTTGCATTTGTGTGCTATGTTTCTGTGACCTAATGTATGGTCAATTTTTGTGAATGTGCCATGTGGTGCTGAGAAGAAGGTGTATTCCTTTTTATCCCTATTTATTTTTCTCCATATGTCTATTAATTCTAATTTTTCTAAGATTTCATTCACTTCTTTTACCTCTTTCTTATTTATTTTTTGATTTGATTTATCTAAATTTGATAGTGGTTGGTTCAAGTCTCCCACTAGTATGGTTTTATTGTCTATTTCTTCCTTCAATTCTCCTAGTTTCTCCATTAGAAATTTGGGTGCTATATTATTTGGTGCATACATGTTGATTAATGATATTTCCTCATTGTCTAGAGTCCCTTTTAACAAAATATAATTACCTTCCCTATCCCTTTTGATCAGGTCTATTTTTGCATTGGCTTTATCAGATATCATGATTACCACTCCTGCCTTTTTTCTATCAGTTGAGGCCCAGAAGGTCTTACTCCATCCTTTAATTCTGACCTTGTGGGTGTCAACCCACCTCATATGTGTTTCTTGAAGACAACATATGGTAGGGTTTTGGATTCTAATCCATTCTGCTATTCGTCTACGTTTTATGGGTGAGTTCATCCCATTCACGTTCAAAGTTATGATTGTCATTTGTGGACTCCCTGGCATTTTGATTGCCTTCCCTAATTCTAACCTTTTCTTCTTCGGCTCTACCTTTTAAACCAGTGATTTACTTTGAATCAGTCCCCCTTGTCCCCTCCCTTGATGTTTCCCTTTTTAGTCCCTCCCTTTTTCTTCCCTCCCCCTCACCCCTCTTTTTCCCTCCCTTTTTGTTCTCCCTCTCCCCCTCCCCCCCTTGGTTTTCCCTTCTCCTTACCCTTGTTGGGTAAGATAGAATTCAAGATCCCAATGGATCTGGATGTTTTTCCCTCTCAGAGTTGATTTCCCTGAGATTGAGGTTTAAGTAACCCCCCACCCTCTCTTCCTCTCCTTCTTATAGGAGTTTTCTTCCCCTCCCCTTCCCATGTGAATCTTTGTGTGAGAATGATTCTTCTATTTGGTCTTTCTTTACCCCCTATTTATACATTACATTTTCCCCACATATTAGTATACATAGATTGATATAAATGTAGTCCTTATAGAAGAGAGTTTGAGTAAAAGAAGAAGATAACATTTTTCCCCTTTCCTTAATATTTACCTTTTCAGGTATTCCTTGCTCTTTGATTTTCGGTATCAAACTTTCCACAGAGTTCTGGTCTTTTCTTTGCAAAAAGTTGGAAGTCTTCTATTTTGTTGAATGCCCATACTTTCCCTTGGAAGTATATAGTCAGTTTTGCTGGGTAGCTGATTCTTGGTTGGAGACCCAGCTCTCTTGCCTTTCTGAAGATCATGTTCCATGCCTTACGATCATTCAGAGTAGAACTTGCAAGGTCTTGTGTGACCCTGATTGGCATTCCTTTATATCTAAATTGTCTTTTTCTGGCTTCCTGTAGGATTTTTTCTTTTGTTTGATAGCTTTGGAATTTGGCAATTACATTCCTGGGAGTTGTCTTTTGGGGGTTTAGTGTAGAAGGTGTTCTGTGAGCTCTGTCAGTGGCTGTATTGCCCCCTTGTTCTAGAATCTCTGGGCAATTTTCTTTGATTATATCTTGTATCACCATGTCCAGTTTGGTGTTTATTTCTGGCTTTTCTGGGAGTCCAATTATTCTTAAATTATCTCTTCTCCCTCTATTTTCCAGATCTATCACCTTGTCGGTGAGATATTTTATGTTCTCTTCTAATTTCTTGGTGTTTTGGCTTTGCTTTATTAGTTCTTGCTTTAAAGCCTGGTTTTCTTTTACAGTTTGGTCAAACTGGTTTTGTAGATGCGTGAATTTCTTTTGCATTATTTCCCACTTTTCCTCCCAGAAGGCTTCCATCTTTTTGGTCATTTCTGATTCAAATTCTTCATGGGTTTGTGGAGAGTTTCCATTTCCTTTGGAAGATTTTGGAGCATTTTCTTGTATATCTTCTTCTATCTGCTCTGTATTTTGTATTTTGGCTCCATAGAATGTGTCCAAAGTCGCCCCTTTCTTCTTATTTTTCTTGGTATTTTGGGGCTTCTGTGCTTCTGTGGAGTTTGCCATCTCTGAATGTGGAGGATTAGCTTTTCTTATCTCTGTCTGGTGTTCAGAGGCTTTAGTCCTGGGCAGATTGTCGGTTCTATGAGCTTTCCCTGGGTTAAACTGAATATGCCTCACTGGAACTGGAATGGAAGGGTCGGACCACGAGGCCACACTCTCCCCTGGCTCTCTGGGTTGGGTTGCTTTCCGGAAGTTGCCTTCAGAATCACTGGCCGTGAGGCTGTTTCGTCGGCCTGTGGGGGGATGGGCTGCAGCTTCCCCAAGCTCCAAGGGCAGGGACTTTCACTGAGACTTGGATAGCAGGATCCATCCTGTGAGGCTGTCTTGCCCGCCCTGAGGGTTGCTGTTGTTTCGACCCTGCTCTCTGCAGCGGGAGCTCCAAAGGCAGTCACTTTCACTGGGACTCGGATAGAAGGCCCTGAGGGTTGTTGTTCCGAGGACCCTGCTCTCTGAGCCGGCCGGGCTGCGGCTTCCTGGAGCCTTGGACTCTGTGCTCCTACCCCTTAGGTCCAAGTGATCTCGGGTTCTGGCTTTTGAGGGGGGCCATGCCTTTTGATCCGGGTCCAGGTCCAGGAGGAGGGTTCCCAGGGTCTGTGCTGTTGATCGTTTTGAATTTCGGCGCCTTAGGAGCTTATAGTTTGAGATCGGTCGGGAAGGGTTTTCCGGAGATCTGAACTTTAGCTTTCTCTAAGCCGCCATCTTAACCGGAAGTCAAGAATTTTTTTTTTAAGTAGCAAATGAGCAAAATGAAATTACAGCAAAACTCAAAAGAAATGAATAGCTCATAAGAACATATTATGCTAATAAGATTGAGAACACAAAAGAAATATAAAATACCTGAACTATCAGAAGACTAGATCTTATGTAATTCAATCTCGGAAAAGGAACTATATACAGGTGCACCTAGAGGAGAATTCTATCAAAACTTTTTTAAACCCTTACCTTCTGACTTAGTGCAACGGCCAACCAGCAACTGTTGCATAAGAATCTCCTTAGGGGGGTTTTAACTTGAGGAGGAGAAAGAAGTCGGGAGAAATGGATAATAACTAGAGGGACACAGACAAATTAATTGTAATATAAAGAGTAGCGCTTGCCCCATAATATCTTCCTTTTTAGGGTATTCTATGAAGGAAGATAAGAACAATCAAGAACACGTGGAATAGAGGATTCCTATATAGGAATAGAATACAAGCCTAAGAATAGGAATCAGAGAGAAGAGGCTTCCAAGTGGGGAGAAAGGAAGGTAAAAAGTAAGGGGTGAGGCATGCCACGCCACTCGTTTGAATTTATTCAGATGTGTATTGGGAGGTACCTAATGAATACGTAACAAAGCATAGTTGATTGGCATTGGTTGGAATGCTAATTACGACAAGATCCAGGTGTGGATAACTTTAGCCACAAAGACAAAGAAGCCTGGATTCGCACCAGAATGTTAGGAATGTGGAGAACAAAGACACCGCATGGCCAAGTCAGACCTTAATTGCTCATGCGTGGGTCTGACCATGCGGTTGTTAATACAAACCCCATACATCAAACATATTCTTTAGATGAACACATGTGTGGACTGTTACACTTAGAATCAATACTATATAATGGTCCTTAGACAGAAGAATTGACAACAATTCTTAGACATAGAACAGACAGAAGAAAAGACAACAGAAAGTTGTCTTTCTTTATAATATTGTTATCATACAATTTATTCTCCTACTTCTGTTCACTTCATTCTATATTAGTTCATACAGGTCTTCTCAGATTTTATTGACACTATCCATTTTATCATTTGTTATGGCATAATAATATTCTGTTACATTCATATGCCATAATTTGTTTAGCTATTTTCCAATAGACAGGCACCCTGTTAGATTCCACTTATTTTCTACAACAAAAAGAGTTGCTGTAATTAACACACACACCCTCTGTGTGGATAGATATTTTGTTCTTCTTTCGTTGATCTCCTTGGAGCATAGACTTAGTAGAGTTATCACTGGGTCAAAAGTTATATACAGTTTAATAACTTTTGGAACATAGTTTCAAATTCTTTTCCATAATAGCTAGACGAATTCACAGCTCTATCTAGTAGTGCATTAATATACCTATTCCCCATCTCCTGAAGCTCCTCCAACAATTGTAATTTTTCTTTTTTGTCATCTTTGCCAATATAATTATGAAGTGATAATCAGAGTGGCTTTATTTACATTTTTCTAATTATTAATGACATAGCATCGAAAGCTTGGATTTTTTTTTCCTTTGAAAATGACCTTTGGTCCTTTATCTATATGAGTGTAACCTTTGTATAACTTAAATCAGTTCCTTATGTGGGGTGGATATCAGACCTTCATCAGCAAAATATACTGAAAAAGTTTCTTTTTTCCCCATTTACCCATTTGTTCTCTAATTTTAGCTTCATTAGTTTTGTTTGTGAAAAATCTTTTTATTTTTTAATCAAAGCCATCCACTTTATCTTCTATGAATCTCTCTATTCCTTGGTTGGTCATAAGCTGGTCCCTATGCATGGATCTGAAAGGTAATTTCTTTCTTGCTCCTCTAATTTGTTTATGATGTTATCCTTGATGCCTAAGCCATGTATTCATTAAGAATCCAGTTTACTTCTGGACTTTATTATTATTCCAACAGTTTGTCCCAATTTCAATTACTAGACATATACAGTTTAATGTAAACCTAGTTTTGCATAAGGAAAATATAATTTTTCTATCAATAGGGCATATAATTTGGGTTCTTTAGTAGTGGTGATAGATTTGCATTGATTTGTCTTCAAAATACATATCTACAGTATAGAACTGGTGGTTGGAGTAGAGTCAAGAAATAGAAAGCTAAAACTAAGAAGCCCCTTTTTAGCTTCAATATAGGACTTTTTTTTTTCTTGCCCATTTCCACACTATGCTGCCTGCACACTGGTGATCCTCTTCATCCCCTCCTACAGGAATCCACACCCTTTAACTTTATCTTGCCAGGAAATAAGCCACTATGCTACTTCCTAGCCATTTGTAAACCTTGACATCACTTGTATAGCCCACTATTGGAGTTTTCCATTATTTATTGTCTTCCCCAATTTGAATGTAAGTTCCTGAAGGGCAGAAACTATCTCACTTATCCTATTTGTTTTCTAAGTACTCAGGGTAATGCCTGGCACATAAATAAATGATTTTCCATTTAGTCTTTCATAGTCACATTAATGCCATGAATCAGTCATTCTTCTCCTGGCTTCTCTTTCTGGCTCTTTGAACTTTGCACCATGTCTCAGGTGTCTTCCTCCCTTCTTCCCATGAGAATTTCTCACCCTAGAACATCTCTCCAACCTTAGAGCCCTTTTTTCCCATTGGTGATTTCTTCCCATAACCTCTATTTTGAGGAAAAGTCAAAGCCTGGCACCTTTCATTCTTGTCCTGGCTTTGCTTCTGATTCTCTGGACTTCACTCTATCATCAAGCCCCCACCCAAATGGGTACCTTCTCCAATTTTAGCTCCATTTTATGTTTTGACTTCCTCTATTAGAAATGTAAGCTCTTTGAGGGCAGGCACTATCTTTTTGCTTATATTTGTATCCCCTGTGCCCATGCTATTTGTTTATATTTGTTATCAGCTTAGTACCTGACACATAGTTAGCATTTAAAAAAAAGCTAGTTGGCTTGATCTAACCATGAACTAACCAGTCAAACAATAATGGAGTTGAACCTAAAATAAAAGAGAAAAAGTGATTGTAGATTTTGCTTTCTTAACCTGAGACAGCTTTCACAGAAGTCCTATTCAGATGTCTTTCATAGCATTGAAGGGATATCGGGTTCCTAAAAAATCTATGCTAGAGGAACATAAATTCTGATATATTCTGCCAAGTGAGAAAGGTTTTAGGTGTGTGGTCCCTTGGGATCTGAGTTCAGTCTAGCTAATAGAGAGGTACTTCCTAAGTAGATTATGCAGTAGATCAATTATATCAAAAAACAGTCCACCTGAAGCAGCATAGTTGGCTGACTATTGCCTAAGCCAGATTAAAATGTAACTGGAAAAGGGACAACTAGGTGGCTCAGTGTATAGAGAGCCTGAACTAGAGACAGGAGGTCCTGGATTTAAGTTTAGCCTCAGATACTTCCTAGCTATTGTTAGATTTAAAATAGTTTTGAGCATTAAATAGTTGTAGATAAGAGAGTGGGAGCCATAAACTGTGATAATTATAATGTTTGGGAGCAAGGGAAATATATAACAATTATGACCGCTGAAATATGTTTTCTACTGTGTCTTGGTTTTATGTAAATATAAGATGGTCTCCAGGGAAATTATTCCCAATTTATGAATATGCCCAAGCCAACTGGGTTTTATAGAGAAATTTAATTTATAATACACTGATTAATCAATAGAAAAAGAGAGAAAGTAAGAAAGGAATAAGAATGAATAAATCAGTCAGTTGGTTTTATCACTCACCCAAGATCTCTCTAGGTAAGGCTTCTCATGCCAACCTCAGGCTCCACCTTCAAGAGAGCCTCCTTTCAAGAAATGTTTCCAGAGAATTCTCCTCCTGACTCCTCCTGAGTTCTCCTTCCACAACCTCCTTCAAGACCTCTCCAGCAGCTCTCCCTCCAGGACCTCTCTCCTCTCAGACCTCCTTCAGAGCATCAACTTCCCAGACCTCCTTCAGAGCAAACCTCTCTCTCAGACCTCCTTTGGAGCAAAAAAATCTCCTCAGTCCTCCTTCAGAGCAACCTCCTCCGAGCCAAAACCTCCTCCCCCTCATCCTCAGACCCTGCTCTCTTTAAGGAAACCATCTAAGTTCCCTCCCCTCAGTTCTCAAATCTACCAATCACTGTCGATCTCTCCCCTGTGCCAATGGTGGCTCTAGCTTAACCCAGGACTGCCCAGAGGTCTGTTTCCTTTGCACATGTCTGTTGAAGGTCATATTCTCAAATAATTAAATCTTGATCTTTGCTGCAGCCCTTCCTAAAATTCATCAAACTGATCCAGCTCTTTCATGTCGACATGACAGGGGAAGTCCTATCTGGTGGAGAGACTTCTGACCGCTTCAACATCTCCAATGGCGTGAAACAAGGCTGTGTCCTTGATCCGGTGCTATTCAACCTATTCTTCACCCAGGTATTACGACATGCTGTGATGGATCTAGACCTGGGCGTCTACATCAAATACTGACTGGTTGGCTCACTATTCGACCTTCGCCGCCTGACTGCAAAAACAAAGACAACAGAAAGTCTCATCCTGGAAGCTCTCTTTACAGATGACTGTGCTCTCATGGCCCACCAAGAAAATCATCTTCAAACCATTGTAGACAGGTTCTCTACCACAACAGAACTGTTTGGCCTGACTATCAGCCTCAGCAAAACAGAGGTGCTGTTCCAACCTGCACCAGGAAGGCCAACTAACCAGCCATGCATTACAATCAGCGGCACGCAGCTTTCTAATGTCAACACTTTCAAGTACCTGGGCAGCACCATTGCTAATGACGGGTCTCTAGACCACGAGATTAATGCCAGGATTCAAAAGGCCAGCCAGGCACTTGGGCGGCTGCTCTGCAAAGTCCTCCAACACAGAGGTGTAAGCACTGCGACAAAGCTCAAAGTGTACAATGCAGTGGTCCTCAGCTTGCTCCTGTACAGTTGTGAGAGATGGACACTGTACCGGAAGCACATGAAACCGGTGGAGCAATTCCACCAACGCTCTCTCCAGTCAATCATGAGGATCCGATGGCAGGAGCGAATCACCAACCAGGAAGTCCTCGACAGAGCCAACTCCACCAGCATCGAAGTCATGGTCCTCAAAACCCAGCTACGATGGTCTGGACACATCATCCGCATGGACCCACAGCGAATACCAAGACAGGTATTCTATGGTGAACTGTCAGCTGGACTCAGGAAACAAGGCCGACCAAAGAAAAGATTCAAGGATCAGCTAAAGTCCAACTTGAAGTGGGCTGGCATTACACCAAAGCAACTAGAAATCACTGCCTCTGACAGAAGCAGCTGGCGAACTCACATTAACCATGCCGCCACCACCTTTGAAGATGAACGACGTCAACATCTTGCCGCTGAGTGTGAACGCCAACACCAGGCCACAACTATACCTCACATAACAACTGGCATCCCATGCCCCATGTGCCACAAACTCTGCACCTCAGCCTTTGGACTCCAAAGCCATATGAGGGTACACCGTAGATGAAAACGCACAAAGATAATTGTCATTCTCGGACACCGAGAGATTACTACCAGACAGAAGAATGGTAAGAACTAGGATCACACAAATAGGAAGTGTGTGAGGCCAGATTTTGAACACCAGACCAACTATCTCTAGGCCTGGCTCTCAATCCACTGAGCCACTTAGCTAACCCCTATCAATTTTTAAAAGAATAGTTAGTAACCAAATTCAAAAATTATTCACCGAATGATAGGAGGTAGAGCCAAAGATGGTCAATTAGAGGGAATATTCTAACCAAATTCTTCCAACATTCCCCTAAAAATAACTTAAAAATAATACATGAAATAGAATTTTGGAATGGCATAGACAAAAACAGTTGAAGTAATACATCTTAGGAGGATAAATTAGGATGTTAAAAGGAGAGTTCTCTGGCACCACTTTTGGGCTTTAAAAGGCAAACAGTAGCAAAAGCAAGTAAAAAACTTTGAATACTTTTGCTTCTATCTGGTTATATAATTCTTCCTCCCTTTTCTCCCTTTCAGTCAAACAAATTCCCCCATCCTTTCTTTTCCTTCAACTAGGCCTCTTTACTAGTTTTTTTTAATTTCATTCTGGTGAAATCAAAATAGAAGAAAAAAGCAAAACTTAAATAGAAGCAAAAACAATTTCAGGAACTCTCACTGTCCAGAGAGGATATCAGCTGATTGATCAGAAAGAGATTAAAGGAGACTTCTGATCTAGCATTGGATGTGGGACTGTACACTGGGTGGCAATTACATTGACCATTAGAGTTGTTGGTGGTAGTTCCAGCATGGAGAGGAATGCTAGTCCTTGTGTTTACAAGGGAGTAATACCTGTGCTTGGGTAAGGACCAGAGCACAGAACAGGAAGATAGTGGCCACACTTCTACCTGGGTCATATCACCTTGGGAGCATTGAAAACTTACAGAACTACTTATTTCAACTGTGAACTACAGAACAAAAAAATCTGAAGCTTGGGGCAGTGATTGTTACACTTCCTCTTATCCAATGTAAGCAGAGCCCCACTCCAACATAAAACTTAAAGTCAAGAAATGGGATGGGAAAATGAGTAAATAATACAAAAAGGTCATTAAAAAGCTACTAGTATAACATGGAAGCTCAAGACACAAATTCAGAAGATAATGATATGAAAGCATCTATAAGTAAAGCCTCAAAACAAATTGAAGATTGGACACAGGCCAAAAAAAATTCCTGAAAGAGATAAAAAGAAAATGATAAAAACAAGCAAAGAAATTATTCCTAAAGTCAACTAAAGTTTTAGAGGAAAAAATGAGAAAATATGAGAGCAATCTGCAAGAAAATTATGAAAAGAAAATTAACAGCTTGGTAAAAGAAGCACAAAAATAATAGAAGAAAATAACATCTGAAAAATCAAAATTGGCCAGGTGGTAAAAGATATAAAATCTTACTGAAGAAAAGAACTCCTCAAAAAGGAAAATAACTCCTTAAAAAACAAAATTAGCCAAATGAAAGAATATGTATAAAACCTCTCTGAAGAAAATAATGTCTTAAATTTAGAATTGGGCAAGTAGAAACTAATCATTCCATGAGAAATAAAGAAACAGTTTTTTAAAACTCAAAAGAAAAAATAGAAGAAAATGTGAAATGTCTTATCAGAAGAATAACTGACTTGGAAAATAGAATGAGGAGAGATAACATAAGAATTAGTGGATTACTTGAAAGCCATGAAAAAAAGAATCTAGACATTACATTTCAAGAAATTATCAAGGAAAACTGCCTCAGTATTTTAGAACCAGAGGGAAAAAATAGAGTTTAAAAGATGACTTATTAACTGTAATCAACAGTAAACTATTAAGAGGACACTCCCCTTCTGGCACAAGGGTCTTATGAAGAAGCAAAATAAAGGTACATGGGAGAGACATGAAAGGCATAGGTGACCCAAGGCATAGAAAGGCATAGGTGACTTTTACTGTCCTGTTTATTGTGTCCAAGAATGCAAAGTCTCACAATGGAGCATTCTGATTTCTGGGGCCATCTACTATTGCTGTCATTTTCTTTGGCTGTCTTGATCCATGCTGGTACAGAGCAGCTCTTCTTGCAGTTCTGCTTCCTCTTTGTCCAGTGTCACTAATAACATCTTTCACTAAAATTGCTTGAAAAACAGATCTTAATACAGTCACTAAAAAATCTTACAGTCACTAAAATTTTGCATTGAAAGTAGTTAGGTCAAATAGTGAGAACTAACTAAAACCTTAGGATTCTAATTTTATTAATATAAAGAATATCAAATTATGAAACTCTGTATTAAACAGTTTACATTTCCTTTGCTGTTTTTTCAACTTCTCTCTGAACCAAATACCTGCTTTGAAAAATTTCCAATAACAAACTGAAAGGAACAAAATTGATATATGCCCAACTTTTTTCAACTTGGCATCAGAACATGCTCAGTGCCTTAAAAACAAGTAGAAACAGATTTGACACACACATATATAAAATCATTTGGTTTTTTTTTACTTTCTTTGAAAACTTTCACTTCAATTATTATCTTACTTTCATTATTTGTTATTATGTGTTATTATTTATTTTAATCTCCAATTTTAATTCTCAATCCCTTCCCCTAAGATGATGGGATTCTGCAAAGGATTTTATCCTTCTGCAAGTGTCTTAGTTAACAATATCCTTTGCAAGCTTGTGACTTGTATGGTAACATACATGGATTAACTCAAAAGTTGTTTCATCCTTCTATTATTATGGCTTTGAAGAGGATCAGCAAAAAGCTAGGCAACTTATGTTTCTTTGTTTCAAACATGTTATCTATAGTCAATTATAATTTCTAGCTTTGTTCAAATAAACTAGATATTACATTTAAATAGAATAATGCCCTTAGATCTTCTCCATACCATTGTGTAATCTACAGAATATATCACATACACAAGTGTTAGTATTACAAAAATAAGTCAAGATGTCACTTAGAAATAACAAAATCTAGAACAGAAATCATTGTTTTTTAAGATAAATGATGACATGTAAGCATTCTAACTAAAAACAAAAAATGCTGCTAATGTAACCTTATGAAACAGTGGAATTATATCCTGTTTTAGAAATTCCCAAATCATTTCCAAATTATACTATTTTGTGATATTAGAAGGATTATAACTAATTAATGACAAATAATAAGACCCAATACTTATCTATGTGATTATGGCCAAGAGTATTAAAAGAATCACAATTTCAGGTTAAATAACTTTGCTGTTTTTTTAACTTCACAGCTTAGGTATTTCAACTTTAATAAATAAGGATTTAATTTAAGTTTAAATATTTCACTGATCAAAAGCCTTGATTGAGAGGAATTTGCTATGAGAAGAAAAAGCACAAAATGCACCCACACCTAAACAGGTATTTCTGACATGGAATGCTTTGTTTGGCTTCATAGCAAAGTTTCACATAAAGTTTCACTTCCATTTTTGGGGTGCTAAAGCCAGACTCAGGATTTAAATGTTGGAAAGAAAATCCCACCTTGTCCTTAAGCAAGGTTGTTTCCTCAACATTCCTAGTGAAATCTTGGCAATACCCTGTAAGGAAGGAGTGATGGCATTGATGAATGGTCAGGCTCTTAAATCTAAAAAACTTAGAATAGAAGCATTTTAAGATCCAAAGCTTTTCCTCCAAACAATACCAGTCATGGTATACTACTTATCTGTCATAAAAATAATTGCCACTTGACTTTCAGAAGTAGATTTAAAAATGTAGCTCCACTATATTCAATTATTAAATGAAATTATGTGGTTTTCCAAATGATAAAAAATAAAATTGACTTATTATATGAGATTTAACTCATAAAGTTATTCACTTTAACTGAAGAAAAACTCAGTTCTTTAAGTGTAACAATATAGAGTTTCAAAGCACTGCCAGAAGGCATGATAAGATCTGAGAAGTAGGCCTAACAAAAAAACATCTGAGAGAAATTTGCTATTTTTTTCAAACCCCCAGATATTGGCACACCCCTGTCGTTGATATTGCCTAAAAGCCCAATGTTAGAATATTAGAATATGAGAGACATTTTCACATACTCACTATCCCATATTTAAAACATGAAACTTATGTTTGGGTGACAATTCAATGAAAAAAAATTCTAAATTCTAAATTCCCTTGAACATTTTACCCAGCATACCCAATGATATTTCAAAACAAAATATAGAGAAGATAACTTCATATTTCACAATTAAACAGTTCTACAAAACAAACAAATTCTTGATTACTTCCCACCTCTGATAGTCTCCCTTCCCCAGCTGGAAATCCACCCCCAGCTGGGGGTGATCTCTGAGCTCACAGAATGGCACTTCTTACATCATTCCCTAGGGCTGTTAGTAACATCCCCATCAAACAGAAATGTATATCTATTGTTCGTCCTACTCAAGAAAGAGGAGATCACAGTGCAAATTAAGAAGCACATTTCAATTTTGAATTTCTAAAAGGGACACATAGACCCACTTCCCAGCATCCTGCTCTTGTCCCTACTCAGCTCCACTTTATCACTCTCCCCCCAAGCAGGATACCTTGGCCCAGTTTTTTCAAAGGAGAGGTTTATGATCTTCACAATTTGGTTTATTTCATATCCTCTTTCAAAAGAAGAATATTAGGGGCTTCCTAAATTAGAATATCTGTAGGCACATGGTTCTTCAACAGAAACTGTCAATTTAGTAAGGGTATATTACATTTTTTGAGAGTCATTTCAAATTTAACACAACATCACAAATAAAATGTCTAATTTTATTTTACCTGCAACAACCATTACAATATCTCCCAATGCCATGAGTTAACACATTCATGTTAGACTAGCAAGGTTGCAAACTAAGGCAATTTGATGTAACACTTTGTTTTTTAATTTAAAATAACAGAAGTCTGACTTATCCTAAATATAACACTAGGATCACTTTAACCTAAAAAGTAATTTACAAATAGCTGTTAATCAAATTAAATATAGGTTTTATAACTGCTAACATAACTTTCACCTCTATTTACATTGGAATCACTAGCCCCAAATTCTCACATCCTGATTTGGAAAATTTTTTCCAACAGAAAATTTTTTATTAACCCACTTCAGTTTCTTATTATTTTTTAATATTTTCTGTAATATACAGATATTGGCAACTCCTGGAAACATACAAAAGAAAAAGAAAAAGAATTTACCTATTAAAGAACAAACAAAATTATAAAACAAAGATAGTTTCTACATGTTACAAACAAAAACTCCCTTAAAAATAAGACACAAACAGTACAACGAAATTACTTACAATTTTGCAATTTTAAAAATATATTTATCATTATTATATTATCAATTATATTATTGTATTATATATTATTTATTTTTATTTTTATATATTTTATGTAATATGTGTTATAAATTTGCAATGATAGTAAATGTCAAATGAACAAAATATTAACTTTAACAACTAGTTTAAAATTTTTTTTCAGTTTTCTTTCTTTTTAAACATTATTTTTTTTCCTTTTAAACATTATTTTCTTTGGTCATTTTCAAACATTATTCATTAGAAACAAAGATCATTTTCTTTTCCTACCCCCCTTCCCACCACCCTTCCCATAGGCGATGCGTGATTCCTATGTGTATCACATGTGTGCTCGATCCAAACTCATTTCCATGTTGTTGGTATTTGCATTAGGGTGTTCCTTTAGAGTCTCTCCTCAATCATATCCCCTCCACCCCTGTAGTTAAGCTGTTGCCTTTCCTCAGTGTTTTTACTCCCATCATTTGTCCTCTGCTTGTGGGTAGTGTTTTTTCTCCTGGATTCCTGCAGATTGTTCAGGGACATTGCATTGCCACTAATGGAGAAGTCCATTACATTCAATTGTACCACAGTGTGTCAGTCTCTGTGTACAGTGTTCTCCTGGCTCTGCTCCTTTTGCTCTGCAACACTTCCTGGAGGTTGTTCCAGTCCCCATGGAATTCCTCCACTCTATTATTCCTTTGAGCACAATAGTATTCCATTACCAACATATACCACAATTTGTTCAGCCATTCCCCAATTGAAGGGCATCCCCTCATTTTCCAATTTTTTGCCACCACAAAGAGTGCAGCTATGAATATTCTTGTACAAGACTTTTTCCTTATTATCTCTTTGGGGTACAAACCCAGCAGTGCTATGGCTGGGTCAAAGGGCAGGCAGTCTTTTAGTGCCCTTTGGGCATAGTTCCAAATTGCCTTCCAGAATGGTTGGATCAATTCACAACTCCACCAGCAATGCATTAATGTCCCAACTTTGCCACATCCCCTCCAGCATTCATTACTTTCCTTTTGCTGTTAGCCAATCTGCTAGGTGTGAGTTCATACCTCAGAGTTGTTTTGATTTGCATCTCTCTGATTATGAGATTTAGAACACTTTTTCATGTGCTTATTAATAGTTTTGATTTCGTTAGCTAAAAACTGCTTATTCATGTCCCTTGTCCATTTATCAATTGGAGAATGGCTTGATTTTTTTGTACAATTGGTTTAGCTCCTTGTAAATTTGAGTACTTAGACCTTTGTCAGAGGTTTTTGTTATGAAGATTATTTCCCAATTTGTTGCTTCCCTTCTAATTTTGGTTACATTGGTTTTGTTTGTACAAAATCTTTTTAATTTGATGTAATCAAAATTATTTATTTTACATTTTGTGACTTAAAGTCTTGCTTGGTTTTAAAACCTCTCCCTTCCCAAAGGTCTGACATGTATACTATTCTGTGTTCACCTAATTTACTTATAGTTTCCTTCTTTATGTTCAAATCATTCACCCATTCTAAATTTATCTTGGTGTAGGGTGTGAGGTGTTAATCCAAGACTAATCTCTCCCCCACTGTCTTCAAATTTTCCCAGCAGTTTTTATCAAATAGTGGATTTTTGTCCCAAAAGCTGGGGTCTTTGGATTTGTCATAGACTGTCTTGCTGAGGTCATTTACCGCAAGTCTATTCCACTTAGCCAGTACCAAATTGTTTTGATGACCACAGCTTTATAATATAGTTTGAGATCTGGGACTGCAAGGCCACCTTCCTTTGTATTTTTTTTTCATGATTTCCCTGGATATACTTGATCCTTTGTTCTTCCAAATGAACTTTGTTATGGTTTTTTCTAATTCAATAAAAAAGTTTTTGGGAATTTCAATGGGTATGGCACTAAATAGATAGATAAGTTTGGGTAGGATGGTCATTTTTATTATATTAGATCATCCTACCCATGAGCAGTTAATGTTTTTCCAATTGCTCAAATCTAATTTTAGTTGTGTGGAGAGTGTTTTGTAGTTGTGTTCATATAGTTCCTGTGTTTGTCTTGGCAGATAGATTCCTAAGTATTTTATATTGTTTAAGGTGATTTTGAATGGAATTTCTCTTTCTAATTCTTGCTGCTGAAATGGGTTGGGGATATATAGAAATGCTGATGACTTATGTGCGTTTATTTTGTATCCTGTAACTTTGCTAAAGTTGTTGATTATTTCCACTAGCTTTTTTGTTGATTCTCTAGGATTCTTTAAGTAGACCATCATATCATCCACAAAGTGTAACAGATTGGTCTCCTCCTTGCCTATTTTAATACCTTCAATTTCTTTTTCTTCTCTAATTGCTAGTGCTAGTGTTTCTAGTTCAATGTTAAATAATAGAGGTGATAATGGGCATCCTTGTTTCACTCCTGATCTTATTGGGAAGGCATCTAGTTTATCCCCATTGCAGATGTTTGCTGATGGTTTTAGATATATACTGTTTAGGAAAGACCCTTCTATTCCTATGCTTTCTAGTGTTTCTAATAGGAATAGGTGTTGTGTTTTATCAAAGGATTTTTCTGCATCTATTGAGATAATCATCTGATTTTTGTTGGTTTGCTTGTTGATATGGTCAATTATGTGAATGGTTTCCCTAATATTGAACCAGCCCTGCATTCCTGGTATAAATCCTACTTGTTCATAGTGAATGACCCTCCTGATCACTTGCTGGAGTCTTTTTGCTAGTATCCTATTTAAGATATTTGCATCTATGTTCATTAGGGAGATTGGTCTGTAGTTTCCTTTCTCCGTTTTTGACCTGCCTAGCTTTGGAATCAGTACCATATTTGTGTCATAAAAGGAATTTGATAGAACTCCCTCTTTGCTTATTATGTCAAATAGTTTGCATAGTATTGGGATTAGATGTTCTTTTAATGTTTGATAGAATTCACTTGTGAATCCATCAGGCCCTGGGGATTTTTTCTTAGGGAGTTCTTTGATGGCATGTTGGATTTCTTTTTCTGATATGGGATTATTTAAGAATTCTATTTCTTCTTCTGTTAGTCTAGGCAATTTATATTTTTGTAAATATTTGTCCATATGGCTAGATTGACATATTTATTGCCATATAATTGGGCAAAGAAGTTTTTAATGATTGCCTTAATTTCCTCTTCATTGGAGGTAAGGTCCCCCTTTTCATCTATGATACTGTTAATTTACTTTTCTTCTTTCTTTTTTTTAATTAGATTGACCAGTAATTCGTCTATTTTGTTTGTTTTTTCAAAGTATTAGCTTCTAGTCTTATTTATTAGTTCAATAGTTCTATCACTTTCAATTTTATTAATTTCTCCCTTAACTTTTAGGATTTCTAATTTGGTTTTCTTCGGGGGGGGGGGGGGTTAAATTGTTTGCTTTCAAGTTTTTTTATTTGCATTTCCAATTCATTTATCTCTGCCCTCTCTAATTTGTTAATATATGCACTCAGGGATATGAATTTTCCCTGAGTACTGCTTTGGCTGCATCCCATAAGGTTTGAAAGGATGTCTCACCATTGTCATTTTCTTCAATGAAATTATTAATTGTTTCTATGATTTGTTCTCTAACTAACCGATTTTGGAGTGTCATACTATTTAATTTCCCATTGATTTTTAATTTTGCTCTCCATGTACCCTTACTGATCATTATTTTTATTGCCATATGATCTAAAAAGGTTACATTTATTATTTCTGCTTTTATGCATTTGTATGCCATGTTTCTGTGACCTAGTGTATGGCCAATCTTTGTGAATGTACCATGTGCTGCTAAAAAGAAGGTGTATTCCTTTTTGTCCCTATTTATTTTTCTCCATATTTCTGTTAACTCTAATTTTTCTAGGATTTCATTCACCTCTTTTACCTCTTTCTTATTTATTTTTTGATTTGATTTATCTAAATTTAATTGTGGTTGGTTCAACTCTCCCACTAATATGGTTTTACTGTCTATTTCCTCCTTCAATTCTCCTAGTTTCTCCATTAGAAATTTGGGTGCTATATTATTTGGTGCATACATGTTGATTAGTGATATTTCCTCATTGTCTATATTCCCTTTTATCAGGATGTATTTACCTTCCCTATCCCTTTTAATCAGATCTATTTTTGCTTTGGCTTTGTCAGATATCATGACTGCAACTCCTGCCTTCTTTCTTTCAGTTGAGGCCCAATAGGTCTTACTCCAACCTTTAATTCTGACCTTGTGAGTATCTACCTGCCTCATGTGTGTTTCTTGAAGACAACAGATGGTAGGGTTTTGGATTCTAATCTATTCTGTTATTTTTCTATGTTTTATGGGCGAGTTCATCCCTTTCACATTCAAAGTTATGATTATCATTTGTGAATTCCCCAGCATTTTGATATCTTCCCCTAATTCTGACCTTTCTTCTTTTGCTATAACCTTTTAAACCAGTGGTTTACTTCAAATCAGTCCCCCTAGTCCCCTCCCTTGCTATGCTTCCCTTTCTGGCCCCTCTCTTTTTGTTTCCTTCTTGTTTTTTGCTTTTGTTTTTTGAGGGGGTCTGCTAATTTCCCTCCCCCCTCTCCTACCCTCCCTTTTTGAACTCTCTTCCCCTTACCTTCCCCCTTAGTTTTCCTGTCTCCCTTACCCTGTTGAATAAGATAGAATTGAAGATCCCAATGGATCTAAATGCTCTTCCCTCTCAGAGTTGATTTTACTGAGAGTAAGGTTTAAGTAATACCAATTAGCACTCTCTTCCTCTCCTCCTTATAAGAGAATTCTTCCCCTCCCTTTTCCATGTGTATCTTTGTGTGACAAAGATTATTCTATTTAATTTACTTCTATTTCTTCAAGTATATCTTGGTATCATCATTGATTTCCCCCCTCCCTTTTTCTTTCTTTTTGCTTTTTTCTCCAAATCATCTTAATGCCCCAATCTTTCCCTATGAGTGATTCTTCTGATTACTCTATTAATGCATACAATTTTTGAGAGTCACACATAAAATTTTCCACATATATTTATATATATAATTTGATCTAATTGTAGCCCTTATAGAAGAGATTTTGAATAAAAGAAAAAAAAACATTTTTCTCCTTTTCCCTTTCTTTCATATTTACCTTTTCATGTTTCTCTTGCTCTTTGTGTTTGGATGTCAGACTTTCCACTGAGTTCTGGTCTTTTCTTGACAAATACTTGGGAATCTTCTGTTTTATTGAATGCCCATACTTTCCCCTGGAAGTACATAGTCAGTTTTGATGGGTAGCTGATTCTTGGTTTAAGACCCAGTTCTCTTGCCTTTCTTAATATTGTGTTCCAGGCTTTGTGGTCTTTTAGCGTGGCAACTGCTAGGTCTTGTGTAATCCTGATTGGTGCTCCTTTGTATCTGAAGTTTCTCTTTTTGGCTTCTTATAAGACTTTCTCCTTAGCTTGGAAGCTCTTGAATTTGGCAATTACATTCCTGGAAGTTGTCTTTTTGGGATTTAGTATAGAGAGTGTTCTATGAACCCTTCAATTTCTATTTTGCCCCCTTGTTTGAGAACATCAGGGCAATTCTCTTCGACTATTTCTTGTAGTATGGCATCAAGATTTTTGTTTATCTCTGGTTTTTCAGGTAGACCAATGATTCTCAAATTGTCTCTCCTTTCTCTGTTTTCCTGGTCTGTCACCTTATGAGTGAGATATTTTTATGTTTTCTTCTAATTCATTAATTTTTTGACTTTGCTTTATTAATTCTTGCTGTTTTGCAAGATCATTGTCTTCCAGTTGCTTAATTCTGGTCTTTAAGGACTGATTTTGCTTTTCAGTTTGGTCGGCCCTGCTCTTTGAGGCTTCTGGCTGTTTCTCCAATTGGGAGTTCTTGTCTATCAGACTATTGACCTCTCTCTGAATTTTTCCCCATTTTTCTTGCCAGAAAGTTTCCATCTTTTGGATAAGCTCCAATTTGAGTTCTTCCAGAGCTTGTGAACAATTTCCATTTTGGGGGAAGGTTTTTATTTTGTTTGAATTTCATCCTCTTTTTCCTCTGCAGCCTGGGTTTTCCCACTGTAAAAGTTTTCAAGAGTCACTTTCTTCCTGTTCTTCCTAAAGGGTTGATCTTGGGCACAATCAGCCATCCCTTTGGTGGTTTTCCCTTTCCTTTTTAGTTAGAAGTCTGAGTGAGATGGGCAGGTTTTCTGTGGAGTCACTTGTGGGGAGGGGGTTGCCTTAGGCAGGTTCTGCTGTAGCCTCACAGTTTGTTAGCTCACCTACGGTCTGTCCTTTCCTGTGCGCAGGGGTCTCCTGTAAAATCACTCTGAGGGGTAGTTCCCTGGTAGTCCTTGTCAGTTCCCAAAGACCCTGGTGTGTCCCCCCTCACTACAGCAAGGAGCAGAGCTTTTGCCTCAGCCAGGCTCTTGAGTCTCCACAGCATCCACAGTTTGCAAGAGTACCTACGGTCTGTGCTCTCCAGTGTGCAGGGGTCTTCTGTGTAGCTGCTCTCAGGAGTAGTTCCCTGGCAGTTCTAGTTAGATCCCAAGTACCCTGGAGTTCTCCCCACTCACTACAGAGACGTCCCTTGCTCACTCGCTGTCTCTGGTGAGAGAGCTGGTCCCGACTCTGGTTCCATAAGTGAGGTGGGGGAGGGTAGTTCAGATCACATTTGGGTGTGAGCTTTTTTCCTTCCTATAGTGTGGAAATGCTCAAACCCCACGTACCTTCATTGCTGCGTCCTACTGTAGAGTCCCTCTGTCCTTCCAAAGATGAGTTTTATGTTCTTTTGAGGTAGTCCATTTCGTTGGGTGCTGGGGAGAGGAAGCGATTCATGTCTAGATTGCAGCCATGTTTACCCAGAAGTATTAAAATTTTATTTTAAAAATAATAAAGTTGGAACAAATTCTCAGCTGAAGTTACTACAGATTGTATCTTAGATGTTACAGTATAATACTAGGTCTTAAAAAATAGAATATAGTTTGAACTTACTACAAGATAGGAATTTTTTTTAAAAGTTTGGACTTAAGTCCCAGCAATCAACATATCAAAACTGTTGGAATAGGACTGGTGTAATAAAAGAGTCCAGATGCAACATTTTATAATCTTTAGGAGTTTCCTGGACCCAGACCACTATTGGTATTTTTCAAATTCAAGCTCACCTATATGAATGACCTTAATTGCCTAAACAAATAGCAAGGCTTTTTAAAATTTCCAGTTGAAGTCTTTCATTCTAGCCAGGTAAGAAGTTGGCTCTAGAAATGGTAGAAGAGAAAAACCTCTATCCATTTTAATATTATCTCTCCCCCACCACCCTAGCTGCTTGAAATATGACTTCTTCCCTCTTTCTCCTTTCTTAGCTCACTTCACAGACAAATACACACACACACACACACACACACACACTCACACACACACACACACACACACACACACACACACAAAACTATAAGTATATAAAATGTAACCAAACAATAATTAAAAGGAACTCCTTAAGATTTTTTTTGAGAAGATAAATCTCTCACACAGAGATTTCCATATGGTTCTGTTCACTCCACTCAGGGAATTCAGGAAATATGACCACTTCCAGTTTCTGGATAGCCTCCTCATTTCTCAAGAACCATTTTTCTTGAGAAGCTAAATCTCACAGAGAGATTTAAACATGGAACCCTAATTTAACACCCATTATTACATATAACCATTTACTTGAGTAAACTTATTTGTCTATCTCTCTCACTCTCAGTTAATCGACTCCATGGTTCTTAAAGCTAGCATACAAGACATATAGACATTACAAAATTATATAGTTAATACACACACAAAAGATACACATTTAACATATACATACAAAGACCCACAGAAGATCTCATCATCAGGAACAGGGAGGAATGTAACACTGTCTTTTACTCACCAGAAAAGTTAGCGCTCTGGAAGAAAAGCTCCCAGGTGGGCCCAGTGTTGAAATGAAACTTTCTGGGAAGCAAAAGAAAGATTCAACAGCCCCTTTGTGGTCAACCAGAACTGATAGGATTAAAATTATCTTTTGGGGTTAGAATATAAGTTTGTTGATCATATCCAGTTTATTGATTAGGCTAGCATCATAAGCAATAAAGTGATATAGCTCTCCGTGGTTCTATAATGTCTAGGGACAATCAGAACTGGGTTAGACAAATGAATAAGTAGATATTTTTAGGAGCTGATTATTCAGTCCCTCCCTTGAAAATACCAAAATATATTTCATTGGTGATAGCTAATAGGTGGTTGGGCAACCTTCATCATGGGGAAAGAATCTTTGTCCTTTATTTATTATTTGTTAACTGAATTCTGTTAAAAAGAGAGACATTCTAGGGAATTCTTAAGGAAAATGAACAGAACCCATACACAGTAATTCTCCCTAATATACAGGAATTAATACATGATATGAAAAATAAATTCTCACAAGACAATATCATAAGCAAATTAGGAGAATATGGAAAAGCCAGATCTATAGATAAGGGAAGAGTTTGTGACCCAACAAAAGATAGAACCACAGAAAGTAAAATGGATAGTTTTGATTACATGAAACAAAAAGGGGTTTGCACAAGTAGACCATTTTAAAAATTAGAAACCAACCAACTAAACCTAAAATAAACATAAAAGAAATTATATTCAAAATTAAAGAGGAGATAGAAAAATTTGAAACCAAAAAATCCCATAGATATGCTAAATAAAAGCAAGTTCTTTGAAAAGACCAACAAATTGTGATTCAAGATAATACCAGAGACTTAAAGTGAAAAATCAACTGCCTTTCGAGTCTAAAGTTTAAAGTTTAGACAAAGAACTGTTGAAATCTGAATACAGACCAAAACATACTATATTTCACTTTTATTTTCTTCCTTTTTTTGAGATCTATTTAAAAAAATGACTAAGTTGGAAAAAATGTTTTACATGATTGCACATGTGAAATCTATATCAGACTGCTTGCCCTATCAGGAAGTAGGAAGCGATGGGAATGAAGAGAGGGAGGGAGAGTGGAAAGAATTTAGAACTCAGAATTTTTAAAATTTTTAAACTTTAAAAGAATGTTAAAATTTGTTTTTATGTATCTGGGAGAAACTTTAAAAATCAGAAGACTGAAAAACTAATAAACACTTAGCTAATATGATAAAAAGAAGGGAACAAAAAATCAAATCCATAAAATGGCACATGTGCAAGATAAAATGATCCTAAAACCAGAAGTAAAAAGAATAATTATTACCTACTGTATATAGTTATATACTTTTTTAAAAAGAGAGATAACACAAAAGAATTATAAGAAATTCTTCAAAAATATGAAATACTCAAACTATCAGAAGACCAGACAGCAACATTAAATAATTCTGGCTAGTAAAGGATCTATCCCTAGTCCTTATATATTCACAGGAAATTTTTATCAAACTTTTAGAGAACAGTTAGTACCCCAGCTTTTAAAAGTGAGAAGGAAACCACTCTACCTGAATCCTTTTGAGACAAATAAGAGTCTTAATACCTACACTAGGGAAAGATAACCATAGTCCAATTTTATTAATAAATATTGACTCAAAAATTTTAAAACAAATACTATCAATCCAACCATTAAAATTTAACCAAGAAACCTTTCCTTATGACCAAGTGGGTTTTATACTAGTGATGCTAAAATGGTTTAACATTAGGAAAACAATCAATATAATTAATCATATTAAAAACCAAGATATTCAAAACTATATGATCATCTCTCAATTGACACAAAAGAAACTTCTGGCAAAGTACAACACTTCAGTGCTAAAAACCCTGTGAAATATGGGCATTCTATTTTAGAAATATCATTAAAAGTATCTTATCTAAAACCAAAAGCAAACATTGGAGTCTACAATAAAGAATTTTCCAATAAATACAAGGATGATGCAAGGATGCCTACTTTCCTCACTGTTATTTGATATAGTTCTAGAAATTCTAGCAATAACAATGAGAAAAAGAATTAAAGGAATAAAGGTGGACCAAGAGAAGACAAAATTATCCCTGTTTGCTGTTGATATATGATGCTTTACTTGGAAAATCCTAGGGAATCATCAGAGATACTCATTAAAACTGCAGCAGCAAAGTTGTAGACTGTAAAATAAATACTCAAAAATCAATAGTATTTCTATATAATAGTAACAAAACATGAGGAGTAAAAATAGAAAGAAAATTTCATTCCAAAGATAAAGTGTATAATCTAGGAATCAATTTACTAAACCACACAAAACACATCTTAGAGTTGTTACTAAAGCAGAAAGTAAGAGTCATTAAAAAAAAAAAGACTCGGTAAAGGAGATTTAGAACCACAAGGACTTAATAACCCAGTGTTTAATAAATTACCTAGGAGAACCTCTTATTGATAAAAAAGCAGGTGGCAATATTAGAATACAGTTAGCAGAAATTAGACTGTCTTAGTCCAAAACTTCATATTATATATCCAAATACAAGATGCAAGAGAAGAATAAAAAGATAAATAAGAAAAAGAAAATTAAAGGGATTCAGTAGGGCCAAATTGTTTATATTCTCATGTGGTAAGATGATATTTTTATCATTTATCATAGCAATTAGAAGTATACATAAATAAGGGGGTATGGGAGTGAGCTGTTTAGGTTAACATGCAAAAAAAAAATCAAAGGGTGAAAAAGAGAATTGCAATGAGAGAAAGGGAAGAGAAAAGTAAAATGAGGTAAGTTATTTTACCTAAAGAGGTATGGAGGGGGAAAAACCTATTACAGAAGAGGGGGGAGGATGAGGGTGGTGATGGGCAATGCTTAAACCTTACTTTCATCAGAAATGGCTCAAAGAAGGAATAACTAGACTAAATGGGGAATAGAATCCTATCTTACCCTATAGAGAATAAGAAAGGGAATAAGAATGGTGGTGGTAGGAGGGGAATGAAGGTGTGATTAAAAGCAAAACACTTGTGTGAGGGGCAGGGTGATAGGAAAGAGAAAGAGCAGGAACAAAAGGGTAAGATAATATGGAGGAAATGTAGTTGGTAATTCATATCTGTGAATTTAAATGGGATGAACTCACACATAAAACAGAAGTAAATAGAGTATGTTAAAAACCAGAATTCTACAATATGTTGTTTACAAGAAACACATTTGAGGCATGTAGACACACAAAGTAAAGGTAAAATGTTGGAGCAGAATCTATTGGGCTTTAGCTAAAATTAAAAAAAAAAAAAGCAGGAGCAGCAATCATGATCTTAAACAAAACTAAAGCAAAAATAGATCTGATTAAAAGAGAAAAAAGGTAGTATGAACAATTAAGTAGTATCAGTGCTTTTGCACCAAACAGTATAACCTCCAAATTTTTTAAAGAGAACTTAAATGAGCTTAAGGAGGAAATAGATAATAAAACTTTACTAGTAGGGGACCTCAACTTCCCCCTCTTATAACTAGATAAATACAACTAAAAAATTAATGAGAATGAAATAAAGAAAAGGAATGAAATTTTAGAAAAGTTAGATTTCATAGATCTCTGGAGAAAATCGAATGGGGATAAAAAAGAATATACTCCTTTTCACAGAAGCATGTAGTACATATACAAAAATTAACCATTTAATAGGGCATAAAAATTTCACAACCAAATTAGAAAGGCAGAAATAAGTGCAACTTTTTCAGATCATGGTATAATAAAAATTATAAACAAGAGTTTATGGGAAGACAAATTAATTGGAAACTAATATAATTCTTCAAAAGGTTGGGTCAAAGAACAAATTATAGGAACAACCAATGATTTCATTAAAGAGAATGATGAAGAGACAACATATTGAAACTTATGCAATACAGCCAAAATAATACTTGGGAGAAATTTTATAACCCTGAATGCTTATATCAATAAAATAGAGAAAGGGTAAATCAAAGAATTGATATGCAAATTTAAAAATACTAGAAAAAGAACAAATAAAAAATTCTCCAACTAAAGACTAAACTGGAAAGCCTAAAAATCAAAGGAGAAATTAATAAAATTGAAAGAGAACTATTGAACTAATAAATAAGAATAGGAATTGGTTTTATGAAAAAAAACAGAATAGAGCATTGACTAATTTTATTTTAAAAAGGAAAGAAGAAAATCAAATTGCCATAATTAAAAATGAAAAGGGTGAATTCACTTCCATATTCAGAGGAAATTAAAGCAATAATTGGGAATTATTTTGCCCAATTATATGACAATAAATTGGACAATCTAGGTGAAATGGATGAATATTTGCAAAAAAATAATAAATTGCCCAAATTAACAAAAGAGGAAATAGAATATTTGAATAATCCCGTTGTCAGAAAAAGATATTGAACTATCAATGAGCTCCTAAAAAAATCCCCAGAGCCCAATGGATTCACAAGTGAATTTTATCAAGCACTTCAAGAATAATTCCCAATACTATATAAACTATTTGGCAAAATAAGCAAAGCAAGAGTCCTATAAAGTTCTTTTTATGACATAAATATGGTGCTGATGTCTAAACCAGAAAGACAAAAATAGAGAAGGAAAATTATAGACCAATTTCATTACTGGGAATATTGTTGCAAAAATCCTAAATAAAATACTAGCAAAGAGACTATAGCAATATATAATAAGGATTATTTGCTATGACCAGGTGGAATTTATACCAGAAATACAAGACTGATTTAATATTAGGAAAACTAACATCAAAATTAACCAATCTAACAGAAAACATATGATTATCTCAATAGATGCAGAAAAAGCCTTTGACAAAATTCAACACTCATTCCTTTTAAAAACACTAGGAAGCATAGGAATAAGTGGGCCTTTCCTTAAAATAACAAGTAGTATTTATTTAAAGTCATCAGCAAGTATCATCTGAAATGGGAACAAATTAGAAGCCTTCCCAATAAGATCAGGAATTAAACAAGGCAGCCCATTGTCACTATTGTAATTTAATATTGTTCTAGAAATGTTAGCTTTAGCAAAAGAATCTGAAGAAGTTAAAGTAGGCCAAGAGGAAACTAAAATATCACTCTTTGCAAATGATATGATGGTATTCTTAAGAGAATCCTAGAGAATCAACAAAAAAATCAAGTTGAAATAACTTTAGCAAAGTTGGAGGATACAAAATAAACCCACATATGTCATCAGAATTTCTATATATTATGCCAAAAGTCTAGCAGCAAAAGATAAAAAGAGATGTTCCATTTAAAATAATTCGACTATATAAAATATCTGGGAATCTACTTGCCAAGACAAACACAGAAATTATATGAACACCATTACAAAACACTGTCCACACAAATAAAGTTAGATCTAAATAACTGGGAAAACATTAATTGCTTGTGGGTAGACCAAGCTAATATAAAATCTGAATTGATTTATTGATTTAGTGCCATAATCTCTCTACCAAAAACTCTTTTACAGAGCTAGAATAAATTCAAAAAATTCATCTGGAAGAAAACAAGATTAAGAATATCAAAGGAATTAATGAAAAAAATGTAAAGGATAGTGGCCTCATAGCATCATGTCTTAAAATTATACTATAAATCCAAAACAATCTGGTACTGGGCTTAGAAATAGAATGTTAAATCAATGGAATAGATTAAGGGATAAGTGACCTCAGTAATCTAGTGTTTGATAAACCCAAAGAGCTCAGCTTTGGGGATAAGAACCCACAATCTGACAAAAACTACTGGAAAATTGGAAAGCGGTCTGACAAAAATTAGGTATAAACCAATATCTCACATCCTATACCAAGATAAGGCCAGAATGTATATATGATTTAGATGTAAAGGGTGATAAGTAAATTAGGGCAACATAGAATAGTTTATCTGACATATATATGGAGAGGGGAAGAATTTATGACTAAACAAGAGACATAGAACATTACAAGATGTAAAATGAATAATTTTAACTAAAGTTTTTTGTAGAAATACAACCAAAGGAACCAAGATTAGAAGGAAAATATCAAACTAGAGGGAGAATTTTATAACATTTATTTGATAAAGGTCTCATTTCTCAGATATATAAAGAACTAAGGCAAATTTATAAGACCACAAGTGTAAAATTGAGATTTGAACTCTGGACTTCAATCCCCACAAGCCCTTGCTCCACTTCCCCAAAATGCTTTGTAATCTCACGGAATTCTGAGGTGGGTGAGATCGAGAAGGTATTTAAGCTGATTGCAAAGGCTTTTGAGCTCTCTTTTGGACTTCCATTTTGGGGCAGATGTGGCTCTTTCCATAATGTAGGTAAGGTCTTGTCTAGGCCTCCATGGCCTAGGCACGTTTTCCTTATCCTGTATTTTCTTTAATCCTTAATCTTCAACAAACCTCTAAAAAATATAATACTCCTTGTAAAGAGAAACAAATTTCTACCTCCCTCAGTCTCCCCTAATTTTTTAATCTTTACAGTTTGGCGTAACCACTTTGGGAGAAAAAACTCTCAATCTTCTGATTTCTTTTCTGATCTTTAGTTCAACTTTTAATATCTAGTGCCTAGAATTTTTTTTTGAGCCACGTTACTCTGGCCAAGTTTTTTTTTAACCCTCACAAAGCTGCAGTCCCCGATCCAGATCTGTTGTGTTTGCCGCCCACCCCACCCGGCTCAGCCCGTCGCTTCCTGCCTGCAGCTCCGATCGTCCTCACCTGGTACTCTGGCTCCCAGCCCTGCCCACCCCTGGTGGTTTTTCTCTTGCTCACCTGGCCCACCTAATTCAACCAAGATTGCAATCACCTGGTGACCTGCCTGCCCAACAAACTCTAGCCTTGGAGCAGATTATTCATTTCTAACTGCTGGTAACTAACAAACGGGGGTATTGACTCCACGTGGGCGGCCTGGGCTCCACGTGGACAGGGGCAGGAGGAGGGATCATATCAGGAGAGGGAGAAAAGGGAGAGAGAAGAAACAGACTTTTCAAACAGAAACTTAATAGCAATGGGCTGTTTAAAAGGATACCTTTTGACTGTTCTGGTAATTTCATTGACTTCACCTGCCTGTCAGGGAGAAGATTCAGCCCAAAGATTCAACTTTGGGGAGGAAAATGGGTGGCTCAGCGAACTGAGAGCCAGGCCTACAGACATGTGATCCTGGGTTAAAATCTGGCCTCAGATACTTCCCAGCTGTGGGGCCCTGAGCAGATCCCTTCAACCCCATTGCCTAGCCCTTACCACTCTGCCTTTGGACAATAGACATTTAAATGGATAATTAATTAAAAGAAAAAAAAAACACCTAAAGAACTTCAAAGAGACTAAAGGATAAATTTTGAGGCATTTCAAACTCCAATGGTTTATAAAAATCTCTGTATTCTATTGCGTTTTTGTTTAAGGCTTAACTTTGTGATGTTAAATTCATATATTACTGGATTGAATATTATTCTGTTACACTGAAGGTTGATTGAATTTATTTTGAATGTACTGAGTTTTGAAATTCTGTTGTTTTTCCCCTATAACTGTGCTGAACAAATATTATTGTAATTAAGCCCATATGAAAAAAAAAAAAAAACAGCCTTTCTATTTTGACTTTGTAAATTATCACATAGATGGACTTCAGGACTAATTGTATAACAACCTTTGGAAAATTTGATATGCTAAATATCTCAAATGATTTTAAGGGTTTTTAAAATATAATTTTTGGAATTTTTTTAACAATCTCTGGTTATTTTTGCCTGCCCCTACCACGAGGTAAAGCCCATTACAGTAGCTAAAGTGAAATTTATTTTATAACCCCCAACCTTCCCGCATTTCTAAATATGTGAATGGAAGTTGGGCAGTTAATCTCAGGGCATTTGTATCCCTATAAGCCTCCAAAAAAAAGGAGCATCCCTTTATTTATACTCTTCAGCTCACCACTTTACTTGCACCACAATGATATATAGATTTCTTGATTATGTTCTTAACCCAAGATGAGTTTTACTTTGTTTTAAAAAATATGTTTGAATTCCAAGGTTGAAAGATTGCTACATTTGTAAAAATTGTGACAAATATCGATCAATTCATAGGCTTTTAAAAAATGCCATACAGCAACTTATGTGAAATATGAAAGTGTGTTTGTTTGCTATTGTAATTAATTGGGCTATTGAGAATTTTGGGGATTTTGATAACTACAAATTTGTACTACTGTATTTTTTGAAATGAAAAAAAATTGTTAACCTTGTTCAATTCATTTGCCTTCTACTCACAGTGATCATGGCCAGATATTAAGAGGAAATGGATCTCATTTTTGGTGAGAAAGTCTTGCATTTTATACTTTCTTATCTGACACAGTGTCAATGATTATAAGCTATATTTTTTTAATTTTTAAAAGCTCTTTTATTATTATATTTTTCTTGCATGTATAATATACTATTTGTTTTTTTTCTCTCTTTTTTATATTTCAAGCACATGTCACCAGCATTAAGATTTTCTTTAACTTTTTGACTTTTCAGTACTATAAGTTTGAAATACATTTGCTAATGCATGCCCTAAAAAGCAAGAGACTATAAAAATGATGCCACTAATTATTTTAAAATTATGGGACTTTGCTTAATGATTCTGTCTGATTCCAGGACAAGATATACACACAAGAGCCATTGCACAGAGCCAAAGAAAAGCCAATCCAGGATGGATTGATGCGCTTCTAGGCCAATACAAAGGTCTTGAACCTAGTGTGAAGACTCGAGGTTACTGTGTTTATCATTGCTAGACATAGGCTTTCCTTGTGTCCACACTCAATCTGAAGATACTCACAGACGAGTATCCCCGAAACCTTGGCTCCTATAATCTGGTCCCCTTTTCTGCCTTTCATAGTGTGGTACTTTTCTGTAGTCTTGGCTATTGACTGGGTAAATGCATCATTGCTTAAATCATTTTGATTGGGCCCTGATTCAAGGACCTGTTATAGATTTATTTTTCTTTTTACTTGGAATTTTACACATAAGACTTTGATAGTCTATATTTTCATCCAGATATTTTTCTTTTCTTTTGGATTTTTCTGATATCTTTTTAATATATATTGCCAATTGATTCATATACCTCATACCTCAACCATGCATCCATAAGTGATCCTTTTTTTTTCTTTTAATCACCCTCTTAACGGGGGGAATGTAAAAAAAAATATCATTATTTAAATTGCAAAGTTTAAATTCCTTTTGAGAAGAATTTTAGGTAAAGAATATGCTACCTCTCTGAATCCAGAAACTGAACTATTGGAGAAGCCACCATGAAGAAGCCTCCAGACCACAAGTTGCACAAAATTGAACTTTGGGTGTGGTTGATTGAACATTTATTTGTATGTATACTTTCATGCCAAAGGGGACTGCCCCCTAACTGGCTTTTTGTCAATGTGTTCAGCAATTATTGTTTTTTTTTCTTATCCTCAAATTATTGTAATCTTTAAATTGATTATGTTTTTATGTCCCTTTGGGAAAGGATTTCTTCCCAGAGGTTCAAACGGGGGGAATGTAAAATTGAGATTTGAACTCTGGACTTCAATCCCCACAAGCCCTTGCTCCACTTCCCCAAAATGCTTTGTAATCTCACGGAATTCTGAGGTGGGTGAGATCGAGAAGGTATTTAAGCTGATTGCAAAGGCTTTTGAGCTCTCTTTTGGACTTCCATTTTGGGGCAGATGTGGCTCTTTCCATAATATAGATGAGGTCTTGTCTAGGCCTCCATGGCCTAGGCACATTTTCCTTATCCTGTATTTTCTTTAATCCTTAATCTTCAATAAACCTCTAAAAATATATAATACTCCTTGTAGAGAGAAACAAATTTCTACTTCCCTCAGTCTCCCCTAAATTTTAATCTTTACATAAGTCATTCCCCAATTGACACCTGGTTAAAAGATAGGAATAAGCAGTTTTCAGATAAAGAAATCAAAGCTATCAATAATCAGATAAAAAATGTTCTGAACCCATTTTGATTAGAGAAATGCAGTACTATCTCACATCTATCCAATTGGCCAATATGACAGTAAAGGAAAGTGATATATGTTGAAGGAGATGTGGCAAAATTGGGATACTAATGCATTGCTGGTGGAGATGTGAACTGATCCAACCATTCTGGAAGGCAATTTGGAACTATGCACAAATGACTATAAAACAGTGATCCAGTAATATCACTTCTGTATCTGTATCCCAGAGATAAAAAGGTAGTGGGGGAGAAGGACCTATTTGTACAAAAATATTTATAGCTTAATTATAAATTGGGAAATAACTGAACAAATTATGGTATCTAGTGGTGCTGGAATACTATTGTGCTGTAAGAAATGATGAACTGAATGATTTCAGAAAAAACTGGAAAGACCTATATGAACTAATGCAGAATGAAATAAGCAGAACTAAGAGAATATTGTACATAGTGACAGCAATAATTATGGAATAATCAACTGTGAACAATATGGAAATTTGTTTTTCATGATAAGAAAAAAATTTTCATAAAATACCATATTATTGGCAATGGTTCTTTTGTTATGATAACTAAAATTTCTTCATATTTTTAAGCTATTCTTTTATCCTTTCTCATGAAGAAGTGAACTTCCTCCTTTTTTTAAGATGTCACTTCTCATGCACAGGTGGTCCCATGCCATCCCATTTTCTCCAACAAATTTCCCTACTCTCACTAATCTTCCATCTCTTCCGATCTATTGACTGCTTCTCTGTTGATTACATCACACCCATGCCTCCCCAATCCTCAAAAAAAAACTCCACTTGATTCATTCATCTCTGGTTATTGTCATGTTTCTCTCTTCAAATTCATGGTGAAACCAAAGCCATCTATAATTGATGCCTTTACTTCTTTTACTCTTAGTCTTTTCTAATTGTCTGTAATCTGGTTTCTCATCTCATCATTCATCTGAAACTCCTCTCTCCAAAGTTTGCCAATGATCTCTTAATTTTCAAAAATAATGAACTTTTCTCAGTCCTTATTCTTCTTGATATCTCTGCAGTCTTTGACCCTGCTATTCACTCAATCTCTCCTCAATACTGTTCTCTCTCTAGGTTTTTTGTAACACTGCTCTGTTTTCCAGAGAGAAGACTTTACTCCTTATTTGACCAATCTCTTCTCAGTCTTCTTTTCTGGATCCTCCTTTAGGACATTTTCACTATCCATGGGTGTGTCCCCAATAGTTCTGTTCTGAGCCCTTTTTCTCTTCCTATCACTATTAAGTAAGTCATTTGGTGATCACATCAGACCCCATATTTTTAGTAATGAATAGATGAGATTATTCTCATCTATTTATCTAACCTTCACCTCTCTTCTGACTTCCAGACTTGAATCTCCAACTATCTGTTTGACACTTTGAACTGAATGTTCCAATGATATATTCAACTCAATATTTCTAAAATTCACCTCATTATCTTTTTTTCCCCAACCCTCCCTTTCCAAACTTTCTTATTACTATCTTCTTAGTTACCCAGACTCTCAGCCAAGGCTTTCTCCTCGACTCTTCACCTCATCTCCCCTATCCAGTCAGTTGCCAAGTCTTCACATCTCTCCTCTACTCTTCTTCTGACACTAAACTCCTCCCTACTGAAGACTCTTATTATTTTACACCGTAACTATTGCAATAGCCTGCTGGTTTGTCTTCCTTCCTCAAGTATTTCCTCCTCCTAGACCCATGGTTGTGAACCTATGGCATTTATGCTGGAGAGGGCATGCAGAGCCCTCTCTATGGACATGCCTGCAGTTGCCCAGCAAAGTTTGTTAGTAGAAAGTGAGAGGAACTTGGATAGAACTATTCCCTTCTCCCTTTCCATGTGCCTGAGGATATTTCTCACATCAACCACCCCTCTGCCCAGCAGCCCAGTAGGAACACTTCCTTCCTTTCCTATCTGGGGTAAGGTGATGGGGGATTGGGGGGGAATGGCACTTGGTCACTAAAAGATTCACCATCACCATCCTAGTTCATCCTCCATTCAGCTCCACACCACCCCACCCAGACCAATAAACTACAGTGCCCTATCATTTCCAGGACCAAATATAAAATCATCTGGCTTTTAAAGTCTGTCATAATTGGATCCCTACCTATCTTTCTAGTCTCCTTACACTCTACTACTTTCCTCTTTACACTGTGATAGTGATAGTGGCCTCCTGACTATTGTTTTGCACAAGATACTTCAGCTTCTGACTCTGTGTCTCTTCTCCATCTGTCCTCCAGACTTGAATTTCTCTGCTTTCTCATCTATACCTCTTAGCTTTCCTGGCTTTAAATTTTAGCTAAGATCTTTCCTTCTTTAGGAAACCTTTCCCTGTCTCCTTTATTGTTAATTTTTTCTCTGAGATTACCTCAAGTTTAGCCTATGTACATCTTGTTTACATATAATTGTTGATATCTCACCTTGACTCCTCCATTAGAATGTGAACCCCCTGAGAGCATGGACTGATTTGTTTCATTCTGCTTTTGTGTTTTCATTTTCTATACTCTCCTCATAATTAGTAAGGCATATAGTATTTATTAAGTGCTTCTGACTGATAAACTGCTAAAAAGAGGAATTTGTCTTCACTTTCTATTGCAGGTCCTACTCCCAGTGTTCTGTACAGAATCTTTCTTCTAATGATATAGTAGTGGGTGGAATTAATCTGTGATTTAACCAGAACAGGGACTCTAAACAAAGAGTTATTGGATTATGAATTGATATTCCTGTTATTGAAGTTAAGCTTCTAAATATCTTGTTCTGGATCACAGGTCTCTTTCCTCCTACAAGTGGACATGCATACATCAGTGGGTACGAGATTTCACAGGATATGGTTCACATTCGGAAGAGTCTAGGTTTATGTCCCCAGCATGATGTCTTATTTGATGAATTGACAGTTGCTGAACACCTTTTCTTTTATGCTCAGGTGAGCTGAAGAGAACTATTCTTTATATTTCTGTTCAAATATTTGACATTTTATCCTCAGAACATTTTCTGAAGATTTGAGATGTAAGAGGTGACTGAAAGGAAATCCCAGCATCTTATTACTCAATAATCTGTTTCTAGATTTCTAATTTTTCCAAGCCCAAAATTGTCATATATTATTGGCCACCTTATTAGGAGCCTCTTTCTAACCAGTTTCCATCTTCCTGATTTCTTAGCTAAAAGGATTGCCTCTCGAAAAGTGCTCTGAGGAAATCGATCATATCTTGACCATTCTTGATATGGAACAAAAACGTCATACTCTTTCAAGGTCATTGAGTGGGGGAATGAAACGGAAGGTTTCCATTGGCATTGCACTAATAGCAGGCTCCAAGGTATAGTAAAAGGCAGGGTCAAGCCCTTGCTACAGTCTGACTAGAAAAATCAAGTAATGTCATATTGACTTCATTCTCTAAAAGGGACCTCCCACAGTGTGCTCAATGGGCAAGGCATGTCAGTAATCTGCTATATAGACCCTTCATGAGCTTATGAGAACCATAAGACTCTCTAACTTAACTACCTGCTCACCTCAAAAAATAAATGTTAAGCAGAAACAATGTAGTATCATGTCTGAAGGGAATTTAGAGCAAACTCATAATGCTCCCCTGCATGGAGAGTACAGCATGGCAGTAGGAGTGTAGAGGAGGAAGCAGGGTACCCCACTAGCTTGGGAAGTGATGAGATGCCATCAACTTATCATTTTGCTAATATATGGACTATTCCTTTGGGTCTATAGGTAGTGATGTTGGATGAACCAACATCTGGCATGGATCCAGTGTCAAGGCGGAGTACCTGGGATCTACTTCAGCAGCAGAAAAATAATCGAACCATCATGCTAACCACTCACTTTATGGATGAGGCTGACCTGTTGGGGGACCGCATTGGCATTATGGCCAAAGGGGACTTGCAGTGTTGTGGCTCTTCACTCTTCCTCAAACATAAATATGGTAAGGGAGATAAGGAAGACAGACCAGGCAATTTTACTTTTCAGTTCCCCCAGGTTTCACTCAAACACTGATTATAGTGAGGGATATTCTTTGCTGTTCCTTTTCATGCCATATCCCAAACATCCTTCCATTAAATTTAGTTATCTCTACTTGCTCTGGAGCTAGATCCTTAGATTTGGATAGGAAGACATATGAAAATGATTTATATAATACCAAAGAGACTACGTAAGATGAAAATGTTGTATTATTTTTCCTCCACATCTTTATTATAAATTGTGACATTCACTTTCTGGTTAGTGATGTTTCCTTAGTTAAGTTAGTTGAATAATTGTGAGAATCTTCTCCCTTTTGCAGGGCTGTTTTATTATGATGATTTTCACAAATAGGCAAATAGGAAGTCCCTAGGTAAGCTATTCTTTGTTGTCCTTAGTATCAAATGAAAAGATTTTCTAAGCAAAAGTGACCTGAAGAAATAAATTTTTATTCCTCATTTTTACTATTCCCTAGAAGTCAGAAACAAAACTCTCTGGAGCAGTTTTGAGGGTATTCTTTGGCTACCATCTCACAATTGACTTTCTGTTTCATCATTCCCATGAAAGTAGTCCTACGAAAGCAACAGAAAATCAAATGGGACCTAACTGTCTTATATGGTTTCTTTTAGGTGCAGGATACCACATGGTTATTGTGAAGAAACCTAATTGTAACCCTGAGGAAATTTCTGAACTGATTTCTCAACATATACCAAATGCCATTCTGGAAAGTAATGTTGGGGCTGAATTAGCATTTATCTTGCCCAAAGAGAGCTCAAACAGGTAAGATCTCAGAGGGAACTGGGCTGATGATTTTTTTCTTTTTACATTTTTTTATTGTGAACACCTATGACCTTTTCCACATATAAAGAAAAATGTGATTGCATAGGAAACCATATATCTATTCCATACAGCTTTTTAAAAGTAATATATTAGTAGTATATATTAAATTTAATGTAGTAGTATCAATATTTCCCTGTTTTTCTGTTTGCTTTTGAAATTTTTTAATGTTCTCTTCTGTGTGTTTGGTATTTCAGCAATTTTTTTCTTGTTTGCTTCTTTTTTCTTTGTCACTATCACTTACTAATCTACCTCTTTAACTTTCATCTCTTATCCCCCATGCTCACCCTTGTGACAGAAAAAGTTCAGTCAAACAAAACAGATCCACACATTGGCAGTGTATGAAAATTTTTGTCTCATTCTTCACCTGTGGCTTATTACTTCTCTGTCACGAAATAGGAAAATTTTCATCTTCATTCTTCTAGAATTATTCCCAATTCCTTCCTTAGTTAAATTCCTCAGTCCTCCGAAGATAGTTTCTTTATGGTGTTGTATAAATTATTCTCTGGCTTTTGCTTACTTCACTCTGCATCAGTTAATTCAGCTTTCCCTAGGTTTCTCTGATTCTTTCTCTTTCATTTCTTATTAAAAGTACAATAATTTTAATACATTCTTATATCAGATTTTTCAAGCATTACCTAACATATATACATACACAATTTCCAATTCCTTGCTACAATAAAATTGTGCTGCTACAAAAAATTTTGTACAGAAAAAATTGTATAAAAGTTTTCTTTGATCTCATTGTATAAGCCTAATAATACTGTGTATGCATTTATGCACATTTTAGTAATTTTGACCACTTAAAAGCTCCACCAAAAGTTCATTGGTTTTAGTGTGATCTCACAGGCTCTCCAATAATTATTATTTTCCTTTTTGTTTTCTTTGCCAAAATGATGGGTAGGAGGCAGAGCCTAAGAGTTGTTTTTATTTTCTTTTATTGTTATGATTTATAACATTTCATCATATGTTTATAGTTTGAATTTCTTATTTTTTTTGAGACTTCCTAGTCATATCCTTTGAACATTTATAGTGAAATGGCTTTGGATCTTAAATGTTTTGATCAGTTCCCTCTATATCTTAGGCAGCAGACATTTATCAGATAAAATTTTTCTATAAAGACTTTCCTGCAATTTACTATTTCCTTTCTAATTCTAACTAAACTAATTTTGTCCAAAATCTTTTCAATTTTATATAATCAAAATTGCCCATTTTATTTCTGGTAATCAATTATCTCTTTCCCTTCTTTAGTCAAAAATATTGACCTTGTCCATATTCATCCACATCCAATTATAAAAGTATCTCTTTCTTGTCAAAGAAAAAATATTAATACTGTATTCTGTATTTTAGTCAGAATTCTACTAGACTTGATTTTCATTTAATGTAACAGTAATCTTAATCTAAGACATTTCTAGCTTTGGCAGAAAGCTGTTCAAACTGGAATAGTTTCCCCATCCTTCTAATATGATTTTCTATTCTAAGAAGATTTGAGGAAACATTTTTAGGAATTTTGAACAAAGAAATGATAAGTTAAAGTATAATTTGGGATTAACATTTCAAAATAATTAAGTTACCAAAGCAGTATCCCATTCCCTTAAGGAATCAGTGGAATCCCTGAGAACCTCTCCCTTCAAACATTATCTTAATTCTTCTATAGCTGCCTGTTATCCTATTCTCACCTGTGACTCCAAGAATCTGTAACATTAGAGTGGCCACACCCCAGTAAAACTGTCTCAGTAGCTAAGATAAACCAGGTTGAGGATAACTGACAGACCTCAAACCTGTCAGTGACTTAGTGAGATGTCTACCCCAACTGTGTAAAGGCTTTATCTAGTAGAAGGGGCAGTTGAGAACAATTTGTTCTAGTTTCCATAGTGTTCCAGTGAAGCAGGCTCTGTGGAGTACATAGAGGTTAGTCAGACATTGAAGATGCAAAAAAACCCCAAAAAACAAAAACAAAAAACCACCATATACTAGGCCATTGCCAGTTAGCCTGACATTTGACTTGACACTGGACTTTGATGACTTTGAAAAAGAGAGTGAAGCTGATGATTTACTTTGTGGAACTCTGCCTCAATTAAATTCAGTCCATGAGCAAGTCAAAACATCTCCATATTGTCAGTCTTCAGAAGGAAGAAGGAACAATAATTTTTATTGAAAAGAATAGGTCATGGAATTAATTCCTTAAGGAAATGAGCAAAGAAAGGTAGTCCAGTAACTTCTGGAGTAGGGAAGGCAGCAATGTAAACAAGACTACAGTTATTCATTTTTTAAAGGTTGGCCAAATCTTAAGGTATTTGCTTAAAAAAAAACAAACACTTTTTCCCCCCTCCACTTGCTATTTCTCTTTCCTAGAGGAATTTTCCAGGAGTCTAGAAAGGATTTTAGAGAAATTAAGCCTACAAATCAACTAGCATTTATTAAATACTTATTGTATGCCAGACCCTTTGCAAAGCACTGCAGATACAAAGAAAGGCAAAAAACAAAACACACACACACACACACACACACACACACACACACACACACACACACAAAACCCCAACAACAATTCATGTTCTCAGAGAGCTTTTTTATTTCTGGTATTATTTGGGAGTTAGGATCATATTGTCCTGAAAAATTTGATTTATATTAACCTCATCTGACCAAAACCTATCCTATGGGATAAGAAAATTTACTATGATCCTTAAATATTCCCTAGATAAGAAGTCAGAGGAAGAATCTCAATTATCTCTTAGACTGATAGCTGTCCAGATATGCTGATGAACAAGCTACTATGATTCTGGTGTCTAAAGGAAAGGCTGAACTAAGAAATTTATAATTTTAACAGGCAGGACAGGGCATTCCCTGCCTCCCCAAATCTTGTACTACCCTATTTGCCTCAATAACTTGTGTCTTTTTTTTAACCTTATTTTTTTGCAGGCATATAAGCAAGAGACGTGGGAAATGGGGGTGGCCATTGACTCTGGTTCAACCCAGTTAGGGTCAATGCCTTGGTTCTGACTGCTAATTAAGTGGTATTGGTTCATTCAGTAGCTCTGCTGTGGTTTAAACCACTGTAGTAAGTTACTCAGAGATCCCTTTTTGTTCTCATTCTGGTTCTGATTTGACCCTAGTAGTATTCCATTGTATAGTTTGATCACTGGTTAAATGACTGGTGAGAGTGCATGTCATAGATCTCAGTGTTGTATTAAGGATACATTAGAAATAAGCTGGGAACTTCTTCGTTCTGTTTACTGTCTCGGTTATCTATTTTATAGTGTTGTTGCCAACAACAACCACAAAGTTTAGATTGACATAGTTTGAGGAGTTTAGTAAATTGATTTTAGTGAATTAGTCTTAGTTAATTTGACTGAATGAATTGGTTTAGTGAAATCATTCTTTTGGGTTCCTCAGATTCTGGTTCAAATATTCCTAATAAAAATTTTTATTCTGAACTATTGAATCTAGATAGTCCATTTCTTCTGAAGACATCCTATAGGTAGTCTCCTGGACAATTGAGAAAAGATATATTTGAAGGAACATATATTATCTAAAATTTAAAAGTCTCATTGAAAATATTTGGACAGGATTAACTTCAGGGAAAAAATATCCTTGTCCCTAAGAAGAATTCTTTGATTTATCACTCTTTGTGAGTTTAGATTGGTTATAGAAAATCAATACCATCACAAAATGGTTTATTGGCACATTTCACAAGACCCTTGTGAATAAAATAATAATGCCCTAAAATTTAAAAATAAAAACCCAACAATTGGCTCTGAGTTCTAACCCAGAAGATGGATCTGCAGGCCTTATATGAGTGAGGAACTAGGGGTCCTGGCCCTAACTCTCAATACATTTCCCTAATTCTTCCCAAGAAAAGTAATGTGAGAGTGATAAATTGGAGAACAAAAAGTAATGGGAAAATGTACTAATACCACTTATTTGGTATTAGTTATCCTAAGTTGCCTGCATTCTGGGTATGTTAATTTAAAATTAACATAAAGGTGTTAACTTTAAAAATTAAAATCTTTCATGAGTTTAATTTAATTAGTTAACTTCCATACCTGGAATCTCCCTACATTCTGTAATATAGTGCAATTTTGATGTTAAGTTCTCCTCAGTAAGCAAGTACCTCCTTCCACTGACTGACTAGACTTTCAGTGGGAGATAAGGAAAAACTACAAACTAATCTCTAATAAGTCTTAACCCTGGACAGATTGAGGTACAGACATGAGGACAATCAAGACAGAAAAAAATTATGGCATTAGTAAACTGATTTGAGACAAAATTTGTATCTGAAATATAGTGTCTTCACTCTAAGTTTTTAAGTTATGGTATGAATATTTTTGCAAATTCTTAAATGTTCTAGTGGATTTTTTTTTGAGGCAGGGAGATTTGCAGCTTGCAGAAACCAAGATTACATGCAAATAACACTTGACATTTTAAAAATCACTTTTTCCCTAGGAAAATGATAGACTTTTTTACTTTTAGTAGAAGGTGATTTAACTGCCAACAGGAAAAAAATGGTTTTCAGTCTACAACTCATAGGCCTTATGAAGTGATACTTTACCATTGTATTTTCTTCTGTGAATGTTTAATAGAAATTGTTTAGGTAATTTAGAGAGAAAGTTACCTCTGGGCAGCTGGGTGACTCAATGGATTGAGATCCAGGCCTAGAGACGGAAGGTCCTAGGTTCAAATCTTGCCTCAGATACTTCCTAGCTGTGTGACCCTGGGCAAGTCACTTGACCCCCATTGCCTAGACCTTAACACACTTTTGCCTTATAACCAATACACAGTATTGATTCCAAGTTGGAAGGTGAAGGTTTAAAAAGAGAGAGAGAAAGTCACCTAAAAGAAACTGTAAATAGACTATGCAACTCAAAATGTAAAAGATGAGAAAATTCATACTGGAAAAATTAGGTATAATGTTAGACCAAGATATGATTGGGAACTGTGAAAGGGAACTTTTATTCTGTTTATCTATTTTAAGTTAATCAATCAAGAACTTAAAGTACCCCTACTTAACAGTAAGTCACTAAGAAAGAAAGTTTATGCCCTAAAGGGCCACAAGCACCGCCCCCTAACCCCACCCCACCCCAGCAGTGCTAAGCAAATTGAAAGACTGTGATGGGTTCCTGAGATGTGACAGACCAGCGCATGGTGAAAGGAATGAGAAATCAGGGAGACAGGAATTGATGTGGAGAAAACTGCTTATAAAAAAGCCAGCTGAGGGCATCTGATTCATTCTGATGCCTCGGTGGCTCTTACTGAGGGAGTACTTCTGCCTTGGACTTTGACGTTGAAGATTGATTCTGCCCTGTTAAGACTCTTGCTGAAGAGACTAGCATGACTCCTGGTTGGTGATCAGGACCTAAGGGAGTCTGTCAAGTTGAGCTGGATTTCTTTGGATTGTCAATTATAGGGTATTTAGCTAGGCAATATTTTCTACCTCCTTCCTAAATTTCCCTCTTTACTATCTCTTGTAATAATTAAAATTGGTGAGGATATAAATTGTAGTGAGTTAAAATAGTGGAAGACTTAAATTGTAGTAGATATAAGAGTGGATGGGTAAGTTGTGACTGCAGAAAATATGTTTTCACTACAGTGTCTTGTTTTTAAAATCAATATAAGGTGGTCGCCAGGGAAATATTCCCAATTATTCAAATATACCCAAGTCATCTGGATTTTATAGAGATTTTAATTAATAATACAATGAGAAATTAAAGAAAGACAGAAAGACAGAAAAAAGGAAATAATGAGAAAAGGATAAGCTGGCCCTGGCCAGTCCTGGCCAACCCAGGCCTAAGCCTTAAGAGAAAAGATCAGTCAGTCCTTAATCACTCACCACAAGATCTGTCCAAGCAAGGATATAGACACCAGTTCAGCCAGCCATCCTTCTCCAGAGAGAGATTCTTCTGACTGTCCTCAAGAGACTGTTCCAAGAGCCTGTTTCCAGAGCTCTCTCCCAACAGCCTCTCTCCTTAGAGACTGGTTCCCAACAGCCTCCTTAGAAATTGTTTCTTTTCTCAGATTTCTCATCTCCTTATATAGGGAATTTTCTCCTATGTCACCTCCCCTAAGTTCTCCCATCTACCAATCACAGTAGACGTTTTTCAAAGGACAGACCATTCTTAGTCCACACCTAAGAAGGTGTAAATTTTTGAGTAATTCACACCAGAAAAGCTCTGAGTAAGTTTCTCAGCTCTTTGTTCCTTGTAAATTCACAAGTTGCTTGACCTTTATAGGTACTTATCTCAAGAACTTTTTGCCTTATTATAAGTCTGGGTTTAAGCACTTTTCATTGTTCAGAAAAGAGTTTACAATTTTATCTTCCCCTAGGGCAGACTTAAGTAGGTGAAGTAGAGTTCTCACATTCCTGATCTAAGTAGAGTTCACTGCCCAAATGAGGAATGGTCTTAATCCAATCTTATGAAGTATGTTCTGGGAATTTTTAAGGTTCACACTCTACCATGCTGCAATAAAGCTACTAAAGCTACTAACATAACTCATAGTTTAATTTTTAATTTTTATAAGTGGCAACGACAATAATTCTTTATTATTTTTGTCAAAACAAATTTTAATTATTACATTTGGCCACCCAATATTAATTATTACAGAACTAAGGATGATACGGAAATAAAGAAAAGTAGTAAAGGTAAAGTGAAGCAAAAAAGATCCAATTTTAAAGTTGAAAAGGTTTTAATCAAAGACCACTGGAAGCAGAAAGGAAGAGAGCAAGTAGAGATAAGGGATGGAGTAGAAAGTTAAAAAACAATTGGAATCCATTTGCACTGACTGTGAATGGAGTGTTTGAAGTAAAGGGATTAGAGTTGTGGAATAAGAGATTAAAGAGGAGGATTTTTTAAATTTCATTGAGATAAAGATATGAGAAACTTTTTGAAGAATTGCCTGTTAGCAATCTGAGATAGACAATATTCTGTCAAGCTACAACTTTTACCAAATGCGAACAATAGTATTTGCAGCACAGAATTAATTATTTGAGTATGGCATACCAAAATTCTATCCATGAAGATATTCAAATCTTTATGTGGGAGACATACAACCATAATATTATGCTTAAATAGTTTTCTTTTTTGGGGAGAGCATCATTGACCCCAAAAAAGAGGAAGATGAAAATGTGAAACTGCCACCACAAATCTGGAATTGACCTCACTGAAAGCAGTAGGGTCTATAATTTGAGGTACTAGTAACTGATGGCCTTTGGGAAAATTGAGAGTTCAATATCATTTGTGATAGTAAATCCTAATTTGATTTGATTGAATTTGTCCTAAAATTAAATTATAGTATGGTCTCATATGAAATGTATTATTCTATATGGATAATTATGATGTCTCATCCTCGATACATAGGTTATACCTTAATGCAAAATACATATGATATTTGGCATTAAGGAGATATGCTATAGAAACTTCATGAATAACAATTAAAAGTGTAATTACTTTATACTGGCTTTTTAATTCATTTAGTATAGAATGTCCTATTGATAGATGAATTAAGTGATTTTCTATGTAAGATGATTCCAAAGAGTATTCAAATGAATTGATGTTATTTGGGAGTAAGTTTTGTATTGTGTTTAAAAATGCACAATATTCTTAATGTTTCTGTAGGGCTTCTCCTTTTTCTTGTATTATGATTTCTGGGAAAATATGTATAAGAAATACTTTGAATTTGAAAAATTATACCTAGAGAGTTATGTAATAATTTTTTCCTTATAATTTTTTATTCTCAGGGCCTGTCCAAGTATTCCAATAAACCAGTTGGTCATGATATTGATTGTCTATAGCAAATCTAAGCCCACAGAGTACTAAATCAAAGAATTCTTCTTAGGGACAAGGATATATTTCCCTTTAAGTTAATCCTGTCCAGACATTTACACAGAGATTTTTAAACTGGGCATTAGATGATGTATATTCCTTCAAAGATATCTTTTCTCAGTTATCCAGGAGACAACCTATAGGAGTGTCTTCAAAAGAAATGGACTATCTAGATTTAATAGTTTAGAATAAAGAAAGTCTTAGAACTATTTGAACCAGGATGTGAGGGATCCAAAAGAATGATTTTTGCACCAAATTTTTCCAACAAATCAGAGTTAACTGATAGCAATTCACTAACCCAATTCATTTAGCCAAATTATCTAAAACTAATTCATTAAAATAAATTTACTAAACTCCTCAAAATACATTTTTGTCAGTACAAGCTTTGTTGCTGTTGTTAATTTCCTAATTAACTTCACTTTTAATCTAGATTCTCTTAAATTTTGAATTGTTAAACAACATATTCATGAAGTTTAAAAATTCTTAAATATGTAAGTTGGTATATTTGGACTTTAAAATAAATAATAATAATAATAGCCTACTGATTGGAAAGGGACCACAGATTTTTTTTTCTCATAGGTTCTCTGTGGAACTTACCAAAGCCCCGTAGGACCATCTCTTTGCATAAGGTCATAAAGTCTTCTCAAACCAGCAAACAGCAGACTGTAAAATTCTCAAATAATGAAATGATTTTCATGAGAAACTAGGACCTCACACAACTGAAGTCAGAGTGCTTACAAATTTGATATATAAGAAAGGATTTTTATCCGATATATTGTTTGACCATTGCTTTTGAAAATTATAAAATTGTACCTGGAGAATGTATTGAAGTCAACTTTTAAATCAGTGTAGTCTTAACAGATCTCAGAGTTAAAGATTTTTATTTTTGCTTTAGGGGTTAATGTACAATTCCTTCAGATATGGATATCTGTTAACATAGACGCTTATAGTTATCAGTGTTTTTCTGGGTTTTGTATGAACTATCATGCCCTTACTATATGTGTTTAATTACAAAATATGATTATTTTCTTAATTTTTAATGATTGATTTCTGCCCTAAAGATGATTTAAAGTAGAAAGGATGATTAAGATGAGGCCTTTGTATACTTTGTTAATTAACTTATTGCAACAAAATGAGAAAATAATAATAATGACTATACCTAACCTTAAACTGAGATTAGAGGAGTTTGCTATTCAAGGTAAACATTCTTGGGATTATATTTTCATTTACTCTGAGTTTTTACTTCAGGTATGATTTGTCTGGATTTTCATTAAATCAGTAATGCACCATTTGAGGGAAATACTATGTGCTACTCAAAGGAAGTACAACCTGAAGTATAGGTGGATGTCTATGCCTGATGAAATTTAAGGCATGACTTTGTAAATGTGATGGTAGGATATTCTTGACTCAGTTTGCCCATTGTGCTAATTCCTTTCTGAATAAGCAAATTTCTCACCTAGTTAATCCTAAACCTGGCTAGGATACCTTGTGAGTAATATGGAATTTTGCTATATAACTGGTCATTCCAACATAAAAGTTAACTTTAACTCTTACCTGGAATCAAATGGAACTGAAGAATCTTTATCCTATTATGCTTATGTCAAGTTGGTGTTGTTGAAGGAACAGTGTTGACTTTGTTATATCCGAGTCCTTCCTTCTTCCTTTTGTAGCAAACTTCTATAATCAAGGCAGGTGAATTATAAAAGTTTTTATATATGTGATAAATTCTGTTATTTGTGAATCTTGAAATTTCTCAGACTTGTGAATTTTTCATTGGGACAATTCCCTATTGGGACTATTCCCCATTTTAAATAGTGAAGCTACTTATATCTAAAATGTGAGAACTCTACTTAGATCAGAAATGTGAAGACCTCTAGTCCACCCATACTTAAGCCTGCTTTAGGGGAGAAAACTCCTTGCTGAACAATGAAAAATACTTAACCCCATACTTAAGCCATGCCTATTTTTAGAATTAATACAAAGGGGTGCTAAGTACCTATAAAGGTCAGGCAACTTGTGAATTTACAAGGAACAAAGAACTGGGAAACTTACTCAGAGCTTTCCTGGTGTGGATTACTCAAAAATCCACACCTTCTTAGGTGTGGACTAAGAATGGTCTGTCCTTTGAAAAACGACTACTGTGATTGGTAGATGGAAGAACTTAGGGGAGGTGACATAGGAGAAAACCCCCTCTATAAGAAAAGGACAGGCTGTTGAAAAGATACAGAGTCTCTTGAGAGACAGGAGGTTGTTGAGAGAAGGACAATCTCTAAGGAAGCTTCTCAAGGGAGGCTGACTCTGGCTGGAACTCCCTCTGGAGAGACTCTGTCCCCCTGAATCCTCACTTGGACAGATCTTGTGGTGAGTGATTAAGGACTGACTGATCTTTTCTTTTAGGGCCTAGGCCTGAGTTGGCCAGGGCTGCCAGGGCTGGCTTATCCTTTTCTCATTATTTCCTTCTCTCTCTCTCTCTCTCTCTCTCTCTCTCTCTCTCTCTCTCTCTCTCTCTCTCTCTCTCTCTCTCTCTCTCTCTCTCTCTCTTTCTTTGATTCCTCATTGTATTATTAATTAAATTCTCTATAAAACCCAGTTGACTTGGGTATATTCATAATTGGGGATATTTCCCTGGCAACAACCTTATATTGATTTTAAAAACAAGACACTGTAGTGAAAACATATTTTCTGCGGTCACAATTTACTTACCCACTCTTAAATCTACTACAATTTATATCTTCCACCATTTTACTTACTACAGTTTACAACCTCAACCATTTTAACTCTTACAGTTTAAGGCATCCACTCTTTTAAATGCCACATATTGTAATGCCAAATATCTCTGAGTTACTATAATATGATGCAGAAGCAAAATGGGGAGCATGGAAAAACTATCCCTCCTTTGAGAATGCATGCACACACGTATATTCTTAAATCATCTTAAAAAGAGGTGGTAACTTGTTCTGATACTATACTCAAATACATAATCATTAACAAGGGGGATAGGTGGTAAGCCTAAGGACTTATTTACCTACTTGCTTAGGTTAAAAGTTGAAACAAATAATGACCACATATTCAGAATAGTAAAATTAGTAATATTAAAGACTTTCATACTTGTGTTATAAATAAAAATAATCTGGAGGCTATTTATAAGCATTTTTAGTAAAGAGAGAAAGGAGGAAAGAGACAGAGACAGAGAGTTAGCAAAACCTTTCTAGATCAGATTCTCCATTTTGCTGGATGGCTGCCCCCACTCCTTAAAGACTGACTGATGAGATGAGCTCGAAGAGCAACTCTAAGGGAAAGGTACAGAAGCCAAGAGAGCTCCTTGGCTTCCCACCCTAGTTTTTAAAACCCAATATGCTCTGCCTCTGTGGTCACCATGCACTGGTCTCCCACGATGCTCACATTGACACAAGGGGACAACAGGAGACTCCAGCGTCAGACTATTAGATATTGATGTTACTATGACACCTGTGTCCCACCATTGGGATGAGGTGGGATGGAGGTATTGGGGGTATTTTACTTCATGCACTTGCATCACAAGGCTTTGCACATATACTTAATAAATATTTGTTAATTATAACTAAACTCTCAAAATTACATGATAAATCCACTGATATCAAAAAAGTCTTGGACAAAGTACAACAACAAAATACAAGCATAGATATAGCATAATCATTTTAGTATTATAAAAATATCTCAGATCAAAATCTGGAATCCTTTATAGTGAGAGAAAAAAAAACAACTAGGAGTTTTCTGAGTAGGTACAGAAGCGAAGCAAGGATACCTCCCTTTCTTCACTATTATTCCATTATAGTTCTAGATATTATAGTGATAGCAAAATGACAATGGAAAGCATTACTTGCAAAAGGTATATTAGTAAATAAATAAAATGTCTGTATTTGCCAGTGACATAATGGTTTAGTTAGAAAATCCCAGTGACTCAACAAAGAAATTGATTGAGATAATATCTTTAGTAAAATAGTAAGATGCAAAATAAGCCTACAAAAAAAAACAATGACCTTCTTATAGCAGCAAAAAATAAGTAAAGTTACACTTAAAATTACAGCAGAGGCTATAAAATAGCTAAAGCATAAGATAACATTTTCACAGTTTTTCTTGCATTATTGCAAATTCAATATTATTTTACAAAATTGTTGGAATGATTATAGCTTCACAATGAGTGAATTAGCATGCCTATCTTCCTACAGCTATTTCAACTTTGATTTTCTCATCTTATACTATATTTTCTGATTTGATAGGTATGAGATAATTCAGTTATCTTAATTTTCATTTTTCTTATGATGAACAATTTAGTATTTTCCATTAGGTAGATGATAATTTGCCTTTTCTTTTAGAAATTGTTTATTCATTGCCTGCTTATCTATTGGGGAATGATTCTGCCTTACATATTTGTGTCTCTTCCATATAGATTTTGAGTTCCTGGTTTTAAAATATTAGAGATGTTTGATATATTTTTCAAATCCATATTTTTCTCCCTATTCTATCATCATTTTTTGTGTTCAGGCAAATTTTTTATGTAATATAATTTTTTCTATATTTTCTATATAATAGAAAAAATTCAAATCACTTCTCTCTTCATCTGTGACTTCAACCAAATATGTTTGTACAACATTTAACATTCCATTCTCATTGCTTTATGATGTGATTTTTAAATATATATATATATATATAGATCATTTACCCATTTGGAATTTATTGTAGTACATGGCATAATATTTTGATCTGAATCTATTTTCTACCAAACTGCTTTTCAGTTTTCCTACATGTTTTTATTGATTATTGATTGAATCTTTCCCCAGTTGTTTTTAAGATTGAGTTTATTACTGGAAATTGCATTCTGTTTTTTTTTTTAAGACTATTCCACTGCCCTATTGTTTTATTTGCTTTTCAAGCTGGCATCAGATTTTTTTAAAAATTATTTCTTTATGTATATACCTGCCTGTGTTATAAAATACAGGTGTATAGCTACATGTGTGCATACATATTATAACATAATGCTTATATATTTATATACCCTGTAATTATACACATATTTTATTATAGATACATATGTATGTCATTGTAGCATAGCAAAAAAATTTGTGTCATATACTTATAATATTTGCCTGTTTATTTGAAATATGGCTTCACATTTTACACACAATTTTTACGGAAATGTCATAGTTTTTTTTTATTTTTTTACTATAAAATAGTGATTGTTTAACTCACCTAAAACAGATACTGATCATTTCCTTTTGGATATCATATAGAGAACATTCCTTAGCATCTCAAGAGTCAGAAAACAAGCTTATGAAAATTTCATATGTCCTCTATGTTCATTACAGTTAGCATAAAGGCCCATGTTATTTATGAATCCAAGAAATTGTTCTTGAGAAAAGGTTCACTGCTTATGTCCCATAAATTGATAGTTTTTGAAAAGGTGTTTAACAATTTCTTGATATTTTCTGCCTTATCTTCATCAAAGATTTGGTCACATGTCTCCTTCAACTGTATTCATCTGTGTTTTAAAATGTTTAGCTTCCATAATAGTCCTTATTTGAGGACTCACTAATATTCATTTTTTTGCTTTCATTTTCATTGATTCTTGGAGATTTATTTTTCGGATAAAGGTAACTTGCACCATTTCAAGCCATCTTTACAAAATTTTTTGTTAAATCAAATTTATTGGGCAAAAAGATAATTTTTTCAGTGCAATCTAGTCCTTAGTACAGTACCTTGGCAACTGTTGGGCGCTTTATAAATTTATTGGCTGACTGATTAGCTTACTACATTTTCTCCCATTCAATTAGTTCTTTTTTTTAGATAATTTTAAACTTTGTTGTTGATGTTATTTTCTGGCTCTGGTTTCCCATTGAAAGAAAGTAGACATAGTTGATATACCTAAGTATAGTAAAAGAGGAATCAATTGTGGATAACCTCAGATTTACCAAGAATATTTTCACATTTCATGCTTAACAGAAATTTTGTATTTTGAACATATTTTAGTTCATTCTTAAAGGAAATTCCATCATTTTGATCTAAAACCTAAAAATTTAACTTAATTTTTGATATTAATATCACACACAAGGTAATTTAGCTCTTCTTGAATTATTGAGGATCTGGCCATGGAAAAGTTACTTGAAATATAGAGGTTTGCCACTTTTTGCTTTCTGCCTTGTCATTCTGAGCCTCTTCATTACAATCTGAATCATGAGTTTCATCTTCATCCATACCCACATTTCTGATGGTATGGGTACTCTTATTCATTTATTATATAAAATATGTCTTATGCATCAGTATTCTAGATTTGGATATTTTAAAGTATGCTTCAATTTAGAGATAACTGAATCTTCTTTTTCTTCTCTCCAAACCATGGGTACCACAAATAGTGTGTGATCAGATAGATATGTATGTGTGTGTGCTCAGTTAACAAAGAATAAAAGCTTTGTCTTAATCACCTATTTTAGACCCAAATTAATGGCTCACTAGATTTTTTTATCTAGAGAAGAAAACTTTATCTCTGATTAGTTTCACTCATCATATATACACTAAAAACTATTTAAATGATTGATGCAAGATATGTACTGATGTTAGAATTAAAATTCTCTACAGACTATGTTAATTTATGCTGATTCCTAGATCCCTAACTTATACACCCAGTGATGTCACTCCTTCTGGACCTCCCTGATTGGGCAGACTTGATCTCAGGCCACCTCCTGGATGCCAGGAGTCATGGGGAACAAGAGACAAGAGTCTTCTGAGGTACCAGGAAGCCATGAGGCCTCTGGCATCCTCCCACATTATGCATGTACTCCCAATCAAAGGGTAGGGCTGAGACCAAAATGGATTTTCAAAACTTTCTTTTTTTAAAAGGAAAGAAGGGGACAAATTTATATTAATTTACACAATCCCATCCTTTGATTCTTTGGGAGATTAACATGTTAGTTTCCCCAGTGAATCATCCCATACATAATATCTGTATAGGATTGTCTCACCAGAGTACATAAGGGCCCAAAGATATTATATATTTCATGGAGGGTTTAATGTTACATTTGGATGTTTCTTAACATATTTGAAAATGATTGATAGATGCATTGACAAGGAGCCATTAGGGGTCATGCCCTCTTTGGCATAAGAGTTTACAATTAGATAAAATAACAGTGTGTGGGAAGGGCAGAAGTGGATAAGGGACCCAACCCACCACAGTTGAATCAGTTGAGTTTTTCTATCCAAAGGCTCACTCAGATGCTCATGATGTTGTGATTGATTTCTGGGGGCATCCTCTATTGAGTCATCTTTTTAGTCCATCTGGAATAATGATGGCCCTTACAGTATCTTCCCCAGGAGACCTGCTTTCCTGGTCCAAGTTGTTAGCAATATCTTTCCCTAAATTTGCTTTTAAAAGATTTTTAGTGTATGAATCTTTAGGATAGCTTCAAAATCTCCCCTTAGGAGGACACAATCCTGCCCAGAGTCTAATCCTAGCATAACTTGATGGTAACACAAAATGAAGTTCCAATAGAGTGAATATTCATTTATAATAATAGCCTTGTTAAAGATGTATGGCTAGGTTACTAATGTAAGAATGCATTAAATAATATGAATCAACTCTCCCAAAAATAAGAGGGAAAAATATATAAATAAAAATTATAACAAATCTCTGATACATATTCAAGGTCTAATGGAGGTAGTTTATATCCTACAAGCATATGGGTCAGGTGCAACAATGTTCAGTTACATGCTATCTGCCTATAGAGGATAGAAGTCTGACAAAAAGGGGAATGTGGTTCCCTAGTCTGATTTCTACTCTGTACAAGAGTCATAGGGAATAGCAAGCTGGAGTCAGAGCCAAATAAGGATATTCACATGTCTTGCTGACTCATATCCTACAGGGTAAATAAGAAAAGGCCTACCTCAGAACTTTGCTGAATAGTTACTTTTCTGATTTTCCCCTGAAACAGCTGACATTTATCACCCCTAGAGGGGTTTTTGACATCTGTGATCATCTGTTTATCAGCACTTATTAGTGGTTGTTGGAAGTCCCTTTGTAATTTTCCTGGATCAGACTTAAACATCAGTATAGTCTCATAGGGTTTAGTAAGCAATGACAGATTTTAACTAGCTTTGGGGTATTCAATGTTATCAGTTTTGTTAGACATTGTTAACTGATTCTTCAATACCAAATATCTGTTATAATTCTATAAACTCAAGTTTAAAAAATCATTCTTAAAAATAACAAAAAAGAAAAAATTAAAAAGATCATTTCTCAAACAGTGTAACAGGTAAATATATGTATTTCAAAAAATATATACTTAAAATTTTAAACTATTATATCCCTAATAAGGTCATGATTTTCAATACACATATACATAAGTTTTTCCTCCATTAAAAGCCTTAGCATAATTGTTAAGAGGAATATTTCATATTGATGAGATTACAAATCCTTCAGAGGACAAGAACATTCTTCTATTCATAACAGTATTTGAATTTGTTTTAACCCTTATTTACTTTCTCATTTGGTTATAATGCCTAGATTTTTTATTCCAATTAATTCATGTAAAAGTAGAGGAAAATTTTTGCAAAAAACCCAATTCATTGAAAAACAGGTTATTAAAAATTCTTGAATATTTTAATAAAGGAATCAAGACAATCAGCAAAAAAAAGTCTTAGCATAGACTTTAATACAACAAGTAAGGCAAAGTCTAAAAAGGAAAAAAATTCCTAGAATTAAAAAAGCCCATTTTGCCACAATTGCTAACAAAACTATGCCCTGTAGTCATGAGAGGTTCCACCATGCATCATCAGATGTTACATAGGTCTCTAATTTGATTTGCTGAATCTCATTCAAAAATTTTTTGAAGCCCAGGGACATTTTTAACAATTTCATCTGATCTATTTATGTAAGAATAATAGGATTGATTAATATGAGTATAGGCATCCTCCAGAAGCAGCTATAAGCATATCAAATGCTGATTTTGTATGTCTGTCTTTGCCAAGGAGGCATTCTCCTCCTGGAGGAAAAAAAAAATAGCTTTAGAAGTTCAAGAGATGTCTTGAACTATATCCTGAGCCAATTTCTCAATCTTAGCAGAAATATTCCTGATAGAATCTATTTCTGCCATCATCCCAAAAGTGAGTATAGCAGCCCAGAAAAATCTCTGTACTGCAGATGAATAGCTATTGAATTAAGCCTATGTCTCTTGATCCATGTATGCCACCAAGTGCCCAGATTCCTAGCTGTGGACTTATCTATTCACTCAATAAAATGATTATGTATCAACATTGAGAGGTAACATAAACCAAACCACAGGACAGATACCACCCTTGGGGAAGGGAGGAGCAAGCTGAAGAGTTACAAACATAGAATTGCCTAGAGGTCACCAAACCCCATGGAAAATCTATCTTCAACTGTGAGGTTGTAACAGTCACATAAGATTCATGTGATCTGTTCTTTATGCTGTTGAGCTTTGATTTGCATAGATGAATGTTGTAGTAGGAAATAGAATAGTGAAGTTGCACTTCACATGGTAACCTACATACCTGCTACTCAGTGGTTCCTTATCTCTTTTAAGACATGTAAGAAGGAGGTCACACACACACACACACACACTGGGGAACCGGAGAGAGAGGGAGAGAGAACTGAAGAATGGAAAGAGAGAAGAGATTGATCCTCCCCTCTCTTCCCCTTGGTGAAGATAGCACAATTTGTCTTCCAGAGGGACAGAATATGTCTCCTCCAAGATTGGGTTTGGGAGATGGAGGTTAAGGACTAGAGGAGGTCTTAGAGAAATGACCCATTGCCTCCCTTATTGATATTAGCTATTGCTAAGAGGCAAGCAAATTTCCTGCCTCTGGATCCTCCCAATATCCCAACTGCCACCTTTCCCTTGGAGACCTAGTTCACTCCACCTTGGTCTTGAACTAGTTCTCTCTTTTGGGGAATGGTATGATTCTCCCCAAATCTTCAGTCTCCTTCTTTGATATCAGAAAGCAGGCAGACCTGATCTAACAGGTAACACTATATTTTTGAGGACACACAGGGAAAAGAGAGTGAGGGTGTTGGGTAAGGAAAGTAGGAGAAAGGAGTCCTGTAAGGGAGTCTGGCCAGCAGCCTCCCACAAGAAAGGAAAGATAGGAGTTTTACCGCTTGGGGGAAGAATCTGAAGTCGGGAGGGATGGAAGAAAGAATCAACCATGAATCATATATGACCATCAAGCCCACAGATAAGCTCAACCAGTCCCTCAATCCCAAGGACAGGAAACCCTGAGGTGACTGTGACCCCATGGGAATCAGAACTGTGTTCAGAGATCAGTAAAGAGCGGAACCCAGTCCCATCAATCCTCGCTTGATGCACGGACTTTTACAGCTCATGGTTAGGGAGTAGAGCAGGAAAGGTGCCTCAAAGAGACCACAGAGTGAAAAGAGTGAAAGTAGGGCAGGAAGAAAGGAAAGGAGAGAGAGAGAGAGAGAGAGAGAGAGAGAGAGAGAGAGAGAGAGAGAGAGAGAGAGAGAGAGAGAAGAGAGAGTGTGTGTGAGAGAGTGGGCTGGCCGCTGCGTGGCTCATCTTTTATTAATATTCATATGCAAATGTTCATAATACATATTAATAGGAGACAGTGGATTATCATTGGTAGAAAGGTAAATAGTCATAAGATAAGGGCGTAGCCTTTTCACAGCCTGTTGAGAACAAAGAAATCTGCTTTCGCGCCTAAACTAGTTGGGATCAAAGTTCAGTGCCTTACTGGCCATGCACAGGACAGAGAATGCACTCTCCTAAGACCTAACTTTATGGCTTAATTATCTGTCTTGAGTAAACACAGCTGTGGACTGCTACAAGTCCCTATAGATTTGCAACTGACCTCCCTCCCAATCCAGAGGGTTCAGGCTATCAACCTGACCCTCCTTTTGGTCAGTCATTGGGTTTGTTCTTCCTCATAAACTAATCTGGCTATGAGTTGAAGTTCAGGACAATTTGGGGAAAGAGAGACCTTCTCAGTAGACAATTTCCTATAAAGTCTCAGTCTACTTTTGTTTTCAGATGGAACCAGAGAGATTTAGGGGTTCACTAGAAGGTAGTAAATGTCCAGAGGTATCTTATGCCTCAGAGGTCCTCCTCTCAGACTGTCCAGTCCAGGAGAGAGCTGACCAGAAGTAAGCTAGCAGTTTTGAATCCTCCCAATTCCTCTGTTCCTTCCTGGAATCTTGAGTCTTCCTTGCCATTCCCCCACTTGGGCTGTTCCTTTGCGTTGCTGGATCTGACTTTTCTCTTTTTGTAACTTCTCTCTTACAAATTCCCCCTTTTCATCTTGTGTAGATTTGTCAACCTGACAATTGCACCGACTTTGAATAAGTTATTGACTTAGTCCTAAATATCTGTCTATATTCTATATCCTACATCCCACTCCCAAAATAAAAAATCTCTCAACCTGTAACTATGTCTTACTCTTAACTTAACTAAGCTTAACTTAACTAACTAAAACTATGCTAAGATAGGGTTTCTGGGAAGAGATTCAGGGGTAGGTGTGTTTTGTTACAAAGGTTGATACAATGAAATAACCTGTTTTTGGACTAACAATGTCTTCAAACAATATGCAAAAATATTAATTTAACTATCAAGTAACAATATCTTAATGATTTATAGCTATGGTAATATTTCCCTAACTCCTTATATTATCTTATGCTTTCTTAATTTCTCTAGCTATTACAATTCTTTAACCTTTTAAGATATTTAAGTGTCCTATATTATGCTAGTTCTATTCTTTCCTTCTCACTGGCTCTCTAAGCTTTGAACTTCCCTTTTTGGCCCTGACTATCCTCTTTCCCTGATCTAAGTTATGTTAAGATTGTTAGTTGATTCCTACCCTATGTTAGTATATTAGTGCTCTAAAATTTACATTATGTGCACGTATATTTACTGTACAATCATTACATATATACATACATGTATACACACACATTACATATGTACATGAGTTCTGCTTTGGAGTCTACCAGGCAGAAAAGTTTTTCTATGTCTTTCCTACCTGTCTGAGTCTTGCAAGAACTTTATTTACAAGTATATACATTTTTCATTATCATGGGTCTCGCTTATCTATGACAAGGCCCCTAAATCAGTGTGTTTCATGGTTATGTCCTACATATGTTGTGTTTCATGTACATATTTATTATTTGCAGATGGATCCTCTTCCAATGTTGACTGATGTTTCATCTTTTCTTGTAGATTTGTGTGTTGCATGTGTGTCCTTAATATGAGGTTAATATGTATAGTACGTCATGTTACATGGTATGTTATTAGAAATTCCTTTTTCCTACATAGTTCATAGGTTACAGTTCTTTCTCTGTGTTCCTTTTGTCCATTTAAAGTCTCTGATGGTCCTGGAAGGATTTTTTTTCTGGTCCTGTGTCTTCGTCTGTGCAGGAAACATGTATGACTGTTGTCTCACCTTGATTGTAGCCTTCTCTTTCCTTGCACTGGAACATGCATGTGTATAAGATTTGTTGCTATTGTATGAGCATGTATAAGTTTGGTTAAGATTGTGTGAATGTGGGTAAGACTTTGTGTGTAGAGTTTTCCTTGTTTCCTTTAGGATTTTTGAATGTATGTAATATTTTTCTTATTATAATAAGAGTGCGAGGGATGGAGAGTTAGATATAGAGGGAGATTAATGGATTTTTTTGCTTCTTGGATTATAATGTATTTCTTCTGTCATCATTCATATCTCAGCATCACTTTGTTCAGGGCCGTAAGTATCTTATGTTTCCTTATTCCTGTCAATTTCTCTCTGGGTTTGTACTTCTTGTGTATGATCTGGGGCATTTTCTGATCCAATTTCCTCTGGGCTAGTTGGGGCAATGTGGCATTTGACATGTGAAGCAAGGTACCAAGGTTCTTTATCTCTCTCTTTTCTGTTCTGGCAACTTGGACAATGTCTGTTTTCTATTGGCAGTGCTTCTTGAGGATAGCCTTTGCCCTTCTCTTTGGAAGCAGTCTGCAATGATGTTTCTCAGCTCAAAAGATAGGCTTCTCCTTCTCTGGGGTCTTGGGCTGTCTTAATCAGCAGCCTGGAGTTAGATGTTGCCTTCATCTGGCTTTCCCTCCAAGGTTGCCCCAGAAGCTGCAAGCTGTATTCTTGTTGGATTTCTCATTTGTGTGTGTGTAGATGACTGGGCATATCTCTTAGTGGGGTCATCCCTCTCTTCCTCCCCCTGAGAAGATTCTGTCTTGGGTGGAGGATAAGGGATACTGGTGACTTTTGCCTTTGTGGTTTCTCTTTGTATTCCCCTGGATGGATGTGCATGTTCTCCTTGGGCTATTGGAGGTGATTTCAGGGATGTTGGATTGGAGCTTGAAAGCTCCCAGTTAGAAATGAATCTTACTAGGTACATCAGGCTGCAGCATCAAAAATGTTAAGGATTTATGATAATGTCTTTTTCTGACCTTTTGCCTGGACCTGGCTTTTTTCTTTTCCCTAACCAAACCTCATAGTCTTATTCCCTGTGTAGGTCCTAGAGTTCTTTGATGGTATTGAACTGCTATGATCTTCTTTGCTAACCACATGGGTTCTCCACCAGTCTAGTTCCTCTTTCCCAGGTCAAGCCTTTGGTTTCTAGTTGACTTTTCCTGGTTTTCAGATCATTGATACAGTGATATGAAGAGTTTATGTTGTTTCCAGACACAAAGGCATGTTTTAAACTTTGTCCTCTTCATACTTGTTTAAGATGAAATAGTTTGGCTTTGCTCCAATGGCATTTTTGGTGCTGTTTGTCTTTAGCACTTGAAGGATAAAGAGGTAATTGATCATTCCTATCCCTTTCTGGTCTGTGAGTCTGAAGAACATGAGTTAGATCACTTTCCAGTATTGTTCCCTGTCTAATTTCTCTGATTTGATTAAGGCTTCTACATAGACTGAGTTTTGAAGTCTCTTGTTTGGTCCCACAGTGGGCCAGTGTCAGTTTCAGCCTTTGGAGTTAGTGTTAGAGAATTTGTGACAGGCACAGAATGTTGAGGGAGAGGCAGGAGCTGCATTTTAGCTTGTGAAGAATTCTGAGTTAGAGAAAGGAAGATGATATAATATATCAAAGCAATCAGTACTTTCTTCCTGACAATTATGATTCACTCATAAGATTCTTGATTGTGATGGCTTTGCAGAACTGGTACCATCGTGTTCAGTGATTCTATGTTCCCCAAGTCTTGAACTAATTCTTGCCTTGTAATCTGCTTTGGACCTGTGTCTTCTAATTATGAATCTGGTTCCCCTTCTGTTAAATATTGATTCTCTACACTTCTTGTGAAGTTTTAATAATTTGATTTTCCCCAGGGTAGGTTTCAACCTTGGAGTTGGTCTTAGAGAGACTGTGACAGGCAATAGAATGTTGGTGAGAGGTAGCAGCTGCGTTCAGTGTCAGAGCTTCTCAGAGAGTGTAGCTCTTTTCTATTTTTCTCCCTCATCCAAATTCCTAGAGTTTGAGGAAGTTGCTAGTTAATGGGAAAGCATGTCTTGTTGGTTTGGATTTTGAACAATGCTTTCCCCTTTCCAGTACTTCCTCTCAATGGTTTCTTGTAATGGTTTGGGATTGTTGTTTGATTATCTGAGTATTGTGAATCAGCTATTGCTTTAGGAAAGAAATCTTTTGCTCTAGGATCAAAGTTGGACTTTTGTTCACTCTCCTTTGGTTTTCTCTGTACAAAAGCTTGCTCTTGTTTCAGTTTTGGGGGTATAGATTTTTGTGTGTTAGAATCTGAAACTTTGATCTTTTCTCGGGCCATCTCTTGCTTTTTGCTTGTTTCCTTCTCTTTACGGTTTGGAGAATCAGTGAAAATTTTCTTTTTAGTTAGTGTTCTTTTGTGATGCTGGATTTGACTAAAGGACTTTTTAGGAACCGCTGTCCTCTTTTTTTCCAACCCATATTTGTATATCAGGAAATTTTCTAGGTATTTCTTGTCTTGCTCTTTATTCTTCCCATTGTTCTCTTCTGTACCCCTATATGGTCCAAATATCTTGTTCTTCATGTCTAATATGTCTTTTTGTATCTCTCTCTCTCCATTTTTTCTATTTCCCTCTGTTTTAAGTTTTTGTTTTCTCTGTCTCCTTCTCCAGACTCTATTTATCCCACCAACAATTTATTGTCCTCCCTGGTGTGACAGCCCCTGTTTTATATCCCTGTACTCTTTTTGCATTAAATGTGGCTCCCCTCTGACTTCATGTGGTGTATTGGGAATTCCCTTTAGACAGTACAGCTGAATATTTGGGCTTAGTCCCCTCACTAATTCGTCTTTGCATTGTTTTCAGATCTGGGACATTTTGGTTTTTTAATTAACAGTGATCACAGAACTTTGGTTTGCCTGGATTATAATATGCTTGTTCTGTTATTATTTCTGTATCCCCTATTTTAATTGTATGACTGGTTATTGTATTGTGAACCCTTGTTGTTTCCCTGTTCATAACATGATTTCATCAGACAAAATTTGACTATGTGTCCAATATTGTGGCATTTCCTAGTGTCCCCTTGTACTCTTTGTCGGTATTAGGGTCTTTGCCCTAGGGAAAGCCCTAATGGTTGCTAAATTCTTGACCTCCTCTATTTTCTTTTGTCTTAATGTCTCTTTTGTCTTTTCTAGTTTTTGCTTTAGGTCTTCCTTCTCTTTCTGCTGTTGTGTGTGTGTGTGATGCAGATATGTGGCTGAGTCCCTTAATTCCTGTAGGTGATAGTGACTGAAATTGTGGACAGAAGTGCTTTTAGAAGTTTCTAAGTGTAGCACTACATCCCTTTGGGAACTGTCTCTTAACATGTGGAATGGCTTCCTAACTTTCCTGTGAATACCCTAAAATTGCTTCTGCATTCTCCTTTAACCTATTGAGGTAGATTGATGGATGCACTTTTTGTTCCTGCCTAATCCTCTCAAATTTCTCTCATGCATTTGGGTGAATGCAGAATGATTTTATCGCTTTGAGGAGATCCTCGCAAGCTTTTCTTAGATAAGTCAGGTTTTGTGATTGGGAAAATTCCACATCCACACGAAATTCTAGCCAGCTAGTCAAATTCTCATCTTCTATTGTCTCTCTTAGGAATTGGGCCTGTTCTTGGGGGCTAAAAAGTTCACTAAGCAAAATTTCTGTCCTTGAAGCTAGGGTCAAAAAGGTTGAATGCCCATTTCAACTCATGCAAACATTTATCAGGTTCTGTGCAGGGCATTCTTTTTTCAGGGTTTCTAAGTCTTGTGCTGTAAAAGATTTATGCACCTTCATATGTAAAACTCCTGAATCCTGTGTGAATTTAGCAAAGTCTCTAAGAGACATGATTTTTTGTGCCTCTGCAGCTCCCTCAGTTTGCATTGCTTCTGTGTTTGTCTGCTTGTCCAACATTATATTTTCTGTACAAATTCCTACAATCAGAGCTGTTGTTGTTACTGTTTCGGTGTCCTTGTTCTTGTCTTTGTCACTGTTAGTCCCTGTCATAGGATCTTTCCCCATTCCCAGTTTCTCCATATTAGCCATGAAGTCCTGGTATATGTCTGTAATGGCTGCCATCTGTGAGAACACCTTGTCAAATCTTTTATCCGAGTTGTTGATGTCACCCTTGCCCAAGATTACTTTAAGTTATTTTCTAATTGTTGTATAAAATTGCCAAATCATCATGATAGATCCATATACCGCTGGGAACATTGGCCACAAAGTTGTTATTTCTAGTTTAATTTGATCCCAATACTTTGTTATGTTCATGGCTGCCCCTATACCATCACTAAATATGGTTGTAATTGCCCCAAAGAGGGAGTAGTACCAGTGAGCCAATAGTACTAACACCAGGGTAATTCAAATTATTTTTTGATACATTTTGTTCCTTTTCATGTCTAATCCTTGTCCAGATATGTGTTCAAGCCTTCCCCAAAGGAAAATAAGATGTCAGTTTGAATCTCTGTATGTGTTTGTTCAGGGTTCTGTGTTCAAAATGGCTGCCCCTCCTACCAGTCTCTTTCAACTGCCAGGTGTAACTGTTGATAATGGAGTCTTGTTCTTTGTCCAGTTAACTGGGGTGCCAATCTGTAATATATGACCAGAAGAAGGTCACATACACACACACACACACACACACACACACACACACACACACACACACATATGCACACACACTGGGGAACTGGAGAGAGAGAGTGGAAGAACTAAAGAATGGAGAGAGGGAAGAGATTGATCCTCTCCTCTCATCCTCTTGGGGAAGATAGCACAATTTGTCTTCTAGAGGGACAGAATATTTCTCCTCTGAGATTGGGTTTGCAAAATGTAGGTTAAGGACTGGAGGAGAAGGTCTTAGAGAAATGACTCACTGCCTCCCTTCTTGATCTTAGCTGTTGCTGAGAGGCAAGCTTGGACGGTTCATTTGCATTGCTGGATATGATTGTTTTTCTTTTTGTAATTTCTGTCTTACACACACAAGTCAAATGTTCAAGTACATATAAAGTAAATGGCTTTTTATAGTCTGGAATTCCTAGAGCAGGGGAACAAAGAATGGCTTGTTTTAATCATGTGAGAGCTAATAGGTGTTGGGAATCTAACTGAAGTGTTTCAGGGACTGAATTTTTAGTCAGAGCTCAAAGGGGCTTAGTAATTTCCCCATAACGGGATCCATTGTCTATAGAACCCTATTGCCCCCAAAATTACACTCAGTTACTTCTTAGAAGAGGAATCAGAGAATTGCTGAATAGCTTTAATAGACTTGAGAGAAATGGAGTGGACTCCAGCAGCTAAAATAAAGCTTAAATGTTCTACTTTTGCAAAGTACTAATAAACCTTTGACCTAGAAACCTTGTGGCCTCTCTTGTAAAGTTCTAAGGGGAGATGCCTGCTATCTTCCTGACATGTCTCTGCATCTGATGCTGCTAAAAGCAAATCATCAACATATTGAACTCAAGTAGAATCCTAAAAAATGATAGTAGTTAAGTCCTGCTGAAAATTTTGAAAGAATAAAATTGGACTTTCTACATATTCCTGAGGCAATTGATTACATGTCCACTGGGAAGCTTTCCAGGTGAAAGCAAATATTTTCCTAGAATGTATATAAATAATAATGGGGGGGGGGGGGCGGAAGCAGACTGTAAAATATGTACCTTCACCAGGGATTGATAAGATGATAGTTGCAGGATTTGAAACCACTGGGAATTAGCTGTACTCATCTTGTACAAACCTATAACAGGCTTCCCATCTTGGTCTGACTTGGGCTTTTTTTACTGAGAGAATAGAATTGGTGGATTATATTCAGTTTTGCATGAAATCATTATCTCTTCCTCAGTTAATGAATCCATTTTGGGGGTGTAAACCTTAAAATTTCTTAGACTTATAAATGTTGGAAATTTCACCATTGGGAAATTTCATACTTGAAAATTTTCCTATTGATAATGGGAACTCTATTGGAATGTGAACCCCATTGGCATGGGAGGTTCCTCCTCCTCCCTTCTTAAGATTACTTTAGGACAGAAACCTTTTGCTGAACAATGGAAAGGGCTTTGACCTATGCTTAAGCATAGAACAGGAATTTCTTTGAGTCATGATTGATTTTAGAATTGATACAATGGAGATGCTTGGAGTGACAGAACCAGGTCTTGGAAATTGCAATCTCCACCCTACTCAGTCCTAACAGGATTTAGGAAGGGCTGCAGCATAGATCAAAATTTAATTATTCCAATCTCTACCCTACTCAGGGTAACAGGATTTAGGAAGGGCTGTAGCAAAGGATCAAGATTTAATTATTTGAGAATATGACCTTCAACAGACATGTGCAAAGCCACAGACCTCTGGGCGGTCCTGGGTTAAGCTAGAGCCACCATTGGCACAGGGAAGACATGGACAGTGATTGGTAGATGTGAGAACTGAGGGGAGGGAACTTGGATGGTTTGCTTAAAGAGAGAGGGGTCTGAGGACTGAGGGGTGGTTGGTTGGAGAGTTTTTTGGCTCTGAGAGGTTGTGCGTGCTCTGAAGGAAGCTGGAGGTGGAGGCCGCTGAGACTGTTTCTCCATTTTGGTCACGTGAGTAATAGGGACTGATCTCCTTTCTTTGCCTCAGCTATCTAAGGGCTTGGGCCTTTTGGCCCAGCCTAAACAGAAGGGGTATTTAAGCCCTATTCCCTTCTCTCCCCTTTCTCTCTCCCTCTCTCTCTCTATCTCTAATTCCTTTCTTCCTCCTGTTTGTAATTAAACTCTATAAAAGGTTGACGACTGACTTGAGTTTTCATTTAGGAATTACATAGCTGAATTCCTTGGCGACCTTAAATTAATATATATCAGTCTTTTAAAGTGATTTCCTTGTCACAGGGGATATTCAATAGCTTCCTTGGTTAAAGGGTACTAAGGAATAAAAGGTAGGCATCCACCTTTTGTCTTAATCTAAATAGGAACATCTGACTTTAGCAGGCCTACATCAGAAAATGATGAGACCCAGAGAGATTCAGTGATATCTGCTGGAATTTCAAAGAAATGGGACTACTAACTGTGACCATCAGGAAGGACTGGGAATAAGGTCATAGAGTACTCACAGTAGGGAGATCTCTCCCTAATAGATTGTAGGGAAATAAGGCATTAATAGAAATGAGTATTCTGCTGATAGAGGCCCCATGGACACAAAGCAAGGAGAAAGCTTAACATTTTAAGACTTTTCCTGACTCTCCAACCGCATTTAAAGAACCAATGTGTTGTGAGAGAGCAAGTTTGTGTGGGAGAACAAATGCTAGTTCTCATCCAAAGAATTGCATCTTGGCCCTGTTCATCTAAATGCATGAAAGTGTTTATTCAAGAATATTACAAATAAATGTGACCAGGGTAATGAAAAAAACCCATGGCAAAGGAATGGCCACAGCAAGGATGGAATTGCAGCAGCCTCTGGGGAATTCATGTTGCTAAATGTATTTAATTTATTGAGGGTCTGAAGGATTACTCTCCTCCATCTTTGGGAATTCTCTGCCTTTCATCAGATTATTCCTCCCCTGGATATTCCAGGGGTATTCCAGGCTGCGAAGTAGAAATTCCCAGTCCATCTGTGTTATGTTCCCTCCTATTGTGGAAGAGAGGAATGCTTAAATCAGTGTGAGGACTGAATTTTCCAAGGTTATCTTTTGAAAAGATGAGATGTAACTCTGGCTGCCAACTGGGGCTAAGAAGCTTGAATGTTCCATCCCCCATCCCCCTTTGGCAGCCAGAGTTCCATCTCATCTTTTCATGAGATAACTTTGCAAAATCCAGTCCTAGCATCCATTTTAGCATTTCTCTCTTCCACACTATGGCCTGTTTTAACATCTGTCTAGCCCTTCAAGGTTCCTCAGGTGTCCTTCCCTCTAACCTTTGCAAGCTCTTTTCAAATGGAAGAAAGTCATAACATCATCTATAGATCCTCATGCTAGCTCAGATGCTCCCCCCAGACTTGGAATATCATGCAAGCCCTTATCAGCTGGGAGTAGGGCACAAGGAAATCACAGAGTGACATATAATTTTCCACATCCTAATTGGTAGTATCTTTTAACTAAAAACACATCTCAAAGCATTATTTAAAGATTTCAAAGCACTTTTTATCACTGCTAGGATTTCTAAACACCATTTACCACTGCCAAACCTTATAAAATGGAAGTACATTCAGAATTAGGTTTGCTCCCTAAGACTGATCTGGAAACTCTAGTGTGTCCAGAAGACAATCATGATCCCAACTTTAAGCATCACATAAGGCTCATTACTAGGGGGAGAACAGACTGGAATAACTGGAATCAAACCATTGAGCTTTGGAAAGTAGACCTCACCCTCAGACTCCAAGGTTTCTTTCCCTCGCTCATGCCATCACAATTCCTCTAGGTCCTACTCTGGCATCCCACACACTGACCACAATTCTCTTGAGGAGCACTATGATTTCCCTCATGAGAAGTACAAATTTCAGTTTTTATTTTTAAATTCCCAATTTTTCCTCCTATAGCAGTGGTTCTCAACCTTTCTAATGCCGTGACCCCGCAATACAGTTCCTCATGTTGCAGTGACCTCAAACCAAAAAAATTATTTTGGTGGCTACTTCAAAACTGTAATTTTGCTACAGTTATGATTCGGAATGTAAATATCTGATATGCATTATATATTCTCATTGCTACAAATTGAGAGGTTGAGAACCGCTGTCCTATAATTTATTACTATATTACCTAGACTGCCACAGAAATAACAATTTATTGAACCTCTATCTGTTAGAGTATTGGTAATTTCTTTCACAGGAGCAACAAGTTCCTCAAATGTAGATGTTAAAATAGGAGCTAAGATAGATGTCTCCCTTTTTTGTCCTATTTAATTCTATCCACTTTTCCCTTTTCAGCTTTTTCTTTTCTTCTCTCACACCCTTCAAAAACATATGCATCTATCCTCTTCAATTGTTCTATATTCATACTAGACTAGTCTTGACAATGCTTATGAAAATGTTCTTTTATTTGTGGGAAGGAGTGGTTCACAAAATGGTACTGTATGATACAAGAATTAGTGTGCTGAATGGAATATAAAACTGCATATCTTTTAGCAGCTCCACATACTCTCATAAAACTGACTGGGACATTCATTTTCTTCCTGTTTAACATTTTCAATTTTTTTTCCCAATTTTCTGGGTGAGTAGAACATTCCCTCATTTCTTTTCAATAATGCTTCCCTGACTTCATGTAATTTCACATAGCCCTCAGGATGTTTGCTGTGAGTGTTCCCCATTTTCAAACCAAGATCCTCCAAAAAAGAAGAAAAAAATTAGAAACTGTTTGAATCTCTACCTTAGACCTCTCCCTAGAGGCTACATAGTTGTGTTGAGCCACCTAAGCACAATTTAATTTTAAAGAAAGAGTGGAGAGAAGCCTGTAGGTCATCTCTTTCTTACTTATATATATTTAAGGCTGGACTAAAGACCTTTTACTTTTCTAACTTCTGGGTCTTACTATCTTGCTTACTCCACAGATCATTTCCCAACCTATTTCCCAACCAAAAAAAAAAGACAAAAAACCCAGAAAATACACATGAAAAATAGTCATCTTTGCTAAAGCTTCTCCTTGAAGATTTCAGCTTCTCAGAAACCTAGAACTTACATAAAGAATTTTTTACTCTACATGTAAATCACTCATGTGACAAGGAAAAACTTAGAAAAAAGGATTCAGAGTCCTGAGTAGTTCGCCTAATTTGCTTATGGTTTCCTTCATTATATTCAGGTCATTCACCCATTCTGAGTTGATCTTAGTGTAGTGTGTGAGACGTTGATCTAAATCTAATCTCTCCCATACTGTCTTCCAATTTTTATTCTGGTTCTTAAAGACTGGATTTCATCCCTAGCTTTTTGGTCATCCTTCTCCTTCTGGTCAGATTTTCTTTGGAAGTCATCTTTCATCCTCTTTACCTCATCTTACATCTCCTTTGCCTCATTTTCCAGCTGATGAATTTTGGCTTTCAAGACACTGTTTTCTGTTTCCAGATGACTTATCCTGCTTTACTTCCTCAGTGCTTCCTCTGGATGTGGATAGTGGTTTTTCTCGTAGATTCCTCCTTCAGGATCCTGCATTGCCACTAATGGAGAAGTCCATTACATTTGATGGTACCGCAGTGTGTCAGTCTCTGTGTACAATGTTCTCCTGGTTCTGTTCCTCTCACCCTGCATCAATTCCTGGAGGTTGTTCAAGTCCCCTTGGAATTCCTCCACTTTATTATTCCTTTGAGCTGTAAACCTTAAAATTTCTTAGACTTATGAATGTTGGAAATTTCCCCATTGGGAAATCTCATACTTGAAAAATTTTCTACTGATAGTAAGAACTCTATTGGAATGTGAAACTCCTTGACATGGGAGGATCCTTCTCCTCCCTACTTAAGACTACTTTAGGACAGAAACCGTTTGCTAAACAATGGAAAGGGCTTTGACCTATGCTTAAGCATAGAACAGGAAGTTCTTTGAGTCATGATTGATTTTAGAATTGATACAATAGAGATACTTGGAATGACAGAACTAGGTCTTGGAACTTACAATCTCCACCCTACTCAGAGTAACAGGATTTAGAAAGGACTGCAGCAAAGATCAAGATTTAATTATTTGAGAATATGACCTTCAACAGACATGTGCAAAGGAAACAGACCTCTGGGCGGTCCTGGGTTAAGCTAGAGCCACCATTGGCACAGGGGAGACATCGACAGTGATTGGTAGATGTGAGAACTGAGGGGAGGGGACTTAGATGGTTTCCTTAAAGATAGCGGGGTCTGAGGACGAGGGGGAGGAGGTTTTGCTCTGAGAGGTTTTGCTCTGAAGGAGTCTGAGAGGAGAGAAGTCCTGGAAGGAGAGCTCCTGGAGAGGTCTGAGAGGAGGGCTTGCTCTGAAGGAGGCTGGAGGTGGAGACCCCTGAGACTGTTTCTCCATTTTGGTTACGTGAGTGATAGGGACTGATCTCTTTTCTTTGCCTCAGCTATCTAAGGGCTTGGGCCTTTGGCCCAGCCTAAGCAGAGGGGTTATTTAAGCCCTATTCCCTTCTCTCCCCTTTCTCCCCTTTCTCTCTCTCTCTCTCTCTCTCTCTCTCTCTCTCTCTCTCTCTCTCTCGCTCTAATACCTTTCTTCCTCCTGTTTGTAATTAAAAACTCCATAAAAGGTTGAGCACAATAGTATTCCATCACCAACATATACCACAATTTGTTCAGCCATTCCCCAATTGAAGGGCATCCCCTCATTTTCCAATTTTTGGCCACCACAAAGAGCGCAGCTATGAATATTCTTGTACATGTCTTTTTCCTTATTATCTCTTTGGGGTACAAACCCAGCAGTGCTATGCCTGGATCAAAGGGCAGAGAGTCTTTTAGTGTCCTTTGGGCATAGTTCCAAATTGCCCTCCAGAATGGTTGGATCAATTTACAACTCCACCAGCAAGAATTAATGTCCCAACTTTGCCACATCCCCTCCAGCATTACTTACTTTCCTTTCCTGTCATGTTAGCCAATCTGTTAGGTGTGAGGTGATACCTCAGAGTTGTTTTGATTTGCATGTCTCTGATTATAAGAGATTTAAACCACTTTTTCATGTGCTTATTAATAGTTTTGATTCCTTAACTGGGAATTCTCTATTCATGTCCCTTGTCCATTTATCAATTGGAGAATGGCTTGATTTTTTTTGCACAATTGGCTTAGGTTCTTTATAAATTTGAGTAATTAGACCTTTGTCAGAGGTTTTTGTAATGAACATTGTTCCCCAATTTGTTGCTTGCCTTCTAATTTTGGATGCATTAGTTTTGTTTGTACAAAACCTTTTTAATTTGATGTCATCAAAATTATTTATTTTCTATTTTGTGGTTTTAAAGTCTTTCCTTTCCCAGAGATCTGATAAGTATACTATTCTGTGTTTGCCTAATCTGCTTATAGTTTCCTTCTTTATATTCAGGTCATTCAACCATTCTGAGTTTATCTTGGTGTAGGGTGTGAGATGTTGATCCAGATCTAATCTCTCCCATACTGTCTTCCAATTTTCCCAGCAGTTTTTATCAAATAGTGGGTTTTGGCCCCCAAAACTGGGATCTTTGGGCTTATCGTAGACTGTCTTGCTGAGGTCATTTACACCAAGTCTATTCCACTGATCTTCCTTTCTGTCTCTTAGCCAGTACTAAATTGTTTTGATGACCACTGCTTTATAGTATAGTTTGAGATCTGGGACTGCAAGTCCTCCTTCCTTTGCATTTTTTTTTCATAATTTCCCTGGATATCCTTGATCTTTTCTTCTTCCAAATGAACTTTGTTATGGTTTTTTCTAATGTAGTAAAAAAGTTTTTTGGTAGTTCAATGGGTATGGCACTAAATAAGTAAATTAATTTGGGCAGGATGGTCATTTTTATTATGTTAGCTCATCCTACCCATGAGCAATCAATGTTTTTACAACTGTTTAGATCTAGTTTTAATTGCGTGGAGAGTGTTATAGTTCACGTGTTTGTCTCGGCAGATAGATTCCCAAGTATTTTATATTGTCTAGGGTAATTTTAAATGGAATTTCTCTTTCTAATTCTTGCTGCTGAGCTGTGTTAGAGATACATAGGAATGCTGATGACTTATGTGGGTTTATTTTGTATCCTGCAACTTTGCTAAAGTTGTTGATTATTTCTACTAGCTTTTTGGTTGATTCTCTATGACTCACTAAGTAGACCATCATATCATCTGCAAAGAGTGATACCTTGGTCTCCTCATTGCCAATTTTAATACCTTCAATTTCTTTTTCTTCTCTAATCGCTACAGCTAGTGTTTCTAGTACAATGTTAAATAATAGAGGTGATAAGAGGCATTCTTGTTTCACTCCTAATCTTATTGGGAAGGCTTCTAGTTTATCACCATTGATGATGCTTGCTGATGGTTTTAGTTATATACTGTTCATTATTTTTAGGAAAGGCCCTTCTATTCCTATACTTTCTAGTATTTTCAATAGGAATGGGTGTTGTATTTTATCAAAGGCTTTTTCTGCGTCTATTGAGATAATCATGTGGTTCTTGTTGGTTTGCTTGTTAATATGGCCAATTATGTGGATGGTTTTCCTAATATTGAACCATCCTTGCATTTCTGGTATGAATTCTACCTGGTCATAGTGAATAATCCTCATAATGACTTGCTGGAGTCTTTTTGCTTGTATCCTATTTAAATTTTTTGCATCTATATTCTTTGGTGAGATTGGTCTATACTGTTCTTTTTCTGTTTTTGACCTGTCTAGCTTTGGAATAAGAACTGTATTTGTGTCATAAAAGGAATTTGGTAGAACTCATTCTTTGCTTATTCTGTCAAATAGTTTGTATAATATTGGGATTAGTTGTTCTTTGAATGTTTGATAGACTTCATTTGTGAATCCATCTGGACCTGGAGATTTTTTCTTAGGGAGTTCTTTGATGGCTTGTTTAATTTCTTTTTCTGATATGGGATTGTTTAGGTAATATATTTCTTCCTCTGTTTGTTTAGGCAATTTATATTTTTGTAAATATTCATCTATGTCACCTAGCTTGCCATATTTATTGCCAAATAATTGAGCATAATAGTTTTTAATGATTCCCTTAATTTCCTCTTTGTTATAGGTGAAATCTCCCTTTTCATCTTGGATACTGTCAATTTGGTTTTCTTCTTTCCTTTTTAAATTAGGTTGATGAGTACTTTGTCTTTTTTATTTGTTTTTTCAAAGTACCAGCTTCTAGTCTTATTTATTAAATCAATACTTTTTTTACTTTCAATTGTATTAATTTCTCCTTTGATTTTTAGGATCTCTAATTTAGTCTTCTTCTGAGGATTTTTAATTTGTTCACTTTCTAGTTTTTTCATTTGCATGCCCAATTCATTGACCTCTGCCCTCTCTAGTTTGTTAATATATGAACTCAAGGATATAAATTTCCCCCTGAGTACTGCTTAGGCTGCATCTCATAGGTTTTGAAAGAATGTCTTATCATTGTCATTTTCTTCAATGAAATTATTAATTGTTTCTATGATTTGTTCTTTAATCGATATTGGAGAATCATATTATTTAATTTCCAGTTAATTTTTGATTTGCCTCTACATGTACCCTTATTAATTTTTGTGAATGTACCATGTGCTGCTGAAAATAAGGTGTATTCCTTTTTGTCCCTATGTATTTTTCTCTACATATCTACTAACTCTTAATTTTTCCAAGATTTCATTCACTTCTCTTTCCTCTTTCTTATTTATTTTTTGGTTTGATTTATCTAGTTCAGATAGAGGAAGGTTCAGGTCTCCCACGAGTATAGTTTTTCTATCTATTTCATCCTTAAGCTTCACTAGTTTCTCCTTTAGAAATTTGGATGCTATGCCATTTGGTGCATACATTTTGAGTACTGATATTTCCTGATTGTCTATACTGCCTTTTATCAGAATGTAATTACCATCCCTATCCCTTTTAATCAGATCTTTTTTACTTTGGCTTTGACAGATATCATAATTGCAACTTCTGCCTTATTTTTATCAGTTGATGCCCAATAGATATGGCTCCATCCTCTTACTTTGAGCCTATATATATCTACCTTCCTCATGTGTGTTTCTTGTAGACAGCATATGGTAGGATTTGGGATTCTAATCCACTCTGCTAATCCACTTGCATTTTATGGGTGAGTTCATTCCATTCACATTCAGAGTTATGATTACCAGCTATGTGTTTCCCAGCATTTTGATTTCTACTCCTAGTCCTGCCTTTTCTTCTTTCACTATTTCCTTCCACACCAATGTTTTGTTTTTTAATCAGTTCCCCTAATTCCCACCCTTATTTTACTTCCCTTTCTACCCATCTCCCTTCTTATTCCACCCTTATTTCCTTTACAGTCATTTTAAACTGCCCCCCCACCCTGTCCCTCCCTTGTACTGCTTCCCTCCCCACCAATCCATTTGTTACCCTTCTACTTCCCTATAGGGCACAAGTCAATTCTCTGGCCTAATGGATTGGATTGTTCTTCCATCTTTGGGTCAATTTCATTGCACATAAGAGTTGAGTATTTCCTACCTCCAACCTCTTTACCCTTCCAGTGTATTGATGTTCTCCCCCTTCCCACCATGAGCTTCTTTTTTGACATATACATTTACCCCCTTTTGTTTCTCTTCCCATTTCTTTTAGTATTAACCTCTTTTATTAGCTCTAGTTTTATACATATATATATACACATGTATATATATTTTTGCATACATATATCTAGGTACATATTTATGTCTTGTCATTTCATCCTATACAGTTTGTCACTGTTCCCTCTAAGTGTACTTCTTCTAGCTGCCCAGGTGGTAATAACAATTTTTAAGAGTTACCAATGACCTCTTTTCTTATACGGATACATATCATTTTAACTTATTGAGTCTCTTTAAAAAAAGGGGGGGTTGTTGTTGTTTTGCTTTTTCTTTTTTCCCTCTTTTTAAATTATGTTTTAATGATGCTCTTGAATTCTGTGCTTGGACATCAGATTTTCTGTTCAGGACTGGTCTTTTCTTTATAAATTCTTGGAATTCTTATATTTTGTTGAATGACCATACTTTCCCCTGTAAGAATATAGTCAGTTTTTCTGGGTAGTTGATTCTTGATTGTAGACCTAGTTCCCTTGCTTTTCAGAATATCATATTCCATGCCTTTCTGTCCTTCAGTGTAGATGCAGCCAGATCCTGTGTTATCCTCACTGTGGTTCCATGGTATCTGAATAACTTCTTCTTAGCAGCTTGTAATATTTTTTCCTTGGTCTGATTGTTCTTGAATTTGGTTATAATATTCTGGGGTGTTGTCAGTTGGGGATTAAGTACAGGAGGTGATCTGTGGATTCTTTCAATTTCCACTTTTCCCTCTTGTTCTAGAATATCAGGGCTGTTTTCTTCGATAATTCCCTGTAGTACAATGTCCAGGCTTTTCCTTTTATCATGGTCTTCTGGTAGACCAATTATTTTTAAGTTGTCTCTCCTGGAACGATTTTCTAATTCTTCTGTTTTGTGAATGACGTGCTTTATATTTTCCTCAATTTTTTCATTCATTAAATTTTGTTTTAGTGTTTTAGTGTCCTGCTGCCTTGTGAAGTCACTTGATTCTAGTTGTTGTATTCTGACTCTTAAAGACTGGATTTCATCCCTGGATTTTTGGTCATCCTACTCCTTCTGGTCTGATTTTCTTTGGAGGTCATTTTTCATCCTCTTTACCTCATCTTTCCTCTCCTTTGCCTCATCTTTCATCTTCTTTCCCTCATCTTTCATCTCCTTTACCATATTTTCAAGCTGGTTGATTTTGGCTTTCAAGAAACTATTTTCTTATTTTAGTTCAAGTGCCTCTGTTTCCAGATAACTTATCTTAGTTTTTAAGTTCTTTTCCAAATTGTCTTCAGCCTCTCTTAATTGTTTTTTGAATTGTATTTTGAGTTCTTCCAAAGCCTGTGTCCAATTCACTGGGATTTCTGGTTTTTTGTTTAGTGTTTCCTCCTGTTCTGTTCCATTTGCTCTTTGTTCATTGCCTGTATAGAAGCTGTCAATTGTAATTTATTTTTTCTTTTTCTGTTGTTTACTCATATTTACCCCTTCTTTTCCCCCTGTAGTTGCCTACACTCTTGCTCCTCTCATTATGTGTTGGATCTGTGGGTTTGGACTTTTCTGTCAGTCTTCCCTCATGCAACTTTGGCAGCAAGTCTCTCAGTGCAGTCTAAAGGGGAGGAGTGTTGGAGCTGTTGCTTCCCTTTGCTCTGGAGGCTTTGATTGGATTAAAGTTCAACACTCTGTGGGGGAGTGGTGTTGGAGCTTGAGCTTCCCTGCCCTCTGAAGACTGTTGATGGGATTAAGTCCTGCTCAGTTGGTCTGAATGTGCCGAGGCCAAAACCTCTTGGAAGGGGGGAGCAATATGGAGGGTCTCCACTGCACCCAGGCTCCCCACTTTGCACTCCCTCTCTAACTCCTTCCCCACCACCTGTGTTCTATGCCCTGAACCTGGCACAGCCCTGCCTGCAAGGTACTCCATTCAGACCAGCACCTTTGCCTGCCCAGAGGTTCCAGCTCCTGCTAGAAGCTTAGCACTCTAGGTGTGTGTATGGGGTGGGGGGGTGTCCTGGGACCTTTCTTCTCCCTTCTCCTTAAACCTAAGTGTTCCCGAATTCTGGCTTTGGGGGGAGGGGGTGGCATACCTTTTAAATTGAGCCCAGCAGGAGGGTTCCTTGCCTCTGTCTTGTTGTTAGGTTTGTTTCAGTCCCCTGGGAACATTTAGTTTGTAATTGGTAAGGAAGGGTTTTCAGATTTCTGAACTTTCTCTGACTCTATGCCACCATCTTGACTCCACCCCCTGATATTGGTCTTTTCTATGTATCTGTATTTTGAAGGCTTCTATTTGGCTTTGAAGCTCTAAATAGTTGACAGAGCAATACCTTTTTAAATACACTTCACAAGTTTTTATGGATCAGTGTTATGTCTGAGCAATTATGGGCAATAGCTTAGACTGTGATAATACTCCCTTTTTTAGTCCAATTTATTATTTGAGTTCTCAATTGTATTTTTTGCCTTAAATTCGGATTATTGGGATGGATCTGTGGGGTTTTCCTTAATGGACTTCCCTGACCAGCAGGGTCCCACAAGGGAAGGGGCTCACCTTTGTGATGGGACCCGAGGAGAGGTAGGAACCGAGAACCAGGGTGGAAATGAAAGACACCGACAAATCAGTGATTGGATAGGGCAGGCAACCCCTATGATTTTCCTTAAGGCGGAAAATGAGGATAATGGAATACAAGGTGGTTGAGGAGATTAAGATAGAGAATGCAGGCCAAGATGGTTACAGCCTCGGGGAAGGAGAAGGTCAAGAAGAGAGAGAGATAGTCATTGAGGAGCCCAGTGGAGCTCCATGGAAGGGAGAAAGGCCAAGAGGAAGTTCATGGGATTGCCTCTGAATTTATTCATGTCCTGCTTGGGCGGTACTCCCAAGGACGTAGTAACCACATTACAAAGTATAGACAATTAAGATTGGGTGGCAAGGTAGAGGGAACACCTTTGGGCGTGTACATTGCAAACCGCACTTTCCCGGGGAATTGACTCCGAGCATGCTAATGAGTTTGTCTTAGCCAAGGGCCGCATGGCCAGTTCAAGGTTACATTCACAAGCCTCATTGGTATAACCTTATGCTTGGAGACACAGTAGCCATACAGTCATTTATATTTCATAGATGTGAATATGCTTGGGATGCTACATATCCCCCCCTTTTTTTTAAAAGGTGGTTGATATAGAAATGTGACTAAAATTAAAAATATAAAAATCATGTAGCATCATCAATTGATGCTTCAAGTGATTAAAAATAGATATTCACCATATATTGCCAAAGCCTTGGCTGAAAAAAGTAATTGTGATTATCAACAATAATAAAATCTTCCTCTTTGCTCATAAAGATTATTGCAAAGATAGAATGTGTTCTTAATACTAAACAATCAGAATCAAAGATAAAAATTTTCATAAACGATTAAAAATAGTGACCAAAGTAATGAGAAAATAGTTTTAACTCTGATTGTCCTGAATTATTGAGGTAATAGTCCCTTAGAACATAGGATAGGTGCATTAGATCATTACCCACACACAGTTAGGATTACAAGAAGTTGCCAGAGCTTTTGTAGCAAGATAAAAGATGACTGTATCTGGATATGAAGGGGAATTTCCTTTTTCTCCCTTGTACTGATTATGCATTTTAGGGATATACCCGCCTAGATGCCTGCCACATGGCGATATGGTTGGACTTTGATACCTGAGCCACCTGTGAATGAGGGTGTCAAGCACCGTGTCCCAGGACCTCCAATCTCAGCAGTCCACATATATCCATCTCTTATGGAATATATGCCTGTGTGTGTGTGGCTTTGGCTGTCTGGCCCATTGAGGTATCCTTTGCATTCCCTTTTTATGCAATCAGTGATGGTTTCCCAGGATAGTCACCTGCAACTTTAACAATTGCTGTCACGTTCTTGTAATCTAATGCTGTTGGGTACATATTAAGAGAAACATTTGCACCTTCATTGCTCAGGATTAGAGTGTTAAAAGTACTTGAAATATTTTTCAAAATATAAGAGAAAAATGAAAACAACATAGTATAATCAAAATATTCAGAGAAAATAGTGAGAGCATCAAATCAAAATTGCTCAAAAGGATTAAAATGATATAAAAATGTTCTTAAAAATACTATCTGTCTTATCCCCTTTTTTTTTGAATAGCATACCAAAGATATTAGCATCTTTTACATTTTTCAAACAGTAGTGCAAACATTAATACAAATATCAATTTTGCCATAAATATAACATTTTGATTTGTTGAAGACATAACAAAAATGAAGCTAATGAAATGACTTTGTACATTCTGGCTGCATATTTCTTATATGAGCCTTATTTAAATCTCTGCTATAAATGAATTAATCAATATAATAACCAAGAATATAACATAACCAATGTTTGCAAAATTCATTCCACCAAACCAATGTTTGGAGTGATAGAAGCTTGAGTTGCTTTCTATGTAGAAGCAATTTCTACAGTTACTTGATCATACAGAGTTTGATGTAACTTATTTTTCCTAGTTGTAAATGAATAATATTCAATGTGCTTTTTATACAAGCTTATTAGTGCCAAATTTTTTTTATTTTTATTTTCAATACATACTCCAAAAAAGAGAGACTTAGTGTATACTTTCCCCTTGCTCCATGTATGTGTGTAATAACCTATTCCATCTAGGAGGTTCAACAACTGCGCGTCCACAGAGATTGTCCAACCTAGGCTTTACTTTCATGTACCAGAACGTCTTCCAGTACTTGAAGTGGAAGTTAATAGACCCCGAATCCAGCGGCCGTCTGAATTCTGGGACTGGTGTTAGAGAGCAAGAAAGAGTTTCCATTAAGATGGGGTTTCAGGAGTAGTGATCAACAATGATGTTATCATTTAACTACAGCAATGGCAGTTGGCACATGTCTACATAGTCTTTGTCAGGAATATGATCTACACATAGATGTAGATGATCAATTTTCAGTAATATTGGTTCCTAATTAAAATTTTCTAAAGTGCATTTTGCCTGATATCTCATCCCTTTTTTAAGAGTGACATCAGGACCATCTGTGCATTGAACATTCCTGTTCAACATCTCTTGCATTGAACATAATTCTTGTATTCATGAATGAAAAATTTCTATCTCCTGTCCTTTGGAGAGGCATACCAATGTCTATACCCTTGTTGATAGACCAATTTTTTACAATACAAGCAGTTTTACAATGCATACAAAATAAATTTCCTTTTGACATATATAACAGATATCCAAAATGAAAGATATACATTAGTGTTTGAACAATTATAGCTGTTTCGATTTTGATCCCATGATAAAGTTTTTGGAGTGTGGGATCCATCTGACGTCATAAATATATGAGTGGGGTTTAGTCCATACAAGTTGACATGCTTGATATTGGTTTAGGTATAAAAGACCAATGGATGTCAGCATGACAATTGTTCTTCAGTGGAATAGTAAATGTCATTAGAAGTAGTGTAATGTCAGTGTTTGGTTTTTATAGTCACCAATAATGGTTTCTTGCCGTTTGCTTGGTATGCAATCAGCTGGCATCGTAGATGGTACTCGTCTGCTTTTCTTCCTGGTCCCGTGCCTCATGGCATGACGTGCTTGGTGGGTGACCAGGTGTTTTCATTCTCTGTAAACATACAAACAAAACCTCGACCCAAAATTATCAACCTGTTGGGTCTCTGACAGTCTTAAATCTCCTGGCAATATTCAGCCCAATCCATGTACAACATACAATGCAATGTTTATCATTACATGAGAATTGTGATTTAATAATATTAGCTTATATTCCTTCTGGGGTGTAGGAGAGATAGATGGTTAGTAATACCATTTCCACCCTGTTTTTCTTTTTAAAAGCTTCAATGCTTTTCCAAAAACTTATTGAATAAGATTGATTCTAATGAAGACCTAATTCGTTCTTACAAATTTAAAATGAACCCTATAAGATAAATATTATACATACATTTTGGATGATAGCAACAATGTGTTACAATTGGACAGTATTCACTGTACTGTTTCAATATTTCAATAGTATGATTTTCATTTGATCAAATTTGGGTAACATGGAACAATTCCACTAAAATAATTGCAGGTTACATATTGTACAAATACTTCAAAGGGTAAGTTTTCAGGTACATGATGAACTTAGATCTTACAACAAATACCCATATACTGGCATAATAGAATGCTAGTGAGTAACAATGATATTTTTCTCTAGGTATTGTCTTTCATAGAAGTACATTTGTGTGGATATTGCATTAGACCTGCCTATAGGGCAGTGATGGTTTTTCCCAGTTCATTGGCTGCTTTTCCTGTTGTCTGGCAACGGTGCCATGTTGTGGATGGTGCCAGGCACATCTGCATTGACTTTCTGGGCAGACTGTCTTTCAGCTGGATCATTTCAGTTTTCTTCCATGGACTTCTGGTATCTGAGAAAATAAACAGAAATCTCGACCCCAAAAGAAAGCCTTATTGGGTCTTGTTAAATTAGAAAGTGGCTGAAAATATCTCCTTGTGTTTGGAGTTTGGGACTTATCAATTCCTTTGAGCCCTTTTGAAATTGCTTGCATTTAGGCCATGGATTATCCCATTCAGCCCATGTATTGCTGTTACAAGCACTGTTTCTTCACAATTGTTTTGGAATAGTTAGAGATGCCCAATTATTTAAAAGATCTGTAACAACTTTGCATACTTTATCATTTTGAGATTAATCCTATACATCAAGAGAGTGATTATCTCCCATCACATGTTAGCTTTTAGATTTTTATACCACAGGGGCATGTAGTAATGCCTCCCTTAGTCCACAATGTTTAATTTGGACACATGTTTGAAGTGCATGAGTGACATGATAACATTCACAAGATTTTGCACTGGTAGGTAATTTCACTTGTGTGCATAAAATATTGAGGAATACTGGACTTGGCACTCTGATGTGTCAGAGAGTACAAGTGATCTGTGTCTGCTAAAAGCAGTGTCCTCAAGGCCATTTGCCTTTGATAATGATTTCACCTTGGCTTTGCAATGAGGTCTGCATAGATGTCTAATATTCACGTTTTGAACCAATACTCATAAAAGCCTTATACTATAAATCACATTTGATTTTACCAGCTTGTGCTGTGATCTTGAGCAGTAGCCTATCTGCATGTAGCTTTTGCTTTTGTATAAACTTATACTGTGCATTTAACAATCTGCTGTACCCTAAATATATGCAGTAAGTGTAAGCATAGCAATTGCAGTGATGTTATTATTTTTAAACTGTCAAATTTAAATTCATAACTGAAAAGATTTTGATAATATGAATGGAATTATCAATTTTACCTAAGATGTTTACAAGATTCTGTTGCCAAAATGGACCACCTAGTGCAAGTAATATTTGAGCTTGTACACTAGTAATTGGTTTTTTACTGCAATAATGATCAGGATTGATATATGCAATTTGAATGAGTGGTAGTGTTGCCCATTCTAAACCACACATAGGTCACTGTTACTGGTTAATCAAATTAATTAATAACCTTAATAATTTATTACTGATTAACAATTTGAATCCTATCAGCACTGTTTTTACTCTGATGCCTTGCAATGCTGAGAATGTGTCTCATATTTAGAATTGATGCTATATTATTTTGATATTGGGTAATTCTAATTAATTTGCTTTTTGGATAAAGTAGCAGTAATGTGCTTTACATACAATTTTTTAACTTTATACAGGTTTTTAAATAATGGCTGCTAATTTTTATCCTTGTTGACCTTATGTCCTGTTTAAAAATTTTTAATGATTTCTACATATTTAAAATTTGAATATATATGAAAGTTTTCTAAAGCATATGCCAATTGATGTTGGTCAATTAAAAATTTGCACTGATTTTTAATTTTGCTTTTGATAATATTCAATATTTGCCATAAAAACTTGTAACCTGAGGTGTAGGCGTATGGATCAATTTATGAAACTGCTGAATTAAGTTTCCTTCCCAGATCCAAATAATTTTGTTAGTGAGTCACATGGTTGCAAGAGTCCATGAGGATTTACCTCTGAAAACCTTGATAAATTTGTGTTTATACCTTGGTTTTTGGCCTACAGTTATACAACAATTCTTTTTAAAATATTATTACAGATAAAATATCTCCTGTAGCATATGACAAAAGTCTTTCTCTGACTTTTTAACTTTAAAACTTTGCCTTATAAGAAATACAATTGGACCTTCTTATGTAATTTTGCCATGTCCAATCCAAATTAAGACAATTTAATTTTTTAAATTTTGCTTCATAATAATACCATCTTTTAGCAAAGATCTGTTTGAAAGACATAACAGGTTTATACCTTTACATTTAAATAATATTCTTCCTGGATTCTCTGGTGCTGCTTCAAAAGACCTGTTCCTTTTAGAAATGTTAAACTGGTGGAGAGGTTTGCTGATAAGAAAGTCTTTTTGCTCGTTTGTCCTCATGAGAGCAAAATGTCTGTTTGCTTCCTAGTTAGGGCAAACACGTGCTCTGCTTTTTTAAAGCTGGTGTTCCTTTAGGTGCTTAAGGAATAGTTTTCATGCTTTGATACGATCTTATGGTCCTTATGTGAGGGATCGTCTCCTCACAGCACTTTAACCTTATAGCCTAAAGTGTAGCCCTTGTAGCCCAAAGTGATGAAAAGTTTGCTCTAAGTTTAATCGATGCTCATTAAGCTTTCACCATTCACCTGTGCCAGGTAACTTCTGGTAGATGACCGTGTTATGGCACAGAGTTACGATTTTTGGCTTTTTTCTTGCCTCACTTTTGCAATAAGCAATGTTTAAGTAAAGAAATTTCTTGCCATGAATTTATATTAATTGATAAGAATGGTTTGGTTCTAGGACTTGTCTGTTTTGGTCTTATCTAGCCCCGTATGCTTTAGCTAGAAGCTTAATACTCTGCTTTGAATTTCTATAGGAGTCAGGATTTCAATGGCCGTAGGCTGAATTAAACTTCCGTCTGTACTATTGGAATCATTTCTTAAGTTTTGTAGAAGAAACATTTCTACCTGCTTATTTCTGTAAATATTAAATGGTCATAATACTACATTAAGCATGGGTGGAGGCAGAGGTTGACATAGAATATTTCTGTCTGTTTCTGCAGCAACAGACAGGGGAGAGAGAGCAAGGATAGATCAGTCAGCTAAAGAAAGTGAGTTAAGTATATTGTTAGTATCTTTAGTGAAAGGAAGAGCAAAAGACTGAAAGATAAGTCAATCCTCCTTGTTTAATGTAGCACTTTAATTAGAATCCGTGTGCTCTTAGCAGCAGGTAATATTTTTCTTAATTTCCAATCATCTGGTGTAAAATTTGTTGCTAAAGAGTTTTGATCAGCTCTGTAATGCTGAGAGCTTCCCATATTTTTGCATGCTATGGCACAATCTAGAAATCCTGCTTCTCCTTTGCAGGGGGCTATCTGTAGCCTCCTTATTGCCCTTTTGGCTTGCAGAGTTCTGTGGGGGAGGGGGCGGGCTGCACAAGACAAGAAGCCTTAAAGGATGAAAGTGGCTGGAGAAAGCTGAAAGCTTCCAAGGAAGGGACTTCCTCTTGAATCTGGAAAGATCCTTCTACCTTATGATCGGGATGCTGAAATGGCTTTGCATTTAACGCCCTTTGCCTCATTTCCCACGTTTTAAAAGGTAGAGGAGGGAGCAGTGAGCCAAACGCATTGAACGTCATGGCTTCTGCGCTTTTTAAAATGGAATCCTCCATAGTGAAAAGATTAGGAGAAAGTGTTAGACTTGCCAATGGCGCTCTCTCGGCCATCTGCCCTAAGAGATAGGTTTGAGCAGAGGCTTTTTCCTCCACAGGTGGAGGGACCTTCGGCATTTTGAGAATTAGGGTTAGACTGAGGCTTGGCATTCTAGCAAGATGCCTAAAATCTGCACAGGTTGTGCCATCAAGGCCATCCTTGTAGTTTCCCAAGTATTCCAACTGACTTGCGATATTTTGTCTTTCTTTCTGATACTGCCTCGTTTTTTCTTTTACCAATCAGATCTCATAGCTGCACTTTGGGAACTCCCCTTGCTGGGAATTCAGATTTTGCTTCAGTGCCTATTTAAGCAATGCTTCAGAGATCTCAATTCCTTTCTGTTCAGTCAGAGACATTAACCATCTAAGGTGACGAGTGTATGATGAGGCTTATGGACCCGTGGTTCTAAATAATTTCTTAAAATAAGAAATTGAAATAAAAGACGTTTCTCACCTTCAGAGGCCACCTGCAAGGTCATGCCTTTGTGATTCCGTACCTCAGTGATCGCTCCTCAAGTTGCACGTGCTTGAATGCCTGTGACAAAGGAATTTCGCTCCCAAATCCGGGGTGCCAAGTGTGGGGTTTTCCTTAATGGACTTCCCTGACCAGCAGGGTCCCACAAGGGAAGGGGCTCACCTTTGTGATGGGACCCGAGGAGAGGTAGGAACCGAGAACCAGGGTGGAAATGAAAGACACCGACAAATCAGTGATTGGATAGGGCAGGCAACCCCTATGATTTTCCTTAAGGCGGAAAATGAGGATAATGGAATACAAGGTGGTTGAGGAGATTAAGATAGAGAATGCAGGCCGAGATGGTTACAGCCTCGGGGAAGGAGAAGGTCAAGAAGAGAGAGACATAGTCATTGAGGAGCCCAGTGGAGCTCCATGGAAGGGAGAAAGGCCAAGAGGAAGTTCATGGGATTGCCTCTGAATTTATTCATGTCCTGCTTGGGCGGTACTCCCAAGGACGTAGTAACCACATCACAAAGTATAGACAATTAAGATTGGGTGGCAAGGTAGAGGGAACACCTTTGGGCATGTAGATTGCAAACTGCACTTTCCTGGGGAATTGACTCCGAGCATGCTAATGAGTTTGTCTTAGCCAAGGGCCGCATGGCCAGTTCAAGGTTACATTCACAAGCCTCATTGGTATAACCTTATGCTTGGAGACACAGTAGCCATACAGTCATTTATATTTCATAGATGTGAATATGCTTGGGATGCTACAGGATCATTTATCAATACATGAAAGACAGGTAATTTCTCATGTATAATTCAAGCTATTATATAATGTGTTGTTAAGTATTCGATAGAGCTCCATTTCTATAGTCTGTAATGATGTATTAAATATTTTATATCTTTGCATTATTTATATTGATCACTAATATCCATGAAAAAGAAAAAGAACAGGTCAATTAACTAGGCATACAACTAAATGTATCAAGTTCATTCTATAGGCCTACTACATCTATTCCACAGAGTTCTAAGGTACCCTGAGTACTTTGTGATTCTTTCTTCATACTGCCATTGGCTGTTTCCTCCTCACTCCTCCTTTAATAGCACCCAAGTGCCATTTAATCATATAATATATGTTAGCTTTTACAAAGGGATATTTACTTTAGAAAGGAAAATTCAAAGATATAACAAGAATAAAATACAAGCATTTTTCCTCCTGCAGGGACTCTCCTTTTCATCATCTTCCTCTTTATCATAGTTCAAACATAGTACTGATCCCAATAAATTAATGTCCAAAATAGCACCACTTCCACTGGGCTGAGGCCCCATAGGTAATGTAAAACTTTGATCCTAAGGGCATCAGTACTATATTGGCTAACAACCCAGAGTTTGGAGCACCAGGATGCTGAGGAGCCCTCTGGTCCATTTGAAATTCACAAGGTTGGACACTTCATTTCCCTTACCTATCAGAGAAAAACAGAGTCCAAGGACTGAAACTTTTACAAGGTCATATGGCTTCAAAGGGGAGAAGCCTTAAAGAACTCTGACCTTAATATAATATAATATATGATATGATATTATATGATATGATATAATTAATATAATATAATATAATCTCTCACCCAATGTATTGACTTATAGAGAGTCCATGAGGTACAACAGTGAAGCTAGAGAATGGCCAAAGGGGCATAAGCTAAGACTGATGGGCTTTTTAAAATGACATTGTAGCAACTCAAAGAGCCTCATCTTGGATTACATTACTGTAACTGACTATCCAAGTATACTCTACCATCCCTCCATGGTATTTTTCTTCCACATTGCCACAACTCTTCTAGCAAGAAATATTCTTAGTTTTTCCATTTGGTATGATGCATTCAAGAGTCATTCCATGCATGTATCAGTCCACCATTACATTAAAACACTAGAAAACCAACAAATTTAAAAGTCAAATAAAAAATACAAATTCTGAAAATCAAAGAAGAGACTTAAGAACTTAAAAGTAAAAATATCCATTTAATTTATGAATAAAATGAAAATGTGACTTTTAGAAACTATAAAATATAACAATGTAAAAAATTATAAAATAAATCACCATTAGCAGATTAAAGATAAGTCTTCCTGACTCCAGACTAGATACTCTGTCTGCTGCTCCATCTATCTGCTCAGCTAACAGAATTACCAAAGAATAAAAATACCCCCATTCCTGATGGATTCACAGGAGAATTCTATTAAACTTTTAGAGAATGGTACCTATATTTCAAAATTTGAAAAAGCTAGTACTCTACCAGAATCCTGTTATGAGACAAATAGTCTTACTTTCTGTGTTAGTATCAGTCCTAATTTAGAAGAGCAGCAAGGGATAGTCAATTAGGGTTAAGTAATTTGCCCAGGGTCACACAGGTTAGGAAGCATCTGAGGTCAAATTTGTACTTAGGTACTCCTGACTCCAGACCTTGCACTCTGTCCACTCCGCTACCTCGCTGCCCTAAATAAAGTCTTAATATCTAAAACAAGGAAAGGAAAAAAAGGAAAATTGTAGGCCAGTATCATTAATAAATATTGACTCAATTTTTTTTTATAATCTATCAGTCTGACTACCGCAATTTAGCCATTCCTCACAAACAAGTAGTACTCACACCAGTGATAGAAAATTAATTCAACACTAGGAAAACAATCAGCACAAAACATTAATCAACTTATTAAGAACCAGACCATCCCAAACCACATGATTAATACATGGAGATGGAGCCAAGGGAGCAGAGAAGAAGCAGAGTAAACTAGAACCACTCTGAAATCCTCTAATTAACCTTAAAATAACACTATAAAATGAATACTGGAGTGAAAGAAGCAACAAGAGGGCAGAGTAAAACAACTTTCCTGAAGAAATAAACTTGAAAAGTAGGCAGAGAGGATCTGGCTCACTGGAGTGAGAGGGAAGTATAGCCCCACAGTAAGATCATATGAAGGAATACTGACAGAATCAAACAACAAAACCCATACACTTCTACTGTTCCAAGTTCTGAACCAGGACCAAAGCCAACTTCGCGGCCTTGAGACCATGCAAAAGCCAACAGCAATACAGCACACATCCCTTTAAGTTCCAAACCCCAGCCCCAGCCTGTAGTGAGACCCCTACTTCCTAGCACAGGGCATTCCATGGTGTGCCTAGGCTGGTTCAGGCCAAGAGTGAGGCTCTGAGCCCCAACCCAAGCTCAAACTGAGGGCCCAAGCCTCAGTGCAAGGCTGTTAACAGGGAGCCATGCTGGTGTAAGACAAAGGTGAGGCCCAGAGCCCTTGCCAAAGCTTGCAGTGAGAGCCTTAACTCCAGAAAAAAGCAATCCACTGTATTCCTGGTCTATGTAAGCCCAAAGAGAGCCCCAGAGCCCCAGCCCAAATCTGCATTGAGGACCTGATCCCCTGTGCAAGGCAGTCTGAAGTGCTCCTGACCTATGTAAGAGTAGAATGGCACCCAAAGCCCCTGCCCAAACCTGAGGCTGGACCCAGCACAAGATAGCTCAAAGGCTCTGAGCTCTGCAAGTCATCAGTAGCCCCAGGAGGAGATCAGTAGTGAGAGATGACTTTTAGAACTCCCACCCCACAGGCCATCAAACCATCTTGGAAGAACTGAAAGTTGCAGAAACCACAAAAGAGACCTAACCATAGCAGCAAGGAAAAAATGGAGCTTAAAAGAGTGTCCTTTCTCACCTGAGAAAAGAGCCCACCTTTAAGATAAAAGTGAGAATCAAGAAAAAGACTAGAAAAATGAGCAAACATCAAAAAAAAAATCTTAAGCATAGAATATTTTTATGGAGACAAAATAGAGCAAGGCACAGACCCATGTAAAAATTAAAATTAGTGTGAAGTAATAAAATATTATATTTTAAGAGATTTATTAGTGATCATTAGAAGTAAAGGAATAATATGGATACGAAATAAAACCAACCATGTGCCCATGGCTAATCAGCCTGTTCAAAAACCCCTGTGCTTACCACCATCAAAGTCTTGGACAGGAAGCCAAAGAAGCCAGAGCAGGCACCCCCACTGAATTTATCTCCTGTCCACAGGAAGTGTGTAATGACAGGAAGTCAGTGGGCTCCCAGGAAATGTAGGTATTTTTAGGATAACGCATTTTCAATTATACATCTCCCCGATGATCATTGGAAGGCTCCTCTCCCCAGTTGATCATTTAACATAATCAACTTTTAAATTACAATAATTTGGGGATAAAAGGGAAAAGAACAAACCCATGATTTCTAGGCACGTTGACAAAAAGCCAATGGGGGTAGTTCCCATCAGCATAAGAGTTTACATACAAAACAAATGCATTGAACCCCATACAGTTCAAATCACCACATCCCAAAGTTCATTCTGGATCTTCTGAGGCAGCATGTTGTACTGCATCTTCATGGTGCTTTCTCCAAACAGTTCACTTTCTAGATTCAGAGAGGTAGTATGTTTCTTATCCTAAAACTACTCTCAAAAGAATTTAAAATTTGCATGTTAGAATAATAATAATATATTTGCCTCTGAATAGGATGTTGAAAAACACAGGGATAACTTGGGGATGCATGGCTGAGTTATGAGGTATATGAATCAATTGGCAATGAAATAAAAAACATCAAAAAATTCAAATTAAAGAGAAAACAATAACTTCTGGATGAAATATAGAATATCAAAGTCTTATGTGTAAAAATTCTAAGTCCAGGAAGATAAACCTATAATAGGTCCTTGAATCAGGTCCCAATGAAAGTGATTTATGTAATTATGCATTTATCTAGTCAGTAGCCAGGACTACAGAAAGTTTGCCACACTATGAAAAGCAGAAAAGGAACTAGATTTTAGCAGCAAATGGGAGCCATGATGGAGCCAGAATTGAGATACTTGGTAGAATGTGGGACAAGGAAGACCTGCCTTTAACATATATCAAAACAGTCACATTCTCAAACCCCAAACAAGTTCAAGTCCTCTTTTCTTGGCTCAAAATTACATCAATCCCACTGGGATTGGTTGATCTCTTTGACCTTGTGCTTGATTGACACTATGCAAGTAGCTTTGTGCTTCTTTGGCACAGTGCAATAGCTCTTTTTGTATTCTCTTCTTCTGGAATCAGAAAGAATCATTAAGCAAAGTCCCATAATTTTTAAACAATCAATGGCATCATTGTTATAGTCTAAAGCTTTTGGGGTTATTCATTCACATTAGGGAAAATGTATTTTAAACTTATATTACTGCAAAATAAAAAAAGAAAGAAAGAAAAACCTCAATACTGGTGACATGTGCTTCAAATACAAAAAGGAGAGGAAAAATAAAACTAAAATACTATATTGCACATGCAAGCAAAAAAAATTAATAAAAAAGTTTTTTAAATCAAAAATATATAGCTTACAATCATTGACACACTGTGTCAGCTAAGAAAAGGTAGAATGCAAAAGTTTCTCACCCAAAAATGAGATCCATTTCCTCCTTCAACTTGGCCATGAACCACTGTGTGAGTGCAAATGATTTTTTACAAAGTAACAGTTTTTTATAAAGAACAGTAGTACAACAGATAGTGCACATTTGAGAAGTTTCAAAATCCCCAAAGTTATAATAGTCCATTTAATGACAATAGCAAACAAATCCACTATCATTAGGATTCACATTGGTCTGCTGAATGACATTAAAAAAAAAAAAACCTTAGAAGCTAATGGATACTTGTCACAAGTTTTTCAGGTGCAGCAATCTTTCAACCTTGGCTGAGATATTTTTTAAAATTCTATTACTGCCATCATTAAAAAATGTAGTAGGGGAGTCTAGGAAAAAACCAAAACTCTGTACTCTTCATGTTGAGTCTAAAAATGTCACCAAGAATCTAGATCATTCTGGTGGGAGGGGAGAGTAAGCTGAAGAGTTACAAATGAGAGATGCTCCCTCTTGGGAGCCATCCAGGTGTACCATGCCCTAGGAACAACTTCCCAGTTCCTCTGGTATGAGATTGTTATGTCTCACCCATTACATTTTAGAAATGTGGAGGTGGGGATATAATTGCACTTCACTTCAGCTACTAAAATGGATCCTTTGGCTCTTGTTACAAATAACTTAGAGACAGGTAAGATGATCAGTCAGAACTATTGAAAAAAATCTAAAAATCATGTCTGAAGACCCCTTAAAATCAATGTGAGATATTTAACTCATTAAATTTTCCAAAGATTGTTAACCAGGTTGATGGAGTCTACCCATCATCTATGTAACAATTAACAAATGCAAAATGGAAGAAAAAGTTGTTTTTATGGGCTTATATGATGATATTTTGTTCAGTATAGTTATAGGGGGAAAGTAACAGAATATATCCAATAGTTAAAACACAGTAGATTAAAATGATTCAGTGTAACAATAGTATTGACTACATTAATATATGAACTTAAAACAACAAAATTAAATCTTAAAGCAGACAATCAGCAAAATACAATGAAATACAGAGACTTTTATAAAACAATGGGGTCTTAAAAGTCTTAAAATTTTCACCTCCATACTCTTTAAAGTTCCTTTCTCTATCCATTCATATTCCTTTTGTCACACTGCTGGGATCTAACAGAGTACGGGAGAATTCCTCCCAACATAGTGTGATGGAATCCCAAATTAATTTTAGATCCTGGGCTGGCCCAAATGGCTAGGGGTTGTAGGAAGATGAATTTCTCCCCTGAATCTCAGGCAAGATAATTGAAAGTGCCAGTGCACCCAGGAATGGTAGGAAGAAAAAAAACATCCTAAAATTGGAAGCTGTTTGAAATAGGTAACACATTGCTCTTTCTTAGAGTGTGACATTCTTGCAATTTTACCTCCTGTGTGGAAGAGTAAACTTCCTTCTCCTTTCCTGCTGAGGTAAAATTCTAGGGAGCAATTTGTTTCCCCTGCCACATGGACAGGGAGTTTGGAGGGTAATTGTTGCCTAAGGGAAACACACTCTGGTTTTTACCAGCTTCCCAGAGATTGGCTCCAAGGACTCCCAGCTTGTGAGTCCTGAAGACACAGGGGCAGCTACCAGCAGTACAGCAAGATCAGCAATAGCAGCCAGGGGCCAGAGCAGGAGCAAACAGTATCAGGAAAAGAAGCAGGCTGCTGGGGTTTAGCAGCAGGAGCAAGTGGTATCAGGAGCAGCAATGCCAGAGGCAGCAGCAAAGAAGGCTGCTTATGCAGATGGGTGAGAGAAGTGGCTTATCCCTTCTCCACCAAGTCCCTCCAACTAAAACAGCTGGGCCACTAGGGCAGGTGACCAGTAAAAAGTAGGAACAGCAAAAGTAAGGCAGCAGCTCCAAGAGAGCTCGGAATTCTCTGGGAGTAAAGCTGGGGGCAAAAAGCCATGGCAGAAGAAACGTGGCATAAAAAAAATTATCTAGGCTATTTTAAAAAATTGAGAATTCTTTCCTCCAACTTCTGGTCATAGGAGACAAGTGAGAGCAAAGCAGCTACATGCAGAACTTCAAAGAAAAATGTGAATTGGTCTCATCCTCTGGAAGAGCTCAGAAAGGATTTCAAAAATCAATTAAGAGAGGCAGAGCACAAAAGGGGAAGATAAATGAAAACAGTGAAAAGCAGAATTGGTCAAAAGGAAAAAGAAGTACAAAAATCCAATGAAGAAAAGATTTTTTTTTTAAAGTAGAATGGACCAAATGGAAAAGGAACTTCAAAAATTCATGAAATAAAATCATTTCTTAAAAATTAAAATTAGACAAGTAGAAGCTAATACCTTTGTGAGACATAAAGAAATGATAAAACAAAATCAAAATAATGAAAAAATAAAAGAAAATGTGATGTATCTCATTTAAAAAACAACTAACCTAGAAAATAGATCCAGGAGAGACAATTTAAGAAGTATTAAACTACCTGAAATCCATGGGGGAAAAAGGTTAGACATCATATTATTAGATGTCAAATTACATATTTTCATTGGTGTCATATTTTTTAATAAGAGGGTAAATTAGTAATTGAAAGAATCTATAGATCACCACCTAAAATAAATTCTTAAGTGACAACTCATAGGAATATTATAGCTAAATTCAAGAGTTCCCGGGCCAAGGAGAAAATGGTCCAAACAGTCAGAAAGAAGTAATTAAAATATTATGGAGCTACAGTCAGGATTATATAGGACTTGGCAGCTTCCACATTAAAGGATCATAAAGCTTGTATAATGATATTCCAGAAGGCAAAAGAACTAGGTTTGCAACCCAGAATCCCCTACCCAGCACATCTTAGTATATTCTTTCAGGGCAAATAATAATAATTTAATAAAATGTAAGATTTCGAAGCATCCCTGATGAAAAGACAAAGGCTACCACTCTTATAGTGTTGTTCATCTTTTGTTTTGAAGAAGACCAATGACATAATGGGATGATGTCCTGACTTGCTGATGAATAGGACTTAAGTGAGGCAGAGTAGCACAAAGTCATCAACCTCACTCTTTCTTCCAGAGTCATCCAAGTCCAGTGGCAAAAATCAAGATGACTGATGATGGACTGGGATGCAGTGGATGATCCTGGAATCTTTGATGTCTGATGAAGCTCTATGTGCTCCATGATTCCTGTTTCAGCCACATTCATAATCACTGGACCAAATTTTTCTCATCTGCTCATTCTGCCAAGTCTTCACATGCTTAGGGGGAATATTCCTCTAATTCACTAGCTAGTTTGAGATCTTTTAGTTACCCTCAACCTGGTTTAACCTATCAGCAGAGATGGTTTTACCAAAGTGTGGCTGCTGTACATGCTACAGCTTCTTGAAGGCAAAGATGAGAAGCAGGTAAAAGATAAACACCAAAGAATGAGCAGCCCTGAAGAGGGCTCATCAAACCCTCACATCAGAGGTGCTAGTCCTCCCTGAACACCTCATACACCTTATTGTCATACTTAAAACTACAAAGAAAAGGCACAGAAAATTCTTTTAAAGATATCCAATATAATCCAACATTAAATATCTGTTCTAATCTAATAAACTCCTACTATACCAGGTACTGTGCTAAGCACTAGGAATAAAATTTTAAAAAGAAAGTCAGTCCCTGACCTCTAATGAAATGGGAGATAGCATATAAAAAGAGTTTGGAAACCAAGAAGGTCAGCAGATATTGAGGAGAGTGAGCTAAAAAAGTGCAGTTTCTCTCTTCTATAAAGAAAAACATTGGTATTTCATTCTCTAGCTCTCCAATAAGAGGGTAAAGGAGACTGTGGAAGTCGATGTCAGTCAAGGCTTCAGTTAGCACCATGGTGATACAATTAGAGGTGAGGAGTTTAACTTGGGACCAACATCTTTTTCCAAAGTGTTGAATCCAGGTAACACAACAAATTCAGAGTAGAAAAGACCACCATAAAAAGCATCTATCTAAAACCAAAAACATCCTTTGTGATGTGAATATTCTAGGACTTTTTCACCTTATATAATTAATGTGAAAGAAATGCAAGGATGTCTTCTCTCCACAATATTATTTTATAAGGTTCTAAAAATGCTAAAAATAGTAATAAAACGAGAAATAAAAGTCATAAAAGATACATATAAAGAAAATAAAATTGTCTTTATTTGTTAACAGTAACCTGTAAAATTCTATAGAATTCCCAGAGATACAAGTTGAGACAAATAATAGTTTCAGAAGCAAATTTGCAGGTTATAAAACAAATCGTCAGAAATCAACAGCAATTTTAGATAATTACAATCCAAGGATCAATAATAAAAAGGTAAATTCCATTCCAAATAACTAAAAATTATATAAACTCTCTAGAAAGCAATTACTAAAGCCTCCCCAAAATTTGTATAGATTCAATAACTAAGTATGATTTTTAATATGAAGGTTACATATCCATATAGAATGTACTATGGAATGTAGTGTAAGGTATTGGTTGAGGCCTAATTTCTGCCAGATTGCTTTTTAATTTTCCCTATAGTTTTTGAAGAATAAGGAGTCTTCTCTTAGGTAATTTATATTTTTCACTTTATCAAACACTCAACAAGTTCCATTGTTTCTGATTTTTCCTTCACTAGTCTGTGCCATTGATTTTTTTTCTCTATTTTTTGAACCAACAACAGATGTTTTTTTTTAAATAACTGCTGGTTTATAATATAGTTTGAAGTCCATATGTACTATTTCAATACCCTTTAAATCCTTTTATTATTTCACCTGATACTTTAGAACTTTTGTTTTTCCAAATGAATTTTATTATTTTTATCAAATTCTACAAAGTTTTATGTAACTGGGAGAGCCATCGGTGTTTCATATTGCACATGGTTTGGGACTTTTTGTTCAGTGTATTCATTAGTTATGCTGATTTTTTCTCATTAAACTAATACTATTTGTTATGTGATGGGAGGGCTCCATGGGAGAAGGGAGGGGAAAGGATTTGGGAATAAAGGCCTGATATTCAAACTTTATAAGTGATATAAATATTTAAGAATGTTAGCCATTTCCCCAAGTAGATTAATGCACATATGAGATGAACAGGTAGTTCTAAAGAAAAAATAAAAGTAATCAATCAATTAAATGAACCAATTAAAAATACTTAAGATCACTTATAAATTAGAGAAATTAAATTTAGAAGTTCTATTCCTTACATTGTAGTTTGTAGAAGATGTTTAAAAAAATATAAATCATAGATGTTGGAGGGGTAATATGTGGGAAGAAACCACACTGGTGCACTGTGAAATGTTGGTTAAGCTGTGAATTGGTTAGAAAGCAATTTAGAACTATGTGCAAAAAAAACCTCTCGGTTGCCCTTTGATAGCAATTACACAGCATCATTCATAGGTCTATACCTCAAAGAGATCAAAGAAAAAAGAAAAAGACATTCTTTTGACAGATGTTCAAAAATATAGCAATTCTTGTTGTAGCAGAAAACTGGAAACAAAGGAGTGTCCGTTGATTGGAAAATGGCTAACCAAATTATGATATATGAATGTAACTTAAGATTTTTGCATTTTAAGATATTCAGTAGGAAAGTGAGAGTTGTTTGAACAGATCCAAAAAAACGTGAGAACTAAGAAAACAATTTGTATAATAACATTATAAAGAAAAATAACTTCAAAAACCTTTAAAACTCTTATCAATTGATCAACTAACCATGATTCCATAGGACTAATGATGAACCACATTATTTACTGACAGGAATAATGAACTCATAGTGCAGAATGGAACATACATTTTTGGACAGCAAATTTCTGGGTTAATTTTTCTTTATTATACTTATTTATTCCACAAATTGTGTTTCTTTTTTCATTTTGGGAAGGACTTAGCAATAATATGAATTAAGAATAAAAATTAAAAAGGCAAATAATTGGACCTTGACATAGTAAGCTTTTGTGAATTATATATTACTGTTTTGAGGATTGATTGTATGAAAAAGGGCTTGCTTATTTTTTAAATCTTGGGTATCGGTATGTATGAGGGATTAGAGGAAGGAAAAGAGTCAAGGGCTTTATCAATAATTCAAATATGAAGTAATAAAGAACTTGATTAATATGGATGGGAGAAGTGAGAGGAACAATTATTTAAGAATGTGTTGTACTGAATATAAATGTTCCCTTTGTGGGAACAGTGTGCTTACATAGTGTTCTTGATTCTCCAAAGTCATAATGTTAATACATTACAAGGCATGCTTCATCTTCTCTTTGAAAGTAATAATATTGACTCATAATACTCAGCTTTATTTTAGAAATAAAATCTGGATTTTTGCATCTTCAGAAGTTTTGGATTGTAGAAATCATTTCAGTGGGGCTAGCAGTCTCTAATTCTCAGACCTCCTCTATGCCAAACTTTGAAATATTATATCTCATTTTATCAAAACATGAATATAATGGTGTCTTTATGACATAAATAAGGCTCCTTGAACATCAAAAAGAGAGATGATTTTAAATTATTTTAAAGGAAGTTTCTTTCCACTCTTTTTTACCTCATCTTACCTCATCTTTTATCCTTCCAGTTTTGAAGCTCTATTTACTGAACTGGAAGAGAGACAGGAAGAGCTAGGCATTGCCAGCTATGGTGCCTCTGTCACTACTATGGAAGAAGTCTTCCTTAAGTGAGTATGGATAAGTAACAAAACTTTGGATTTTATTATTTTTAACAATTATGTCATTAGGGGTAAAGAGAGGTTAGTGTACAACTTTCCAAATGAATTCACAACAGAATCATTTCTGGTCTTCCAGAGGATGAATTTTCCATTGTACATTTATCACAATTTAATGACCAAAGAAAATTCAATTCAATTAGATGTGATGGTATACCAAGTTAATCTAAGAAAATCAACTAAAAAGCTAGAGGAAATAATTTACAACTTAATCAAAGTTTCAGGGTATAAAATAAACCCATATAAATCATCATCATTCCTATACATTTCCAACAAAAACCAGCAGCAAGAGTTGGAAACAGAAACTCTACTTAAAATCACTCTAGACAATATAAAATATTTGGTTATCTATTTGCTAAGACAAATTTAAGAATGATGTGAATAAAACTACAAAACACTTCTCACACAAATAAAACTAAATCTAAACAATTGGGAAAAAATTAATTGTTCTAGGATGGGACGCGCTAATATAATAAAAATGACAATTCTACCTAAAGTCATTTGCTTATCCCATCCTATACCTATCAAACTACCAAAAAACTTTTTTATACAATTAGAAAAAAATAATTACAAAGTCAATTCAATTAGAGACACATTTAATGAACATATACTATGTACAAGATGTAAAGATAAATAGGGATGAAGACTAGACCTGTAATTTTATTGTCAGAAGGAACTACCAGGTAAGTTACTTCCCATTTCCAATGCAGGTTAGCACCTCATCTGAACTTTAGTTTCAGATAATTGCCTAGAGCACTGAGAGATTAAATGACTTAACCAAGATCACTTAACCATTATATAAGAGGTCTTCCTGACTTCAAAACCTATTCTCTGTCCATTAGACCTGACTGCTTCTCATTTACAAAGATAAATAAGATGTTAAATTCAGCAAAACATTTGTTAAGCACCATCTATATATATTTTTACACCAAAAAATAAAGCAATAGAATTCCTTGTCCCCCATAGGAGAAATCAAGTTATACTATACCCCCCCAAATATATTAGAAACAAATACTCTTAAACAAAGTAGAATGTGATAAACATTTAAAAGATGCATAAACAAAATGCTTTGAGGATTCATAGGAAAGAAGGAAAATCTCTAGATGTGATGAAGGGCTGGAGAAATCAGAGAAGTTCCAAAGTAGTTCAAATTGTTTAGAAATAAAGAGATGTCTGTGCTGAGCTCCTTTCCTAAAAGGAGGTTTTGGAGTTCATGTTTCCATAACTCTAATCATAGGATCAAAGGGTAGTTATGAGATATGAGTACCAAGGCTTTAGTGCTGTGGGGTGGGCCATCCTCCCACAGGGGATGGGGTCTTGGAGGTAGGACAGTGACAACAGAATGATGAATGGAACACAGCTTTCTATTCAATCCCCAGCACAGGTTTCACAGGATAAATTACTCCACCTTGGCTGAGGCTTGTATTTATTTTATACCCTCATGATCACACATCTATTTGTCACACAGTTTCATTCTCAACATACATGTCTCATAGAACCTAAAAACAGACACGAAGCCTAAGGAAATAGTCAACAAAACATTGTTGTTAAGAGCAGGGTCAGAAAGAATCAACATGACCTTGTTATAGGTTGGGAATTCAGAGCACAGATTTGCCAGAGGTTTTGCGCCTAGAAAAGAGGGTCCTATCTAAGTGGACATATAAGAATCCTTAGGTTTAATTTTGTAAATGGGATTTCCTGGTAATATTCTTGGGAGACAGAGTGAGACATCTGTATTAACCCTGCAAGAATGTTGCTCTCATGTATTTTTCCTGGGACTGAGTAAGAATAATAATCATAGCAATTCCAATAATAAGGGCATGTTAATAAGGAAAGTCACTTGGGGGCGGGGGGGGGGGGGGAATCAGTGGATGTTTACATCCTTCCATGTGTGACTCTGTCAAACAGTGTGGTCTTTGATGGCTCCTGGCGTTTTTGTGCATTAAATCAGCAGAGGGGCAAGCTTATAATTCATAGGATGAGAAAAATAAAAAATAAACAAATAAATGGAAAAATGAATGAATGAGTAAATAAATAAATAAACAAGGAAACAAGAAGAAAAGAAGAAAGCCACAACTGAAAGCTTCTGTGGGAATAAGGATCAAATGGAAGAGGATGACAGTGAATAAACATAAAGAAAAGCCTTATTAAAAAAAAAAACAGGGAACTTAATGCAAGCTCTGGAGGAGCTCAGAAAAGGATTTAAAAATCAAATAAGACAAGTTGAATAAAAATGGCAAAATAGGTCTTCTGGAAACAAAGGCACAGACATTGAAAGCCAGAACTGACCTGTTGGGAAAAGATAATTAATAAATAAACAAATAAACAAACAAATAAATAAAGAGGAAAATTATATAAATGAATTGACCAAAAGGAAAAGGAAAATCAAAAGATCATAGAAGCATTTTAGTCTTTAAAAATTAGAATTGGGCAATTAGAAACTAATGACTTCACAAGACAACAAGAAAAAATAAAGCAAAATCAAAAGAATGAAAAAATTGAAGATAATATGAAATACCTCACTGAGAAAACAACTGACATGGAAAATACATCAAGGAGAGACAATTTAAGAAAAAAATATACTAGACATAATTCTATAGGAAATTATAAAAAAAAACTGCCCTGATATTCTTGAACAAGAGGGTAAAATAGAGATTGAAAGAATCCACAGATCACCTCCTGCATTAAATCCCCAAATGATAATTCCCAGGAATGTTATAGCCAAACTCAAGAACTTCCAAGCCAAGGATAAGGTACTACAAGCTACTAAAAAGAAACAATTCATATATCATGGAGCTCTAGTCAGGATTACATAGGATCTGGCTGCATCCACACTGAACAACGAGGAGGCATGAAATATGATATTCTGGAAGGCAAGGGAACTGGGTCTACAACCAAAAACTAGCTACCCAGAAAATTGAGTATAATCTTTTAGGGGAAAGTATGGTCATTTAATAAAATAGATTTCCAAGCATTCCTGGAAAAAAAAACAGACTTAAACAGAAAGTTTGATGCCCAATCACAGAATTCAAGAGAATCACTAAAAGGTAAATAAGAAAGAGAAAAAAAATTAAGGGCTTCAGTAAGGTTAAATGACATGTATTCTCATATGGAAAGATGATATTTGTAACTCTTAAAAATTGGTATCATCATTATATTAGCTAGAAGAAGTATACATAGAGGGTGTGGTGGTAAGCTGTATAGGATGATATGTTCAAAATTATATTAAAAAACTAGAGGTGAAAAAGAGGATAATACTAAGAGAAAAAATGTAAAGGGGGTAAAATATATTTCATAAATAAGCACATAGAACAGGGGGAGGGGGCCAATAGAATGGAAGGGAGGAAGAAGTTGGCAACAGGTAATACTTAAATCTTGAGCTCATTGGAATTGACCCAGAGAGGGAAGAACAGTCAGATCCATTGAGATATAGAATTGTATCTTGCCCTATGGAGAAGTAGAAGGGTAATAAGAAATGGGATGGTGGGGAGGGGAGTAATACAAGGGAGGGAGGGCATTCAAAAGGCCTTATAGTAAGTAGGAAATAATAAGAAGGGAGGATGTGGGAAGGGGATTAATATAAGGGAGGGGAAAGGGGGAAAACTGACTAAAAGCAAATCACTGGAGGGGACAGTAAAAAGGAAAAGAGAAAAGGTAGGATTCAAGGAGAAAGTCAAAATGGAGGGGAATACACAGATGGAAAACATAACTGTAAATATGAATGTGATGAACTCACCCATAAAACTGAAATGGATAATAGAATGGATTAAAAGTCAGAATCATACCATATGTTGTCAACAAAAAACACACTTGAGGCAGGTAGACATACACAAGGTAAAGGTAAGAAGCTGGAGCAGAACCGATTGGGCTGAAACTGAGACAAAAAAGGCAGGAGTAGCAATCATCCCAGACAAAATTAAAGTAAAAATAGATTTGATTAAAAGAGATAAGGCAGGTAATGACATCTTGATAAAAGGCAGTATAATGAAGAAAAATAAGTACTCAACATGTGCACCAAATAGTATCCATCCAGATTCTTAAAGGAGAAACTAAAGGAACTTAAGGAGGAAATAGATAGTAAAACCATATTAGTGGGGAACCTCAACCTTCCCCTATCAGAACTAGATAAATCATATTTTAAAAAATAAAGAATTAAAGGAAGTGAATGAAATGTTAAAAAAATTATAGCTAAAAGATATCTGGAGAAAACTGAATAGGGATCAAAAGGAATATACCTTCTTTTAAGCAATACATGGTATATATACAAAATTTTGCTGTACTGGGGCATAAAAACATCACAAAGAAATGTAGGAAAGCAGAAATAATAAATACAACTTTCTCACATCATAATACAACAAAAATCATAATAAGGGCCCATGGAAAAGCAATTTTCAAAATTAATTGGAAACTAAATAGTCTAATTCTTTAAAACAGGTGGGTCAAGGAACAAATCAAAGAAGCAATTACTGATTTCATTGAAGAGAATAACAATGAGGAAACAACATATCAAAATCTATGGAATACAGCCAAAACAGTACTCAGGGAAAAATTTAAATCCTTGAGTGCACATATCAAAAAATTAGAGAGAGAAGAAATCAATGAATTGGTTTTGTAACTTAAAAAACTAGAACAAGAACAAATTAAAAATCTCCAGATAAAAACAAAATTGGAAATCCTAAAAATCAATGGAGAAATTAATAATATTGAAAATAAAAGAACTGTTGAACTGATAAATAAAACTATGAACTGGTACTTTGAAAAAAAATAAAATTAAGTACTGGCTAATCTAATCAACAGAAAGAACGAAGAGAATCAAATTAACTGTACCGAAAATGAAAAGGAAGAGGAAATTAAGACAATTATTAGGAGCTATTTTGCCCAATTATATGGCAATAAATCTGGAAATCTAGGTGAAATGGATGAATGTTTACAAAAGTATAAATTTCCTAGATTAACAAAAGAGGAAATAGAATACTTAAATAATTCCATCTCAGAAAAAGAATTTGAACAAGCCATCAAGGAACTCCCTAAGAAAAAATCCCAAGGGCCAGATGGATTCACAAGCGAATTCTATCAAACATTTAAAGAACAACTAATCCCAATGCTATACAAACTATTTGACAAAATAAGCAAAAAAGGAGTCTTTCCCATTATTTTTATGACACAGATATGGTACTGATTCCAAAGCAAGTCAGATCAAAAACAGAGAAAGAAAACTACAGACCAATCTCCTTAATGAAAATAGATGCAAAAATCTTAAATAAAATACTAGCAAAATGACCACAGTACAGTATCACAAGGGTTATTCACTATGACCAGGTGGTATTTATGCCAGGAATGCAAGGATGGTTTAATATTAGGAAAAACCATCCACATAATTGAACATATCAATAACCAAACTAACAGAAATGGCATGATTATCTCATAGATGCAGAAAAAGCCTTTGACAAAATGCAGCACCCATTCCTATTGAAAAAACCCTAGAAAGTATAGGAATATCTAGGCTTTTCCTCAAAATAATAAACACTATATATTTAAAGACATCAGCAAGTATCATCTACAGTGGGGATAGATTAGAAGCCTTCCCAATAAGATCAAGAGTGAAGCAAGGATGCCCATTATCACCTCTGTTGTTTAATATGGTACTAGAAGCTCTAGCAGTAGCAATTAGAGAAGAAAAAGAAATTGAAGGGATTAAAGTAGGCAATGAGGAAACCAAACTATCACTCTACAGATGATTTGATGGTATACCTAAAGAATCATAGAAAATCAACTAAAAAGCTAGTAGAAATAATTAACTTTAGCAAAGTTTCAGGGTACAAAATAAGCCACATAAATCATCAGAATTCCTATATATTTCCAACAAAACTCAGCAGCAAGAGTTAGAAAGAGAAACTCCACTTAAAATCAGCCTAGACAGGGCACAGCTGGGTGGCTTAGTGGACTGAGAACCAGGCCCAGAGACAGGAGGGCCTGGGTTCAAATCTAGCCTCAGACACTCCCCAGCTATGTGACCCTGGGCAAGTCATTTGACCCCATTGCCTAACCTTTACCTCTCTTCTGCCTTGGAACCAATACCCAGTATTGATTTCAAAATGGGAGGTAAGGGTTTCTTAAAACATCAGCCTAGACAATATAAAATATTTGGGAATCTATTTGCCAAGACAAACACAAGAATTACATGAACACAACTACAAAACACTTTTCACATAATTAAAACTAGATCTAAATTATTGGAAAAAACCTTAATTGCTCATGGGTAGCATGAGCTAATATAATAAAAATGACAATCCTACCAAAATTATTTTACTTATTCAGTTCCATGCCTATTAAACTACCAAAAAACATTTTTATAGAATTAGTAAAAACTATAACAAAGTTCATCTGGAAGAACAAAAGATCAAGAATATAAAGGGAAATAATGAAAAAAAAATGTGAAGGATGGAGACCTAACAGTACCAGATCTTAAACTGTACTACAAAGTAGTCATCATCAAAACTATGATACTGGCTAAGAGATAAAAAGATGAATCAATGTAACAGACTAGGAGTAAGTGACCTCGGCAAACTAGTGTTCAATAAACCCAAAGATCCAAACTTTTGGGACACAAACTCACTATTTGACAAAAACTGCTGGGGAAATGGAAAACAGTATGGGAAAAATTAGATTTACATCAACATCTCACACCCTATACAAAGATAATTTCAAAATGAGTAAATGACTTAAATATAAAGAGGAAAATCACAAACAAATTAGGTGAACATAGAATAGTCTCCTGTCAAATCTATGAGAAAGAAAGGAATTTGAGACCAAGCAAGAGATAGAGAACATTACAAAATGTAAAATGAATGATTTTTTATTACACGAATTAAAAGGCTTTTGTACAAACAAAACCAAAGCAATAAAAATTAGAAGAAAAGCAGCAAACTGGGGGGAAATTATATAACAAAATTTCCTGACAAAGGTTTAATTTCCTTTAGGAACTAAGTCAAATTTACAAAAAATCAAGCCATTCCCCAATTGACAAATGATCAAAGGATATGAATAGGCAGTTTTCAGATGAAAAAGTGTTTTAAATCCCTCCTGATTAAAGAAAATGTAAATCAAAACAATTCTGGGGTACCATTTTATACCTACCAGATTAGCCAATATGGCAGCAAAGGAAAATAATAAATATTGGAGGAGATGTGACCAGATTGGGACACTAATACATTGATGGTGGAGTTGTGAATTGATTCAGCCATTTTGGAAGGCAATTTGGAATTATGCCAAAAGGGCTTTAAAAGACTACATTCCCTTTGATCCAGCCATACCACTGCCGGGTTTGTACTCCAAAGATATAATAATGAAAAATATTTGTACAAAAATATAGCTGCACTTCTTATAGTGGCAAAAAAAAAATGGAAAATAAGGTGGTTCCCCTTGATTGGGGAATGACTGAACAAATTGTGGTATCTAATTGTGATGGAATCCTATTGTGCTATAAGGAATGATGAACTGGAGGATTTCTATATGAATTGTAGGAACCTCCAGGAACTGATGCAGAGTCAAATATGAGCAGAACCAAGAGAACATTGTACACAAAGTGAAACATTGTGGAATGATTGAATGTAACAGACTTGTTTACTAGTAGCAATGCAATGATCCAGGACAATCCTGAGGGACTTATATGAGAAAGAATACTATCCACATCCAGAGGAAGAACTGTGGGAGTAGAAACACAGAATAAAAACATGATTGATCACATGATTCAATGGGTATATGATTCAGATTTTGGCTTTAAAAGATCACTCTATTGCAGATATGAATAATAGGGAAATAGGTTTTGATCAATTATATGTATATAGCCCAGTAGAATTGCTCGTCAGCTCCAGGATAGAGGCAAGGGGTAGGGGAGAAGAACATGAATCCTGTAACCATGGGAAAATATTCTAAATAAATTAATTTTTATTATTTATTTATTATTTATTATTAATAAATTAATTTTTTTTAAAAGCAGTATTTGCCACATGGGAAAATATGTACAAAAATTCCCTAAAGAGAACTCCTTGATTATTTTTTCAAACTTCTATCTTGGAATCAATACTATGCATTGATTTCAAAGCGTAAGAGTGGTAAGGCTGGGCAATGGAGGTTAAATGACTTGTCAAGGGTCACACAGCAAGGAAGTATCCAAGAGATTTGAACCCAGGACTTCCTGTCTTTTGGCCTGGGTCTCAATCCACTGAGCCACTAACTGTCCCCAGAGTACTCTTTTAAAAGTACAATTGATCAAATGGACAAGGGGGGAGGGGGGTGTAAAACTCAAAAGCTCACTGAAGAACATAATTCCTTAAGAAATTTAGAATTGGAGAAGTAGAAGACAATGATTCCATGAGACATCAAGAAACAATAAAATAAAGTCAAAAGAATGAAAAAATAGAAGAAAGTGTACACTATTTCATTGGGAAAAGAATTGACTTGGAAAACTGAGCCAGGAGATGTAATCTAAAAATTATTGGGCTGCCTTAAAGCTATGATCAAAAAGGGGTCTAGCTACCATTTTTCATGAAATTTTCCAGGGAAACTGCTCTGATATTTTCTAGAGCCTCAGGGTAAAATAGAAACTGAAAGAAGCCACCAATAACCTTATTAAAGAAATCCTAAAATGAACAATCCCAGGAATGTTATAGCAAAATCTCAGAATTTCCATGTCAAGTAGAAAATACTACAGGTAGTCAAAAAGAAACTTCAAATATCATAGACCCACAGTCAAGATAACACAAGATTTAGCAGCTTTTTCCTTAAAGAATTGAAGAGCCTGTAATATGATATTCCATAGGATAAATGAGGTAGTACTTCAACAAAAAATCACCTATCCAGGAAAACTGAGTTTAATTCTTCAAAGGGGAAATGGATATTCAATGAAATAGAAGACTTCAAAGTTTTGCTAATGAAAAGACCAGAGATAAACAAAAAATTTGATGTTCAAATACAAGACTCAAAAGAAGCATATAAAGGTAAACAGAAATGAGAAATCATAAAGGATTCAATAAGGTTAAACTATTTACATTCCTTCATGAAAAAAATACTTGTAACTCTTAAGAACTTTATCAGTATTAAGGCACTTTGAAGGAGTATACATTGATGAAGATCACAGGTGTGAGTTGAATATGAAGGGATAATACCTAAAAAAATAAAATTAAGGGATAAGAAAGAGGAATGCATTGAAAGAAGGAGAAATAGAGAGGTAGGATTGGGTAAATTATCTCACATAAAAGTGTTACAAAAAAGCTTTTACAGTAGATGAGAAAATGAGGGAAGTGGGGAAGGGAGCTCTTGAACCTTACTATTATCAGAATTGGCTCAAAGAGAGAATAATGTATATATACTTAGTCGGGTATAGAAATCTATCTTACCCTACAGAAAAATAGGAGGGATAAGGGGAGATGCTGATAGAAAAGAGTGCAATTTAGTGTAGGCAGTGATCAGAAGCAAAACACTTTTGAGAGTGGATAAGGTAAAAGGAGAGAAAGAAAAAAGAAAGAGAGAGAAGGATAAACACAAGATAGGGGAGTAACATGTATGGAAATAATATGACAGGGAAAAAATGGCAAATGTTGATGGGGAGGTGAGAAAATTGGTGCACTAATGCACTGTTGGAGGAGTTGTGAACTGATTCAACTATTCTGGAGAGTAACTTGGAACTATGCCCTAAATCTATTGATACCTTTTGACTCATTAATACCACTACTAGGTCTATATCCCAAAGACATAAAAAAAAAGGAAAAAGATCCATTTGTACAAAAATATTTATAGAAGCTCTTTTTTTTGGTGGCAAAGAATTAGAAAGTAAAGAAATGGCAATCAATTGGCAAATAGCTGAATAAGTTGAGGTATATTGAAATGGAATATTATTATACTATAAGAAATGATGAGCAGGATTTCAGAAGAATCTGGTAAGACTTACATGAACTAATGCAGAGTGAAATGAGCAGAACCAAGAGAACACTGCACACATTAACAGCAATACTGTACAAATTAACTGTGAGTGACAGAGCCATTCAACTGTATAGTGCTCCAAAACAATCCCAAAGGACTCATAGTGAAACATGCCATCTTCCTCCAGAAAAAGAACTGATAGAGTCTGAATTTAATCAAAGAACACTATCTTTCACTTTCTTCATTTTTTTTTGTTTTTAGTTTGAGTTTTCTTCCACAAAAGAACTAACAGAAAAATATTTAACATGATTGTACATGTAAAATCTTACCAGATTTCTTGCCATTTCAGGGAGGGGTGAAGAAAAAAGAGAAAATTTAGGGCTCAGATTTGTTTTTAAATGTTAACAATTGTTTTACATGTAATTGAAGGAAAGGAAAATATTATTAAAAATAGAAAAATAAGAATTTGAATTTTTATTTAGTAGGCAGTGGGAATCCATTTAAAGTTTTTAAATCAGGGAAATCACTAAATTATTCATTAGAAAAATTAATATGTAGTTTCATATAGATGGAAGGGAGAAAAAAGAAATTTGTTCATCATGGCTTTTACAATAAACAAGGCAAGAAATAATGAGAGCCTGCAATAATAATAGGCTGATTATAGTAGGAATGGAGAGAAAGGTGCAGCCATGAAAGAAACTATGGAGACAGAATTTATGAAGCATTTATGAAACCTTTAGTATAAAAGACCAGACACTGTACTAAATGCTGGGAACACAAAGAGTGAGAAAAAATAGTCTCTGTGTACACAGAGTTCACATTCTAATGGGGAAGATAATTTGCAAACTGTGTACTACATATGAACTATGTATATAAGAGATGGAAGATAATTTCAGAGGCAATGTAGGGAGCCAGGAAGGGACTCCAGCAGAAAGTACAATATGGCCTAAATCTTGATGGAGGCTTCAGTTAGAGATTAGGAGGGAAAGCACTCTATGAATAGAAGACAACCAGTGAAAATGAAGTTTGATGTCAGTCATGGGGACTGACAGAAAGCGAAATGCTAGGTCAGAACATAGAAGGAAGGAAATAAAAGTATAAGAACACTGGAAAGGTTATGAAAGGCCTTAAAAATTTAACAGAGAGCCTTTAGATTTGATCTTTTTTTTTTTTAAACCCTTACCTTCCGTCTTGGAGCCAATACTGTGTATTGGCTCCAAGACAGAAGAGTGGTAAGGGCTAGGCAATGGGGGTCAAGTGACTTGCCCAGGGTCACACAACTGGGAAGTGTCTGAGGCCAGATATGAACCTAGGACCTCCCGTCTCTAGGCCTGGCTCTCAATCCACTGAGCTACCCAGCTGCCCCCTTAGATTTGATCTTAAAGCAATAAGGATCAACTGCCACCTGATATCAAAGGGGCGGGGAGGACATAACTTGATCAGAACTACACTTTAATCACTGCAGCTGAGTGCAGAGTGAATAGGAGTCGGGAGAAATTTGAGGCAAGTAAAGCAACAAGGAGGCCATTGTAATATATATAGTACAAAAGGGAGATAAAGTACTTGGGTTATAGCAGGGTCAAAGGAGAGAACAGAACATAGATGAGAATAGTTTGTAAAAGCTGAGATGGTAAGACTTTGGAACAGATTGGATATGTGGAGTGAATGTGGAATATGTGAAATCTGGATGACTGAAAGGAGGGAAAGATGAGTATTTGAGGGGACGGATAATGAGTTTTTAGACATGTTGATTTTTAAGATGCTTATGTGACACAGTTCATGGTATCTAAAAGGCAATTAATGATACAGATCTGGAGTTCAGAAGAGAAGTTAGGGCTGGATATGAAGATTTGGGAATCATCTGTATTGAGATGATAATTGAACCAGCTAGTTCATTAGTTTCAATATATTATTGAACCCATAGCCCTTGATAGAGATCATCAAGTGAAATAATATGGAAGGAAAAAACAAAGGACAGAACTTTGTAGGATACTCATGATTAGCAAGTATGACCTGGATGAAGATCCAACAAAGACAAAGATGTGGTCACAGGATTAGAAGAGAACTAGGAGAGAGAAAAAACCTAGAGAGGAATGAGTATCTAGTAAAAGAGAATTGACAATGTCAAATGTTTCAGGTCAAGGTCAAAAAGGATGAGGATTTGAGGAAAGGCTATTTGACTTGGTCATTAAAAGATCATTGGTGACTTTGGAGAGAGCAGTTTCCATTGGATGATGAGACTGGAAGCCAAATTAGCCAAGTTGCAAAAGGTCTAAACTTGAGTAAAAGGAGAGGAAATGGAAGCACAGTTAATAGAGAACTTTTTTCAGGGAGTTTAGACACAAAAGGGAGAAGAGATCTGGAACAATAAGTTTAGTGTTTGTAATATATCACCTAGAGATTTTAAACCCAAGTGACAGGGAGGGTGGTGGTTATTAGAATAAGGAAGTTGGGATGAAAAGCTGGTTTGGGGATGATATTGACTTTGCTTTTGGATAAGTTGCATAATAAACATAGAAGTGATAGCAAAAGCCATGAGGACAGTTTAGTTATTCAAGTTATCCAAGCTTCTTATAGAGTACAGAGGGTTAGGTTCTGGACCCTGGAATATACAGTTATCAGGTGAAGGAAGAAAAGAAATCAAGGAGTGATGAAAGAGGTGAAAAGAGAACCAGTGGAGCACAGAATTATTTTTAAAAATCAAGAAAGAAAGGGTCAGAAAGCAGTTGTGAGTCAGCAGCATCCATATGCTAAAGAAAGATGAAGTATGAGTATTGAGAAAAGACTTTCAGATTTAGTTACAGAGGTCAGTGGTAACATTTGAGAATAATACCTAATATTTATATAACATCTTAAGGTTTATAAAGTGCTTTATATACGTTGTCTCATTTGATCTTCACAACAACCCTGAGTGGCAGGTGCTATTATTTTGCTCATTTTATAGATGAGTAAACTAAAGCTGAAAGAAATTAAATGACTTGTCCATGGTCACATAGCTAGTAAGGGTAGAAGTTTTCCTGTCTTTAGGACTTTTCTCTGTCCACTAACAAAGAGGTGAGTCATACAATTATTATAAATTACTCTTTCCAGAAGTTTTATTATGAACACTTCTCCAGGAACAATTCCATGGCTCAATGACTTCTCCTTCCCAGTCCAACTTTCCAGCTATCATACCGAGAAGCTTTTATCAAGTGACTAGTGGAGTGCTGAGCTATTCAGTATCAGTTAGCTAAACTGACAGGATTTGTCAAGAGAGAGAAGTTAGAGAGCATTCAGTGAAGACTTGCCAGCGTGTGTTATGGAAATACTTATAGTTTAATACAAACTTGCAAATCTATCAAAGATTACATAAATCAATAAAATAGTTCCTAACAATAACTTTAAGAGATACATAAGTATTTATGGAATTAGATTGTAATTTCAAACCTCTGAGAAAATCTTGTTGGGCTAACGTTGTATGATATTTCATGGACTACCAGCCCTAAATCAAGCAAAAGCAATAGAAAATAAGATCAGTATCTGAATACCCTCGTATCCATTAAAAAACCAGCTCTAAATAAAATTATATTATGTTAAATTGTGGTTGGACTGATAATATATTATTAGGTGGTTGCCAGGGATTTAATTTCTAAATTCCAAAATAAATTACTAAAGTAAATGGAATTTATGGTAGTTTATTTACAATATTTACAATAGAAGGAAGATATTAAGGAGAGAGAGAGAGAACGAGAGAGAACGAGAGAGAGAGAGAGAGAGAGAGAGAGAGAGAGAGAGAGAGAGAGAGAGAGAGAGAGAGAGAGAGAGCAAACTCTGGCTTCTTCTGATACCAGTTAGAATTTCTAGCCCCAGCCAGGGGAAGAGAGTCTCAAGAAGTTGGACCTTTCCTAGAGGCTTCACACCTCCAGGGTCACTAAGTCCCTTACCAATAGTGACAGTCTAAAAGAAATCTGGGTATCTGCCTTCCGGTCGCTCCTCCAATTTAGTGCCCGAATGTCCACATGTCCAAATCCCTGAATGTCCATCTTCCCGTCAGCTCCGAGTGCTGATCCTTCACTCGAAGCCCGGGTGACTGACTGTTCTCTTAAGTCTTTTTTTTCCCTCTACTTAAAGACCTTTTTCTCTTGTGTCACTTCCTCTAAATTTTCACAGTTGCCAACCACAGCATACGCTTTTCTCCAGGACTGCCCATTCATTAGTTCTCACCTTCTTTGGTTAGATTTTCTCCAGTTCTCACCTTCTCTGGTTAGATTATATCTTTTGGGATTACTTAACACCTCTTTGTGGTTAATTCACCTTTTGTAGTTACTTAACACCTTTTTGTAGCTAAAATCTAAAAATAGATTGTAGCTTACAATTCTAGCTTCACTATAAAGGAAGAGCAAAGTACCTTCACTGTTACAATCAGATTACAATTTTATCTTCACAATAAAGAGCTAAGTATCTTTATTGTTACAATCAGGAGATAGCTAAATCCAATCTTCACAATTAAAAATACAACTCTTTTCCCAATTTATTTATTCTGGAAACAGTACCATCAACCCTCCCTTTCACCTTAGTGATATGTATAACACCATCCCCCTTATCTATTGTTCCATTTATCTCATGGGAGGAAAGGAAAGTATCAGAGCAGCAGTTATTGCATCCTTAGAATGGAGCCAGAGAAATATACTCTCTGATAGGGCCCCATAAGAGAAAAAACCAAGCTCTATGACGTGCTACTACTGAACAAGAAAAAAAAAAAGTGAGTTCTTGAAAGTCTTGTGTATATTCTCCTGATGTCTTTACTATTAATTTTATTCTAGTCAGATCACATGCCTTCCCTCCTATTAGTCTCAGAAGCAATTCTTGTGCTTCCTCTAAGAGTAAGAGACAACTTCTACCTCCCAAATTTCAAGATCTGTGCCAAATTTGAGAATTACTGGTGCCCTTTTCCAAAAATGGAACTGTGTTGCTGTTCACAGAAGAAAACTGCTTCCTTGAACAAGTAATTTATTCCTTTATTGTCTTCTTTTTTCAAGACTTGTTCTGGCTGAAGGGATTTCAGGAATATGCTTTATTAAAGCACATAGTAAACCTTAATATATATATGTGTGTGTGTGTGTATATATATATATATATATATATATATATTGTAAGTCGATGGAGAGAAAGTGTAGAAAGAGAAATTAAAGACACAAATCAAAGTATGATTAATGGAATAGAGTCCAATTCAAAGAATGTATTGACCAACTTTTTGATCAGTGTTTAGGTTTAAATGACAAAATATAGGAAATGTTTATACAAGAGACACTTAAAGACTTATAGATATGGAATCAGGTGGGAATAAGATCCAGCCTTTCAAACTAATCACTATCCTTGAAATGGCAATTTCATTTAGTACAGTGTGCCCCAAGTCTTAGCTGCCTGCATTCTTAATGTATGCTGTGAGCTTCACCAACATCAAAAGTGTATAAAAAAAGCAAGACACTGGTCCATCATCCCAAACCAATGCATTTCCCTTTATTGTTTACTCCTCTTTTATTTTCAGTGGGGTAAGGAGGAAGATAATGAGAAAGTTTTAGTGATTTTGGAAACCAGTATTTCTTCTAAAAATCACCCCTCCTCTCTGAGAATACAGTAAATTCCTGTCTTTTGACAGTTCTCCCATTCAGTCACTTTTTTAAAAACTCTTACTTTCAAAAGTTTTAACCATTTACATGTATTACTAAATTTCCACATAACTTTTTTTAATTTATATGATTTGAATTGTCTTCCTTCTTCCTTCCCTACCCCCTCCCAGAGGTGGCAAGTAATTTTACCTCTGTTATACATGTATGAGCATGTAAAACATATTTCTATATCGTTCATTTTTATCATATGATTGGGCAAAATAGCTCTTGATAATTGCTTTAATTTCCTCTTCCTTGGAGATATCTCCCTTTTCTTTTTTGATACTGCTAATTTTATTCTCTTCTTTCTTTTTTTAAAAATTAGGTTAGCCAATACATGATCTATTTTATTTGTTTTTTCAAATAACCAGCTCCTAGACTTATTTATTAGTTCAATAGTTCTTTTACTTTCAATTTTATTAATTTCTCCTTTGATTTTTAGGATTTCCAATTTTGTTTTTATCTGGGGGGTTTTCATTTGTTCTTTTTCTAGTTTTTTAAGTTACATGCCCCATTCATTAATCTCCTCCCTCTCTAATTTGTTTATTTATTTTTTATTTGATTTATCTAGTTCTGATAGGGGAAGGTTGAGATTCCCCACTAATATGGCTTTACTATCTATTTCTTCCTTAAGATCTTTTTATTTCTCCTTTAAAAATCTGGATGGATACCATTTGGTGCACATATGTTGAGTACTTATTTTTCTTCATTATATTGGCTTTTATCAAGATATAATTACCTTCCTTATCTCTTTTAATCAAATGTATTTTTACTTTGGTTTTGTCTGGGATCATGATTGCTACTCCTGCCTTCTTTGTCTTAGTTGCAACCCAACAGGTTTTGCTGTAGCCTCTTACCTTTACTCTGTGTGGGTCTATCTGCCTCATGTGTGTTTCTTATAGACAAAATATGCTAGGATTCTGGTGTTTAATCCACTCTGCTATCCACTTGCATTTTATAGGTTAGTTCATCTTATTCACATTCTCAGTTATAATTACCATCTATGTATTCTCCTCCATTTTAACTTTCTTCTTTAATCCTAACCTTACTCCTTCTATACTTTCCCTCCCCTCCAGTGTTTTACTTTTATTCAGCCTTCCCCCTTTCCCCTCCCTTATATTACTCCCTTTATCCCCTTCCTATTTACTTCTCTCTTACTATAGGAACTTTTAGTCACACACCCCAGCCTCTTCCTCCCTTGTATTTCTCCTCTCCCTACCACCCTGTTTCTTATTCCCCTTCTACTTTTCTATAGGGTAAGATACAATTCTGCATCCCAGTGAGTCTGGCTCTTCTTCTCTCTCTGAACTAATTCCACTGAGAGTTTGGTTTAAATATCACCTGTCACCAACTTCTTCCTCCCTTCCATTGTTTTGGTTTCCCCCACTTCACCCCCACCCCCTGCACTTATTACCCCATTTTAACTATTATGACAGTAATAACAATTTTTAAGAGTTACATATATCATCATTCCATATAAAAATAGAAGCCCTTTGATCTTATTGAAGCCCTTAAATTTTTCCTCTTTCTTGTTTACCTTTTCATGCTTCTCTTAGATTTTATATTTGGGCCTCAAATATTCTGTTCAAGTCTGATTTTTCTTCAGAAATGCTTGGAAGTCTTCTATTTATTTTTTATTATTGTCATTTGGGGATTTAATGCAGGAAGTGATCTATGGATTCTTTCAATCTCTATTTTACCTTGTTTGAGGATATCAGGGCAATTCTCTTGGACAATTTCCTGTAGTATGATATCAAGACTTTTGCGGGGGGAGAGGGGGGTCATGGCCTTTGGGTAGTCCAGTAATTCTTAACTTATCTCTCCTAAATCTATTTTCCAAATCAGTTGGGTTTTTTTATGTCTCAGATTTTCCATTTTCTCATTGTTTTTATTTTGTTTTATAGATTCCTGATGCCTTATAAAGTAATTAACTTCTAATTGTTCAATTCTGATTTTTAAAGCCTGAATTTCAGGGGGCAGTTGGGTGACTGGGTGGTTTGAGAACCAGGCCTAGAGATAGGAGGTCCTAAGTTCAAATCTGAACTCTGTAACACTTAAATTAGTTTCACTACTAAAAGTATTATATTTTTAGAGGTTTATTAAAGATTATTAGAAATCAAGGATGAAGAAATACAAAATAAGAAAAGCCTAGGGCTGGTAAGCCCATTCAATTTCACTGACTACATCTTGAGAGACGCGTGTGCTTAGAAGCGGAAGCAGAGAGACAAAGTAGGCTGTACAGTCAGTTTAAATACCCATTTTGTTCTCTGCTCAGGTGGGGGATCTCTGGTGAAATTATAGGGCATTCTGGGAAGTGCCAAGGACTTCTGGGGATTGAAGTCTGGGGTACAAATCTCCATTGATCATTATTGGGAAAAGTTTCCCCAAAAAGGATCATGAAAACATAATCAACTTAAAGATTTCAATAATTTGAGAGTAAGAGGAAAAGAACAAAACCAATAATTCCTAGACACATTGACAAAAAAAAAAAAAACAGTTAGGGGGCAGTCCCCTTTGGCATGAAAGTATACATACAAATAAATGTTCAATCAACCACACCCAAAGTTCATTCTTGATCTTCTCATACAGCTTGTGGTCTGGAGGCATCTTCATGGTATCTTCTCCAAACAGTTCAGTTTCTGGAATCAGAGAGATATCATGTTTCTTAACCTAAAATTCTTCTCAAAAGGAATTTAAACTTTGTAATTTAAAATAATAATATTTTTACATTCCCCCTTTGAAGAGGATGATTGAAAAATACAAGGATCATTTAGTGATGCATGGCTGAGTTATGAGGTATTTGAATCAATTGGCAAGAGAAATTAAAAAGACATCAGAAAAATCAAAATAAAAAAGATAATTTCTGAATGAAAATATAGACTATCAAAGTCTTATGTGTAAAAATTCTAAGTAAAGGAAAAATAAATCTATAACAGGTCCTTGAATCAGGGCCCAATTAAAGTGATATAAGCAAGTAGGCATTTACTCAGTCAGTAGCCAGGACTACAGAAAGTTTGCCACACTATGAAAGACAGAAAAGGGAATAGATTATAGGAGCCAGGTTAGGAGCCAAGTTTGGGATACTCATCTGTAAGTATTTTCACAAAGAGTGTGGATACAAGGAAGGTCTCCATCTTATCGTATGTTAAGTGTCACAACCTTGAGTCATTACACTAGGTTCAAGTCCTTTGTATTGGCTTAGAAGTACATCAATCTTTCCTGGATTGGTTTCTTTGGCCCTGTGCAATGTCTCTTTTGTATATCTTGTCTTGGAATCAGAATCATTAAGCAAAGTCCCATAATTTTTTTAAACAATTAGTGGCATCATTTTTATAGTTTCAAGCTTTTGGGGCATTCATTGACATTATAGCAAATGTATTTTAAACTTATATTACTGCAAAATCAAAAAGTTAAAGAAAATCTTAATACTGGTGACATGTGCTTCAAATATAAAAAGGAGAGAAAAAATAAAAAACTGAAATAGTATATTGCACATGCAAGAAAAATATAATAAAAGTGTTTTAAAAATAAAAATGTAGCTTATAATCATTGACACACTGTGTTAGCTAAGAAAATATAGAATACAAGGCTTTCTCACCAAAAATGAGATCTATTTCCTCTTCATATCTGGCCATGATCCACTGTGAGTACAAGCAAATGAATTTTACAAGGCAACAGTTTTTTTTTTTTAATAAAGAACAGTAGTACAAATATATAGGTATCAATATCCCCAAAATTCTCAATAGTCCAGTTAATTACAATAACAAAAAACCGACTATCATATTTCACATAAGTTGTTGTATGGCATTTTTAAAAGCCTATGAACTGATGGATATTTGTTACAATTTTTCAAATGTGGCAAATCTTTTCAACCTTGGTAAACATATTTTTAAACAAAATAAAACTTATTTGGGTCTAGAACATCATCATCAAGGAATCTAGATATCGTTACAAAAATTGTAGCAGAGGAGTCTAGGAAAAACCCAAACCTCTGTACTGTTGATAAAGTGAGCTGAAGTTATAAATGAGAGATGCTCCTCTTTTGGGAGTCTTCTAGGGGAACTATGTGCCCTGAGATTAACTTCCCAGCTTCTATTGACACCTCATATACTTCCTAACTATGTGACCCTGGGCAAGTTATTTAAACTCTATTGCCTAGCCCCTACTGCTCTTCTGCCTTAGAACCAATACACTGTATTTATTGTAAGATGGAAGGTAAGGGTTTTAAAAAGGACTGAATTTCATCCATGACTTTTTGATCCTCTTCTTCTTTTTCAACTATTTAGCTTTTTTGCCTCATTTTCAAGTGAGTCAATTCTGGCTTTCAAGGAACTATTTTCTTATTTTAATTCATGTGCCTCTGTTTCCAGATGACCTATTTTGCTTTTTTAAGTTCTTGTCCCAGTTTTCTTCAACCTGCATTATTTGTTTTTATAATTCTTTTTTTTTTTAACTATTTCAGAGCCTGAGTCCAATTCACTAGAGTTTCTGAGGTTTTGCTTAATGTTCCTTTGGTCCTCCTTTCTTCCATCTATTTTTCTTTTTCTGAAGAGAAACTTTCAGTCATAATTTCTTTTTTGTCTTCTGTTGCTTTTTTTCCTCTCCTCTCCCCATTCATGTGCTGTATACTTGCTTCTCTTGTTGTTTCCTGGCTCTGTGAGTTTGAGCTTTTCTGCCCTCTGTTCTGCTGATATCCTGGATTAGGTCACTTGAGCTGATTTAAGAGATAATGTTCCCTAAGGCCAAATCTTCTTGAACTGCCCAGGAAAAGCTAAAGGTGAAGCTGTGGGGGCTGAAGACAGCACCCAGCCAGACCTCCCCTCTGTTCCTCTCATCAGCTGCCTCCCTGCCAGCTGTGGTCAGAGCCCTGAGCTTTGTATGGTGGTACTGTCAACTAGAAAAAACGCAGAACTATTAAATAGTCAAAATCACTCTTTAATCAAGGGAAAAGGGGTTAGCGCTACTAATGCGACAACATTTCTGCTTCCCAAGACTGCACAGAGTCAAGACGCCCTGGTCACTAGCCCCTGGGAGTGCCACCAACTCAGGATGGACTCCGGGTAACAAAAGAACTTGGGGAACCTATATACCCTTTGGGAAATCCAGGGGCAGGGAAAGATTATTGATATCACTATGGCTACAAGGAAAATGGGAGTGTTCAAACTACACTGACAAGATACAATCATAGCTAGAAGCTAGGGTGCAAGAGAAGGGGGCTGCTTACAATGGTTACTAAAGGATGATTCATGCCCAGGTCTGACCTTCCTGAGAAAGGTTCTAATACAATAGGGGATAAAACAAAGAAAGGCCTTAGCATATGCTTATCTCACCCAACCAGGATTATCATTTCCCTTCAGGGTAGATTCTCATGGGAACAGGGAAGAAGAACAAGCTTTCAGGGTCTCCAATCTACAAGCTAAATCTAAAATTGGGGTTCATTAGATCCCACTAGGCCACAAGTTTGGGATTCCTAAATTCCATGTTGACAGTACCAAAGGATATGTCCTTCTTTCCCTTTCCCTTCCACCTTTTTTTTTAATCTCTGTGATACAGACTTGGTAGTGGTTTTACTGGATCAAAGGATATGTATTATTTTATAGCCCTTAGGGCATAGTTCTATAAAGGATAATTTTAGCGTTGTGACCTAAACTATATTAATTATTGGTCACCATTGATATCCCCCCCCAAAAAATTACCCAAATCAATCTGGAATTTTATAGTGATTTATTTAATATAGTGGAAAGAAATGTAAGAAGAAGGGAGAAGGAAAGGGTGTAGGATTTCTCTCGCCTGGCTTGTGCCAGGCAGATATTCCTGACATTCTTAATTCTTGGGATATGGGATTTATTAATCTGGAAAGCAAGTTCCCATGATATTAATCTGTTTCTTCATTCTAAAGTACGGTCTGAGTAGGGTGGAGTAGTTTTAAAATCTACAGTTCCAAATTGCCTTCCTGAATGTTTGGATCAATTCACAGCTCTACCAGCAATGCATTAATGTCTCAATTTTACCACATCCCCTTCAATATATATCATTTTCCTTTACTGTAATAGTGGCCAGTCTGAGAGGTATGAGATGGTACCTCAGAGTTGTTTTAATATGCATTTCTCTAATCAATAGTCATTTAAAACACTTTTTATCTGATTATTAATAGCTTTGATTTCTTCATCTGAATACTGCTTATTCATATCCTTTGACTATCTGTCAACTGAGTGTCAACTAGAAAAAACACAGAACTATTAAATAGTCAAAAATCACTCTTTAATCAAGGGAAAAGGTGTTAGTGCTACTAATATGACAATAGAGCTGCTTTCCATGACTGCACAGAGTCAAGACGCCCTGGTCACCAGCCCCTGGGAGTGCCACCGACTCAGGATGGACTCTGGGGAACAAAAGAATTTGGGGAACCTATATACCTCTCTAGATGACCTGGGGGGTTTAGGATTAGAGGGACAGTTGATTGACTTTACAATGGTAAGAAAGGAAAATGAAGAGTTCCAGACAGGAATAATAGTGAGGGGCTGATGCCCCACAATGAACACAAAAGGGAAAGACTCAGCCTAGGGCTGGGTCACCTTGGTCCTGGACCTTAGCCTAGGGGGAGAAACCATTGGGACAAAAGGGATGCTTAATATTGGATGGGATTAGCTGTTCCCACCCAAACTACCAGGAAGTTCACTGTCTGGTGAAGAGGGACCTTCCCTCAGAGGGAAACCTCTCCTGTGACAAGGTCAAAACCTGGGGTTTCCACCCTCAAACTAAATAAACTGGGGATCTCTAGATTTCCATGTTGACATGAGTAATACTTTGTGGTCTTATAAATTTGACTTAGCTCTTCATATATTTGATAAATGAGACCTTTATCAACAAAATTTGTTATAAAATTTTTCCCCAGTTTGTCATTTCCCTTCTGATCTTGGTAACATTGGTTTTGTTTTTATAAAAGCTTTTAAATTTGGTACAGCAAAAGTATTAATTTTACATCTTTTAGTGATCTCTACATCTTGTTTGATCTAAGTACCAGTTTGAAAGTAGACAAAGGGCAATGTCTAGACCCATGGTGGTGAACCTATGACATGCAGAAGTCTCTCCATGTGCATACATAAGCCCTTGACTTGGCTGTCTGGGAGGCCGGCCCCAGCCCCAAACACAGGGGTTGGGCATTCTAGCCTCTCTCCACTGTTGCAAGGGCTGTGTGCAACTGCCCCAGGTATGACTGAGCCCAGGACTCCATTCCTCCACCCCACCAACAGTCTTGCTTTTGTAAGCAAAGAATCAATTGGGCCCAGGCCCTCCTGATTTCATTGACCCTAATTAAAATAACCCCCTAAGTAAATCTAGGGCTGAACCCCATTCACCAACCCCTAAGGGAATATGCTAATCTGATCCTCCCTAATCCTTCAAAGGAGGAAGGAGACCAGATAAAACCTCCTGGAGATTCCCATCAATGGAACCAACCTATCCACCCCCACCACTGTAAAACTGGAAGGGCAGAATATATCAACTCATGTCTCTTGCATTGAACCCTTTATCCCCCTAGACACAGGTGGCAGAAGAGGAGATGGAGGTACCTATTCCTGTGAGTGGGTGGAAGACCTCAAAGATCTCTTTCATAGCAATAAAAAAACAGCTGTAAGACACTTTGGAATTAGTAGTCCCCTCCTCCTCTTTGTTGTCTTAATCCTACCTGTTGTTTTAATTCTTAACTCCTTGATCCCATGACTATTCCTCTCCTCACATTCTGGGTCTTCTGGGTTTTGAATTATGCACACCCAGCTACCTGGGCAGATAATTCCCTAATTCAGTTAGCTAAAGCAGGTCCCTCAGACTGTTGGGTTTACAGGAAACACCCACAAGAGAGGAAGAAAATCTCCAGCCCCTAGGATTTGGGGGGGAGGGGTGCCTGAAAGGCCTACTAAATGGTTGAGGCTTCCAGGAAATTTGCATCCACTCCAGTTCTAGTGGTAGCCTTTTACTTTGAATATCCCCAGGTCCAGCACATGGTGATGATGCTCATTTAGGATGGATGGGTTAATCAAGACCTCTTCTGATATAAGGACTATGATAAGGTTGGGTCATTGATCCTTTTCCTTTTAATATGACTCATGCACTGTGTAGAAATTGCTCTGGGAACCCTGTCACCTCCTGAAAGGGAATGGTGATGTATTCCTCTAATTATACATATTGGTATCCTAATATAACATTGATCATGTCCTTGCACATAGTCAGGGGGTGGGGCAGGACACACAGTCATGTAGTTTGGGGGGTGGGGGACAGGGGAAATCTGGTACAGATTTCCAAAAAAGTTCCAATAGGTTCCCTATCACTGGTCTAGGCAAATGGAGTTGTGACTTGAACAGATTCAAACAGGTATGAAGTGTCTGAGGCAAGAATTGAACCCAGAACCTTCCATTTCTAAGCCTGGTTCTCTATCCACTGAGCCACCTAGCTGTCCTTCAGTCACTTTTTTTTTTTAATTTGTATCAAGTTTTATCTACATGTAAATGAAATATTTTGTACTTTTTTGATTTAGGGTGGGTAAATTGGTGGATTCTAGCCTGGATCTCCAAGCAATCAAGCTCCCCTCTCAGAAATACAAGAAAAATACAGATGAGGTTGATGATAGTGAAAATATTAGTGACTCAAGTGAAGCAGCTGACAATATTATTTCTGAAAAGAAATATAGAATGGAACTAAACACTGGGGTGAGTAGCCTTGTTTGTTATTATCAACTTGATAGAGTACAGTTAAAATACAAGAAAAATATTTTGGCTTAATTATTTGGACACAGGAATTTGATATACTAACTATGGAAAAATCTATCTAGGACTGGGTTGCTACTATTACTACTGTGTAATTAGAAATCTTGTACCTTTGGACTCCTCCCAGAATTCTTTTTCATCTCCCAGCATCCCTTTCCCTTCTCCATCACATTGTGTGTTCACATTTGAATATAAGTTTTTGTTGGTCCTCCCTCTCTTTTTCTCTTTTTCCCACAAGCAAGGCTTCCCTTAAGGGAAGAAAAATCTCAGTAAAGAAAACCCACTTTCCCAGCCTCCCATCCAACTTATATACAAATGTGAACACACAATGTGGTGGAGAAGGTAAAGGAATGCTGGGAGATGAAAAAGAATTCTGGGAGGAGTCCAAAGGTACAAGATTTCTAATTATACACTTCTAAATCCTATTTACATTGGTGGCAGCTAAATGGCTCAGTTGATGGAGCACTAGGCCTAGAGTCATGAGGACCTAAATTCAAATCTGGCCTCAAAAACTTACTAATTGTGTGATCCTGGGCAAGTCTTTTAACTTCTGTTTGTCTCAGTTTCCTCAACTGTAAAAGAGATACCCCAGAGAAGGAAATGGCAAACTGCTCTAGTATGTTTGCCAAGAAAGCTCCGTAAATGGGATTACAAAGTATCTGACAGGACTAAATGACTTAACAACATTTATATAATACTTTAAGATTTACAAAACACACTTCCCACAACAACAGTGTGAGGGAAGTGGGGCAAGTATCCTTTATCTCCTTGTAGCAGAGGGGAAAATTAAAGTATAGAAGGATTAAATGACCTGCCCAAGCAAATGCAGGATTCAGATACAGTTCCCCGGACTCTTAAGTTCAGATCTCTGAGCTGTTTTGTGCAGCAGAAATGGGAGATGAGGAATGGTTCCAGGATATGGCAGATCATGACAGAATTCATAACTCTGAAAACACCAGAAGAATGCAACCACAATGTTTCACTGTATACTAAATAAGATGCTATTCAATTTGAAAGTAAACACTGGTATCTCATAAATTTATGAGACATTATAAAATATAAAAATAGTGTTCTTTTTTGTTAGTTTTTACAAATCTTTGTGCTAAACTCTAGGGATACAGAGATTAAAGTAAAAGTCCCCACCTTGAAGAATTTACAATTAATGGCTTAGAGTTTGTGTGTGTATTTGTATATGTGTATACATATATATATATATGTGTGTGTGTGAGATTAAATAAAAGATAATTTGAGAAGGAGAGCTCTAGCAACAACCAGATGTATTAGTCAATAGTTTATTGAAGATGCATTGTGGGAAGAAGGTGGAGTAGGGCATGAAGTTTCCTCACCCTCCTAATACTCCCCACAAATAATCAAAAATAACTCCATAGAATCAATTCTAAAAGTGGTTAAAAAAAAAGACAGCACTCCAGAGTGAAGCTGAACAGCCTGGGACAACTAGGGAGGAAGGTTTCTGACTTTCCTGGCTTCAGTCCACCACCATGGGCCCTGGGAGGCAGGAACCAGAATAAACAGAGTGGAATCAATAATAGCAACCTCACCTTGTTTACTGAGCCCTGGAGCTTGTATCCCTGAAGATACCACTTGAATCCACAGGTGGAGTGTTCTGGGAGCAGCCACATTTACTGCAGCCTTGGGTCTAGAGACCCTCACTGTCCCAGAGATAGAGATTGGAAGAATGGATGCCACCGAATCTACAGGTACCAAGTCCTAAAGGCAGGAACTCAAGCCTTACTGCTAACAAATGAGGGACTTTGAAGACTCAAGAAATGTGTACTAGACACTTGCTTTATCCCAGGCTGTAGTAGTAGGAAAGGAGGAGTAAGGAGCCAGTACCCACCAATGAGAGTGGAGTTCCTGGCTACTGCCACAGGGGGAGGTGGACTGTCTTCTTACAGTTGCAGAACTATCCATGGGTTCTGATTGGAGTATGAAGGACAGAGGTTTGAGAGGGAGACTAGGAGTACATCTGACCCTAGACAATAAAAACTGGAATAACTAAATTGGACTAAGGGAAAAACAAGCACACAAAAAAAAATCCTGAAAACCGAGGAAACAAACCTCAACACACTAGAAATCCTGGACCTCCAGCAAAAAGTCAGTAATTAAGTCTATTGTCCTGGCCACTAAAATTATAAAAGTTAAATAAATAAACAAATAGATAGATAGATAGATAGATAGATAGATTGATTGATAGATAGATAAGCAAGGAAAGAAGAAAGAACACAACTTTTGATAGCTATTATAGGGTCAGAGAAGATCTTGACACAAACTCAAAAGACAATGAAATAAAAACAACTACTTCAAAAATAGCAAAGAAATAAAAATAAATAAAATAAAATAAAATAAAATAAAGCTCCAAAAAGGTTTTATGGGAGAGCTTTAAAAAAACTTCAAAAAACAAATGAATGAGGTTGAGGAAAAAAACTAGAAAAAAATAAGAGAAAATGAAAGAAAATTATGAAGGACAGATCACCCAAATGGAAAAAAGAGATTCAGAAACTCACAGAATAGCCTTAAGACCTAGAATTGTATAAAGGGAAATTAATGTTTTCCTAAGACATATAATAAATAATAAAGCAAAATCCAAAAAAAGAAATAATAGAAGACAATAAGAAACATCACAAAAACAACTGAGCTAGAAAATAGATGGAGAGATAATATAAGAATAGTTGGACTATTTGACATTGTACTAGAAACACTAGCAGTAGCAATTAGAGAAGAAAAAGAAATTGAAGGCATTAAAATGGGCAATGAGGAGACCAAGTTATCACTCTTTGCGGATGACATGATGGTCTACTTAAAGAATCCTAGAGATTCAACCAAAAAGCTAATCGAAATAATCAACAACTTTAGCAAAGTTGCAGGATACAAAATAAACCCACATAAATCATCAGCGTTTCTATATATTTCCAACACAGCTCAGCAGCAAGAACTAGAAAGAGAAATCCCATTCAAAATTACCTTAGACAAAATAAAATACTAGGAATCTATCTCCCAAGACAAACACAGGAACTTTATGAACACAACTACAAAACACTCTCCACACAACTAAAACTAGATCTAAACAATTGGAAAAACATTAACTGCTCATGAGCAGGACAAGCCAATATAATAAAAATGACCATCCTACCCAAACTCATCTATCTATTTAGTGCCATACCCATGGAACTTCCAAAAATTTTTTTTACTGATCTAGAAAAAACCATAACAAGGTTCATTTGGAAGAACAAAGGATCAAGGATATCCAGGGAAATAATGAAAAAAAAATACAAAGGAAGGGGGCCTTGCAGTCCCAGATCGGAGACTATATTATAAAGCAGCGGTCATCAATACAATTTGGTACTGGCTAAGAGACAGAAAGGAGGATCAGTGGAATAGACTCAGGGTAAGTGACCTCAGCAAGACAGTATATGACAAACCCAAAGATCCCAGCTTTGGGGACAAAAATTAACCATTTCATAAATACTGCTGGGAAAATTGGAGGACAGTGTGGGAAAGATTAGGTTTAGATCGACACCTCACACCCTACACCAAGATAAATTAAAAATGGGTGAATGACTTGAACATAAAGAAGGAAACTATAAGAAAATTAGGCGAACACAGAATAGTATACGTCAGACCTTTGGGAAGGGGGAGGGTTTAAAGCCAATCAAGACTTAGAAAGAGTCACAAAATGCAAAATAAATAATCTGGAATACATCAAATTAAAAAGTTTTTGTACAAACAAAACCAATGTAACTAAAATCAGAAGGGAAGCAACAAATTGGGAAACAATCTTCAGAAAAACCTCTGATAAAGGTTTAATTACTCAGATTTACAAAGAGCTAAATAAATTGTACAAAAAATCAAGCCATTCTCCAAATGATAAATGGACAAGGGACATGAACAGGCAGTTCTCAGCCAAAGAAATCAAAACTATTAATAATGTGAGATTTAAAATGGTTGAGGTCTTAAACTGTAGTGACTAAAATGGTGGAAGATATAAATTGTGATAGATATAAGAGAGGGTGAGTAAATTTGACTGCAGAAAATATGTTTCACTACAGTGTCTTGGTTTTAAATCAAATATAAGGTGGTCGCCAGGGAAATATTCCCAATTATTCAAATACCCAAGTCAACTGGGTTTTATAGAGATTTTTAATTAATAATACAATGAGTAATCAAAGAAAGAGAGAGAGAGAGAGTAAGAAAGGAATAAGTATGAAGGGCCTCAAGCCAATATGACCTAGACCTGAGACTTAAGAGAAAGAATCAGTCAGTCAGTCTTTTAACACTCACCACAAGGTCTGCCTAAACAAGGATTCTAGTGACACCAGGCCAGCTCCATCTCAGCTGACTTCACCAGAGAGCCTTCCAGCCAGAGACTGTTCCAAAGGGCCTTTCTCCAGAGCCTCTCTCAAGAGATTCTTCCCAAGCAATCCTCATCAGAGAAACTCCAAAAGGATTTCTCCAAATGGATATATCCTCAAGAGATTCTGCTTTTTCTTATATAGGGGTTTTTCTCCCATGTCACCTCCCCTGAGTCCCTACATCTACCAATCACTATAGACGCTTTCCAAAGGAATGCCCATCTAAATTCCTGCTAAGTCGACCAATCTCCTCAGTAAGTCTGAATCAGAAAAAATGCTGCTGTGTCGACCAATCTCCTCAGTAGGTCTGAATGAGAGAAAACACAGCTGAGTCAACTAATCTCATCAAGAGAAAACTTGCCCAACCCTTTTAGGTACCTAGCATCCCATTGTATCAATTCTAAAAACAGGCCTGGCTCAAAGAACTCCTTGCCTTTGTAAACCTTAAAATTCCTTAGACTTATAAATGTTGGAAATTTCACCATTGGGAAATTTCATACTTGGAAAATTTCTTACTGATAGTCTATTGGAATGTGAACCCCATTGGCATGGGAGGTTCCTCCTCCTCCCTTCTTAAGATTACTTTAGGACAGAAACCTTTTGCTGAACAATGGAAAGGACTTTGACCTATGCTTAAGCATAGAACAGGAATTTCTTTGAGTCATGATTGATTTTAGAATTGATACAATGGAGATGCTTGGAATCAATCTCTACCCTACTCAGTCCTAACAGGATTGAGGAAGGGCTGCAGCATAGATCAAAATTTAATTATTCCAATCTCTACCCTACTCATGTTAACAGGATTTAGGAAGGGCTGTAGCAAAGGATCAAAGATTTAATTATTTGAAAATATGACCTTCAACAGACATGTGCAAAGCCAGAGACCTCTGGGCGGTCCTGGGTTAAGCTAGAGCCTCCATTGGCACAGGGAAATTGATGGACAGTGATTGGTAGATGTGAGAACTGAGGGGAGGGAACTTGGATGGTTTCCTTAAAGATAGAGGGGTCTGACGACTCAGGGTGGTGGTTGAGGAGTTTGTCTGAGTGGTTGGAGTGTGCTCTGAGAAGCTTGCTCTGAAGGAAGCTGAAGGTGGGGGCCTTTGAGACTGTTTCTCCATTTTGGTCACGTGAGTAATAGGGACTGGTCTCTTTTCTTTGCCCCAGCTATCTAAGGGCTTGGGCCTTTTGGCCCAGCCTAAACAGAGGGGGTATTTAAGCCCTATTCCCTTCTCTCCCCTTATCGCTCTCTCTCTCTCTCTCTCTCTCTCTCTCTCTCTCTCTCTCTCTCTCTCTCTCTCTAATTCCTTTCTTCCTCCTGTTTGTAATTAAACTCTATAAAAGGCTGACGGCTGATTTGAGTTTTCATTTAGGAATTACATAGCTGAATTCCTTGGCGACCTTAAATTAATATATATATTAGTCTTTTAAAGTGATTTCCTTGTCACACCTTATTATAAGCATGGGTCCAAGTACTTTCATTGTTTAGCAAGGAGTTTTCTCTCCTAAAGCAGTCTTAAGTACGGTTGGAGTAGAGGTCCTCCCATTTCTGATCCTGGCGAGTTCTCACATCAAAATGGGGAATGTTTCTCAGTAGGGAATTTGTTCCAATTAAGAATTCCCTGATGGGGAAATTTTTAACATTCACAAGTCTGTGAAATTTTAAGGTTTACAATTAGCACATGAAAAAGTGTTCTACATCTCTTATAATCAGAGAGATACAAATCAAAACAACTCTGAGGTATCACCTCACACCTAGCAGATTGGCTAACATGACAGCTATGCAAAGTAATGAATGCTGGAGGGGATGTGGCAAAGCAGGGACATTAATTCATTGCTGGTGGAGTTGTGAATTGATCCAACCATTCTGGAGGGCAATTTGGAACTATGCCCAAAGGGTGATAAAAGACTGTCTGCCCTTTGATCCAGCCATAGCACTGCTGGGTCTGTACTCCAAAGAGATAATAAGGAAAAAGACTTGTACAAGAATATTCATAGCTGCACTCTTTGTGGTGGCCAAAAATTGGAAAATGAGGGGATGCTCTTCAATTGGGGAAAGGCTGAATAAATTGTGATATATGTTGGTGATGGAATACTATCATGCTAAAAGGAATAATAAAGTAGAGGAATTCCATGGAGACTGGAACAACCTCCAAGAAGTGATGCAGAACGAAAGGAGCAGATCCAGGAAAACATTATACACAGAGACTGATACACTGTGGTACAATCGAAGGTAATGGACTTCTCCATTAGTGTCAATGCAATGTCCCTGAACAATCTGCAGGGATCTAAAAAACACTATCCACAAGCAGAGGATAAACTATGGGAGTAAAAACACCAAGGAAAAGCAACTGCTTGACAACAGGGGGGAAGGGGATACAACTGAGGAGAGACTCTAAATGAACACTCTAATGCAAATACCAACAACATGGAAATGGGTTCAAACCAAGAACACATGTGATACCCAGTGGAATCGTGCATCGACTATGGGAGAGGTGGTGGGAAGGGCGGGGGGGGGGGGGGGGAAGGGGCAGGAAAAGAAAATGATCTTTGTTTCCAATGAATAATGTTTGGAAATGACCAAATAAAATAATGTTTAAAGTGAAAAAAAAAAAAGAGTAGTTGGACTCCCAGAAAGTTATGATTTAAAAAAGTTTAGATTCTGTACTTCAAGAAATCATCAAGGAAAACTACCCAGAATAAGAGGATAAAATAGAAATTGGAAGAATCCATTGATCATCACCTCAAAGAGACCCAAAGACAAAAATGCATAGGAACATCATTACTAAGTTCTGTAGCTCCCAGATTAAGGAGAAAAATACCACAAACAAGAAGAAAAACACAATTTAAATACTGTGGAGCTACAGTCAGAATAATAAAAAAATTTAGCAGCCACAACATTAAAAGAAGACAGGATATGGAACACAGCATTTCATAGAGCAAAAACTGGGCTTATGAACAAAAATAGCATATCCAACAAAGATGAACATTGTTATAAAAAAAAGTAAAATATAGACATTTAATAGCCCAAAGAAGTTTCAACTATTCCTAGAGAACAACTCGGTACTCAGCAGAAAATTTAATCTATAAGAAATAACAAAGTTAATGCCCTGTGACCTACCCTCCATGGTATGATGTAGGCAGGGCCCCAGTACAATCTTGGGATGGGCTTCCTTCACACAATTAATGTTAAATTTTAAATGTTAAATGTTAAAATTTCCTCTCTTGGGGTTTCTGGAAGATTAGCATGTCAGGTCTACCCAGTGAATCGTTCCATATATGTAGCCAACACCTCTAACAATTGTCTTACTAGAGGTGTATAAAATATTGCACTTTATATAGAGGGAATTACAATAATTTGGGGATAAGAGGGAAAGGAATAAAAAGGAGAAAGAAGAGATTCTACCAGTTATCATTAGGAGTCACATGAGTATAGCCACTTGTGTGCCATTTAAAATCCTTTGAAGCTCATGGATATTTGTCACAATTTCTCCAGATCTATTCACATAAGAACAAAAGGATTGATTAATAAAGGCACATGCCCCTCCCAATGTGACTGTGGGTATGTCAAGGGACAGCCAATTTTGTAAATTGTTTTTTCTAAAGAGTCAATCAATAAGTAAGAGATGACCTTAGTAATTTGGGAAATGTCTTGAGCAGTGTCTTGAGCCAATCTTTCAACCTCAGCTGAGCTATTTCTAACAGTCTATCACTGCCATCATTTAAAAATTTGGCAGGAGTGCCCAGAAAATCCTCTGTACTGCTGATAAAGATGCTCCTGAATTTGGCCTCGACTTTTTGGGTCAAGAATGCCACCAAGAACCTAGATTTCTGGCCATGGACTTGTCTACCCAGCCACTATAGTGATCATGCACTGATTCAGGTGGAATAACATAGGCTAAACCACAAGTACCATATCATCCTGGTGGAAGGGTAGAGTAAGCTGAAGAGTTACAAAGAGAACAGTCCAAGGGTCACCCATCTCCATGGGGAATACTTCCTCCACCAAGATGAGAGTGTAACAGCCATAAAAGGCATGTATTTATACATCAAATCCATTGTATTTCTAATCTGTACCCTAGCACAGATAAATGTGGAGGTAGGGAATGGAATGGTGAAGTTGCACTTCACTTTGTCACCCATGTACTTTACTACTACTTAATGTACCCTGGCCTCTTGCAAACATAAGTCAAAGGTAGATGAATGATCAATCAGTCAGAGGTAGTGGTACTCCTAGACATCTAAAAACCACTTGTGAAGTCCTGTTAAAATCAATTGAGATTTTCAGCTAATTAAATTCTTCAAAAGTCACTGATATAGGTTGTAACCATTTTGATGGAGTTTATCCATCACCATCTATGTGTTAGTTAACAAAGGCAAAAGGGAAAAAAGGCCATTTAGGTAATACATGACCTCTTTGTGTTGCAAGCTATGGTAACATCTCATTTCTGTGGCCTGGAATCATTGCCCATGACAAAACAGATCCCTGATAGATCTGGTGACAGACCCAGCATCCATGAGGACCAATGGCTTTGCCATGGAAAAGAGTTTGTCCAATTTCTCTATGGACTTTTATAATGATATTAGCTCCAGTCCAGTAATAGGAAGAGGGTACAAATAAAGACATTGTAACAGAACATATATCTAATAGCCAAAACATACTAACTAACTGAAAGTGACATTATAGAATGGACTATCATAGATTAGATTAATATGTAAACTTAAAAAGAAAATTAAATCTAAAAACAAATAAGCAGCAAATACAACATACTGGATATAAGTCACTAAATGTCAATAAAAGGTGCTCCTTTTACATGTGAGCAATGAATCCAAGAATCCTTTTCTCCAATTTTGATAGTTGTTGGAGTGGTTAACAGTACTTGAAACAGCCCTTCCCAGGCAGGCTGAGTTCCTCCAGTGTGCTGGAAGTTCTTTATGTATACCTTGTTTCCTGCTTGTTCCACAGCTCCAGATTCATGGAGTTCTCACAATTTGACCTGCAAATTCTGTATATAAGAAGCAACATAAGTGTCCCCCACCCCCACCCCCAGTAATGTGTCTACCAGAGAAAAAGGCTTAGCCTGTGTATTGGGTTGTCCAAAAAGCATCTCAAATAGTGAGACATGTAGATCTCCCTGGGCCTGCTACGAAGATAAAACAGAGCTATGGGGACAACCTCAGGCCAGTTCAAGTGAGTCTCAGTGCACAATTTTCCAGTTATATTTTTAAGGTCTGTATTCATTCCCTCCACTTGGCCTGGGCTCTGGAGGTAATAGGGTACATAGAATTGGGGAGTAATCCCCAAACAAGAATAAACCTGAGATAAAAACAGTCAGCAAAATAGGTTCCCCTGTCTGAATCAATGTGTACTGGTGGGCCAAAGCAAGGGACAATGTCCATCAAAAGCACCTTAGCAACAAAAGCTGCTGTGACCCTAACACCAGGAAAGGCTTCTATCCATCTGGTCAGTTGGTCTACTATGACCAGACAAAATTTATAATGTCCAGCCTTGGGCATAGTAATAAAATCAATTTGTAAATGCTCAAAAGGCATGCAAGTCAGTGGATGCCCACTAAAAGCTTTGCCACAAAAAGCATGTTGAATATATGTCTGGCAAGTGGGGCAGGCTATACTTTTGGAGGCTATGGCGGTGATAGCAGGGGCTATTCAGAACTTTTTAACAGAGTTTATGATACCCTGAGTGCCAAAGTTACTGGTCTTGTGAATAGATAAGCATATTTGGTGATAGAAGCTTCTAGGGCATAACAGTTTTCCATCAGAAGATAGTCATACTCCATTGATCAATTTTGCTTTAAACTTTTGTTTCCATTTTTTCTTTTTTTTCCATTTGAGTAAGTTTATTTAGTCAATTTAGAACATTATTCCTTGGATACAATAATCACATTATTTCCCTCCCTCCCCTCCACCCACTCTTCCCGCAGCCAATGCACAATTTCATTGGGTATTACTTGTGTCCTTGATCTGAACCTATTTCCATGTTGTTGTTTTACACTAGGATATTCATTTAGAGGCTATATCCCCAGCCATATCCCTTTGACCCATGTATTCAAGCACTTGTTTTTCTTCGGTGTTTTTACTCCCTCAGTGTTTCCTCTGGATGTAGATAGTGGTTTTTCTTGTAGGTTCCTCTGAGTTTTTCAGGGTCATTGCATTGCCACTAATGGAGAAGTCCATTACATTCAATTGTACCACAGTGTATCAGTCTCTGTTCTCTTGGTTCTGCTCTTCTCACTCTGCATCAATTCCTGAAGGATGTTCCAGTCCCCATGGAATTCCTCTACTTTATTATTCCTTTGAGCACAATAGTATTCCATCACCAAAATATACCACAATTTGTCCAGCCATTCCCCAATTGAAGGGTATCCCCTCATTTTCCAATTTTTGGCCACCACAAAGAGTGCAGCTATGAATATTCTTGTACAAGTCTTTTTCCTTATTATCTCTTTGGGGTACAAACCCAGCAGTGCTATGGCTGGATCAAAGGGCAGACAGTCTTTTATCACCCTTTCGGCATAGTTCCAAATTGCCCTCCAGAATGGTTGGATCAATTCACAACTCCACCAGCAATGAATTAATGTCCCAACTTTGCCACATCCTCTCGAGCATTCATTACTTTCCTTTGCTGTCATGTTAGCCAATCTGCTAGGTGTGAGGTGATACCTCAGAGTTGTTTTCATTTGCATTTCTCTGATTATAAGAGATTTAGAACATTTTTTCATCTGCTTATTAATAGTTTTGATTTCTTTAACTGAAAATTGCCTATTCGTGTCCCTTGCCCATTGTGACAAGGAAATCACTTTAAAAGACTGATATATATTAATTTAAGGTCGCCAAGGAATTCAGCTATGTAATTCCTAAATGAAAACTCAAGTCAGTCGTCAACCTTTTATAGAGTTTAATTACAAACAGGAGGAAGAAAGGAATTAGAGATAGAGAGAGAGGGGGAGAGAGAAAGGGTAGAGAAGGGAATAGGGCTTAAATACCCCTTCTGTTTAGGCTGGGCCAAAAGGCCCAAGCCTTTAGATAGCTGGGGCAAAGAAAGGAGATCAGTCCCTATTACTCACGTGACCAAAATGGAGAAACAGTCTCAGGGGCCTCCACCTCCAGCTTCCTTCAGAGGAAGCTTCTCAGAGCACCTCTCCAACCACTCAGAGCCAAAACTCTCCAACCAACCCCCTCAGTCCTCAGACCCCTCTATCTTTAAGGAAACCATCCAAGTTCCCTCCCCTCAGTTCTCACATCTACCAATCACTGTCCATGTCTTCCCTGTGCCAATGGTGGCTCTAGCTTAACCCAGGACCGCCCAGAGGTCTGTGGCTTTGCACATGTCTGTTGAAGGTCATATTCTCAAATAATTAAATCTTGATCTTTTGCTACAGCCCTTCCTAAATCCTATTACCCTGAGTAGGGTAGAGATTGGAATAATTAAATTTTGATCTATGCTGCAGCCCTTCCTAAATCCTGTTAGGACTGAGTAGGGTGGAGATTGCAATTTCCAAGACCTGGTTCTGTCATTCCAAGTATCTCCATTGTATCAATTCTAAAATCAATCATGACTCAAAGAAATTCCTGTTCTATGCTTAAGCATAGGTCAAAGCCCTTTCCATTGTTCAGCAAAAGGTTTCTGTCCTAAAGTAATCTTAAGAAGGGAGGAGGAGGAACCTCCCATGCCAATGGGGTTCACATTCCAATAGAGTTCCCACTCTCAATAGGAAATTTTTCAAGTATGAAATTTCCCAATGGTGAAATTTCCAACATTTATAAGTCTAAGAAATTTTAAGGTTTACACCATTTATCAATTGGAGAATGGCTTGATTTTTTTTGTACAATTGGTTTACCTCTTTATAAATTTGAGTAATTAGAACTTTGTCAGAGGTTTTTGTAACGAAGATTGTTTACCAATTTGTTGCTTCCCTCCTAATTTTGGATGCATTCGTTTTGTTTGTACAAAATCCTTTTAATTTCATGTAATCAAAATTATTGATTTTACATTTTGTTGTTTTTTTCTAGCTCTTGCTTGTTTTTAAAGTCGTTCCTTTCCCAAAGATCTGACAAGTATACTATTCTATGTTCTCCTAATTTGCTTATAGTTTCCTTCTTTATATTCAGGTCATTCACCCACTCTGAGTTTATCTTGGTGTAGGGTGTGAGATATTGATCCAAACCTAATCTCTCCCATATTGTCTTCCAATTTTCCTAGCAGTTTTTATCAAAAAGTGGGTTTGGGTCCCGAAAAATAGGATCTTTGGGTTTATTATAGACTGTCTTGCTGAGGTTATTTACCCCAAGTCTATTCCATTGTCTCTTAGCCAGTACCAAATTGTTTTGATGACCACTGCTTTATAGTATAGTTTGAGATCTGGGACTGCAAATCCTCCTTCCTTTGTATTTTTGTTCATTATTTCCCTGGATATCCTTGATCTTTTGTTCTTCCAAATGAACTGTGTTATGTTTTTTCTAATTCAGTAAAAAAAAGTTTTTTGGTAGTTCAATGTGTATGGCACTAAATAAGTAAATTAATTTGGGCAGGATTGTCATTTTTATTATGTTAGCTCATCCCACCCATGAGAAATCAATGTTTTTCCAATTGTTTAGATCTAGTTTTAATTGTGTTGAGAGTGTTTTGTAGTTGTGTTCATATAGTTCATGTGTTTGTCTCGGCAGATAGATTCCTATGTATTTTATATTGTCTAGGGTGATTTTAAATGGAATTTCTCTTTCTAATTCTTGCTGCTGAAATGGGTTGGAAATATATAGAAATGCTGATGACTTATGTGGGATATTTTGTATCTTGCAACTTTGTTAAAATTGTTGATTGTTTTGACTAACTTTTTGGTTGATTCTCTAGGATTCTTTAAGTAAACCATCATATCATATACAAAGAGTGATAGCTTGGTCTCCTCATTGCCAATTCTAACACCTTCAATTTCTTTTTCTTCTCTAATTGCTACTGCTAGTGTTTCTAGTATAATGTTAAATAATAGGGATGATAATGGGCATCCTTGTTTCACTTCTGATCTTCTTGGGAAGGATTCTAATTTATCCCCGTTGCAGATGGTGTTTGCTGATGGTTTTAAATATATACTGTTTATTATTTTTAGGAAAGGCCCTTCTATTTCTATGCTTTCTAGTGTTTTCAATTGGAATGGGTGTTGTATTTTATCAAAGGCTTTTTCTGCATCTATTGAGATGATCATGTGATTTTTGTTGGTTTGCTTGTTAATATGGTCAATTATGTGGATGGTTTCCCTAATATCGAAACATTCTTGCATTCCTGGTATGAATCCTACCTGGTCATAGTGAATAACCCTCATGATGACTTGCTGGAGACTTTTTGCAAGTATTCTATTTAAGATTTTTGCATCTATATTCATTAAGGAGTTTGGTCTATAGTTTTCTTTCTCTGTTTTTGACCTGCCTGGCTTTTGGATCAGTACCATGTTTGTGTCGTAAAATGAATTTGGTAGAACTCCTTCCTTGCTTATTCTGTCAAATAGTTTGTATAATATTGGGATGATTAGTTCTTCTTTGAATGTTTAATAGAATTCACTTGTGAATCCATCTGGACTTGGGGATTTTTTCTTATTGATGGCTTGTTCAATTTCTTTTTCTGATATGGGGTTGTTTAGGTAATTTATTTCTTCCTTTGTTAGCCTAGGCAATTCATATTTTTGTAAATATTCATCCATATCACCTAGATTGCCATTTTTTTGCCATATAATTGGACATAGTAGTTTTTAATGATTGCCTTAATTTCCTCTTCATTTGAGGTGAGGTCTCCCTTTTCATCTTGGATACTGTCAATTTGGTTTTTTTTTTTCCATTTTTAATTAGACTGACTAGTACTTTGTCTATTTGATTTGTTTTTTCAAAGTACCGGCTTCTAGTCTTATTTATTAAATCAATAGTTCTTTGACTTTCAATTTTATTAATTTCTCCTTTGATTTTTAGAATATCTAATTTAGTCTTTATCTGAGGAGTTTTAATTTGTTCCCTTTCTAGTTTTTTAATTTGCATGCCCAATTCATTGACCTCTGCCCTTCTTGATTTGTTAATATATGAACTCAAGGCTATAAATTTCCCCCTGAGTACTGCTTTGACTGCATCCCATAGGTTTTGAAAGGATGTCTCATCATTGTCATTTTCTTCAACGAAGTTATTAATTGTTTCTATGATTTGTTCTTTAACTAACCGGTTTTGTGGAATCGTATTGTTTAATTTCCAATTAATTTTTGATTTGCCTCTCCATGTACCCTTACTAATTATTATTTTCATTGAATTGTGATCTGAAAAGGTTGCATTCATTATTTCTGCTCTTTTGTACTTGTTTGCAATGTTTTTATGCCCTAATACATGGTCAATTTTTGTGAATGTACCATGTGCTGCTAAAAGAAGGTATATTCCTTTTTGTCCCTATTTATTTTTCTCCACATGTCTACTAACTAATTTTTCTAAGATTTCATTTACTTCTCTTACCTCTTTCTTATTTATTTTTTGGCTTGATTTATCTAGTTCAGATAGAGGAAGGTTCAGGTCTCCCACTAGTATAGTTTTTCTATTTCATCCTTGAGTTCCACTAGTTTCTCCTTTAGAAATTTGGATGCTATGCCATTTGGTGCATACGTGTTGGGTACTGATATTTCCTCATTGTCTATACTGCCTTTTATCAGGATGTAATTACCTTCCCTATCTCTTTTAACTAGATTTATTTTTACTTTGGCTTTGTCAGATATCATGATTGCAACTCCTACCTTCTTTTTATCAGTTGATGCCCAATAGGTTTGGCTCCATCCTCTTATTTTCACCTTGTGAAATCAGGTGTGTATCAACCTTCCTCATGTGTGTTTCTTGTAGACAGTATATGGTAGGGTTTTGGATTCTAATCCACTTTGCTTTTTGCTTGTGTTTTATGGGTGAGTTCATTCCATTCACATTCAGAGTTATGATTACTAGCTGTGTATTTCCCAGCATTTTGATTCCTACTCCTGATCCTGCCTTTTCTTCTTTCACTATTTCCTTCTACACCAATGTTTGTTTTTAATCAGTCTCCCTAGTTCCCACCCTTATTTTACTTCCCTTTCTACCCCCTCCCTTCTTATTCCCCTCCTTCTTTTCCCTGTAGTCTTTCTAAAATTATCCCCCCACCCTCTCCATCCCTTATACTGCTTCCCTCCCCACCAGTCCATTTATTACCCTTCTACTCCCCTATAGGGCGCAAGTTTATTCTCTGCCCCAATGGATTGGATTGTTCTTCCCTCTTTGGGTCAATTTCAAAGCAGGTAGGAGTTGAGTATTTCCTATCTCCAACCTCTTTACCCTTCCAGTGCATTGATGTTCTCCCCCTTCCCACCATGAGCTTCTTTGTGACATATAAATTTACCCCCATTTGTTTCTCTTCCCATTTCTTTTAGTATTAACCCCTTTTTTGCTCTAGTTGTATATATATATATATGTATATATATATATACACACATGTATATGTATTTATGCATGCATATATCTATATACCTATTTATGTCTTGTCATTTCATCCTATACAGTTTGTTACCGTTCCCTCTAAGTGTAATTCTTCTAGCTTCCCAGGTGATAATAACAGTTTTTAAATGTTACCAATGACCTCTTTTCTTATAGGGATACATATCATTTTAACTTATTGAGTCTCTTAAAAATTTTTTTTGTTTTGTTTTTTTCTTTTTTTCCCTTTTTTTAAAATTACCTTTTGATGATTCTCTTGAGTTCTGTGCTTGGATGTCAAATTTTCTGTTCAGGTCTGGTCTTTTCTTTGCAAATTCTTGAAATTCTTCTATTTTGTTGAATGACCATACTTTCCCCTGTAAGAATATAGTCAGTTTTGTTGGGTAGTTGATTCTTGGTTGTAGACCTAGTTCCCTTGCTTTCCAGAATATCATATTCCATGCCTTTCTGTCCTTCAGTGTGGATGCAGCCAGATCCTGTGTTATCCTCACTGTGGTTCCATGGTATCTGAATGACTTCTTCTTGGCAGCTTGTAATATCTTTTCTTTGGTCTGATTGTTCTTGAATTTGGCTATAACATTCCTGAGTGTTGTCAGTTGGGGATTAAGTACAGGAGGTGATCTGTGGATTCTTTCAATCTCCACTTTTCCCTCTTGATCTAGAATATCGGGGCAGTTTTCTTGAATAATTTCCTGTAGTATTGTGTCCAGGATTTTTCTTTTGTCATGGTCTTCTGGTAGACCAATGATTCTTAAATTGTCTCTCCTCAAACAATTTTCTAAATCCTCTGTTTTGTAAATAAGATGCTTCATATTTTCCTCAATTTGTTTCATTCTTTTGGTTTTGTTTTATAGTGTCCTGCTGCCTTGTGAGGTCACTTAATTCTGGTTGTTGTATTCTGGTTCTTAAAAACTGGATTTCATCCCTGGCCTTTTGGTCATCCTTCTCTTTCTGGTCTGATTTTCTATGGAGGCCATCTTTCATCCTCTTTACCTCATCAGTCATCTCCTTTGCCTCATCTTTCATCGTCTTTGCCTCATCTTTCATCTCCTTTGCCTCATTTTCCAACTGATGAATTTTGGCTTTCAAGACACTGTTTTCTGTTTCCAGATGACTTATCTTGCTGTTAAATTTGTCTTCAGCCTCTCTTAATTGTGTTTTGAATTGCATTTTTAGTTCTTCCACAACCTGTATCCAGTTCTCTGGGATTTCTGATTTATTGTTTGCTGGTCCCTCCCACTCTGTTCCGTTTGCTGTATAGAAGCTATCTATTTTTATTTCTTTCTTCTTTTTCTGTTGTTTGCTCATATTCACCCTTTCTTTGCTCCTCATATTTGTCTGTGCTCTTGCTCCTCTCATTTTTTGGGTTTTGGGGTCTTCTGTCAGTCTCCCCTCTTGGAGTTTTGACAGAAGATCTCTCGGTGCAATCTCTGGGGGAGGGTTGTTGGGAGTTTGAGCTTCCCTGTCCTCTGGAGGCTTTTGATTGGATTAAAGTCCGGCAGTCAATGAGGAAGGGGTATGGACCCTGGGCTTCCCCCAGTTCTGAAGATTTTTGATGGGATTAAGGTCAGCTAGTTTGGACAGGGTGTGCTCTGAAGCCAACACCTCCTGTAAGGCTGGAGCAAATATAGAGAATCTCCACCACTCTGGTCAGGTGCCAGCTCTATGTTCCCTCTCCAGCTCTTTCCCCGCCATCTGTGTTCGATGCTCTGAGCTTGGAACAGCCCTGCCCACAAGGTACAACCTCCAGACCAGCACCTTTGCCCACCCTGAAGTTCCCACTGCCTCTGGAGTCTCAGTGCTCTAGGTTGGTGGGGGGGAGGGGGAGTCCTGGGACCTTCCTTCTGCCTTCCCCTAAACCCGAGTGTTCTCATATTCCAGCTTTGGGGGGGGGGGGGCATACCTTTTGAATTGAGTCCAGCAGGGAGGGTTCCTTTGCTCTGCCTTGTTGTTAGGTTTGATTTTCAGTCCCCTAGGAGCATTCAGTTTGTGATCGATAAGGAAGGGTATTCAGAGGTCTGAACTTCTGCTCCTTCTAGGTTTCCATCTTGACTCCACTCCCATGTTTCCATTTTTTCACTTCTTGTTCATTATAAGAGAGAGACAAATTTGAGTTGTTACTAGTCAAAGCTAAAATCAACTCAGGTCCTTCTAAGGCATGGAGTTTTGCTACAGCATCTGCCTGGTGGTTCCCTCTAGAGATAGAGACAGTACCACCTATATGAGCAGAACAATGAACTACAGCTAGAGCAGAAAGCACCTCATTAACCTGCATTTGCATTTGCAATATACTTTCCAGCAGTGGTTATAAATCCTCTTTGGAACCACAGCATTCCCAATGCATGGCATATTCCAAAGGCATACCTAGAATCTGTGTAAATTGTTACTTTCTTACCTTTGGCAAGTATACAGGCATGTTTTAGAGTTATCAGTTCTGCACATTGAGCACTAATAGTTGAGGGCAGTGAAGCTGACCAAGGAGTGGCAAATCATGTGACTATAGCATCTCCATTGTAGCATATGCCATCCATCATGAAAGAAGAACCATCACTCAATTAAACTAAGTCTGAGTTGTCTGAAGGTATATCTAAGAGGTTATCTTGAGGCTTTTCAACCATAGATTCTCAATTGTTCAATGGTTCTCCTGAAACTGGCAGACCTGGAAGCAATGTGGCAGGAATAAGGATTGTACAGTATTTAAAGGTAATATTTTCATTCTCCAACAAAGTTATCTCATACCTAGTGAATAATTTATATTAAATATTAATTTATTAACATTAATTTTATTAATATTAAATCTTAAATCTTAAATCAGCAGATTTAGTTACTAACAATACTCTTGAAGTGACACCTCTAAGACAGGGAGGAGCTCCTATAAGTACTGGGTCCAACTATGCTGAATAATAAGCAACTGGATGTTGTACAGACTCCAAAGTTTGAGTTAAAACACTTCAACCTACCCCCCCCCCCAGTTCAGGTACATACAAGGTAAATGCCTTTGTAATCTGGAATGCCTAGATCAGGGGCAGACAGACTAGCTTGTTTTAATTCTGAAGTAGTTGACAAGTGTTCTACATCTCATTTGAGTGGTTCAGGGACTGAATTTTTTTGTCAGAGCAATAAGGAGTTTAGTGAATTCCCAATAGTGATGGATCCACTGCCTATAAAACCCTGTTGCTCCTAAAACTGCCCTCAACTTCTTCTTAGTAGAGGGATAAGTCAATTTCTGAATAGCTTAAATGCACTTGGGAGAAATGGAACAGACTCCAGCAGTTAGAATTAACACTAAATATTCAACTTTAGGGAGACACTACTGAACCTTTGCCTTAGAGACCATGTGTCCTCTCCTATATAGCTCTAGGAGAAGATGCTTGCTATCTTCCTGACATACTTTCACATTTGGTGCAGCCAAGAGCATATCATCAGACATCAAACAGATCTTCTGAAAAATGATATTTGTTAAGTACTATTTTTAAAATTTGTGAGAACAAAGTTGGACTATTGACAAAATCTTGTGGAAGTCTCAACATTCATTGGGAGCTTTTCCAAGTGAAGGCAGATATATTCCTGGAATTTTCATGGAAAGGGACTGAGAAAAATTCTGAGCACAAATCTACCACAGTAAATAAAATATGTGGCTGTGCTAGGAATAGATAAATATGTGTGACTGGTTTGGGAACCACAGGGTGTCTTTTTACGATAGGATTATTTACAACCCTTAGATCTTATACAAATTGATAAATAGGTTTTCCATATGGTCCTGATTTTGGCTTTTTACAGGGAGAATAAGTATGTTACATTCAGATTTGTTGGAATTATTATTCCTTACTCAATTAATCTGTCACTGGGGAAATTCCCTCAATCACCTCTCCTTATAGGGGACACTGAGGAATGGAAGGAGGTGGGCCACCTTTTGTTTTAATCTGAACAGAAACAGCTGACTTGAGTAGGCCTATATAAGAAGACGATGGGGCCCAGTATCATCTGGGATTTCAAAGGTGAGAGGTTCCTTCACCTCCTGACTTTCTGAAAGAAGAATGGGAAACAAAGTTAAGGATTTCTCAGGCAATTTTAACATCATAGAGCCATCTGGGGAGCATGTTATCATGGCTCTGTTTGTATAAAAGATCTCTCCCTAACAAATTTGTAGGGGGATCAGGCATATGTTCTACTGAGAGGAGTCCCACAGATACCATTCAAAGAGAGAGTTTTGGGACCTTTGGGATGTTCCTGACATACTACTGCATTTAAAGAACCAATAGGATTATATTCAGTATCAGGTTTACTCACCAAAACTGATCTGGAAGTTCCAGTGTCTAAGAGGCAATGAAAATAAGTGTTTCCAACTTTCAGAGTCACGTGAGTCTTTTTATTTTGGGGAGGGGAATGGACTGGGATAACTAGCATTAAAACATCAGGGTCTGGGAAATCGAAGGTTTCAACTCCAAACTCCAGAGCCCTTTCCCCCTCCCCACACCATCATAAAGATACCTGGCTATTCTTCTGGGGCCCCCCACACTGAGGGTGGGGTTTGCCTCATTTGAATTACTAATCCTATTGGGGTTCCTATTATATTATTCCTCAAGCTTCTATTTCTATTTTCCTGATTCCTGTTACTGCAATTCATAGCTATATTACCTTCCTTACTACAAAAAATAACATATTATTGGTTGCTTCATGGATTCCTTTAAAGGAACTATGACCTCTGTCTGTTTTACTGCTCCTTCTTTAACTTGTTCTTTTATTTCAGCTATTTCCTTCCTTAATTTCTCCCCTAATTTATTTTTATCCTCCTTCAACCTCTCCTCTAATTCAATTCTTCTCTGTCTTGCTTTTCAGGGCCATAAAAGACATAAACTTCTGTCCTCTTTAACTTATCAATGTCCATAGTTGACCGGTCATGGCAATTATTCATAAAATATTTCCTAATATCTCTCAAGCAGTTATTTACAAAATGCATTCTTATATGTCAAACATCTTTTCCCCTAGAAAGATCTAGGTCAAGATACCTACATCCTATTTAAATAAGTCTATGCATGAACTGAGATGGTCTCTCATTTTCACCTTGTTTCAAGTTTTTGAATTTAGCCTAGTTATTTGGCCTCTCACAACAAGCTCTCATTCCCTTTAGTAACACATTTCTAGACTCACATAGATGTATGTAATCTTTGGCTAAATTTGGGTCCCAATTAGGATTTTCAGCTGACCAATGTATTGCACCCTCTCCCTGGGCCCTGTTGATAAGAGAAAGGACTTTGCTTCTTTCTCCTTCTATTTGCAGGCATGAAACAATTTGGTGACGTCTATCCAGATCAGATTAGAATTTCTGTAAATGCTTTCAAAAGTCCTAATTACTACAGTGGATTCATCAACAAAGGAAGGAGTATTTGCCTGGAATCTTTTCATGTCTTTACTAAGTTCCCTCTTTTATCATAATTAGGAAAGGGAACAGGCCTGTATTTGAGTTGTCTGTGGTTACTGGAGTCTGATTTGTTGTTTGAGTTGGAGCTGAGTGGGTGGGGGGAAGGGGGAGGAGAGATTAGATGGGGAGGGTGGAGTTGATCAGGAGTTGGGGAGGCAGGGTGAAGGGGGATTGATCAGAGGTGGAGGTTGGGGAGGAAAAGAGGAGACTGGGTGGGTTGAGAGGAGTTGGTCATGGTCAGGTCAAAGGAAGACTGAGCTGGGGTGGGGGAAAGGAAGAGCCTGGGTAAGATGGGGCTAGTCAGGGAAAGGAGAGTCAGGAGAAAAGGAGAGCAAGGAGGGGGAGGAGAAGAAAAGTGTGGAGAGGGAAAGGTGGGTAGAGGCTGGATAGTGAGGAGGGAGAAATTGGGTAAGGCAAGAGAAAAAATGGGCAGGGAAAGGCAAAGACTGGGTGCTGCAAGAACAAGGGTAGGTGGGGTGAGGGTCAGATGTTAAGGTAGGATAGAGAGGTGGGTTTGGAGGAAAGGAGATGGAAGGGGTGGGAGGTGAGCAGGATATGATAGGGGGAGGGGGGAAAAGGGTCAAGTCCTGGCCTGGATCAATAAGAGGCAGAGGAGACTCTTTACAGGTAAGGTGGGAAAAAGACAGGGTTTCTTTCTTGCTAGATTTAGGAGGGTTTAGAGGAGGAACTGAAGAAGTCAAGTCAGAATGTTCTGGATCTAAAGAAGGAATAGCTTCATGACTGGAGTGGGTCAGGGTTTTCAGGAGTAGTGGTTTTGACTGAATTGTCAAGGAGGTGTGCCAAAGGAGTCAATAGAAATATTCTTTAGAAGTCTTATGACCATTGACCAATTTTAGTTCTTTCAAAACTTTAAAGTCAAATGAAACAAATCTTGACCAGCTAAAAGATTTTACTGCCCATGCCTTACACAATCTCTTTGCTTCCTTCTTTGACATACCATCTTCTTTTGGGAAATTGGAGTCATCCCAAGAGCTCAATAGTTTATGCAGGGGTGAATCTAGATGAATACCTTCTGATTTCCTCTAATTTGTTGCAATATTTCCCATAGTGTCTGGTCTTTTGACCCTGAATTTAGAAAAAAATAATTTCCAGCTTTTCTTTCTTAATCTGTTTAGGAAAATTCTTGGGCCTTTCTTCCCTATCTGAATGCAACTTCTTCTCTAGTTGCTGTGAAACTAGTCTATTACTGTCAGTGCTCAGTAAGGAGCTATTCTGACTATTGCTGCTGAGGAATTCAAACAATGAAAGTATCCCAAAACATTTCTATTACCCTAGTAAAAATTTGAGACACAATTCCCTTTAATTTTATTGTAGGAAGCAACCAAACTAGAGTAGGGTTAAATAAGAAACCAGTGCAAGGCAATAGTACTAATAATAAATATATATTTATTATAATAATGATTATTATTTTTAATGATTATTATATTTGAAATAATGAATCACTGAATTAGTATATTCAATTAACATTGCATTAAATTAGTTTGACTTAATTTCTTTTTATTCATTTTTAAAATTTGGTTTTATTTTATATATCAATATAATTCAATATTTTTAATTTTATTGATATTTCTTTAATTTTATTCAATTTGATTTAATTCAGTTTGATTAATGTAATTATATTTAATCCTGTTTAAAATTGCCTACAGTTTTATTTCTTGCCTGTAGGTGGTGCTGCACTGGTATGTACTGGCCAGGGGCAGGGTCTCCTAGAACTAGAGGGTGAGGCTAAGGAGGCCACCTTGGATTAAGAAGGCAATGGCACATGCACAAATGCTGGATTTGGAAGACAATTGTGCATATACTAGTGCTGGAAAGTGCAAAAAAAAAAATGGAAGAAACAAACAAAAAGTATGTGCTAGCTGAAAGCGCCAGCACCTTGGTCACAGTGTGTGGCATTCAGAGCTGGGCAAGTCCAGAGCTCCCCCACCTCTGGGAGGCCAGAGAGCACCACAGAGATCCTGTCTAGGGTCAGGGCAGCAGGACAATGATGGTGGCCATGAGTATAATCTGCCCTATTTTAAAACTCCTCTAAAAAGCTTAGAAGTATGGATTCTTCTCCAAATTTCTGGTCATCAAACTGTAATAACTAACTTAAACTCTGGTCCTTAATTTCCACAGTGTTTATTAATATTTACTTGAATAAAAGAAGGCAGAAAGATATAGAGAAAAAGCCATTTCCAACTAGCCATGAGGGTGCTCTCCACATGGCTCCCTCAGCCACCTGCCTTTCCCCACCTGACCAAGAGAACAGAGAGCCCACTTCCTGGAAACCCCCTCTTTTATTCCTTCCCTTTTACCCTGGATCAAAATCCCAATCCTTTCCAGCTCAGGTGCCTAGGTCACTGCCCTGTGACCCACCTCCATGGCATGATGTAGGCGAGGCCCCAATGCAATCCTGAGAGGGGGTTCCCCTCACACAGACTGGAGGGGTAAATTAGAGAGAAGTTATGGAGGAACCTAAATGATAGATTAAAGAGTATTATATATTGAAAGCTTCTAAGCAGAATATTGATCTGGCTAAATTCATTCTTCAAGAAGTTTGGTAGATGTATAGAGAATAGATTAGAGAGAGTATTACTGGAGGTAGAAAGCCCCATTAGGACATTATTACAGTTGTCTGAGCAAGAAATCAATTCAAGTGATAACCATGACAGGAGATGTTAAAGAAGTAGAATCAATAGGATCCTGGGAACTCATTGTGTAGGGAAGAGGAAGTAGAAAAGAAAAATAATTCATAATGACTCAGAAGCCAGGAAGCTGAGTGAATGGAAGAACAACAATGCCATCAATAGAAACAGGAAAGTTTGGAGAAGGAATAGATTTAGCAGAGAAGAGAATGTCTTCCTTTTTGAACATGTCAAACTTGAAATACTGGGGGGACATCCAAGTAGAGATATTGTTTTGGCAGTTGTCTATTCAGGTCTACAATTCTGGTGAGGCTTGGTATTTTGCATATAGTAGTAGCTCAATAAAAATTATGTTTTTTATTATATTATTATAGTTTTATGTGTTATATATAATATATTTATTTTATAAACTTATTAAATATTTAATAGAAACAAATAAAATATTTTGAAGTGTATTTACTCTTTGGGCTAGTTTTATGTGTTATATAATATTTATTTTATAAACTTAATAAATATTTAATAGAAAAAAAATATTTTGATGTGTATTTACTCTTTGGGCTTCGGTTTGGAGACATCTTGCATACTTCTTATTTTCTCTTTTCATATACTTTAAGGAATTTCAACTGTATTTATATGTTTAGATCTGTGAACATGGTTTTATCATGTCTTTTCTATTTTTTTTATAGTTTGGTCTTCACTGCCAGCAGTTTTTTGCCATGTTGACAAAGAAGGCTATGTATAGTTGGCGTGAGTGGAAAATGATAACAGCACAGATTCTGGTGCCTCTGACTTGTACTTCTATAGCTCTTATGGCCATCAACTACTCTTCTGAGATTCCAGCGGCTCCTGCTCTCACATTGTCTTTAAATGAACACCGTGAAACAACTGTGCCTTTCATGATCACTGGAACTTCTCCTCTGAACTCAAAGCTCATAAAATACCTTGATAAAATGCTGGAATCTAACAATCATGTATCCTTACAAATTACAGGTAAGAATCATATAGAAAGGTACTGTTGGATTATGAAGCCAAATCAGTAGGCCTTTTGCAAAGAGAAAGGTCACCCCTGCATGTTGTGATGGCTCTCGTGCTGAGTCACTTGGAGTAACCGGACTTAGCTGGCACTCACTGTAATTTTGTATATCTCCCTCTGGATCAGAGTTTAATCATTAGTACAGTGGAGACTAAGGAAATCAGAGGAAGAGACCATTAGTGGAGAGAAAGTTCCCAGAGTCTGATTATCTATGAATGGAAAAAAGATGTAGCAAACTGGCATGAGGTGATTTTGATTATTAGACTGTTGGTCGCTAAGAAATCATCTCCATACAAAGCTAAGTTTTACTTTGAGAGTTTAAATCTGAGGCTCTCCCTGTCCCCATTCTTAAGAAATGATGCTTTGGAAAGTGTTTGGTCTTCTGCTTTTACTCACTATTCATCCTAATGGATTATCTTAGTGTTTTCAGACCTTTAAGCTTTCTCGTGTTATGTTAGATCACTTAGTAAGATTCAGAAAACAGAAATGGCTTTTTAAAAAGCAGCTACCATGTTTACAAGTATAATTTTATAAGGTGGCTCACATTTAACTTAACTTTTCATTATTTCCCCTTGTATATTCTTGAAAAGTTAAAGAATCCTGGACACTATACAGACAAAGCACTCCAGAGTAGAAGGTTCTGTACAAGTATCTTAGTTTAGGGTACTCTATATTGGCATCACATAAAACTAATCTCAATTTTTCAAACATGCCTTACATGTTTTCATTTCTAGACCTTTGCCCATAAGATTCCCTACCCTGAAACAATATGTTCCATCTACTCTTCATGGTGAAAGACTATCTTTATCTTCTGCTGAAATTCCAAGAAGTTTTCCTTTCCATCTAGAAATATTCTTGTCAGACCTGGCTAACAAGGGGTCCAGCCCAAGATTAATAAGACAAGACCCAAGAGTGAAGTAATACAAATAAATAAAAGCTTTATTTAGGGGAAAAGAGAGGACAAAAGGGTATGGGAGCCTGATGGCTGTAGAAGTAGCAATGGAATGAATGAGGGAAGGGAGAGCAAGGGGAGAGCCCTAAACCTGTAGATGACTAGGGGTCTCCACCTGGGTAGAAAAGGGGGAAATCTCTTATAGGGTGACTTTCTGGGATGAGGTAACCTGGATTACCTCTACCAGTTCATTGGCCCCTGAGGGGTTGACTTTGGGGGTGGAGGCTTTTGGTTCCCAGGCTTTATAGTCCTTAGTGTGGTACAGACAATCTAAGTCCAAAACATCAATTCATCATGGATTTGTCAGATCACAGCATAGGTGCAGGGGAAACAGGGCTATTGGACTTTGGTCCCATGTTCTATCAGTTCTCTCTGTCCTCTGAATTAACAGGGCTATTTTTCAATATTCTAATGTAGTTATGCTTAATTTTGTTATATTTATTTGAGCATATACCTTATGCACTAATCAAATATAAACTATATTTCCATGAATGGCAGAGACAAATTTCTGGCAAATCTTATGCATCTCAGCATGCAGTTTAAAGCTCAAAACATAGTAGGAACCCCAAAATGGTTTTTGAATGACCAGGATTCTCAAAACTGATAGGAAATGTGAAATCAAACTTCAGCAAAACCAAGAGACATCATCCCTTTCTCTGCAACTTTTTACCCCTGAATAGAGACCATAGTTTAATTTGGTTGGAACTTAGAATATATGAAGAAGTATATGAAATATGATTTATAGATTTAAATAAATTAAAACCTATGTAAACTCTCCACTTTTTGTAATGAGGTAGGGAGTCTCAGATTTTAGGGTATGGATTCCTCCCCAGGAATGTACTCCTTCTAGAGAATATACTCCTCCAAGGGTGGTAGCACTGTATGTTGTTTCTTAACTATAGTCTCATGGCCCCAATTAAAGAAGTGCTATTAAAACTACCAGAAAAGAAAGAAAGAAGATAGCCAGATCATAGAAAACTTTAAATTCCAGCATGAGAGGGTTGTAAATTGTCCTTTAGGCAGTCATTCATTAAAAAAATTTCAGTTGGGAAGTGATATGTTTAGACTTGTTCCTTAGAAAAATAATTTCAATCAATACAGATAGGTTAGAAATGGATCTCTACTGGCCACATATTGACCTAGAAAGCCACAAATTAATATTATGTTGTATTATATTATATTTTTATTTATTTTGTTCAACATTTCCTAATTATATTTTAATCTGATTTGGGTCACATTCATGAGTTTGATAAGCCCTGAGGTTAAAAGTTTGATGTCTCTGGATTAGAGGAAAGAAAAATTTGGAAACAGTGAGACTAACTATAGGAGGCTATTGGAATCATCAAAATAAAGGAGTGCTAGGTTCCTAAGCTAGAATGTTAACCATAGAAATGAAGAGGGAATGATTATGAGAGAGAATCAATGAGACTTAGCAACTATTTGGATTTAGGAAATGAAAATCAAGGATAACTTAAAGTTACAAACCCAAATAACTGAGAATATGGTGAAAGTCTAAACAAAAATAAGAAAATTAGGAGGTTTAGATTTAGGTGAGAAGACAATAAGTTCTATTTTGTACATTTGTAATTTGCAGTGCCAATGTGGAAGTTTTGTAGCAAATTTGGAGCTAGGTTTACAGATTCATGAGTCATCTGCATAGTACTGAAAATTGCATCCATAGGAACAGATTATATCACCAAAGGTTCTATAAGAAAGGAGAACTCTATGATAATGAAGCTTGGCATAGTTAAGAAAATGCTGAACTTGGAGTCAGGAAGATCAGATCTCATCTCCAATACATAATTACCATTTGACCCCAAGCAAAACACTGAAATCTATCTGCTCCTTTTTTCTCATGTGTTAAATGAAAGGTTTGAACTAAATTGCTTCTAAAAGCCCTTTGCAGTTCCAAATACAATGAAAGTAGTATAAGAAGAAATAGATGGGTAGAAGAACCAGGAGAGAACAGAGTCCCAGAACCCAAGGGTGGAGAAATTAACCAACAAGTGGAGGTGATCACCAGTGCAAACATATAGAGGAAGATGAGGGCTGAGGAAAAAGATGTTAGAATTAGCAGTTAAGAAATTGTTGCTAATGTATGAAAGAGCAGCTTTTTTAAGTGGTGAAAGCCAATATTATTTTTTTACATTTTTTTCTCCTGAACTTGAAAAACAAAAAGGGCATTTCCATATGCAATATATAACAGAAATAAGTTGTTTCACATGAAACTATAAACCTCTATTATATACAACTTTTCCTTTTGAATATTAAATTTCATATGAAATTTTCAAAGCTGTTCCCCTTGTCTATGTTATTTCTGGCATTTGCTCTCTTTATCTTCCATGCAGTTTTAGAAAATGTTGCAATGACCTTCTTTTCTTTTTTTTTCTTTTTTTTTTGCAACTCTATTGCCAATCTCCCTTTCTATCTGTTCTCCACCCTTCATTGGGGGGAAAAGGGAGAGGAAAGAGGAGAAAGAAAAACAAAACCCTCCCAATTATGCATAATCAAGCAAAACAAATTCCCACCTTGACTGTATCCAAAAATGTATGTCTTATTCTATACTTGGAGTCCACCACCTCTGTCATTTCTCTAGAATCATGGTTAATCATTGCATTGATCAGAACTGAAATCTGTCAAATTCTTTACAATGTTATTGTTATTTTATGAATTGTCCTTGTTCTTCTTACTTCGTGTTCTGTGAAATTCCTATACATCCAAAGTGTCTCTGAAACCTTACCTTTTGTCATTTCCCATGATATTATAATATTCCCTTAAATTTATATACCAGCATTTGTTCAGTTACAAGTTGGTGAGTGTCCCCTGTATTCAAGTTCTTTGCTACAACAAAAATAGGTGCTTTTTATCATTTTGTTCCTTTGGATCTTCTTCTTTTTTAAAAATCTCTTTGATATATAGGCCTAATAGCGATTTCCTATCTGTTGGTTAAATTACATAGACTCTTTAGTGACTTTAGGGATGTAGTTCTAAGTTGTTTCCCAGAATAGTTAAAAGCTATATTTCAAGGAATTGAAAAGTAAATAATTAGGAAGATGGCATAGTATGGCATGAGACTGATATTCTCCCCAACTCCTCTATAAACAATCAAAGATCACACCACAAAATCATTATTAAAAGTGGCAAAAATGGGAGAGTTGGTAGTGAAGCAGAGCTGCCAGGGATAAGTTGGAAGACAGGTCTCCTACATATTTGGCCTCAGAATTACCTGGTAGTATAAGAACACAAGAGAAAACACTAACAAGTCACAAGCCCTGGAGGCAGGGTGGGCAGCACCACCTTGTCTATTTGACTTGGAAGTCTATATTGTAGTGATGGATACTGGTAGAGTTGGCAGGTAGTGAGTCCTGGGATAGGAGACCATTCAGATGGACTGTGGCTTGGTTCCAGGGGTTCCCACTCACCCAGGGCTAGGGCTGACTGCTGAACAGGAAAGACTTAGGCGCCTAAGCTCACTTACAAGACACTGGCAAATCCTAGGCTACTGCTTCAGGAGAGGAGTGAAGAGGGAGCACACAGCAGTGAGTTCAATTGTTGAGGGGCAGGAACACTACTGGCTATGATTACCCACAGGAGAGTGGAGTGTCAATAGTTGCTGTCCCAAGAAGGGAGGTGCTTGCAGTGGCAGAACTACTGGGGGTAAGTGCCCTAGTTGTAGCACCTAAAGTCAATTACAGCCTAGGATTTGAGCCTACTGGAGCAGGACTACATCAGGCCCTGAATTATAGAAATTGAAGAACTAAGTAGGGCCTAGAAAATAACAAACACAAAAAAATCCTGAAACCTGAGGCATCAACCCACACACGTCCTGAGAACAGAGCCCAACATAAAACTAGAAGATGACAACTTAGTATCAGCAAAAGCTGAGACTACTCTGACTATCCTTCCAAACCAATCTTTAAAAGGAGCTTCAGAAAAGAGTCAAAGCAAGAAATAGCAAGGTGTGAGAACCTGTAGAACAAAACTTGAAAGGTAGGCAAAGAGAATTGATTTTCATTGGATAAGAGGAAACTGGAAGCAAAATTGCAAACAGAGGAGTGCTGACTCACACACACACACACACACACACACACACACACACACACATACACACGCACCCCTACTGTGCTAGGTTCCATGAGTGAGCACAGATTAACTTCGACATATGAGGATGGGGGTTACCCCAGCAAAAGAGCACCTCAGACCCATCCCTTTGAAGTCCCAGGCATTGGCACCAGTTATGAGGTCCAGAAGTCCATCAACTTGAGCCCTTTCAAGCCTCAGACAAAAAAAAAAGGTTTAGAAAATGGGAAAAGAAGAGAAAAAACACTTAACCCTCAAAAACTTCTACAGGGGAAAAGAGCAAATAGCAGAACCAACAGAAGATAGTGAGATCCAAGCATCTACAAGGAAAACTTTAAAAAAACAGGAATTGATTTCAAGCTCTGAAAGAACTCAAAAGGAATTCAAAATCAAATAAGACAAGTTGAAGAAAAATGGAAAAAATTAAAGTAATGCAAAAAGAAAATAACAGTTTAAAAAACAAAATTAGCCTACTGGAAAAAGAGGCCAAAAAAAAATCCCATGAAGAAAAGAGTTCCATGAAAAGTAGAATAGACCAAATAGAAAAGGAGGTTCAAAAGATCATGGAAGAAATTTAGCCTTTAAAAATTAGAATTTGGCAAATAGAAGCTAATGACTTCTTGAGACATCAAGATACATTAAAACAAAATCAAAAGAATGATAAATTAGAAGAAAATATTAAATATCTCATTGAAAAAAACAATAAATCTGGAAAATAGATCCAGGAGAGACAATTTAAGAGTTACTGAACTACCTGAAAGTCATGACCAAAAATAAATAAATAAAAAGCCTACACAGCATATTATAAGAAATTATCCAAAGAACTGCCCTGATATTCTTGAACAAGAGAGCAAAATAGAAATTGAAAGAATCTACAGATCACCTCCCTCAATAAAATCCCAAATGATGATTCCCAGAAATGTTATAGCCACATTCAAGAGCTCTCAAGTCAAGGAGAAAATACTGCAAACAGCCAGAAAGAAACAATTCAAATGTCATGGCACCCCAGTATGAATTACATAGGATCTGGCAGCTTCTACACTGAAAGACAACAAGGCTTGGAATATGATATTCTGGAAGGCAAGGAAACTGGTTTTACAACCAAAAATCACCTCCCCCATCAAAACTAACTATATTCTTTCAGGAGAAAGTATGGTCACTTAATAAAATAGAAGAGTTCCAACCATTCCTAAAGAAAAGACCAGACAAACAGAAAATTTGGCATCCAAATACAGAATTCAAGAGAAGCATAAAAAAGTTAAATAAGAAAGAGAAAAAAATTTAAGGGCTTAAATAAGGTAAAAATTTTATGTTCCTACATGGAAAGATGATATCTGTAACTATCAAAAATTATTATCATTATCACAGTAGTTAGAAGAGGTATACATAGGCAGAGGATGTCATAGTAAGCTGTTTCGAATGATATGTAAAAAAATAGGGGTGAAAAAAGAGGATTGTACTAAAAGAAATAGGAAGAGAAAAGTAAAAATGGAGTAAATTGTATCTCAAACATAAAATAACAGTGAAGCCTATAAGAGAAAGAAGTAAACTATAAATAGCTATTATGGGGATATAGAAGACCTAGGTTCAAATTCAGAGGACAGTAAGATTAAAACACGTACTTCTAAAATAGCAAAGAAAAACATCAAATGGTCACAAGCCCAAAAAGAGTGATTGGGAAGAGCTTAAAATAGCTTTCAAAAGCCAAATGAGAGAAGTTGAAGGGAAAATAAACAGAAAAAAATTAAAGCAATGCAAGAAAATAAAGAAAATTATGAAAGAAGCATCACTCAGTTGAAAAAAAAAGAGACTGAAAACTCATAGAAGAAAATAATCCTTTAAGAATTAAAATTAGACAAAGGGAAGCTAATAATTTCTAGGACAACAAGAAATAAAACAAAGTCAAAATAATAGACTATGAAATTGAATGTGAAACATCTTATTACAAAAAAAAACTGATCTAGAAAATAGATTGAGAGACAATATAAGAATTTTTGGGCTACTGGAAAGTTATGATTAAAAGAGTTTAAACATCATACTCCCAAGAAATAATTAAGGAAACTTGACTGGAAGTTCTAGATCTAGAAGGTAAAATAGAAATTTAAAGAATCCATTGATCATCAACACAAAGAGACTCCAAGGTGAAAATAAAAAGGACATCATTGCTAAGTTAAATAACTTCCAGGTTAAGGAGAAAAAAACTACAAGCAACAAGGAAAAAAAAAACATTTTAAATACTGTGGAACTACAATCAGAGTAACACAAGACTCAGCTGCTTCAACATTAAAAAACAAGAGACATGGAAAACAATATTTTGAAGAGCAAAGGAGCTGGGTTTATAAGTGAAAATAGCATGCCTAGCAAAGCTGAGCATAATTATAAAATGAGGAAAATGGGTATTTAAGAAATTAAAAGAGTATCAGTAATTCTTTTTTTTAAACCCCTTACCTTCTGCCTTAGAATCAATACTACATATTTATTTCAAGGCTAAGTGATAAGGGCTAAGTAGTGGGAGTTAAGTGACTTGCCCAGGGTCATATAGCTGTCTCTAGGCCTGGATCTCAATCCACTGAGCTACCCAGCTGTCCTGAGTTTCAGTAATTCTTGAGGAAAAACCCGGAACTCAATAGAAAACTCAGTCTACAAAAATTATAGGAAGGTAAACATGAAAGACAAATTATATAAGGAAACTGACAGTGCCAAATTCTTTACTTCTTATATGGGAAAGTGTTATCTATAATCCTTGGGAATGACATTACTACTTGGGTAGTTTGAAAGAACATAAATAGATAGAAGACTTCAGGTCAAATTGAATATAATGGAATGAGCTAAAAATAATAATAAAAAAGAGTTGGAGGAGGAAAAATGAAACAATTATTTCATATAAGAGAAGCATGAATGGAAGAACTGTTAAGGAAAAGAGGACGAAAATATGGAGGACTGGAAGTTCTAGAACCCTGTCTTCATTGGACCTGAGTTAAAGAGGGAACAACAGATACAACTAGAAAGGTAAAAGTCTTCTTAATATACTAAGAAACAGAAGGATGAGGGGATAAGACAAGGGAGAACCAAGAGTCCCTCTAAAGGTCTAAGAAAAGAAGTGTAGATTAAAAGAAAAGAGGACAAGGGAATAAGAGATTCCTAGAAGGGAGTACATATCAAAAAATAGGAGGGCAAGGTGAAGGGATGAGAGAGAGTTTCTCAGGACAGAATAAGGAAGGGATTTCTAGAAGGAAATTTACATAAATAAATAAAAGGACAGGGTGGGGGACAGACTTTTAAAGGGGAGGAAGACTAAGAACTAGGAGTTAAGTGGGTAATAGACAAGGGAGGGACCTACAGAAGAACAGGTTTTCATTTAGAAGTAGAAGGGCAAGGCAGGGTCTAAGAAGGGGCACGAATTCAAGAGGTAGCAGAAGAAAGTGGATGTCTGAAGAAGGATATGGCAAAAGGAGAGAAAACAGACAAATGGTGAGGAAAATAGAATGGAAGGAAATACACAACTAGTAATTATAACTTTAGATGTGAATGAGATGAATTCACTCATAAACACAGTAAAGTGAATTTTAAAAAACAACCTGACAATATGGTATTCACAAGAAACATACCTAAACATGAAAGATGCACAAAGAGTAAAAATGAGGGTTGGGGCAGAATATACTGTGCCTCAGGTAATACAAAAAAAAAAAACAGGAATCGCAATCATGATCTCTGACAGTTAAATCAAAAGAGAAACAGGGAATCTATATTATGTTGAAAGATACCACAGATAATGAAGCATTAGCATTATTAAATCCATATACACCAAAAGTTATAGGATCTAGAATTTTTAAAGGAAAAGCTAAATGAGTTATAGATGGAAACAGATAATAACAAAACAATAATAGTTGTGGACTTCAATAAAACCAAAAAATAAATAAGAAGTCAAGGACAACAATAGAATCTTAGATAAATTAAATATGATAAATATATGAAGAGAATTGAATGGGAATAAGAAGGAGTATACCTTTTTTCAGTGGTACATAGTACTTTTGCAAAAATTGACCAAACATTAGAACACAAAAACATTATAGTTAAATGTAGAAAAGCAGAAATATTAAATGCATCCTTTTCAGAACATAATGCAACAAAATTGTATATAATAAGGGATTATGAAAACACAAACTGTAAATTAATTGGAGACTAAATAACTTTACCTTATAGAATGAGTAGGTTAAAGGAGAATCATTAGAAGCAAATAATTTCACTAAATATTATAATAATGAGGCAACATACAAAAATCTGTGGGATAGAGCAAAAGCAATAATTAGAGCAATATGGATGTCTCTAAATACTTATATTAGTAAAATAAAGGACAGATCAATTGGGAATACAATTTTAAAAAACTAGAAAATGAAGAAATTTTAAATCCTCAACCAAACACCAAACTAGAAATCCTAAAAATTAAAAATGAGATCAATAAAATTGAATGTAAGAAAACCATTGACGTAATTAATAAATCTAGAAGTTTATTTTATTTTTAAAAATCAACAAAATAGAAAATTATTGGATAATATGATTTAAAAAGAGGCAGAATAAAACCAAATCACTAGCATGAAAGATGAAATGGGTGAATATAGCAGCAATGAAGACAATATTAAAGCAATTACTAGGAGGTTTTTGCTCAGTTGCATTCCAACAAATTTTAAAATGTAAAGTGAAATAGAAGGATACTTTAAAAATATAAACTGCCTAGACTATCAGAGGAGGAAATAGAATATCCAAATAAACCTATTCTAGAAAAAGAAATTGATTGGACCATAAATAAAATTCCTTTCTAAAAAAGCAGCAGGACCAGATAGATTCACAAGTGAATCCTATCAAACATTTAAGACCAACTAATCAATAAATTATTTTAAATAATAGGTAAAGAAGGATTTTTATCAAACTCCTCTTATGAAACAAATATAGTGCTGACACCTAAACCAGGAAGAGCAAAAACAGAAAGAAAATCATATCCCAATTTCATTATGAAATATGAATGCAAAAATCCTAAATAAAATAATAGGAGACAAAACAATTCATTACAAAGGGGGGGAGGGGTATGGCTCAGTGGACTGAGAGTCAGGCTTTGAGATCCTAGGTTCAAATCTGAGCTCAGCCCTTTCTAGCTATGTAACCCTAAGCAAGTCACTTAATCCCATTTCCTACCCTTACCACTCTTCTGCCTTGGAGTCAAAACACAGTATTGATTCTAAGACAGAAGATAAGAGTTTAAAACAATAAAGAGAGAACTTTGTCAAATTTATGAGAATAAGAGCCATCCCCCAACTGAAAAATGGGCAAAAGATATGAACAGTTTTCAGATGAAAAAATCAAAACCATAGATCAGTAATATGAAATTTTTCTCTAAATTATTACTGATTAGGCAACTGCAAACTCAGTTCTGAGGTATCTCACGTTGGCTAAATCAGATTGTCTAAAATGGCAAAAGGACAAAATGACAAATGATAAAGGGGAAGTGGAAAAGTGGGGACACTCATATTATTGATAGAACTGTGAACTAATCCAACCATTTTGGAGAGCAAATTTGAATTATACCTAGAGAGTTATAAAACTGTATATATCTTAGACCAAGCAATACCATTGCTGAATCTATTTCCCAGGTTGATCAGGGAAAAAAAAAGAACATATGTTACAAAATATTTATAGCAGCTCTTTTCATGGTGGCAAAGAACTGGAAATTGAGGGGATGTTCATAAATTGGGGAATCACTAAATAAATTGTAGTAAATTATTGTAATAGAATACTACTGTGCTGTAAGAAATGATAAGCAAACTAATTAAAGAACAATGTCTTATGACATAGATGAAATAATGAAGAGTGAAACAAGAACCAAGAGAAATGTGCAACTTACAGACTTAATATTTGAAAAATAATTTGTGAATGTTCACTTACAGAGAATGAACTAAGAAATGGAAGCATGAAAGGCATAATCTATATATTTTGCTGGATGATGCCTTCTATGGTGTGAGGAAGGGTGGGGGAGAGACCGAATTTAAAAAAAGCAAATTGATTCTAATATCAGCAGATTTTAAAATCAGATAAACAGACAACTTGAAGAATAAAATCCTGTTCCCCAGCTTCAGGTAGGAGGAAAAAAGTAAATGATAGGTAATGAAATGAAAGTCAATAAGTAAAGCTGCTACTTCCAAGAAGTTTAGGGTAGTAAAATGGAAAAGATTATCTACAATGATATTTTGAGTACATAGCAGAGTCAAGGGAAGGGTTTTGTTTGCTTATTTGTTTTTTAAGGGATGGAAGACCATATTTGTAGGCAACAGGAAAAAGGCAACAGATAAGCAGAAATGATCATTTCCTCTTGTTTCCCCTCCTTTTCAATGGGGCAAGCATCTGGAGAAGATAAAAAGGGGTAGAATCAAGGTCAAAAGAAGAGGGAAAGATCATCTCCTGAGAGAAAACGTTTTGAGAATGGCCAGTTGGACCCGCAAGATAAATTTTTTAAAAAATCTTGCTGCCATTGATGAGTTCAGGTCATCTGACCAAGATGAACTATGTCCTTTTGGGTGGTTGTTGGTCCATTATCAGTGACTTCTAATATCCTTTCTCACTCTAAATCCTATGATTGTCATGCAATAGAGAAGGCTCAATTGAAATTTGATAACCTGAATTTATAGTGGACCCAATCAAAATTGTCACACTAGTTCCTTGAGAAGAGTTCATTTATATCCTTGAGTTCATATATTAACAAACTAGGGAGGGCAGAGGTCAATGAATTGGGCATGCAAATTAAAAAACTAGAAAGTGAACAAATTAAAAATCCTTAGATGAAAACTACATTAGATATCCTAAAAATTAAAGGAGAAATTAATAAAATTGAAAGTCAAAGAACTATTGATTTAATAAATAAGACTATAAAATGGTACTTTGAAAAAACAAATCAAATAGACAGAGTACTAGTCAGTCTCATTAAAAAAAGGAAAGAAGAAAACCAAATTAACAATATCCAAGATGAAAAGGGAGACCTCACCTCTAATGAAGAGAAAATTATGGCAATCATTAAAAACTATTATGCCCAATTATATGGCAATAAATATGGCAATCTAGGTGATATGGATGAATATTTACAAAAATATAAATTGCCTGGATTAAGAGAAGAAGAAATAGAATATCTAAATAATCCCATATCAGAAAAAGAAATTGAACAAGCCATCAAAGAACTCCCTAAGAAAAAATCCCCAGGACCAGATGGATTCACAAGTGAATTTTATCAAACATTCAAAGAACAACTAATCCCAATATTATACAAACTATTTGACATAATAAGCAAAGAAGGAATTCTACCAAATTCCTTTTATGACACAAATATGATACTGATTCCAAAGCCTGACAGGCCAAAAACAGAAAAAGAAAACTACAGACCAATCTCCTTAATGAACATAGACGCAAAAATCTTAAATAGAATACTAGCAAAAAGACTCCAGCAAGTCATCATGAGGGTTATTCATTATGATCAGGTGGAATTTATATCAGGAATGCAAGGATGGTTCAATATTAGGAAAACCATCCACATAATTGTCCATACCAACAAACAAACCAACAAAAATCACATGATTATCTCAATAGATGCAGAAAAAGCCTTTGATAAAATACAACACTCATTCCTATTGAAAACACTAGAAAGCATAGGAATAGAAGGGCCGTTCCTAAAAATAATAAACAGTATATATCTAAAAGCATGAGCTAACATCATCTGCAATGGGGATAAACTAGAAGCCTTCCAAATAAAATCAGGAGTAAAGCAAGGATGTCCATTATCACCTCTATTATTTAACATTGTACTAGAAACACTAGCTGTAGCAATTAGAGAAGAAAAAGAAATTGAAGGTATTAAAGTTGGCAATGAGGAGACCAAGCTGTCACTCTTTTCCGGATGATATGATGGTCTACTTAAAGCAGGGGTCCCCAAACTATGGTCAGCTGGCCACATGCGGCCCCCAAGGCCATGTATTCAGCCCCCACCCCACTTCCGGAAGGGGCACCTCTCTCATTGGTGGTCAGTGAGAAGAGCACTGTATGCGGCAGCACCATAAAGCACAGTGTTGCTCACGTATAGTACTACTTCCGGTGACATAATCCTTTGCATGGTACCTTGTTCTGAAGCAAGAATGAGGCACCACACAAAGGATTATGTGGCAGCACAATGGAAGATGTCAGCATGGTGAGCAGCGATCTGGGGGAGGGGATTCCACACTGTGTATACTGCTGCCTGGTATAGTCATGGCGGTGATGGACCTGTGCAAGGGGTGATAGGGCCATAACAGCCAGCACTACAGCCTCTGCTATCCCAGACAGCGGTATACAGATTTGTTCATAGCTTTTTATTTTATAGTCCGGCCCTCCAAAAGTCTGAGGGACAGTGAACTGCCCCCCTGTGTAAAAAGTTTGGGGACCCCTGACTTAAAGAATCCTAAAGAATCAATTAAAAAGCTAATAGTTTTTTTTTAACTTGTAAAGCAAATTTTATTGAAGTATTCTGAGGGAAAGGTTTCATATTATAATAGTAAAAATAGTAAAGTTGAACATTATAAAAAAAAATGCCATGGGGTCAGGGATTGGGGGTAGGGGAATGTGATGAGTGCCTTGAAGCCGAAGCATCTCATGCCTGCAGCACATTTCATTTTGGGGGGTTGGACATTGTGGGGGGGGGGTGCATAAGCAAACTAGAGAGAATATAATCTACAACGGGAGGGGTGGGCACTCTCTGGAGACAGAGTGAGATGATGTCTGTGGAAAGTTACTAAGATGATGTGGACGATGAAATGTGATAATAATAATCAACAACTTTAGCAAAGTTGCAGGATACAAAATAAACCCATATAAGTCATCAGCATTTCTACATATTTCCAACACATCTCAGCAGTAAGAATTAGAAAGAGAAATTCCATTTAAAATCACCCTACATGATATAAAATACTTAGGAATCTATCTGCCAAGACAAACGCAGGAACTATATGAACACAACTACAAAACACTTTCATCACAATTAAAACTAGATCTAAATAATTGGAAAAACATTAATTGCTCATGGGTAGGACAAGCTAACATAATAAAAATGACAATCCTGCCCAAATTAATTTACTTATTTAGTGCCATACCCATCAAATTACTAAAAAACTTTTTTTACTGAATTAGAAAAAAACCATAACAAAGTTCATTTGGAAGAACAAAAGATCAAGGATATCCAGGGAAATAATGAAAATAAAAATGTGAAGGAGGGAGGACTTGCAGTCCCAGATCTCAAACTGTACTATAAAGCAGTGGTCGTCAAAGCAATATGGTACTGGCTAAGAGACAGAAAGAAGGATCAGTGGGATGGTTTTGGGATAAGTGACTTCAGCAAGACAGTCTATGATAAGCCCAAAGATCCCAACTCTAGGCCTGGTTGTCAATCCACTGAGCCCCCTAACTTCCCTTTCAACTGTAATAGGTTTTTCACACTTCTTTAGGTGAAATAGTTTACCCTGTTCTATCTCTCCTTTTCTTTCGGTGCAATCCTCTTTTTCACCCCTTGATTTTTTAAAATATCATGTCATCATAATCAATTTATTCTTGCATACTTTGTCTATGTACACTCCTAACTGTTCTAATAATTATAAAAATTTTAAGTTACAAATATCTTACCATATAGAAATATAAACAGTTTGACCTTATTGAATCCCTTAAATTTTCACTTTCTTATTCATCATTTTATGCTTCTCTTGAGCCTTATATTTGAACATCAAATTTATTTTGTTTAGGTCTTATCTTTTCATCAGGAATATCTGGAAATTTTCCATTTTATTAAATGACTATTTTTCCCCTGAACAAGTATACTGTTTGCTGGGTAGATGATTCTTGGTTGTAAATTTAGTTCCTCTACCTTCTGGCATATCATATTCTCAGCCTTCTTATCCTCTGATATAGAAGCTGCCGAGTCCTGTGTAATCCTGACTGTGGCTCCATGATATTTTACTTTTTTTCTTTCTGGCTATTTGCTATATCTCTTCTTGGACTGGGAGCTCTGGAATTTGGCTATAATATTCCTTGGAGCTGTTATTTTTTAGGAGATTACCAAGTAGATTCTTTTAAATTCTATTTTCCCTACTTGTTCAAGGATATCAAGGAAGGTTTTTTTTTAATTAATTAATATTACTTGTAATATGATATCTAGACTTTTTTATTTTGGTCATGACTTTCAGCAATAGTTCTTGAATTGTCTCTCCTGAATTTATTTGCTAGTCGGTTGTTTTTTCAATGAGATATTTCATATTTTATTCTAATTTATCATTCTTTTTTATTTTGTTTTTATTGTCTCTTGATGTCTCATGATGTCATTTGCTTCTACTTGTATAAGAACAAACATCAAAATCATCTAAGTTTAAAAAAAAGATAAAAAATGAAAAGAATTACAATAGCTCCATTTTATAAGTTTAAATAAACTATTGAATATGAGATAATTAGAGGTGGAATAACAGAATTTTAACCTTAAAAGGAATAAACACCCCCAAAAAATCTAATTATCTAATCAAATAGTCACCAATCTACATATGAAGAACTCCAGCAGTCCAGTCACCAACAATAGCCCATGCTACTTTAAATAGTCCTAATTGTTAATCATTTTTCCTTTTCATCAACCTCTAATTTTCCTCTTAGTAATTTTCAGAAATTGCTCCTGATTCTGCCTTGGGACCCAAAGATGACAATTATAATCTTTTTAAAAATGTGACAGCTCTTCCAGTACTTGAAGACAACTATCATATGCTCCATAAATCATTCCATTGAAATATCTTCAGTTCCTTCCGTCAATCTTCATTTGGACTTGACCATCATTTTCCTCTGGACATTCCATCAAAGAACAGAACAGAATTCACAGTGGGGTCTGACTAGATCCACTCTATCTATCTACCTCTGTTACCTTCTCTTACTTCCATATTTAATTTTTTTTAAAATCCTAATTGGTTGGTGAGTTCCCTATACATTCCATCTACATTAGTCTTTTCAGACAATGCTTGTTATTCTTCGTATAGGTAAAAAGAAAAATTAATTCTAGCACCATTGTCTAGAGAAGTTTGATGAAGTAATGCTATCAAATTAAGACTACCAACAGATCCCAGAAATCAGCTCATACAAGAAAACATTTGTTCTCTTTCCCAAGCAAAGAGGCAGAACAGTCAAGCGAATTTGCAGGTCTCAGATAATATCCCACTCACCACAACAGCTCTTCCAAATCTTTTCTCTCCTCCTCAGATCTCCTAAGGCTCCCCCACCCCCGCCCTCTTAGTTAATAATCTCATTTCATATATTATTGTAAAACTTGGGTATATTCACTGAGAGTTCCTCTTTTCTTGTCTTCATCTCATATTACCCAGATGCTTTCTGTCACTATCTCCTCCTTCACCCCTATCTTATATGAAAAGGAAGCCCTTCTCTTTACCAAGGCAAAACTTTCTACATGGACAAGTGATCCCATTCCATCCTATCTTTTCTGGCAGATTGCCCCCTACATTATCCACATCTCTTCAATCATCTTCAATTACACTTTACGTGGTTTCTATTTCCCTGCAGTATACAAATAGCCTATACCTATGTCTTCCCTCATCCTAAAAAAAGCCCTAACTTGTTCTATCCAACCCTACCTGTCATCCCATGTTCTCTATTTTGTGACTAACCTTTTTGAAAAGACTAATTATAATCAAGGTTATCACTTCCTTTCCTTTCACCTTCTTCTTAAAGTTTCTAACCTTATTTTCAATTAAAATTACTTTCTCCAGATTTACTAATGATCTCTTAATTACCAAATATGATGGCATTTTCTTTCTTTCTATAGTGACCTCTCAGTAGCCTTTGACACTGTCAGTCATCCTTTTCTCCTTGATACTCTATTCTTTAGGTTTTTATAACACTTATCTTTTCTGGTTCTCTTTTTCCCTGTCTTTGAATGCTCATTGTTTTTTTTCTGTATTTTTAGCCAATTCACATCTGCTAAAGACAGGTATTTTGTAAGACTCTATCCTGGGCCATCTTTCCTTCTCCTGCTATATTATTCATGATTTCAATGATCTCTATGATGATGCATCTCAGATCTGCTTTTTGATCCCTAATTTGTCTTCTAGTTTCCAAACTAACATCTCCAACTACCTATTGGTCACCTCAAACTGAATATCCTGTAGACATCTTAAACTCAAAAAGACCAAAATTCACTTCATTATCTTTTCCTCAAAACTCTTCCTTGCCCAAAGTTTCCTATTATTTTCAAGGGCACTACCATTCTCCCCTTCATCCAAGATCTCAACTTAAGTGTCATCCTTGACTTCTTACTCTTTTACCCCATGTATCCAATTTGTTGCCAAATTCTGTTAATTTTACTTTTTCAATATTTCTCATATACACTTTTTTCTCTCTTCTATTATCATCAGTGTCCATATCATCTCATACCCAGACTATTGTAATAGTTTGTTGGTTGGTCTCTCCACCACAAATCTTTCCCTATTCCAGGTCATATTCCACTCAGCTATCAAATTAGTCTTTCCTAAAGTGCAGGTCTGACCATGTCACCTCACCTATTCAGTAAACTCCAGTGACCTTCTATCACCTTCAGGATGAAACAAAGACTTTTGTTTGATGTTTAGAGTTCTTCACAACCCAGTCCCTTCCTACCTTTCTAGTTTCTTTTACCTTACCCCTTTATCCCATGTACTCCACAGTCCAGTGACACTGGCCTGCTTGCTGCTCCTAATCCAAGACACTCTTATCTCCAGACTCTAGGCTTTCACTGGCTATTCCCCATGCCAGAAACCCTTTCCTTCCTCATTTCCATGTTCTGGTTTCCCAGGCTTCCTTCAAATCTCAGTTAAAATCCAATCTTCTGTAAAATGTCTTTCTATATCCCCTTTTAATGCTAGTTTCTTTCCTCTATTGATTACTTCAAATTCATCTTGTATATATGCTATTCATATATAGTTCTTTTCATGTTATCTCCCCCATTAGACCGTGAACTTGAGAGCAAAGTCTGCCTTTAATAAATACTTATCGGCTGACAAAAGAATGAAAAGCAGTGGAGAGAAAAATGAATCTGAAGAAAATTTGTTGTGAAATGTTATGAATGAAATGGAAAGTCATGTCAAATCAAGTCAACAAGCATTTATTAAGTGCCTACTATGTGTTAAGCACTGAACTGTGCACTGAAGATTGAAAGAAAGGCAAAATTTTACTGCTCCCAAGGAGTTCAGAGTCTAATTGAGGAAATTACATAAAAGCAACTATGTATAAATAAGCTATAGATATTTAAATGATAAAAATGGAGATGATCAACAAAAGGAAGGCAAGAGAATTAAGGAGGATAGCCAAAGGATTCTTGCAGAAAGTGAAATTTAGGTAAAACTTAAAGGAAATCAGCAGCCAGATTAAAAGAGAGAGCATTCCAAGCATGAGAAAGTCTGTGAAAATGTGTGAAGTCTGGAAATGAAGTATTTTCTTCAAGGAACAAGGAGTCCAATGTCACTGGATCATACAGTACAAAGGGGTGAATATGATATATAAAGACTGGAAATGTAGGTAAGGGTCAAGTTAAGAAAGGTTTTGAATACCAAACAGAGGATTCCATATTTGATCTCAGAGATAATAGGGAACCACTGGAGTTTGATTAGGGGAGTAGCATGATCAGACCTACACTTTGAGAAGATTAATTTGGGAACTAAATTGAGGATAAACTGAAGTGAGAAAAGTCTTGTGGTAAGGAGACCATATAGCAGACTATTGCAATAGTCCAGGTATGAGATGATAAGGACCAGCAACAAGGGTAGTGGCAGTAATCAGAGGAGATAAGAAGATATACTCAAGAATTTACAAAATCAAAATAGACGGGGATGGGATTTAAATATGAGGTTTGGGAGAGAATAAGAAAAGAATGTTGGTACCCTTGTCAGTAAACAGCATATTTCAAAAGAGAAAGCTAATAAGTTCAGGTTTAGGAATACCAAGTTTAAGATGTCTATGAAACATACAATTAATGATGTCCAATAAGTTTGAAGGTCAATAGAGAAAAAGGGGCTCTGTAAATAGATGTGAGAAGTAACAACACAGAGATAATAATTGAATTTCTGATAGCTAATGAGATCACCAAGTGAAATATAGAAGCAAAAAGGCCCAGGACAAATCCCTAGGTAATATTTACTTTTAGTGGGTATGATTTGGATGAAGATTCAACAAACAAAAACTAAGAAAGAATCCTCAGATAAGAAGAAAGTCAGGAGAGTAGCGTCATGAAAACCTGGAAAGAGCATCAAGGAAAAGAGTTATTATGAGTGTCAAAGGCTACTAAGAAGTCAAGAAGGAAGAATTGAGGGAAATGTCACTAGTTTGGCAAATAGGAAATCATTGTTGACTCTGGAGATAGTCATTTCAGCTCATTAATGAGATTGGAAGCTAGAATATGGAGAATTAAGGAAGAATATGAGGTTAGGAAGTAGAGGCATAGATTATAGACAACTTTCTCAGAGTTTAACCCAAAAAATGGAGAGATATGGGACAATAGCTAATGAGAATAGACAGTTAAAGAGAGCATGAGCATATTTGTAAGCCAATGAGGTTCTCAGCTGGGAGAATAGGGATAGAAGGATTCACCAGAGGCTTGTGGAAGAATGAAAGGTTTATAAAAACTACTGTATTGGATAGGATAGTGAATCATTTAGGGAGAAATAAAAAGATAAACCTGCTGTATTGGGGATCCACTCAGAATATGTAAAAAAAAATAGTAAATCCAACCAGTACAGTTTCATGGTGGGAATCAAAGTATTGAAACCTGAGGCTTGGCACAGGACAAGAGCTTTGATAGGAGAAGGAGGCAAGGGAGGCAGGAGAAGAGGTTAGTATAGAGCAGTAATGGCAAACCTATGGCATGGGTGCCAAAGATGGCAATCAGAGCACACTCTGTGGGCACATGCCATTCTTCCCCCCCCCCCAATCCCCCAGAGTTCATTACTAGAAAGGCAGAGAGACTTGGGTGGAGCTGTTCCCCTCCCCCTCACCTATTTCAGATGAGTCAGATGATACCAGTTATTATTGCAAAGGGAATCCAGAAAGAATTATTAAAGATTTTGAAGTCCTGAGAAAAATAAGCACATCATATATGTTATATATATAATTTCCCTCTTTACATGTAAAAACAATTTTTAACATTTAAAAATCTTAAATCTAGAATTCTCTCCCTCATCTCCCTCCTTGATAAGATAGTACGCAATCTGATACAGATTTTACATGTATTATAAAACCTATTTCCATATAGTCCTTTTGTAGAAAAAAACTCAAACAAGAAAAAATTAAGAAAGGAAGTGAAATGTAGTATGCTTTGATGTTGATTCAGACTCCTTCAGTTCTTTATCTGGAGGCAGATAGTATTTTTTTACCATGATTCCTTTGGGATTGTCTTGGATTATTGTATTGCTAAGAATAGCTAAGTCATTCACAGTTGACCACCAGACAATATTGCTGTTACTATGTACAATTTTCTCTTGGTTCTGTACACTCAACTCTGCATTAGTATGTCTTTCCAGGTTTTTTCTGAAATCATCCTGCTCATCATTTCTAGTAGCACAAAAATATTCCATTACAATCATATTACCACAACTTACTTAGCTATGCCCCAGTTGATGGATAACCCCTCACTTTCCAATTCTTTTCCAACACAAAAAAAGCTGCTGTAAATATTTTTGTATATATGGGTCCTTTTCCTTTTTTTATGTCTTTGAGATACAAATATAGTAATGGTATTGCTGGGTCAAAGGGTATGTATGATTAAATAGCCCTTTGGGCATAGTTCCAAATTGCTCTCCAGAATGGTAAAATGGTAAAATCAGTTCATAAGTCCCTTGGCAGTGTCTCAATTTTCCCAGATCCCTTATAACTTTTGTCATTTTTGTTTTCTGACATAATAGCCAATCTGATAAATATGAGGTAGTACCTTAGAGTTGTTTTAATTTGCAATTCTCTAAACAATAATGATTTAGAGCATTTATTCATATAACTATAGATACCTTTAATTACTTCATCTGAAAACTGTTCATATCCTTTGAACATTTGTCAATTTGGAAATTACTTTTATTCTCATACATTTGACAAATTTCTCTGTGTAGTTGAGAAATGAGGCCTTTTATTAGAGAAACTTGGTATATTTTTTTTCATTATGATTAATGTGTCCTATTTCCCACCCACCCTTGTTTATCCTAGGCTCTCTTTCCTTTCATCCTGTCCATCCTCAAAAGATTCTTGCTTCTTACCACCACTTTCCCCAATTTTCTCTCCTTTCTGTTGCCTCCTCCTCCCTCTCTTATCCTCTTCCATCCCTACTTTGCTTTAGGGTAAAATAGATTTCTATACCCAACTGAATGTATATGCTGTTCTCTCTTTGAGCCAACCCCACTGAGAAAGACTCAAGCACTCCCTTTTTTACTTCCCCTATCTTCTCCACTGTAAAAGTTCTTTTGTACTTCTTTTATGTGAGATAATTTATCCCTCCTACTTCTCCCCTCCCCCTTCTCCCAATGCATTCCTTTTTCTCACACTTTAATTTTTTTATATATCATCTCATCATGTTCAACTTACAACTTTGCCTTTTGTCTATGTGTACTCCTAATTGTTATAGTAATGACAGAGATCCTAATAGTTATAAGTATACTCTTCCTATGTAGGGATATAAACAGTTTAACCTTATTGAGTCCCTTATGATTTCCCTTTCCCATTTACTTTTTTACGCTTTTCTTGATTTTTGTATTTGAAAGTCAAATTTTCTATTCACCTATGATCTTTTCAACAGGAATGCTTGAAAGTTCTCTATTTTATTGAATATATCCATATTTTCCCCCTGAACAATTATACTAATTTTTGCTAAGTAGATGATACTTGGTTTTAATCTTAGTTCCTTTGTCTCCTTTAATGTAGAAACTGACTGTGAGTCTATGACATTTGAATTGTTTCTTTTGGGCTGCTTGAAATATTTTCTCCTTGAATGGGGAGTTCTGGAATTTAAATATAATGTTGATGGGAGTTTTCATTTTGGGGTCTCTTTTAGGAGATGATCAGCAGACTCTTTCAATGTCTATTTAACCACTGGTTCTAGAATATAAAGGCAGTTTTCCTTAATAATTTCATGAAAGGTGATGTCTACATTTGCTTTTTGATAAAAACTTTTAAGAAGTCCTATATTTTAAATTATTTCTCTTGGATCTATTTTCCAGATCATTTGTTTTTCCAGTGAGATAATTCACATTTTCTTCTATTTTTCATTCTTTTGACTTTGGTTTATTGTTTCTCAATATCTTGTGGAGTCATTATCTTCCTCTTGTCCTATTCTAATTTTTACAGAATTATTTTCTTCAATGAGCTTTTGTAACTCCTTTTCCATTTAGCCATTTCTACCTTTTAAGAAGTACTTTTTAAAATTTTTATTTAGAATATTTTTCCATGTTTACATGATTCATCACACACACACACACACACACACACACACACACACACACACACACACACACCCCACTTTCTCCTCACCCCTCCCAATGCCAACCAGAAGTTCCACTGGGTTTTGCATGTATCATTTTTCAAAACCTATGTTCATGTTACTCATATTTACAGTAGAGCGATTCTTTAACATCAAAACCCTAATCACATCCCTATCACACTACGTGGTTGATCATATATTTTTCTAATGCATTTCTGATTCCACAGTTCTTTGTCTGGATGTGTATAGCATTCTTTCTCACAAGTTTCTCTGGATTGTCCTGGGTCATTGAATTACTATTGGTAGAAAAGTTCATTACATTCAATTGTGCCATAATGTATCCGTCTCTGTGTAAAATGTACTCCTGGTTCTTCTCCTTTCACTCTGCATCAATTCCTGGAAGTCGTTCCAGTTCACATGGAATTCCTCCATTTCTTTATTCCTTTCAGCACAATAATATTCCATCACCAACATATACCACAATTTATTCAGCCATTCCCCAATCAATGGAAACCCCCTCATTTTCCAATTTTGGGCCACCACAAAGAACATGGCTATGTTTATTTTGTACAAGTCTTTTCCCCTATTATCTTTTTGGGGTACAAACCCAACATGGCTGGATCAAAGGATAGGCATTCATCTAAAGCCCTTTGTGCATAATTTCAAATGACCCTCTAGAATGGATGCACCAATTCACAACTCCACCAGCAGTGTATTAATGTCCCAATTCTGCCACATCCCCTTCAACATTTATTGCTTTCCTTTGCTGTCATATTGGCCAATCTTCTATGTGTGTGGTACCTCAGAGTTGTTTTAATTTGCATTTCTATAATCAGGAGGGGTTTAGAACACTTTTTCATGTGCTTATTGATAGTTTTTATTTCATCCCTTGATCATTTGTCAATTGGGTTATGGCTTGATTTTTTTTGTAGATTTGACTTAGTTCTTTATATATTTCAGAAATTAAATCTTTGTCAGAGAGTTTTGTTATAAAATTGTTCTCCCAGTTTGTCACTTTCCTTCTCATTTTGGTTTCATTGGCTTTGTTTATACAAAAACTTTTAAATTTGATATAATCAAAGTCATTAATTTTGCATTTTGTAATATTATCTATCTCTTGCTTGGTCTTTAATTCTTTCCTTTCCCACAGATGTGACAAGTATAATAATCTATGTTCACCAAAATTATTTATGATTTCATTCTTTATATTTAAGTATTTACCCATTTTGAATTTATCTTGGTATAGGGTGTAAGATGTTGATCTAAAACAAATTTTCCCCATACTGTTTTCCAATTTTCCCAGCAGTTATTGTCAGATAGTGAGTTCTTGTCTCAAAAGCTGGGGTCTTTGGGTTTATCAAACCCTAGCTTATTGAGGTCATTTACCCCTATTCTATTCCATTGATCCACCCTTCTGTCTCTTAGTCAGTGCCATATTGTTTTGATGACCACTGCTTTATCTTACAGTTTAAGATCTGGTACTGCTAGGCTCCCATCCTTCACATTTTTTCATTATTTCCCTTGATATTCTTGATCTTTTGTTCTTCTACATTAATTTTGTTATAATTTTTTCTAATTCTGTAAAAAAAAGTTTTTTGGTAGTTTCATAGGTATGGCACTGAAAAAAATAGATTAATTTGGGTAGAATTATCATTTTTATTTTATTAGCTCATCCTACCCAGGAGCAGTTAATGTTTTTTCCATTTGTTTAGATCTAGTTTTAATTGTGAGAAAACTGTTTTGTAGTTGTGAAGAAGTACTTTTCTTCAGTATATTTTTGTATATCTTTTCCCATGTGGCCAAGTCTGCTTTTTTTAAGGAGTTCTTCTCTTCAAGAATTTTTTGTATATTTTTCTCCATTTATCCAGTTCTGTTTTTAAGGAGTTCTGTTTGGGGGTAGAGGGGTACCTCTTTTACCAATTGGCCTATTCTGTTTTTAACATATTTTCCTTCAATAATTTTTGTGCTTCCTTTTTTCATTATTTTCCTACATTACTAATTTATTTTTCCTCTACCTCTCTTATTTGCTCTTTAAAATCCTTTTTGAGCTCCTCCAGGAATTCTTTTGGGGCTTGAAACCAATTCATATTTTGCTTTGAGGATTTAGATGCAGCAATATTGACTTCATTGTCTTCTTCTGAGTTTGTGTTTTGGTCTTCCCTGTCACAAAATAACTTTCTATATTGAATTTCTTTTTTTTTTTTAGTTTTTTCAGCCTTTTCTCTTACTTTTTAAACTTTTTTTAAAAATTGTCAAAGTTTGGTTCCATTCCTCTATTTAAGGGGGCATGGTCCCAAGCTTCAGGTTGTTTGCACAGTTGCTTTCAGAGACAGTTCCAAGGATCTATGTTTTCAGTTCTTTTAAGGTAATATGATCTCAAAAGTGTGTTTAATACTCTCTTAGCCTGTACTCTGATCTGTGAGCAACTAAATTACTTTTCCACCCTGGAACTATGTTACTCTGCAGCCACAAGAACTAGTGTGCTAGTGCTACTCCTTGCCCTAAGACCAAGGCCCAAGGTTGTAATCAAGGACTGACATCTGGATCTACATATGAGCCATGCAACAGAGTCTTATACCCAGAAATAGCAGAGAGACCCCAGTAATCTTCTTCTAACCCCTTTTGCCATGGTCTCAGATCTAGCCAAGACCACGGCTCCAGGTCCTCAACAGATGGAATGGCTAGGTGCAAATGAGAGATGGAAGGCTGCTGTGTGTATGTGTGTGCCTGGGGCAAAGTTCTGCATGAAGTAGCTGCTTCACCATGCCCAAGTTTAGCCTTTATTTTTATACTCATTTTCTTGGCACACAGCTACATTATTCAACATACATATTCAAGGACAGATAATTGGATAAGTGATACATCAACTTTTAACAAATTGATTAACATTCTGAGATCATTCTATACACTTGTAACTATTGATTCTGACAGGATACACAAAGATTTTGCACAAGATAAATGATTTCATCACAGGTGGCTTAGTTTTCTCATTAGCCTGTGAGGAGCTTGAGCTTACAGACAAGGAAAATCACTTATTACATTTAATAAAAATAGATAATCAGAAATCCTAAAGACAATTAACAATCATAGCAGTGAGGTTGAGAGACCAGAGGGGTACTGAGAACACAATTCAGATTTAATATTAAGCTGATCATTTTTCAGGGTTTATTAGGAAGTTTTTCAAGGAGGGTTTTTGTTGGTAAAATGAAGTCAGTGAGGCATGATGAAACATGGTGTACCAAAGCATTTTGAACAGGCCTCTCCTTATGAATGATTTATGTACTGGCTTTGAAGAAGAAGTTTAAGAGCATGGGAATAGGTGATATCTAGGCACATCTTTTGTTGAGAATTATGTACCCAAGTAAAAGTTAACCCATGATAGCCTTTTGGGTTTGGTTTTGTGAGTCTGATCTTTTGGTAATATTTTGGGGGAATCGTGTGCAAACATTTTGCTCTTATATTACTTTTTCTGAGACTAATATCAGCTCCATTAGTAAGGGATGTTGATGAGAGAAGTCATACAGAGGGGGGTGAGTGGGTAATTCCATCCTGCCAAAGAGCTACTTTGTGACCTTCTGGCTCCCATGAGTGACTGTGTCAAGACAACCTGGCCTGATGGCTCCCAACACACTTTACCATCTTTGAACTATGAGCTTTGGAAGCCATTGCTGCTGTAAATTTAGCCTTCCCAAAGACCTGAGTGGGCTTGCCAACATGGGACCTGCCTTGGCATGTTGGTTTGCATGAGAGACCTTTTGTGCTGACCTATAAGTTGTCTTGGACTAAACTATTGTTTCAACCCAAACCTTTTATAGATTCTGCCACTCCAGTATTTTTCTTGAGGAATTATATTCAAATTGTTTTAAGGATAATTTAGAAGAGATTCTCTGCCATCTTGGCTCTGTTCTCCTAATGAATATATATATTGAAGTTCAAATCATTCAGGCTTAGTTTTAACACTTCTACATATTTAAAGTAAATAATCAATAAATATAGATTTTGGAAACAACCTAAGAAAATAGAGTCCAAGTTTAGAATTTGGGATTTTTTTTTATTAAAATTTTTCTTACAATTAAATGTTATAACAAATTTCCACACACGTTTTCCTAAATTATGTGATTGAATTTATCTCCCTCTCTCCCTTCCATTCACCCCCCCCCATGCTGGCAAGCAATTCAATCTGAATTGTGCATGTATTATCCTGTAAAACATTTCTATTATTTATTTTTGCAAGAGAATAATCTTATAAAACCAAAACCCCAAAACATAAACGCAAATGAACAATTGAAAAATTGTATTCTTCCATCTGCCTTCTGACTCCCAACAGTTCTTTCTCTGGAAGTGGATAGCATTCTTTGTCATAAATCCCTCAAAATTGTCCAGAATCATTGTATTGCTGAGAGTAGCTAAACCTATCACAGTTGATCATTCCATAATATATTGCTGTCATTATGCACAATGTTTTCCTAGTTCTGGATTATTTCACTCTGCATCAGTTCATATAGGTATTTCTAGCTCTTTCTGAAGTCATCCTGTTCAAGGAATGATATATTCTTGACCTTACCTAACAAGACTTAACAAACATATACATTCCTGGAATGTTTTTAATTTAGCATGCAATCTTCGACCAGGTTAAAGGAGACATGAATATTGTAGGCACCATAAAATGACTTGGGATAAATCCCAGAATGCAAGACAAGCAAGCAAGAAGACCATCTTGTCTCAGTGTGAACAATTCTCATAAGTTTTTTTTCTTTTATTGGTTTTATTTTTTGTCTTAACTACCAAAGTATTTCTTCTGTAGTTAAAGGGAGTATCCCATAGCCCTAACACCACTGTAACCTGTTTTCATACATTATAATCTGTAGGATCTCACTTGCTACATTTCTTTTGAGATTCTGTTTCCCTTGTCATTCCACAAGTTGAATAGATTGTAGAATTAAATTTGTATTTGAAATAAAACCAATTTTTAAAAAAGGGAAAGGACAAAGTTTCCAATTTATCTGGTAACATAATAAGTTGTAGAGGAGACCAGTGCTCCTAAATACATACTCTCAAGCAATGATCTAAAAAGGACACTAGATGAAATGCTGATCAAGAAATCCATAAAAAAGCAACAATAAGTTCTTTCATCTGAACCTGGGCCACAGAAAAAGACAAGGATCCCCTAAGGGAAACTAGCTCAAACACATGTGACCAGTCCAGAAATCTGACAACATTCTCATCAAAGATGTTCCAGTGACACCACAAGTCTATAGGAAATGGTCTAAGGCAGTGGTTCTCAACCTGTAGGTCTCGACCCCAGCGGGGATCGAACGACCAAAACATGGGGGTCACCTAAAGCCATCAGAAAATACATATTTCCAATGGCTTTAGCCACTGAGAAATCGCACTACTTTACAGCAAGATCTCGGAAAGAATGGGGACCCTGCTGCCCGCACATTGTACTAATATTAGTTACCTATCAGCAGTCTACCCCCTATGAGGGGCAATGGATTTACCCTGTTGCCTGGAGACCTGACTCAAACAGAGACCCAGAGAGAGCCCCCCTACCCCTCCACCCCTGCCCCAGCGCTGGCTCTGGAAGGATTAAGAACGAGTCCTGGAGCAGATAACTCCTGGAGCAGATAACAGAGCTGAGTAACCCCAGCAAAGTGAAGCCTCAGCTCGAGCTGGAGGGAGACAACAGGAAGAAGGCAGTGACTGTGGACCCCCTCCCCAGGCAGAACTTGCCTCCCGCCCCAGCATTCAGGCTGCCTCCTGCTGGATTAATATTTCTCAACATATAATTAAATATTGTTTTTGTGATAAATCACTGTTTAAATTATGTTTGATTTATAGCAATGAGAATACATAATGCATATCAGTTATTTACATTCCGAATCATAACTGTAGCAAAATTACAATTTTGAAGTAGCCAACAAAATAATTTTTTGGTTTGGGGTCACTGCAACATGAGGAACTGTAATTGCGGGTCACAGCATTAGAAAGGTTGAGAACCACTGGTCTAAGGACTGAAGTGTTCATAGCATATCATCCTAAGAATCTGGACCCAGCAAGCCTAAAAAATGATCCAAGGGAGCCCAAAATTTGTAGGAACTTTGATCATAGACACATTGTGGAAAGTGGAAACCAGCAACAAAAATTAAAGTCAATAATAAACAGGGCCTAACTACCCCAGAAAAGAGTAGGGGAAGGAGCAGATCCTGGTCCTGGTACAAAACTCCAAATCACAAGCTAAGGATAAATTGAAGACCACAACAAACACCATGAAGAAATATTACAGATCAAAAGATATGCAAGAGGAAAACCCCCCAAAAAGAGAATAACTCCAAAACAGCTCAAGTCTCATCCACAAAGTCTATTGAATTATGAAAGAAATTAAGCAAAAGATTTTTTTTCAAATGAAATTATAAGTGAAATATGAGCTTAAGAGGAAAAAGATGGAGGGAAAAGGAGATTTTAAAAAGTTTACTCAAGTAATAGACTCCCTTAAAATTAATACAGAGCAAATAGAATTCTGACTCCATGAGATAAAAAGACATAGAACAAAATAAAAAGACTGAAAAAAAAGAAAAGTGCCTCTACCCAGACATCTCCACATCATACCACCATCTACTAATGACTTGCCCTATCATCTAGCTTCCCTTTGTTTGCTTTCTTAATCCATTAGAGTTTAAATCCCTTCAGAACAGGGATTATCTTCCTTTCTTTGTATTTGTAACCTAACACTTAACATAATGCTTGGCAAGGTAGTAAATACTTAATAAATGTTTTCTTTAGATGCTTTTGTCTTTCTAGAAATAATAGATAATATATTTCATCAAAGAAAAGTGAACAGGGAGACAAAATACCAAAACTTTATAGATATTTCCATAGTCATTAAGAAGAAATTTTTATCTGTAAACACCTTCATTAACAAAAGAGAAAGAATGGATCCATGAATCCCAGATACCTCTAAAAAAGGTCTAACAAAATTTAAAGTAAAAAATAGAACTGTTTAAAAAAACTAATGAAACAAAGTTTTTGCTAATCTGAATTTTTTTAAAAAGAAAACCAAATTGCCAGTATTAAAATTGAAAAAGAAATCAATTAAAGTATTTCTCCGATTATATATCAACAAAATTGGTAACTGGCAATTGAAATGAAATGAATGAATAGTTAGAAAACTATTAAGAATATACAGATTAAGAAAAATAGAGAAAGTAAATAATCCAACCTCAAAAAAAAAAAAGAAAGAAATTAACAAAAAGGAATAAGTAGGTTTCCAGAGGGAGAAAAAAAGTACCAGATGCATTTATAAGTTAATTCTATCAAGCATTAAAAAGAGAATGAATGCCAGTATTACATAAACTGTTAGGGAAAAAAAACAGAAAAATGCAGGATCCTATCAATTTTTCTTTGATGATGCTTGACTTTTACCAGGGTAAAAAAAGTTAAGGGGAGGGGAGGGAAACTAGACCTATAGCCCCATTAGTTAATGATACAGAAAAACTGGATAAAATATTAAAAAGGAAATTACAGGAACATATTTAAAAGATTATACACTTTGACCAAGTTGAATGTATATCAAGAATGTAGGATTCTTCTGAAATTTAAAAAACACAATTAACCATATTAATTAAATTAATAATAAAAACCACATTGTTTGTCAATAGATATACCTTTCAACAGAATCCAACACCCCTTTATATTAAAAAAGTTAAAAAGCATAAGAATAAATGTATCTTTATGTTATTTAATAAATAGCATATTTAAAAACCAAGAGCTAGCTTCATTTGTAATGGAGAAATAGTAGAACTCTTTCCATAAATATCAGAGTAAGGCAGGGAGGTTTATTATCACCATTATTATTTGACATTGTTCTACAAAAGCCCTCTGTTGCAATAAGACAAGAAAAAGAAACTTAAGGGATAAAGATAGAAAAATAGGAGTAAAACTATTGTTGCTTGCAGATGATATAATATTCTATAAAACCTGAGAGATCCAATGAAATTAAACAATTAACAAAGTCAGAAAGGTAACAGGTTTAAAACAAATCAGAGTGTATCATTGGTTTTTCTATATATTACTAACAAAACCCAACCAGAAAAGCTGGAAAGAGAAAATGCCATTTAAAGCAATTACAGAATTTTGCAAAATGCTTAGAAATTATAACTAAAGACCCATGAAAAAAATTTTATGACTATAACTATGAAATACTTTCTAGAAGCACATACCTGAATATTTGGAAAAATAGGAATGCTTATGGCTGAATAATACCAATATAATACAAATCTCATGTTCAATCCAATATCAAACTGCCAAATTATCATTTTATGTACTAGAACAAATAATAACAAATTTAATTTGGAGAGGTAAAAGATCAATCATCTTTAGGAAAATACTCCTCAGAAAAGAGAAACAGGAAGGATAGCCCATACCATTACCAGATCTCAAACTATTCTATAAAGAAATAATCATCTAAACTATTTGTTACTGTTTAGACAGCTTAGACAGACACAATCTGGTTAGGAATGGGAGAGACTTGAGGCAGATGGACCCACCAGTAGACTATTGCAGTTGTCCAGATATGAGGTAATAAGGGCCTACAAGTGAATGGTGTCAGTGTCAGATGAAAGAAGGAGGATGTTGCAAAGGTGCAATCAATAGGGCTTAGCAAACAGATTAGATATAGTGGGGCTGAAAGATAAAAATTGAGGATGATGCCAAATTTAAAGCCAAAAGGACTAGGAGTGACATTACCCTCTATGGTAAATTGGGAGGGTAAAGGTGGAGAGGGTTTAGGGGAAGGATGAGTTCAGTTTTAGACATGTCAAATTTAAGATGTCAACTGGACACCCAGATTGAGATACCTGAAAGGCAGTTGGAGGTCAGCAGAAAGGTTAGGAAAGGAAAGGTAGATTTTTAGAATCATTAGCATTGTGATGGTCTGTAAATCCACAGGAACTGATGAGATCACCAAGTGAAGCAGTACAATGAGTAAGAGGTTTCATTATTAAAACGAGAAGGAAAAAGGATTATGTTAGAGAAAGAAGGTGGAGGAGAACTTGCAATCTCACTCAATAAGAGCATACAAGTAGAAAAGTATATAAATAAGGAGAAAGGGACTATCACTTGAAACTCTTTCATCTGAAAAAGCCACAGAAGAGTAAATCACATCTATACATGCATGTGTGTGCACAGTCACAGAATTTAGTATAGAAATGCATTTGAAACAGGAGGGAACTGGGGAAAGAGAGGAAGGAATAAGAGGGAGGGAATTAGTCAGAAGCAAAACAAACTCCAGCCTTGAAGAGTAAATTGTGAGGTGGAGTTTAAAAGGAAAGAAAGAAGGGGAAATAACTTGTGGCAATATAGTTAAAATTAGAAGGGAAATAGTTAAGGGGGGGGGTGAATCTTTGCAGTAGGATTCTCAGATAAAGGTTTCATTTCCAAGATATATTAGGAACTAAATCAAATTTATAAAAACAAGTGCTATTCTCCATTTGCTAAATGATCAAAGATTATGAAGAGACAGTTTTCAAAGGAAAAAACTGATGCTATCCATAGCCATAGGAAACATTGCTTCAAAATACTAATAATTAGAGAAATGCAAATAAAAAAATGCTAAGGTTCCACATCACAATCAAAAATGATGAAAAAGGAAAATCATAAATATTAGAAAGGTTGCAGGAAAATGGGTGTATTAATGTGCTATTAATAGAGATGTGAATTTGTGTAGCCATTCTAAGCTGTGAATATTTTTTGACCCAGCAATACCATTAATTCTTCCTATATCTCTAAAGAGATCCAAGAAAGAGAAAAGAAATCCATTTATCAAAAGTATTTGTATCAGAGGGTTTTTTTTCCCTTCTGGTAACCAAGAACTACAAACTTGGTGCTTATCAATTGGGGAATTAATAAACAAGTAATGATATATGAATGTAATGGAATATTATTGGGTCACAAGAAATAACAAAAAGATGTTTTCAGAAGAACAGAGGAACAGTTCAATTAAATTTTGCAAACTATTTGGAAAGACTTAATGGCCAAACTCTTCCAGAATACCAAACATGAAGCACCTCCTGGCATTAAGGGGATAAACTCAAGATACAAAATGTGATTTTTTTAGATATGACCACTGTTGAAACTTGTTTTGCTATGCATATATATTATAATTTGTTTGCTTTCTTTTTTTCATCCCATATGTTTGTTTCAGACTGTTTCAATGTTGCCTGACACTCCTTTCATGTGGAGTAGAAGGAAAGTCATTATTGGTTTCCATAACCTCCCCTAAAAAAGCTGTAAAGAAAACAAAAGGAAGGCCAGAAGGAATTAAAAACAGTAGGACAAATTTGAAAACATTATGTCATTTTTTATTATGTACTTAAGAAAAGTAAGCTCTTCATAATAAGGATTTGGGAATTTGAAGTTCCATATATAATCTCCTATTTTACAATGTATATGAAAATGCTCATTTTGTTTGGTGTATTTTACTAGGTGTTTGCTAAGTTTAAAAAAAATTTTTAAGGTGAAACGAAGGGGGAACAAAAGCTAAACTTGCTAGCACTAGAAACAGTTGACTGAGTCAAGGAAAGAAAAGTATTGGGTATCCCTCTAGATAACCTGCCAGAGGGCAACAGAAGAGAGGACTAAAATCTTTCTTCTGTCCTATTTCATCCCCCTTCACTTGAGCCATGTTATCTTGTAATGGAATTACTGCCTAATAATTCATCATATCTAGCAAGGAATGACATGTGAACACATACTGAGCAGGAAATAGTTTTAAGAAGCATGAACACATAGAAACAGAAGCAACAGTCTTTGATTCTAGTAGTTGGGAACTGACCTGAGCTCTGAAAAGGAGCAGGTCCAGAAAGCAACTCACCCAAAGACTATGTGCCAGGCAGAAGCCTGAGAGGAAAAATGGACATCAGTGCCAGATGTGTACCTTACCATGGCCACATATGTACGGCACATGTGTATCTCACTGCCAGCATATTTTTTAGAATGTGCTCACTCCTCCCAATGACTCTACATGTACGTGGGGAGTGTGCTCCAGGTTTATGGGATATGTCGTGTAAAAGCCTTCACTTTGAGCTAACTGTCTGCTACTTGACTCTTAAAGAAAAACATGCCTGTGGAGATTATAAGCTATGGTTTTAAAAGTTCAGAACTACACTCTTCCATACGCTTATGGGATCATAGCCTTCAACCTGTGAGATAGAGCAGTTGCCCCAGCCAGGAATCACCCATAGCCAGTATTCATCTCAACTTCCTCTGACCTGTACTGTATCTTCCATGGCTACAATGGCCCTCAGATACAATCACTCATCACCAGACTCCCACACATGACTCCAACACCATATAATAGCACCGATGAATCTATATCAGTATTCCCTGAAGGACCAACTTTCTCCTCAAGGAATTTAGTTCCCACTTATTTCTTAGCTCCACAGTCCTTCCTTTCCTCCCTTCTGTAACAACTTATCTTCTACCCTACAACTTTTTGACAGAGGTTATAGTTCCCTGCTGACTATTAAGATTCTTTTTCTTCCTAATTCAGATGTTTTTCACTTCCTATAGTTTTCTTACCTCCATCAGTACCAACATGACCACTGACTCTGACAGATGAGCCTTTTGCTTTATAAAACTAGGAACCATCATACCACTTTCTGATGTCTTTCTGCCATGACCCCTCTACTGAGTATCTTTACCCTTTCTACTCTCCCCCTTCCCCTAGCCCCCACTCTCCTATTTTATAATATTCCATGTGTGTTATCTTCTCCTATTAGAATTAAATGCCTTGAGGGCAAAGCCTGTCTTTTTTTTTTTTTTTAGATATATCTCTAGCACTTAGCACAGTGGCTGGCGTGAAATTAGTGCTTTATAAAAAGCTGTCTAATTTTTAGATTGAAGGTCATCTAGTTTTTTTAGGGATGGTACCTCATTGTTCCTGAAAACCTGTATTGTAAAATGGTATTCCTTGTGCCTGTTCACTTTTAATAAAAGAAAGACCTACCTGTACTTCATATATGAGTCACTTGGCTATGGCAGAAATGTTACATACTTAATTTAGCAAAGCATTGCAAAATTCTCTCTGGTCTCCATTTTTACTGGTAGTTTACATACTTTTATTAGTTCTTAATATCTTTATTCTCATTTACTCCCTTTGTAGATTTACTTCCTTTTTAAAGTCTTTACTCCATTTTGTCTTCCCTTAACAATCTGACAACCATACCCAGCTTTTTTTTTCCTTCTCTGACAAAATTCTTACTTTTGTCTTGCCAGTTTGTTTGTTTTTATTTACTCCATCTTAACAACTATCTTCTCTTTCTCCTTAAGTTCTTTGTCTAACCTTATGTTGTTTTTCTCCATATTGAGTTCTCTAGTTTAAGCCAAACTTTTACAACTTCTTCTCACGTTCTCAGATTCTCCTTCCTAAATTAAAACTTTGGGCTTTTTCATAAATCCAAACTCTCCAAATCATCTTCACAACTTCCTTTTCATTCTTTTTCAGCTCAAGTTCTTTTGTCTTCTCTTGTTCCTCCCTTAGACTTTTTTTCATAGAAGCAAAAAATAGAATCTGAACATAGAAATTATTGTTCTTTAATTTTTCTTTCATTTCAAATTTCCTAAATTTCTCCACCCAGGATTCAAGATGCCATTTTTACAAGTTTAAAGGCCTCTAAAATCAACTTCATTATTTTCTTATTATTTATCTCAAGCCCTTTTTATCTTTTCCTGATCCTTGTCATAATCATACAACTTATTTTCATGGAACCTGGAAGTAGAGCATAAGTGAATGGGTTATCCTTCACAGAAGGGAAAACTAGCTCCCCCTCTAATATTAGAGTAAAGGAAAAAATATTTTGTAAAGATATTTTGTAGTGGAGACTAATACACTGTGGTATAATCGAACATAATGGACTTCTCAATTAGTGGCGGTGTAATGTCCCTGAACAACTTGCAGGTATCCAGGAGAAAAAAACACCATTCATAAGCAAAGGATAAACTATGGGAGTGGAAACACCGAGAAAAAGCAACTGCCTGAATACAGAGGTTGAGGGGACATGACAGAGGATAGACCCTAAATGAACACTCTAATGCAAATACTATCAACAAAGCAATGGGTTCAAATCAAGAAAACATCTAATGCCCAGTGGACTTACGCGTCGGCTATGGGGGGTGGGGGGGAGGAAAAGAAAATGATCTATGTCTTTAACGAATAATGCTTGGAAATGATCAAATAAAATATATTTTTAAAAAAAAAGATATTTTTTAGTGGAGAAACAAGGGAGTGTATAATGAGTGTTTTCCAGGCTCCATTTTCATCCCAACTACTGCCATTTTAGTAGGTTACTGATGATTTGCACATAATTGCCATAAAGTAGTAGATTGGACAATAAAAGTTGATAGAGTGAAACTCAAAGGAAAAGTTGCCATTGATAGTGTTTAAAAGAATAATTAGCAATGGCTCTCCAGGAATACTGTGTTTCCTTTATCTCAACTAAAGAGTCAAGAGGATAAGAAAGAGAAATAGTAGGTATTCATTGAAAAAGGTGGCCAAAGAAGCAATATCATCAGTGGGGAGACCTAGTAAGAAAAATAATATGGAAGAGATTTAAGGTAAAATAAGTGTTCTAGTTATGGAGCAGGAGTTGCAAAAAATGTAAGGTATAGACAGATTTGGAGAAGGTTAGGGGACAAGGTTGAAGTGAATGGAAATAAGAGATTGGGCAATTGGACTTGAGGTAAGGGATTTGTTTATGAGAAGCTGAATCAGATGGGGGCAGTATTAAGAGAACGAAAAGATGCTCATTGAGAAATAAGGCCAGGAAGAGAATATCAGTTCATGGAAAATGGTCTGCTGATGAAATAATACGTGATTAGATGACTCATGGAGGTCCCTGACCTCCTGACAGGTGGGATGGTATATCCTGTGAGATCTGCAGAGGCTTCACAACAAGAAAGAGCAAGATCAGGTATGCCATGGAAAGTTTGGGCAGCCTGTTAAGAGTTGAGACCTGTGTCCAGTACTGAAGTTAAGGTTGGCCAGAGCCATGGGAAGTCAGTGTTATAGGGCCACCTTATCAACAGTCTCAAACACAATGTTTTGCTACTGCTCAATTAATGGACAACTATTTTGTTTCTGGTTCCAGTAGAGTAAATGCATGTCTAAATGAATGATTTTGCTTTCTCTTCCTAGAAAACCTGGAAGAGGAGCTGCTTAAAAGGGCAGCTGAGAGTGAAGGCTTTAATGATCGCTGCCTTATGGCACTTTCCTTCTTACACAAAAACAATCAGATAATAATCACCGTTCTCTTCAACAATCAGGCATTCCATACTCCTGCCATAGCCCTGGCAGTGGTAGATAATCTTCTCTTCAAGTTGATTTCTGGCACAAAAGCTTCCATTACTGTTGTTAATCATCCTCAGCCTCGAAATTCCTTAGAAACTGCAAAGGAGCAATATTTTTGGTATGTGTGGCTTTCTTTTCCCTGGGGTTGAGTTTTTCAAGCCTGCAGTGCTTTCCATTTACAGTTATTTTTAAATATTCTGTTTACATGTTATTTTCTGGAAAATGGCTGCTAATAGAAAATCTTTTTTTCCTACTAACCACATATACGCTGTCTCTCCTCTACCCATCCTGTCTTTTGCAGGGGCCATAAGGGATTTGACATTGCTATCAACACGCTCTATGGTATGGGTTCATTAGCCAGTACATTTTCTATCATGGCAGTTAGTGAAAGAGTCATAAAGGCAAAGCACATCCAGTTTGTCAGTGGAGTCTATGTTACTCATTTCTGGCTATCTTCCCTGTTGTGGGATCTCACTGTCTTCTTCATTCCCTGTTTGCTGCTGCTGGTGAGTAGTATTATGCTTAGTAGTGGCTTCTAAATTATCACAGTTTCCCCTTTGACCAATAATATCTAGATTCAGCAGTCTCAATTTATGATGCTAATAAAAACAGTTTAGGTGCCCTTTTTGGCCTTTTCTAAGCAAAAGGAAGTTCCCTTGTTTGGACAGAAACAGAAGTAGTCCTATGTAGGACTAGATTCCCATATAGTTATTTCCCTTTGCTACCCTAAGCTTTAGGGAATTGATACCTTATTTTACTATTCTGTTTGATTTCTTTTTATTAATCACCTTCCCTTTTCTAAAAACAATGTCTCTGTACTCTAGGGGATATTCAAAATCTTTGACATAAGAGCTTTCACTGAGGATAACCACCCTGCAGATGCATTGCTGATGTTAATGTTGTACGGCTGGTCCATCATTCCCCTCATGTACCTAATGAGCTTCTTCTTCATGGCAGGTTCCACTGCCTTCATAAGACTCATCATGTTCAACTTCTTCTCAGGCATTATCACTTTAATCATCCTCTATGTCACAAGCTTCAAGGGTGAGGGCATCAGTACTTACTTCCTCCCTATTAACACATACAGAATCCTTAATCCAATGGTAATCATAAGCAAGTAAGAAATAATCATCTCAGTAAGGGAACATCACTGAGCAAGCAAGTCCCTTAATGTCGAATAAAGTCTATGTTTCACAAAAAGGCAGACCATAGAGCTAAAAACCAGACTGCTAGTGTTGATTTAGGAGCACAGCAACTCTTTCACATGTGAAATCTCATTCCCCAAGTACATCATCTATACAGAACATTTTGAGGTCAATATTTGGATATTATGTTGGGAATTCTACCTTAGAATATTATAATACAGATGTGATGAGGAATAAGAAAAATTAGGAGTATACCTAACATAATGTAGGGGCTGAAAATAATTTCTGGTTTTGAGGCCAAGATTAGGAATAATTCTATTTCACTTCTAGATTATTTACATATTGGTTAAAGATTCAGATGTATGCCAGGAGTTTAATAACCTATATCCATTTGTGATAGTGTTAATTTGCAAAATAATATTTCTGACTTAAAAGAGCTGAGAAGGAAACTGGGTCATTCAAGGATAATGCAAGACTTTAACATCCCCTAAGCTTATTATGGAAGGGATGGATAGGTGGATGTTAGGGAGTATGTTTGACGCAGTCAACAAATTTGTATTATCTGTTATCTATGAGAATCTGAAGGGAAGAGAAATGTAAAAATAATGTCCCTGAACTCTAAAGAGATCTTAGTGTACATAGACATTTTAGACATATATGTAGTGAGAAGAGGGAAAGGTGAGTTGATCAGTTGGGTACCCCACAGTCCACTTGATGGAATTACAAGGTGCAAATGGGCCACCTCAAAAACTGAAATCAGTAATAGGGTCATACCTATAGAATAGAAAGCGGCTTTAGAGGTCATCTAGTCCAACCTCTTCATTTTATGAATAAAGAAACCAAAGCCAAAGAAAAGTGCCTTGCCTAAAGTAATAAATGTCAAAGGCAAGCAAATCTTGGCATTCCATTTTCTTTACAGCCTGCTTTGTATAGCCTATAATTTCGTCAATTTGGTTGGAGGGATGCTATTGCTCAGGAGCTCCCTGATCAATCTCCTACTACATACACTTGAACAAATAACTAACAACTGACAAATAAATGTTAAATGAATAGTATAGATATTTATTGCAGATTATAGAAGTTGAGATAAAAGGGTGGTATTTTAGGTGGAATTTTATGGATGGGATGAATTTTGAACTAGGTTTAAAAGACTAATCAAATATTTACTATATATTTAGGTGTGTGTTATAGTAAAAGATGAGATAATAGAAGGAAATCTTTTCATCCCCACCCCCATGTCTCATGAAATTTGTTAACACAAAAGGTTATTAAATGAAATAATTAGACCTAATAAGGTTGAGAAGGGTTTGTATAGGTAAAGTTATTATTAAGGAAGGTGTTCTAGGCAGAAAAAACAGCTTAAGCCTTTAAATATATGAGTAAAAGTCAATATAAAGTAGACTATGTTAGCTGAAGAGAGGGTAGGAAGGGTGATTAATAGAAGATAAAGGTTAGAAAGGTTAAATTAAAGTGATAATGTGAAGGGCCTTGATATCAAACTAACAGATTTGGATAATTCTATGTCCATCGATGGTTTCTAAAGAGTATGACATCAAAGAGAGTTGAGCTTTAGGAAGATAAATATTGTTGTGACATGTATTAGAGCAAAAAGGGACACTGAAATAAGGAAATCCATTAGGCTAGTTCAGTAATCCAGGCAAGGACAAGGTTGGTAGCAAAAAGAATCAAATGGTAAGCATGGTTGCAAGAGTTACTACGGAGATATAATTATATACTTAGTACTTGAAGGAACTTTATAGATAATTTTCCAACCTTCTCCCTTTACAGATGAGGAAGCTAAGTCTCAGTCTTGGTGACCGACTGTTGGAGGGATAATGGGGGAAAAAAAGATTCAAAATTGATAGCAAAATTTCAAGGCCTAGTGTTAACATTGATAGGCACAAGGAAGTCAGAAGTAAAAAAAAACAGTTTTGAGGGGAAAATGATGATTTCATTTTTTTTTTTTGCCATATTGGATTTGAGAATTGATATCTAGCAGGCATTTTGAAATGCAGGTCTAGGTTTTGTGGCAAGACATGATTGGAGGTACAAATGTTAGTCATTTATATAAAAGTGATAGTTGCAACCAGGAGAGTAAATAAAGTTTCAAAGTATAAAGAAGAAGACTTAGGGAATGAGAGGAGAACATGAAACCATTGAAGAAATAGGGAGATGAGAAGAGATCCAGTTGAAGTCAGATCACAGGAGAAAGAGGTTTCAAGAAGAAAGCAATCAATAATCACAATTTACACAAAAAATAAAGGACTACAAAAGATGCTGATCTATTCTATTTTCCTTCACAGCATTAAAATTGGACAACGTCTCTAAAATTCTGGATAAAGTATTCCTCCTGCTACCTAACCATAGCTTAGGGATGTGCCTCAGCAGTTTCTACAACAATTTTGAGACCAAGAAATACTGTACCTCCTCTACCGATGCAGCGAGTATTTGTAAGCAATTACGTGAGTATCCATCCAAGCCACCCATCCCCCTGACCATAGTCAATGGCAACAGTTCCTTCCTTTACTCCTTATTTAGGAAAAGAACTTAAAGATATAGGTGAAACTTGTCCCTCTCTATCTCCTTTAAAAGAGTAATTATCAGGGATTACTGTCAGGTCAGAAGTTGTTTGAACAACTGGGGAAAATATTTGGGAAACATGTTGGGCCCTTTGAGAAGACATAAGGTAAGTTCATAGTGGTCAAGGGCTCAAGGAGCAATTTAATTCAACATTTACTAGACAGCCTTGCACAAGATAATATGCCATCCTGAAGTAAGAGAGGGCTTTTAAAAAATCAGAGCATATTAATAACCCTTTCAGGCCTTTAAGGCAAGACTGAGCATTTTAGAACAAAACAGGCTCACTCTGTGTCCTCCTGAGGCAGAAGCCATGACTTTTTCTGCAAAACCTATGAATTTGGCCAAAATGAAAATAATGAGAAAGTTAATGGAGTCTTGCTGTTGGGATTTGCATTCCTACTCATAAGCATTCTAAGACTCCTAGAGATCCTGCTTTATTTATTATTATGGTTGCTGCTTGAAGATCTTGTTAGTGATGGTACTATTTCCATCTTAGAATCAATACTGTGTATTGGCTCCAAGGCAGAAGAATGGTAAGGGCTAGGCAATGGGGGTTACGTGACTTGCCCAGGGTCACACAGCTAGGAAGCATCTGAGGTCAGATTTGAACCTAGGACCTGCTGTCTCTAGGCCTGATTATTAATCCACTGACCTATCTAGCTATCCCCAGTACTATTAAATTCTAATATTGACCTTGGGAAGTTTTGGTTCATGATTTAGGAGACCATGGATGAGTAGAATGCAAAGCACCTTGCTATGTTGGATAAGAGATGGAGGAAGTTTGAGAATCCTTCCCTTTCCTAAACCTAACTAATATTGACTTTGATGTACATAGTCTAAAACCTTCTATACATTTACCTCTTCCATGGACTCACCACAGCATCACTGTACTGAATGTTCCCTAAAGGTCTGGGAGATTGAGGCTGGCATAGAGGTAAATTAATGTTTCTGTGGTAGATAATCTGCCTTCCTCCCTCTTTGGGAAATGACCTGGGAATCTTTCTTAAGTATAATAATTAAACATGGTGAAAGAACTTCAGGGCTTTAAAATGAACACATTCCCTTTCACTACCCCCAGATATTATGTATAAAGAGAATTTCTATGCTTGGCAAGCTCCAGGAATTGGAAGGTTCCTTACCTCACTGATTATCTCTGGCTTTGTTTTCATCATTGTGCTTTTATTCATTGAGACCAACTTTCCCTGGAGAATGAAAACCTTTATAAATGTCCTCTTAAGGAATCCTCGGCATTGGGTGAGTAACTAAATGTGAAATTTACAGATGAGCTATAGAGATTTCTTTCCCATTCAACTTTAGACCAAATAAAGATGCTACTTTCCCATTCTCCTTTCCTGAAGAGGAAGAAGCCTGCTTTCTGCTTACTGTATTGTAGTTGGGAACTATTTGAATTACACTCCCTTTCTTCAATTAAACTGCAAAATTAGGATAACTTGAAAGTGAAGCTCAATCACAGATATGATCTCCTCTTTAGAAATTAAGCTATATCATTCAATCTGTCAAAAATAATATATTTTGTGTTTTTTCTGTGCCAAGCACCATGCTACACACTCAGGATACCAAGAAAGGCAAACGTTGTTCTGCCTTCAAGGAGCCATCAGTTACACAATATGTAAATAGCTCAATACACACCATTTTTATACAGAATCAATGGAAGTAACCTCAGAGAAGAGAGCTTTAGTGACCAAGGGAACTGGAAGAGACTTCTTGGAGAAAACAGAATTTGAGCTGAATCTTGAAGGAAACCAGAAAAACTAATCAATGGAAATTAAGAGAGAAAGTCTTAGAGACAGAGATAGAGACAGAGAGACAGACAGATACAGAGAGACAGACCAAGACAGAGAGACACAGAGAGAGAAGGTCTTCTGGGCTTGAACAACAGTGCCTCAGCCCAGAGATGGGGCATGGAGCATCATGTTAAAGGAACCCCTGGAAGAAGACCAGTGAAGGTAAATAGATTTAGAGGGAAGTCTTTTAATAGTAGCAAAGGAAGGCACAGACCTCAAGTCCCCAAATATGGGGAGTGTCATCACAGTCTCAGTCAGAGCACCCATTTCAACAGAAGTTCCATTCTCTATTTTAATCTAAGCAATTAGAATAAGTATCTATTAAATCTTAAAATCATACTAAGATTTTCAGAAAACTTCATGGTTATCTATCTGTAGACAATCCTGGCCTCTCTGTGACTGAGGTGAAATACAAGTTACCAGAAATGCTTGGGTAAAGAAGTTAGCAGAAAATGTTAGTATCTAGTAAAAGTCAGGCAACAGAAAGAGAAAATGGGGAAAGATCCTACGATTTCTTTGAACTTCCCTTATCTTTGCTCACAAAAATAGTCTGATCCAAGGCAAGCCTAATCACTGCCTCCCTGACCAGTCTAAGTTCTGTAAGTTCCTGACACTAGGTACTATTTAAATGTTAGCTATTATTATTAAGAAATTCACAGTCTAATTGAAAGAGACAACATGAACACGATGCTGTACAAATAGGATCTATATAGGGCAAATTAGAGATAATCAACAAGGAAGACACTAATACTTGGGGGATGGGGAAACATTTAAAAGTTGCTCTTTTAGAGCAATTGAACCAATCAATACTTGCAGTAAAAACTTATTTACTGTCCATTTCATTTCCATTTGCTTTCACTGCCTTAAATAAACTTGAAAATGTTGTCTGAATGGCTGCTCTACTAAGAGGACTTTGCTTTTTTTATTGCAGTCATTAGTTCATGCAGCTAAAAGGCACTTCATTTCTATTACTGTCACTTTTCTATTCCTTGTAGTTGTTTGTAAAACACAAAAAGATGGCTTTTTCTTTCATTTCACCTGAAAGTTTTAATATTACATACTATAGATTGAAGTATTCAAATTTTTATCCTGTTTTAGAGATGCTATGATCAGATTCACGCCAATCACATTAAATTTTTGCCATAATAATAAACTGCTTACTTTTTATGCTGGCAGTTTTTGCACCTGAAGTAGTCTTAATGTATTCAAAGACAATAATATAATCAAGAAAAAATAACTTTCAAAGATTTTAGAACTCTGATCAGTGCAGTGATATACTTCTGCTTTAGAAGATGAAGATGCAATTCACACTCATAATACTGCTAAAAAGGTGATGGGTTTCATATAATGTTTTATCTAAAAGAAAAATTGCTATCTTTTCTTAGTGATAATAATGAATATTAAGCAAATTCATCATATGCCAAAAATTTCCTCCTGAAACTTGAGTGTTTTCTGCATATTTTTGAAAAGCTGAATAATTCTGAATAAATCAGTGTCTCAAATACATACTATGATCCATAGAGATAAGTTATTTAATTTATAAAAAATTAAAGCTACAGACAATAAGTTTATCAAATAATATTTTGTTTCCCAGTTTCCATTTGTCTTGTAAAAGAAGAAAGTAAAGGCCAATTTATTAAACACTGAAAATCTTTAGAAGGAATTCTCATTTTCTTTTAAACCTAAATGTTTCCAAATTAGAAACCTTTTTCATGAACAAATATTATACATTTACCTCATCTAAACAAGAGCAATAAATAGACTGGTCCTATGACAGTACTTTGAAAGAAGTGTTTGAACCTGAGAGTTTTGTTTTTACTATGAATGAATAAAGATTCTCAAGTTTATCAAATAAAATGACATAATTTCACAATAATTTATAACATCTTGCTTGTGAAAATGTAGTTTCTATTGTGGCAGTTATAAAGATAAAATATAGATTATAATTCCATATAAAAAATACTAATCTGAAAGAATTACAAATAGTAATATCGGGCACATCAAAATTCTAAGAAATTGTGAAAACAATCCACTTATCACATTCATATAGCAATTGTTACTGATAAGCCATAAATATAAAAAACAAATGCAAATTAAAGTGTTATTTTAAAATAAAGTATCAAAGATTAATAATAACCACATTATTTTGGTTACATAAGATTTGTTTTTATATAAAATTATAATAAATGTTTCATTTAATTTTAATAGAACATAAGGTAAGAAAATTATTTGTATAGTTGTTTAAGTCTGGAGAGATTCAGCATGATTTTTATAAGATGCAAAGCATCACTATGTAAAGCCAGAAAATCACTACCATAGTATGATTTCCGTTTTACTGCCTCTGGGGTTGTTTCTAAAAGTATGTTTCTAATTATAAAAAGAACTAAAATTATGACTTATATATAATTTACTTTTTTAAACTATGTCCCACTAATGTGATTTGTTAGTAATTACTTATGTAGCAATTTTAGGCAGTGAAATTGTAACAGAATCAAATTAGCAATGAGTTTACAACTCAAAAAAATGAATTGGCCTTCTGGTTCATTTAACCCACAAAATGGAATACAAGATATCTTATTTTTGCTAATCCTCAAGACCTCTCAAACTTCTCCAAAATGGAAATATTCACCAGAGATAGAGTAATTTCAGCTATCTCCACAGTCTAGGACACCAAAATCAAGAGGAGAGGGAGCTGGTGAGCAACAGGGGAAAATCATAGGGAGAAGACTGAAATTACCAAAGATTTGAGAAGGAAGAAAATTCAGAGTTCTTGAGGAGAAGCAGATAAACCATCAGGGAAAGCATTAATAGCAGAAGGAAATATAGCCTCTTAAAGAGCTTACATATCTATGGATAAATACTGTAAAACAAAGGAAAATGATTCAACACCTGATAAGGCAGAAGACCCTGAGCTCTTTAAGGAGTGCATATATTGAAAGCCCAACCAGCAGTCTCTCAAAGCTGAGGGTCATTTTCTGCCTAGATGGGACAGCTTAGACAAATAATGAGGTGGGAAACAAACTCAGTGCTCAGACCTTTGTGCTTTGGCATCACCAAGTTGTTCTCTCCTTGCACAGAGTTTGTGTTTATTATATAGCTTCAGTGAGTATATGCTTTTCTGGCACACAATCATTTTTCAATATACATGATTTCTAGCAGGTAATTGGATGTGTCACACATTAACAATTTGCCTAATCAACATTCTGTGATCATTTATCATGGTGCTACAACAGAGAAATTTATGATGGAGATAAGTGACATAGACAGGGTGATCTGGAGGTTAGTTCCCCCTCACCTGTGGAATGACCAGCTAGGAGAATCATTGTTGCTTTTGATCAGCTCTCACTGATCACAACTACTTAGGATATGGGTAACAAAACATTTCATAGCTAGGTATGAGGTTAAAGGGTAACTTAAGGCAGACCAGAATTAGGAATTTTCCTCATTTTCCAAGTTACATTTTTTTGTGTTATATCAAACCACCTTAATGATGCTGCCTGGTTATTGTCTACAAACGGATTCAATAAAGTATGTCAGTAGCTTGTGCTTTAGAGGAATGATTGATGTGGTGCTTGTGTGTTTGGCTAACAAATGGGTGTGGGGCCCCTGTACCTCTGCTAAGAGAGAAAGGAAGGGGTAGTGGGTAATGATCTTTAGGTTTTAATTCTGTGAATATGATTTTGGGGGTACTATTCTAGGGGGATTAAAGTGGGACATATGTATATTAACCCTGTAAGTATTTGCTCTTATATTATTTCTTCTGTATTGGGGAAAGAACAATAATAATGACAATTCCATTAGTAAGGAAAGTTAGAGGGAGAAGTCACAGAGAGGGGGCTCAGTGGGTGCCTCATCTTTTCTGCTCTGCAGCCTTCATTTCCCAAACTGTGACTCTGTCAGACAGCAAGGGTATTAAAGCTCTCCACATGCATGGAACCATAGCACACCATTTCTAAATGGTTTAAAACACAAACAGGAAATGTGAGAGCAAGAATGTATGTCTCTACAGGAGAAATAATTGGCAGAATAGAAAACACTTGAATCCATGGTGGCAAGTGTCACCAAAGAAGCAAAAAGGAAGATAACTGATTAGAAACACAAATATAAAAGTTGAGGACAAACTTGGAGAAGCAAAAATCAATAACATTTAAAGGAAGAATGCCATCCAAAATTATATTTTTCCAGACAAAGTACATAGAGATGACTTAAGATTTATAGGTCACCCTGATTCGAATAAGACAAGTTAAAAAAAAACTCTGAACATCAAAATACAATAAGTAATACATAAATATAGCCCAGAACTTCAGAAAAAGTGCCAACTGAAAGAACCCACAGACTCTTCCAGAAAAAAAAAGAAAAAAACCCAAGCTTATAAACTCTTAAGACACAAAGTTGCTAAATTTAACAGTTCCATTGAGAAAGAACAAATTCTTCAAGCAACCAAGAGAAAGACCCTCAAATATAAAGGGGGCAAAATTGAATCATACAAAACTATTCTGTATCCACTAGAAAATGCAGGAAAGAATGTGTTCAAAAGAGCACTGGAGTTCAAGTTACAGCCCACCGTGATATACCCTGTCTTATTATCACAAGTAAAAGAGAATGAATATTCAATAATAAAGAAATGTTCAAAACATTCCTACAAAACCAAACCTGGAGAGATCATTTGCTTCTCAGACACCCCAGAAAACAGAAATGCAACATAAACTAATAAAGCAACTAATAACATCAACAAAATAAGAATAGACCATATTGAAATTTCCTTCTTAAAAAAGGAGACAAATGTGAAAGCAGAAATCAAATAGAAGTATTGGTGAAGAAACAAGCCTAAAAACCTTTACAGCACCTTGCCCCTAGGTGAATCAATTTTCAGAGGTAAGCTAAATTACAAAATGGAAGAGTACAAAAAAGGTGGAAAGGAAGATGAAACAGAGAGGAATATTTGATGTATACTAACGAAGTCAAAATCTAACAATGAAGGGAAAATAAAAGAGGCAAAGAGAAGAATTTAAACAGGAAAAAGAGGAAAACTTTGTTTCCGTGGGAGAAAGAGGCTACGCTGATGAATGTTCCTCTACTAGGGAAGAAAGATATTATATAAAGGAAAATAGCAGTATTATAATATTTTATCTTTTTAACGACATTTTATTTTTACAGTACAATAAATTTCCATCACAATCATATATGACAACTTGTTCAGCCATTCCCCAATTGACAGATAATCTCTTGATTTCCAATTCTTTGCCACCACAGGAAGAGCTACAATAAATATTTTTGTACAAATAGGCCCTTTTTAGCTCTTTGCAATACAAATCTAGTAGCAGTATTACTGGATCAAAGGGGAGGCATAGTTTTAAAGCTCTTTGAGGGGGCAACTGGGAAGCTCAGTGGATTGAGAGCCAGGCCTAGAGACAGGAGGTCCTAGGTTCAAATTTGGCCTCGGACACTTCTCAACTATGTGACCCTAGGCAAGTCACTTGACCCCCATTGCTTAGCCCTTACCACTCTTCTGTCTTGGAACCAATACACATTGATTCCAAGACAGAAAGTAAGAGTTTAAAAAAATAAATCTGGCCTCAGACACTTCCCAGCTGTGTGACCCTGGGCAAGTCACTTGACCCCCACTGCCTAACCCTTACCACTCTTCTGCCTTGGAGTCAATACAGAGTACTGACTCCAAGATGGAAGGTAAGGGTTTTAAAAAAAAAAAAAAAAAGCTCTTTGGGCATAGTTCCAAGTTGCTTTTGGATCAGGTCACAACTCCACCAATAGTGCATTAGTTCCAGTTTTCCCACATGCCCTAGGCCACGTTCTTTCACATTTTTTCATTGATTCCATTGATATTCTTGATCTTTTGTTCTTCCAGAAGAATCTTGCTATTAGTTTCTCTAGTTCTTTAAAATAATTTCAAATTGTATGGCACTGAATGAGTAGATTAACTTGGATAGGATTGTCATTTTTATTATATCGGCTTGACTAACTCATAAGAAAATATACTTTTGCAATTGTTTAGCTCTGACTTTATTTTTTTTATTTATAGCTTTATTCCATATATATATATATATACACACAATAAACTATCTGGTAGTATAGAAAATTTCTCCTACAATCACAAAATATTCACTTAACAGTTCATTTCCAGGAAAAATGGCTCCCTCTACTTCTAGATTATCCTTCAGCTCATCTTGACTTTGTTTTTGTTTTGCTTTTTTAACTTAAGAGCAATTTGATTAGTCAGACATCTGGGTGTCCAATCTCTGTCCCTCACCACTTGATAAGAAAGGGATGTCATGTTGAAAATGTTTGGTATTTTCCATTCCATCTATTATAAAAGTTTTATTCTGCAAGCATTTAGTTAAGAAAAAAGGATAAACAATAAAACTCACAATTTTTCTTTAAAAAATCCAAGCTTACAATAAGGGCATTTGTCAGTCAGTATGCAAGAATTCACAATGACCACTTGTTTTTCCTTCTAATTGACAAATGCTTTTTAAAATCAGTAGCACAAGTAAATAGCAAATGGCTTTTAAAACTCCCTCATGTTCTTACAGTAAGCATTTTTGATGTAACTAAATGACTAAAGTGTTACACCACATGAAATTCCAATCAGTGAATGCAATGCATCTTTATAGGATATTTTCTGCCCTTGTTTTTGATATACTTTTGATATAGTTTTGAGATACTATTGTCACTATCCAATTCCTCTAGGGAATTCAAAAGTTTCAATAGTTGCAATCATTCAATATCAGCTCCTTTATGGGGCGTTTTAGTAGATTCTTAGGTATAGTTCTCAATCATGGAAACATAGCAATGACACAAATACAAAATGCTCAGTTTTTTTGTCTGCTTTAAAAATATGGTCAACATACAATTTATTTGTTATTAGTACAACAGTAATTTTGTGTTAAGAATTATGAACCATTGACTCTAGGCCCTTCAGTTCACAAAGAGAATCTGATAACAATTGAAAAAATTAATACATTTCTTAAAAAAAAAACTTGTACCAGTTTTTATTAAACTGAAACTACTACAAAAGGAATGACAAATGATGACAAAAAATGCAATAAATTTTTGAAAATTTTAGCTGAGTATTCAGAATTTCAGTTTACTAATATTTATACATTTATGACATATAATTGAAACTACCACATACAAGAAATCAAAAAATAAATCACCTTGAAACCTAACTAAACTGCATATTCTAGGAATACAAGCTTTATAATTTAAAAAAAGTTTGCACTCAGTAGTTAGTTGAGAAAATCTGTTCCTTCACCTTTTGTGTTTGTGAAAAACATTTGTGAAAAAATGTTTGTGAAAAACATTTTCAAGAGTTTACTCTAAATGATTAAAATCTTTAACTATTATGCATAGTTGGTATTTTGTTTTCCCTTTCTTTTTCTTCTACCCCTGCTTGGATCATAAGGTCAGCGATGTTTTTCTCCAGATCATCAATGCAACTGCTCATATCATCAATTCAGCCAATTATCTGGTCTGACATGGTCTGAAATTTGTCCTGCATCTGCTGGAAAAGTGTATGAACCACAGTGGTCAGGTCCTGTACAGTTGTGGAGTCTATCTCCACCATTGCTCTGACTCCAGACTTCTCCAGACTATTTTTGTGAAGTGTTTTGTAATTATGTTCATATAATTCCTGAGTTTGTCTTGGCCAGTAGACACCCAAATGTTTTATATTTTATATTATATTATATATTAGTAGCTAATTTAAATGGAATTTCTTCATCTCTTTATTGCTGGGCTTTATTGATAATATAAAGGTATTAATCAGTGCCATATTTGTATTGTAAAAGGAGTTTGGTCTGATGCCTTCTTTGGCTATTTTTTCAAATGTTTGTATAGTATTGGGACTAACTGTTCTTTAAATGTTTGGTAGAATTCCTTTGTGAATCCATCTGGCCTGGGAAAATTTTTCTTAAGGAGTTCACTGATGGCTTGTTCAATTTCTTTTTCTGAGATGGGATTGTTCAAGAATTCTATTCCTGCATGACAACTTTAATTAGATTCTTTTTGTTGTTGCTGTTGCTCACTTTTTCAGTTTGTGATGTAGATTTTCACTCTATATTAAAATTGGACTCAGTTCCTAGGTTGGAAAAGTCACTGTCCTGAGCTGCTTCCTGTGGAACTCTGGGCTTTGCTTTTAGCTTGCATAAGGCTCAGGGCCTACCTGCTAGCTTGTAATGGTTGGGAGACCTCACTACTGGCTTGTGAAGTGGTGTACTTCAAAAAGCAAGCCCATACACCCAGAAGTTCAAATTGATGGAGCCAATATTTATTTACTAATCTATTTCCTGTAATAGGGCAGCTGACACCCAGAAGAGTAGGAAGACATGGACCTAGGGAAGAGATTTTGAAACAGTTTGGGGGATGGGAAGAATAACCAAGGAGAGAACAAAAGGGGTAGAGCCAAGATGGTGATATAGTAGCAGCAGAATCCTGAAACTGCTCTGAATATCCTTCAAACCAATCTTTAAAATGAGTCTCAAAAGAAGGACATGTTGGGGGGAAATGAGTAAACCGCTGGGGGAAAAAAGCTCCTGACCCTTGAAAATTTCTATAGGGGAGAAGATCAAAAAAGCAGAAGCAACAAGAGAAGATGAGAAATAAGCAAATGCATGCAAACTCTCCAAAAAAAATGGAAATTGATCTCAAGCTCTGGAAGAACTCAAAACGCAGTTCAAAAATCAAGTAAGACAAGTAGAAGAAAAAAAAAGAAAAAGAAGTAAAAGTAATGCAAAAAGAAAATAACTGCTTAAAAAACAAAATTTTTCAAATGGAGAAAGAGATATAGAAATCAAATGAAGAAATAAGCAGATTAAAAACCAGAAATGACCTACTGAAAGAACCTGCAAAAAAGTCCAATGAAGAAAAGAGTGTCATGAAAAGTAGAATGGACCAAATTGGAAAAGGAGAATCAAAAGATCATGGAAGAAATTCAGTCTTTAAAAGCTAAAATTGGGCAAGTAGAAGCTAATGATTTCATGAAACAGCAAGAAACAATAAGATAAAATCAAGTGAATAAAAAAAAGAAGAAAATATGATTGACTAAAAGCAAAACACTGGTTTAGAGGGAAAGAGTAAAAGGAGGAAGGTCAGGATTAAAAGAGGAAATCAAAATGATGAGGAATACACAGATGATAATCATAGCTATGACTGTGAATGGGATGAACTCACCCATAAAATGGAAGCAGATAGCAGAGTGGATTAAAAACCAAAATTCTACCATATGTTGTTTACAAGAAACATATTTGTGGCAGGTAGACACACACACAGGATAAAGGTAAGGGGCTGGAGCAGAATTTATTGGGCTTCAACTGAGAAAATGAAGGTAGAGGTAGCAATCATGATCTCGGACAAAACTAAAGCAAAAATAGATTTGATTAAAAGAGAATAAGGAAGGTAACTACATCCTGATATAAGGTACTATAGACAATAAAGAAATATCAATTTCTCAACATATACATACCAAATGGTATAGCATCCAAATTTTTAAAGGAGAAACTAAAAGAGCTCAAGAAGGAAATAGATAGTAAAACTATACTAGTAAGGGGACCTCAATCTTCTCCTATCAGAGCTAGATAAATCAAACCAAAAAATAAATAAGAAAGAAGGAAAGAATGAGATATTGGAAAAATTAGAGTTAAAAGATATCTGGAGAAAATTGAATGATAAAAGAAATTTATCTTTTCAGCAGCATGTACTATGTACTAGGGCATAAAAACATGACAAACAAATGCAGAAATAATAAGTAGAACTCCAGATCATGAAGCAATAAAAATCATAATTAGTAAGGGTTCATGTAGAAGCAAATTAAAAATTAATTGGAAGCTACATAATCTAATTCTTCAAAACTGGTGGGTTAAAGAACAAAGCATAGAAGCAATTACTGATTTCACTGAAGAGAATGACAATGAGTAGACAACATATCAAAATTTATGAGATACAGCCAAAGCAGTACTCAGAGGAAAACTTATATCCCTGAGTGCCTATATCAGTGATGGGCAACCTTTTGAGCTTGGTGTGTCAAAATTCGCCAAAAAACCAAGCATAACTTGGGTGGTGTGTCACTTTGAGAAAAAAACATAATTTTGCAATATTTATAGTTTAAATAACAAAAATATATAATTGTAATATATAACTGTATTTAATAAACCAAAAACTAATTATTTAACTCACCTGCTTAGTGACTTCTTTATTCATCTGTCAATCAGTTTCTTTTGTTGATCTTGATATTACTTAACTTGTGTGGGGTGCCGTAAACTAAGATAAGTGAGGGAGAGGGGGAATTCTTTAACTAACCTGCCTATTAGTGACTTTTTTTGTTGCTGAATTTCATTGGCTCAATCTTCAATTGAAGGTTGGTATTTTGTACACTTCAAGCCCAAGCAAGCACTACTGACTTCATCTGTCAATCTGTTTCTTTTGTTGGTTTTAATATTATTTACCACTGAGAATAAGGTCTCACAAAAGTACGTAGAGGGAAAAATTGTGAGTAAAGCCATTACTATATTTTTCAGGGTCCTAAAAGTCTCTGGTAATCAGTTCCAGGCACCCCTCTTTTGCACATGGGCGGGAGCCCCACCCCATCTTCCTTGGCCAGGCCCTGTCCTTCCCAGTCCCTCCCCAGCCCACTGGCCCAGGGGTGCCATGAGAGCAGCAGCTGCTGCCTGCCAGCCTTCCTGCCCTCACACTCTTCCTCCCTGCCCCTGTGGAAGCTCCACACACTCCAGCTACCTGACACATGCCGCCCACTGTTCAGCTCCCACCCCCATGACCAGTGCATGGAGTAGCCCGCCCCTCCTCCCCCGGGCCAGGCCAGGGCATGGCCAGGGCCATGGCAGATGTGCGACTCCCCAGGTGGCTCCCAGGCCCCAAAGCATGTTGAGCCCACGTGCAGCCATGTGTCATCAAGAATGGCTACATGAGTCAGCACTGACACGTGTGTCATAGGATTGCCATCACGGGCCTATATCAACAAAAAAGAGAAAGAGGAGATCAATGAATTGGGCATTAAACTAAAAAAGCTAGAAAAAGAACAAATCAAAAATCCCCAGATAAAGACTAAATTGGAAATCCTAAAAATCAAAGGAGAAATTAATAAAAGTAAAAGTAAAAGAACAATTGAACTTATAAATAAGACTAGGAGGTGGTTCTTTGAAAAAAAAACAAATAAAATAGATAAAGTATTGGCTAATCTAATTTTAAAAAAGAAAGAAGAGAAAGAACAAAGATCTATACCATACTGCACAACCAGGGACATAGAAAGAATCTTATCATAAGGTATTTTCTTAAAAATCAAGAGCAAGGCACAACAGAAAAGAAGTAGGGAGACCAGGAAGCAAACTCTTCTTGTTCAGTTTGGTTGGGTCCAGTTCTTCATGACCCCATTTTTGGAATTTTCTTAGCAAACATACTAGAATTGTTAGCCATTTCCTTCTTCAGCTCATTTTATAGATGAAGAAACTGAGACAAACAGAATGAAGTCATTTGTTCAGGACCAGTTAGTAAGTGTATGAGGCCACATTTGAACTCCAGAAGATAAGTCTTCTGACTCCAGGCCTAGCATTCTATTCACTGTGCCACCTAGCTGCCTCCAGCAGCTCCGCAAAATAATAAAACTGTCAAGAAGAAAGATTCAAAATAGTTACCACAAAAGTTTTAATCTCACAAGAAACTATTGTCCCTCCTTCATACTAGGAGAGGACCAATGGCCTCATGATGTTGGGGTCAGGATGTTGTTGGTGGTGTTGTTTGCCTTTTGTTTTTTGAAGAAGACCAATGACATCATAGGGTAACATCTCAATTTGTGAGTGAATTGGATTTCAGTGAGGCAGAATTGCCCAGAGTTGTCAGTCTCACTCCCTCATCTAGTCTTTGAAGTCCAGTGGCCAGACAAAAGCCAGGACGCAGTGGATGACCTTGGCTTCGTCACTGTCTAGCCAAGCTCTAAGTGCTCTATAGCACCTGCTTATGCCAACTTTTATGGCTGTTGGAACAAACTGCTCTCATTTATCCCTTCCACAAAGGAAAATCTTCAGCTGGAGGTAGATACTCCCTTAAATCACGAATGGGTTTGAGGCCTGTTGGTTACCTCCAACCTGGTTTTTAACTCATCTGTTGAGACAGCTTATTGGAGTGTTGCCACTGTTCATGCTACAACTTCTTGGAGTCACAAGTGAGAGCTAGGTGGCAGGTGAACACCAACGGAGGATGAATAGCCTTGGAGAGAGCTCAAGAAGCTCTCCCACCAGAGGTGCTAGTTTTTCCTGAATAACCCATATACCCCTGGGGTCAGAGTACAGTGTATTTGACTGTGGCTGATCAGTCTTAATACAAGCGTAGAAGGCTCCACCACAAGTAGGGCACAAATAGTCTGTTTGAATGTTTGAGATAGAGATATCTCTAGATTTGTGCGTCTCATGTTTCCTTTATGCTACTGTGACTCTGCTTTGCTCATAGAGTGGAATGCCTTCTTTGTTATGAGCAGGCCATGCTGGACAGTCCTGTGTCAATATCTTCCTCATGTCTCAATTGATACTAAAGTTCTTCAGAAAGATCTCAATAACACTTTCTCTGACCTCCATGTGAGTACTTGCCTTGTGTGAGTTCTCTGTAAAATAGTCTTTTGGCATTCCAGATACATGGCCAACTCCTTGGAGTTGCATTCTCTGCAGTAGAATTTGAATGCTTGACAGTTCAGCTCTAAAATGAATTTCAGTATCCAATGCATTATCTTGCCAGGTAATCTTCAGAATCTTCCTAAGATAACTCAAATGGAAATTATTCATTTTCTGGCATGGCACGATGGTAGACTAACCAGATTTCATGGGCATACAACAATGAGGTCAACATAATGCCTCTGTAGACCTTCAGTTTGGTGTGCAGCCCAATACCTCTTCTCTCCCACAATTTCTTTCAGAGCCTCCCAAATGCTGAGCTAGCTCTGGCAATGCATTTATCAACATCATCTATGTTGACATCCCTAGAGGGTATACTGCCAAGGTAAGCGAACTTACCCATAGCATTCAAAATTTCTACATTTACTGTAATGTATGGTTCCACATATAGATGGTACTAGCTGGTGGAGAACCTCTGTTTTCTTGGTGTTCAGTGTCAAGCTAAAATTAACACAAATGGCAGAGAATTGATCCTGGCTGCAGTGAGTACATAATCATCTGTGAACAAAAAGTCACATACCAACTCTCCCTCCATTTTAGTTTTGGCTTTGTAGATTTTTCAAGTTAAATACTTTACCATCAGTGCAGTAGCTGCTCTTAATGCCATTTTCATCTTCATTGAAGGTGTCTAACAATCTCAAGAGTAAAAATCATGTTAAAAAGCATTGGAGTAAGCACCCACCCTGCTTCACACCACTGGTGACTGGGAAAGTGTGAAAGCATCATTCTTCATCCAGAACCCATGCAAGTATGCCATCATGAAACTGGTATACATAACCGATAAACTTCTTTGGGTAACCAAATTTCACCATGATCTTTTATAAGCACTCATGACTGACAGTATCAAAAGCCCTGGTCATGTTGATGAATATTGTGAACAGATCTCTGTTCTGCGAAATGCCATCTTGACCATTCCTAAACCCTTTTTGAAGTCATGATGGTTCTTAGGTGGGTGTACCATCTTCCAGATGAAGGATCCAGATAAAGAAAGACTCTGGGAAGAATCTTGCCGGCAATGACTAAGAGAAAGACCCCTCTGTGATTGTCACAGGAAAACCTGTTTCCTTTTCCTTTATAAAGATGGACAATAGAGACATTCTTGACCTCCTGGGGAATGACCTCCTTTTGCCACATAACCAAGAAAATTTCAGGCAGTCTCTATAAGTCTTGTAGATCTCTGCTGATATGGAATCAGCCCCAGGCACTTTGCCACAGGAGAGGAACCTAATAGCAATTCTTCTTTAGTTGAAAGTTCATCTATAGAGGGATTGACTTCAACCTGAGGTTTATGCTCAGTGGCTCCAGCACTGGTTGATGATGACCTATTGAGAACACTATAGAAGTGTCCTGCCCATCTCTACAGTATCATGTCTTTATCATTGATCAATATGGCTGATTAACCACTGAGTAGTTGAGATGCACCAGAGAGCTTTGGTCCAAAATAGTATTCAAGTAAAGTGCTTTGGATTGTTACTGTTGGTGTAAAACTGAATCAAGAATCCTACATCTCTCTAAGTTTTGCTTGCACTTTGTTCCATGAAGCAAAGGATAAAAGTATAAAATACAGGAAAAGTAAAGATAAATAATGGAATAAGTGAAAGAAAGTCTAGAAAGGCACAAAAAAATTAAAATTAAAATTAAAAAGCAGTGAATAAAACTAATTTTTAAAATTATAATATTATTAGTTCATATATTATAAAACTAAAATATATATTATGTTATTATAATTTTAAAAGTAGAAATAGTAAATGCATTCACTACAAACTATAATGCAATTTAAAAGGCCACTGGGTCAGAAATTACAAACAAAAAACCACAAATCCCAATGGAGACCTAACAGTGAAATTCTAAATAATGAGAGGTCCAAATAATAAATCAAAAGAACAATTAATAATTATCTAAAGAAAAGCATAATGATGAAACAACATATCAGTATTTCTGGGAGGTAGCTAAAGCAATCCTCAGAGGAAAAATTATATTCCTAAAAACAAAAAAGGAGAGAAAAAAAAGGATTAATGGACCAAATATACATTTTTTAAATTACCCAGTAAATGAAACCTAAAACAAGATGGCACATGAGGAGAAATAGATAAACTAGAAACCACTCACCACAAAAAAAAAACAACATAGAAATAATATGAAACTAAAATCTGGTTCTTTGAAAAGGCTAATAAAATTGATAGACCATTAGCCAATCTGATTAAAAAGAAAAAGGCAGAAAATCAAATTAATAAAATGCCCAAAGAGGAAATCATAACAAAACCAGAAGAAATCAGAATAATTAGAACCTATTATGTAACAAAATTGAGGCCACAAAAGAAATAGAGTAATATCTCCAAAATTATGAAATACCCAAAAAGGCAGAAGATCAGAAAAGTAAAAAGAACTATCTAAAGCAACAACCAAAGTGGCTGGGCATGGCAAGGAACAAAAGTCCTGTTCCTGGTGTATTCTCAAGAGAATTTTACCAAAATTTTAAAGAACAATTACTACCCATGCTGTATAAAATATTCTCCCAAATAAAGAAATCACCCTATCAGAATTATTTTACAGTGCTAATTTCCAAACTTTCCTAAAGTTTTCTAAAGTTACAATCCTAATATCTAAACCAAGGAAGATAAAATACAAAAGGAAAACTATAGATAAACATCAATAATGAATATTGATTAAAAATTCCTAAACAAAATTCTATCAAACAAAAAAAGACTTGCTGTTTCAAACATATTGAATTAACTTTGTAACTTCAGAGCCCTCCTCCTCACTCACCCTACATACTCAATTGCCAAACTTGTCATATCTATCTCCTCTACACTCAGTTGTTAATAATAGCTAGCTAGCATTTATAGAGAGCTTTTAGGATTGCCAAGGACTTTACAAATAATTCATTTTATCTTGACAAAATCTCTGAGAGGTAGTTGCTATTATCCCTATTTTTCAGATGAGGAAACTGAGGCATGGAGAGGTTAAGTATTTTTCCATTTTCACATTGTTAGTGAGTATCTGAGTATGGATTTGAACTTGGGTTTTCCTAACATTTGGTCCAGCGCCATATTCACTATACTACCATATATCCAACACCTTCAACCAATCATCCCCTCTCAAATTATTGAGATAGTTTCTTTGTCTCAAGTCTTTCTTCTCTCCTTCTATCCATAAAAGAAGTAAGAAACGAAGGGAAGTAAGAAGCCTATTATATGCCAGGCCCTGTGCTAAAATGCTTTACAATTTGTAAAGAACTAAGTGTTCTACCAGTATCTCTTCTGAGCCTCATGACAACCTTGAGAAGTAAGTGTTGATTAGACCCATTTTTCTTTACAATTAAGGAAACTGAGACAGAGGTAAGGTGACTTGCTCAGAGTGTCCCAGCTTGTAAATATCCCATGCCAGAGCTGAGTTCAGGTCTTCTTGACTCCAGACTCTGAACTCTATTCACTGTACCACCTACTGATCTTCCTAATGCATAGCTCTGATCTTGTCATCTTACTAATCAGTAAATTCCAATCTAAGATCAAATATAAACTACTTTGACATTCAAAAATATTTGTAAGCCTAGCCCCATCTGACTTATCTAATGTTCTTACATAATACTCCCTCACACAATCAAGCCATCCTGACCTATTTGTCTTTCCACAGGTATGACATTCCATGCCCATCTTTGGGCCTTTGCACTGGCCCTCCAACTACTGGAGAATGTTCTCCTTTGACTCTTCCTTGGTAACCCTTCATTTCCTTTAAGGCTTAGCTCAACCAAAAGCCATTCCCCAATAAATAAAATGCCAAAGGATATGAACAAATAAGTCTCAAAAAAAAAATTGCAAACAATTCACAACCATAAGAAAGAATGCTCCAAATAGCTAATAATGAAGAGAAATGAAAGTGACAACAATTCTGAGGTTTCACCTCATATTCTGACTGGCAAAGGTGACAAAATATGGAATTATGTTTAATGTTGAAAGAGATGTGGGAAGATAGACATATCAATGCATTCTTGGTTTCCATTTTGGAAAGAAGTTTGGAATTATGCAAATAAAATTACTAAAATATCATATCCTTTGACTCAGAAATTCTACAGCTAGGCTTATGCCACAAGGAGGCATTGGTAAGAAAAAACTCCTTACATACACCAAAATATTTATAATAGAATTTTTTGTGATAGAAGAGAATTATAAACAAAGAAGATGCCAGGTAATTGGAGAATGAATAAACAAATTTGGATATGTGGATATCATGGAATATAACTCTACTTTAAATGTGATGATTATAGAAAAACATGAAAAGATCTACCTACATTCATCCAGAATAAAGTAAGCAGAGTCAAGAAAATGTTATACACTATGGCTAAAATAGCATTAATAGAAAGAGAAGCCACCAAAAAAATCAGAAGTGACCCCATCCCACCCTTTGTAGAAGTGAGAAGTTTATAAGAGTGAAATTTTTTATTAATTATACTGATTTCCCCCGTCTTGTCTTTTAAAAATTATTACTCGTTACATGGCTTGACTCAACGAGAGGAGGAATGCTGGAAGAAATTATGATAATATAAAAAATAAATAAATAAAAACTTTTTATTTTTTTTAGGAGCAGCTAGTTGGCTTAGTGGATAAAGAGCCAGGTCTAGAGATAGGAAGTCCTGTGTTCAAATGTGGCCTCAGATACTTGCCAGTTAAGTAACCCTGGGCAGGTCACTTAACTCCAATTGCCTAACCCTTACTGATATTCTGTTTTGGAACAAATACTTAGTGTTGATTCTAAGATATAAGGTAATGATTTTTAAAAATCTTTTTAAAAAAAAATTCCCATTCAGACACACACAAAAAGACTCAGCTCAAGCACCATCTTCTATAGGAAGTCTCAGCTGCTAGTGCCTTACTTCTAAGTCAGTATTTCACATATATCTACATATGTACAAGTTGTCTGTCAGTTTAAAATACAAATTCTTTTAAGGCAGAAGCTATTTCATGTTTGTCTTTGTATGCCAGTGCTTCAATGAGTGCCTGATATATAATGAACACTTAATAAATGCTTGTTGATTGTTCACGTTAGAAGACAAAAAGAACACTACCTGATAACTTTAGGCCTTTGGGTTGAAAGGAGAAAATGTACAAGCCTTGAAGTAATGCTTATTTTATCATAATTCTGACTTTCATGGATGGAATATGGATAATATCAGAATACACTATACATTTTTTAATTTTCTAGAGCCTGCTTAGTGTTCTCTTCTCAGCCCTAGTGAGCAATTATCAATGAGATGTTCTTTTAAAATAAATTATATGATATATACATATACTATATTAATATATACACAAAAATATACAAATTATATGTTCTTTTCCAGAGCCACTGAGTTCCACGAGAACTATATGGCATATCAATGGGTAGAGCCAGAGGCCATTGTTTGCCCCTTAAGTTCAGCATGTGGCTCCAAGGGCAACACTGGGTGAAATTTACAGAGAGGTAGATTTCTACTCCAAATCAGGAACAACTTTCCAACAATCAGCTATTCCGAAATGAAACAAGCCTCACAGAATAAGAAATTGAACTAAATTATCTTTAAAGTTCCTTCCAACTCTAAGACTCTCTGACTCCTTTGATAAAGAGAGAGAATTGCAGAAATATTGACCTAGAATCCCATTTGATCAGCAAGCTCATTTACTTAAATATATTTCCCACATCCTACTCATGAACTAGTAGTATCTGCTGACTAGCCTCAGAATAACCATTGTTTTTATAAAAATGAAGTCAGCTAAATAGAACTCAGTTTGTCATTATCAGGTATGGATGGTCAAGCAGGAAAGCCCTTTATCTGTCCAAGGAAATAGTTGAGACTTCTTTTGGCACTTTTAGAAATTTTGTTTTCATCAATGTTCAGTGATTTCTGTCATCTTGGGAAAAAGGACTACTCTGTTCCTTTTCTTCAAGATTTTCAACATGCATAGAATTCCATATGAAGTTTCTGTTTCTGGGATTTCCTGATCCAGGTTATGAGAGCCCCATTTGTCTGTATCCTAAGCCATAAACTATCCTTAAGGAAGACAGGGTGCATGTGAGAACAATAGTTCAGAATAAGATCTCATTAAAGTCCTTCCCAGTGCCTGTTTACATCTATTTACATATCTCTGAGGATCCACTAGCCCCTTAAGTCTTTGCTTTCCCAACTTTCAAAATCATCTCCTCCAACAAGTAAGGTCGAATTCCTGAACATTATTCACCTTTGTGATCCTTATCTCTGGAACATAGGCAAAAGTGCAAGTCCAAGAATCAATGATTCCCACAGACCAAGAAGTGGAAGAAGAAGAAAATAAAATTGAGATGTTCCTTCCAGAGCTTTTGCGTACTACTCCACTGGTTGTTAAGGGACTTACAAAGGTAAAGTCAGATGAAAGCTGGTTTCCTTCCTCAATAGAGAAATATATATTGCCTGATCTCTTAGATCTTTATATTCTCCCTAAGTTGTTGGTGTATGAGGGAATCACCAAAGATAAATTTCCTTTGTGAAATGGGAAGTTAATATGAAAAAAAATAAATAAAACCAACCAGCAGGAGTTTCTTCTTAGTTGAAGATGAATGTTACTTGAGTTCTTTGAAGACTAACAGACCTGCCACCAGTTCTTATGTAAGCCTTTGTATATCCCACAGCATCTCTATACAAGAAAGAAAGTAGAAGAGCCTAGGAAGGGGCATTCCATTTAGAAGGGAAGGAGAAAGTGAAACTTGGTGTTACCACTCCTAGGAATGAAAAATTAATAGAAAATTTCAGGCTTTCAAGAAAAAAAAAGATGAAATTTTAAGATAACCAAGGGGAATCTAAAGATGTTAGATCAAGCTCTATTTGCCTCCCAGTGAATGTCAGGAATAATATTTATTGGGAATTTTAAAAGAAATCTTATATTTCTACCCCTGTAGTTACAAAACAATAAAAACCCTTGGAGCCCCATCATTGACCACATGTCTATGAATAGGGACAGGAGAGGAAGAGAAACTAGGAGGCAATGTTCTTTTCCATCAAAGAAGGAGGGAGAAGAAACACTCCAATCAGAAGCAATAGGTGATAACATTTGGATAGAAGCATATGAGCCATTTCCTGGAGCCTGTGGAAGAACAGAAAGGGGTTATACTAATCAGTTTTTAGATTTCAAGAAACACTGGTAACACCTCATAGTAAGTTGATATAGCTACAGGTTTTATTAAATAAGATACAAAGTATATGAATATATTCATTGAAGAAGGGCACAAGAAAATAGGCATGTCTATGTGTCTATCCACTACGGGATCCCCTCTGGCCTCAGGAAATGAAGCTGCATGTGAAGCTGTTGAGAGAGAGACAGAAAGAGACAGAGAGACAGAGACAGAGACAGAGACAGAGAGACAGAGAGAGAGCCTGACCATAGCCAGTCCATTGATCTAGAGGCTCTGTTGTTCTAAAATAAATTAGACAAAAAGAGTTAGACCCTCTTCAAGTATACCAGTCTTGAGTGTGAGAGATAACACTAAACACAGGGAGTCAGGGAGTAGGTGCCTATCCATTTGTGTAGCACTACCATTCATTTTAGATATCATAGTTGACTATCTCCTTCTTATGTGGAAAAGGGACCTGCATCTAGGCAGGAGTTCTTGATCTTTTTCATGTCAAGGATCCTGTTGGCAATCTAGTGAAACCTATGAACCCTTTCTCAGAATAATGTTTTCAAATTCATAAAATAAAATATATTTAGGATTATAAAGAAAATGAACTACATTGAAATCAATGTCACAATATTTTTTAACATTATTTTATTTGGTCATTTCCAAGCATTATTCATTGGAGACAAAGATCATTTTCTTTTCTCCCCCTCCACCCCACCCCTTATCACATAGCCGACACGCGATTCCACTGGGTATCACATGTGTTCTTGATTCAAACCCATTTCCGTGTTGTGGGTATTTGCATTAGAGTGTTCGTTTAGAGTCTCTCCTCAGACATGTCCCCTCAACCCCTGTAGTCAAGCAGTTGTTTTCCTCAGTGTTTTTACTCCCACAGTTTGTCCTCTGCTTGTGGATAGTGTTTTTTCTCGTAGATCCTTGCAGATTGTTCAGGGACACTGCATTGACACTAATGGAGAAGTCCATTACGTTTGATTGTACCACAATGTATCAGTCTCTGTGTACAATGTTCTCCTGGTTCTGCTCCTTTTGCTCTGCATCACTTCCTGGAGGTTGTTCCAGTCTCCATAGAATCCCTCCACTTTATTATTCCTTTTAGCACAATACTATTCCATCACCAACATATACCACAATTTGTTCAGCCATTCTCCAATTGAAGGGCATCCCTTCATTTTCCAATTTTTGGCCACCACAAAGTGCAGCTATGAATATTCTTGTACAAGTCTTTTTCCTTATAATCTCTTTGGGGTACAAACCCAGTAGTGCTATGGCTGGATCAAAGGGCAGTCTTTTATTGCCCTTTGGGCATAGTTCCAAATTGCTCTCCAGAATGGTTGGATCAGTTCACAACCCCAACAGCAGTGGATTAATGTCCCTACTTTGCCACATCCCCTCCAGCATTCATTACTTTCCTTTGCTGTCATTTTAGCCAATCTGCTAGATGTAAGGTCATACCTCAGAGTTGTTTTGATTTGCATCTCTCTGATTATAAGAGATTTAGAACACTTCTTCATGTGCCTATTAATAGTTTTGATTTCTTTATCTGAAAACTGCCTATTCATGTCCCTTGCCCATTTATCAATTGGAGAATGGCTTGATTTTTTGTACAATTGATTTAGCTCTTTGTAAATTTGAGTAATTAAACCTTTGTCAGAGGTTTTTATGAAGATTGTTTCTCAATGTTTTGCTTCCCTTCTGATTTTGGTTACATTGATTTTATTTGTACAAAAACATTTTAATTTAATGTAATCAAAATTATTTATTTTACATTTTGTGACTCTAAGTCTTGCTTGGTTTTAAAATCTTTCCCTTCCCAAAGTTCTGACATGTATACTATTCTGTGTTTACCTAATTTACTTATAGTTTCCTTCTTTATGTTCAAGTCATTCACCCATTTTGAATTTATCTTGGTGTAGAGTGTGAGGTATTGATCCAAACCTAATCTCTCCCACACTGTCTTCCAATTTTCCCAGCAGTTTTTATCAAATAGTGGATTTTTGTCCCAAAAGCTGGGATCTTTGGGTTTATCATATACTGTCTTGCTGAGGTCACTTACCCGGAGTCTATACCACTGATCCTCCTTTCTGTCTCTTAGCCAGTACCAAATTGTTTGATGACCACTACTTTATAATATAGTTTGAGATCTGGGACTTCAAGGCCCCCTTCCTTTGTATTTTTTTTTCATTATTTCCCTGGATACCCTTGATCCTTTGTTCTTCCAAATGAACTTTGTTATGGTTTTTTTTCTAAATGAGTAAAACAATTTTTTGGAAGTTCAATGGGTATGGCACTAAATAGATAAGTTTGGGCAGGATGGTAATTTTTATTATATTGGTTCATCCTACCCATGAGTAGTTAATGTTTTTCCAATTGCTCAAGTCTAGTTTTAGTTGTGTGGAGAGTGTTTTGTAGTTGTGTTCATATAGTTCCTGTGTTTGTCTCAGGAGATAGATTCCTAGTATTTTATTTTGTCTAAGGTGATTTTGAATTGGATTTCTCTTTCTAGTTCTTGCTGCTGAGCTGTGTTGGAAATATATAGAAATGCTGATGATTTGTGCGGGTTTATTTTGTATCCTGCAACTTTGCTAAAGTTGATTATTTCAATTAGCTTTTTGGTTGGATCTCTAGGATTCTTTAAGTAGACCACCATGTCATCCACAAAGAGTGATAACTTGATCTCCTCCTTTCCTATTTTAATGCCTTCAATTTCTTTTTCTTCTCTAATTGCTACTGCTAATGTTTCTAGTACAATGTCAAATAATAGAGGTGATAATGGGCATCCTTGTTTCACTCCTGATCTTATTGGGAATGCATCTAGTTTATCCCCATTGCAGATGATATTAGCTGATAGTTTTAGATATATACTGTTTATTATTTTTAGGAATGACCCTTCTATTCCTATGCTTTCTAGTGTTTTTAGTAGGAATGGGTGTTGTATTTTATCAAAGGCTTTTTCTGTGTCTATTGAAATAATCATGTGATTTTTGTTGGTTTGCTTGTTGATATGGTCAATTATGTGGATGGTTTTCCTAATACTGAACCAGCCCTGCATCCCTGGTATAAATCCTACTTGATCATGGTGAATGATCCTTCTGATCACTTGCTGGAGTCTTTTTGCTAGTATCCTATTTAAGATTTTGCATCTATATTCATTAGGGAGATTGGTCTATAATTTTCTTTCTCTGTTTTTGGCCTGCCTGGCTTTAGAATCAGTACCATGTTTGTGTCATGAAAAGAATTTGGTAGAACTCCCTTTTTGCTTATTATGCCAAATAGTTTGTATAGTATTGGAGTTAGCTGTTCTTTGAATGTTTGATAGAATTCACTTGTGAATCCATCAGGCCCTGGGGATTTTTTCTTAGGGAGTTCTTTGATGGCCTGTTGGATTTCTTTTTCTGATATGGGATTATTTAAGAATTCTATTTCTTCTTCTGTTAGTCTAGGCAATTTATATTTTTGTAAATATTCATCCATATCACCTAGGTTGGTATATTTATTGCCATATAGTTGGGCAAAGTAGTTTTTAATGATTGCCTTGATTTCCTCTTCATTGGAGGTGAGGTCCCCCTTTTCATCTTTGATGCTGTTAACTTGCCTTTCTTCTTTCCTTTTTTTAATTAGATTGACCAGTACTTTGTCTATTTTGTCTGTTTTTTCAAAGTACTAGCTTCTAGTCTTGTTTAATAGTTCTATCACTTTCGATTTTATTAATTTCTCCCTTAACTTTTAGGATCTCTAGTTTGTTTTTCTTCTGGGGGGAGGGTTAATTTGTTTGCGTTCAAGTTTTTTGATTTGCATTTCCAATTCATTGATCTCTTCCCTCCCTAATTTGTTAATATATGCACTCAAGGATATGAATTTTCCTCTAAGTACTACTTTGGCTGCATCCCATAAGGTTTGAAAGGATGTCTCACCATTGCCATTTTCTTCAATGAAATTGTTTCTATGATTTGTTCTCTAACTAACCGATTTTGGAGTATCATATTATTTAATTTCCAATTAATTTTTTATTTGGTTCTCCATGTACCCTTACTGATCATTATTTTTATTGCCTTGTGATCTGAAAAGGTTGCATTTATTATTTCTGCTTTTCTGCATTTATATGCCATGTTTCTGTGACCTAGTGTATGATTTATCTTTGTGAATGTGCCATGTGGTGCTGAGAAGAAGGTGTATTCCTTTTTGTCCCTATTTATTTTTCTTCATATGTCTATTAACTCTAATTTTTCTAAGATTTCATTCACATCTTTTATCTCTTTCTTATTTATTTTTTGGTTTGATTTATCTAAATTTGATAGTGGTTGGTTCAAGTCTCCCACTAATATGGTTTTACTATCTATTTCCTCCTTCAGTTCTCCTAGTTTCTCCATTAGAAATTTGGGTGCTCTATGATTTGGTGCATACATGTTGATTAGTGATAATTCCTCATTATCTACACTCCCTTTTAACAGAATATATTTACCTTCCCTATCCCTTTTGATCTGGTCTATTTTTGCTTTGGCTTTGTCAGATATCACGATTGCAACTCCTGCCTTCTTTCTATCAGTTGAGGCCCAGAAGGTCTTACTCCATCCTTTAATTCTAACCTTGTGAGTATCAACCTGCATCATATGTGTTTCTTGAAGACAACAGATGGTAGGGTTTGGGGTTCTAATCCAATCTGCTATTTGTCTACATTTTATGGGTGAGTTCATCCCATTCACATTCAAAGTTATGATTGTCACTTGTGGATTCCCTGGCATTTTTATATCCTCCCCTAATTCTGACCTTTCTTCTTAGGTATAACCTTTTAAACCAGTGATTTACTTTAGATCAATCCCCCTAGTCCCCTCCCTTGATATGCTTCCCTTTCTGGCCCCTCCCTTTTTTGTTCCCTTCCCCTCCCTCCTCTCCTTCCCTCCCTTTTCATACTCCCTCCCCTTCCCCCTCCCCCTCCTTAATTTCCCCTTCTCTCTTGCCCTGTTGGATAAGATAGAATTCAGGATCCCAATGGATCTAGATGTTCTTCCCTCTCAGATTTGATTTCACTGAGAGTAAGGTTTAAGTAATACCACTTTGCGCTCTCTTCCTCTCCTCATTTGAGAATTCTTCCCCTTCCCCTCCCCTTCCATGTGTATCTTTGTGTGGGAAAGATTATTCTATTTAGTTTCCTCCCCCCCTCTATTTCTTGAAGTAAATCTTAGTATCCTCAATGATTCTCCCCTCCCTTTTTCTTTCTTTCCCCCCCCTTTCACCAAATCTTCTTGATGTCCCAATCTTTCCCTATGTGTGATTCTTCTAACTACTCTTATGATGCATACAATTTTTGAGAGTTACACATTACATTTTCCCCACATATTAATATATATAATTTGATATAAATGTAGTCCTTATAGAAGAGAGTTTGACTTAAAGAAAAAGATAAGATTTTTCTCCTTTTCCCTTTCTTTCATATTTACCTTTTCATGTTTCTCTTGCTCTCTGTGATTGGATGTCGAATTTTCCACTAAGTTCTGGTCTTTTCTTAGCAAATACTTGGAAATATTCTATTTTGTTGAATGCCTATACTTTCCCCTGGAAGTATATAGTCAGTTTTGATGGGTAGTTGATTCTTGGTTGGAGACCCAGCTCTCTTGCGTTTCTAAATATTGGGTTCCATGCTTTGTGGTCTCTTAGTGTGTTTGCTGCTAAGTCATGTGTGATCCTTATGGGGGCCCCTCTATATCTGAAGCTCC